>NW_027253073.1:0-600000 GCF_044704955.1 Pristiophorus japonicus | reverse complement strand
AATTGCTGAAGTTCAGCCATGTGATCATTAAATGTTTGTCATTGCCTATCCACCGTCAACCCTTTAAATATCATTTGCCAGACTATTCTAGCCAATTCACGCCTCAAAGCATCGAAGTTACCTTTACTTAAGTACAGGACCCTAGTTTCTGAATTAACTGTATCACTCTCCATCCTAATAAAGAACTCGAACATGTTATGGTCTCTCTTCCCCAAGGGGCCTCGCACTACAAGATTGCGAATGAGTCCTTTCTCATTATACATCACCCAGTCCAGTATGGCCAGCTCCCTGGTTGATTCCTCGACATATTGGTCGAGAAAACCATCCCTAATACACTCCAGGAAATCTTCATCCACCGTATTGCTACCAGTTTGTTTAGCCCAATCAATATGCAGATTAAAGTCACCCATGATAACTGCTGTACATTTATTGCATGCATCCATTATTCCTTGTTTGATGCTGCCGCCAAACTTACTACTGCTGTTTGGTGGTCTGTGCACAATTCCCACTAACGTTTTCTGACCCTTGGTATTCCGCAGCTCCACCCATACCGTTTCTCATCATCCACGCTAATGTCCATTCTTAACATTGCATTAATTTCCTCTTTAACTAGCAATGCCACCCCGCCTCCTGTTCCTTCCTGTCTATCCTTCCTAAATATTGAATACTCCTCGATGTTGACTTTAAACTCTGTCAGAGCTGCTACACTCTGCCTGCAGGACCTCCTCCCTCTTTCTACCAATGTCATTGTACTGAATGTACCAGGACCTCTGACTGTTTACCCTATCCCCCAGAATGTTTTGCAGCACCTCAGTGACATCCTTGATCCTGGCACCAGGTAGGCAACATCCCAGCCTGGAGTGACCTCTACGGCCGCAGAAACTGCTGTCTGCTCGCCTGATTATCGAATCCCCGACCACTAATGCTCCTCCATTCTCCTTCCTCCACCTCTAAAGCTGTGCCATCCACGGTGGCGTGGAAATGTCTCGCTCTTCGGTCCCAGAGTCACCATCGCCCTCAGCAGTACTCAGAAAATAATACGGGTGAAATTCTGAGTGAAATAGACAGAGTGAGAGAGGAGATTTGGGGGATTTGCTGCTTTGAAAGTGGAATAGAGCCCAGGTCCAGATGAAATGCATCCTAGGCTGTTGAGCGAATCAAGAGAGGAAATAGCAGAGGGGTTGACCTTAATTTTCTAATCCTCTTTGGATTCGGGCTTAGTGACAAAGCACTGGACGATTGTTGATGTGCTACCCTTGTTTGAGAAGGGAGAAAGAGATAGCCCGATTAATTACAGGCCTGTCAGCCTATCCACAGTGGTGGGAAAATTGTTGAAAAAAATCTTGAAGGACAAGATAGATACAGATTTAGAAAGGCAAGGATTATTCAGGGAAAGTCAGCACGGATATGTAATGGGAAGCTCCTGTGTGAATTGCAATTTTCAAGAAGGCAACCAGGCGGATCGATGAGGGCAGTGCAGATGACTTAGCTAGAATTTAGCTAAGCATTTGATAAGGTCCCACATGTTAGATTGGTCCAGATGGTAAAAGCCCATGGCATCCAGGGCAAAGTGGCAAGTTGCATCCAAAATTGGCTTAGAGTTAGGAAGCAGAGCGTAATGTTTGTTGGATCTTTTTGTGATTGGAAGCATGATTCCAGTGCGTTTCTGCGGGGCTCAGTTCTGCGTCCCTTGCTTTTTGATGTTCACATCAATGATCTAGATTTGAATATGATGGGTGTGATTAAATAGATTGCAAATGAAAGTAAAATTGACTGTGTGGTTAAAAATGAAGAGGTAAGTCATGGACTGCAGCAGGAGGATTGCAATCCACTGGTCACGTCGGCAGAACAGTAGAAAATTAAATTTAATTCCGAAAAGTGTGACGTAATGCCCTTAGAAAGTGTATACACATTAGAAGGTAGGCCACATAGAAGTGTAGATGAACAAAGGGATCTTGGAGTTCCTCTCCACAAGTCCTTGATAGTCGCATACGAGGTGGATAAGAGGGTTCAGAAGACATACGGTTTGTTTGTCTGTATTTGTTGAGGCACATAATTCAAGAGCAGGGAGGTTATGCTTTATTTAATAAATACACTGGTTAGGCCACAGCTGGAATACTGCGTGCAGTTCTGTTCGCGTTATGGTAGGAAGTATGTGATTTCACTGGAAAGGGTGCAGACGAGATTTACGAATTTTAACTTTGAGGGCAGAGTGGATAGGTTGGGTTTTTCTCCTTGGAACATAGGACGCTGAGGGGAGATCTCATTGAGGTATGTAACATTTTGAATGGCCTGGATATAGTGGATAGCAAGGGCCTATTTCCCTTTCTGGACGGATCATTTACTAGGGAGGATAGGTTTAAGGTGGTTAGTTGAAGAATTAGAGGCGATTTGAGGGGAAAATTCTTCACGCAGCGGTTTGTGTGGGGTTTGTAACTCACTGCCTGTAAGGGTGTTGAAAGCTGAAACACTCACCACATTTAAAATGTGCTTGCATGGGCACTTGAAGTTACTTAACCTGCAGGATGACGGACCGAGAGCTGGTCAGTGAAACGAAACTGGATAACCTCTTGTTTGCTGGTGCAGACAGAATGGGAAGTGCATCATGGAAACTATTAAGGCCAGAGTTATCTCTTTGCCTAGTTTCGATCGCCTAGATGGGTCGGAAAAGAATTTTCCCATATTTATATCGCCAATTCGCTTGGATTTTGACCTGTTTTATTGGCCCTCCCATGAGATCACATGTTTCCAGGTGGGGTGGAGCGTAAATTGTTGTAAATCATGGGGTACCGCATGACTGTTAGAGCATGCTGCTCGTTATCTGTCCAGCGTTGTTCATTGTTCATAGATTTATATGTAACCTTCAGGGCTGCGGACCGAGGGCCGTGTGTCTTTTTCAGCTGGTGGGAACACAATGGGCTGAAGTGGCTTATTACTCCGCTTCAACTTTCTATGTTTTTATGGCCTAAGTTTGTATGTTAGTGAGTGAGATGGACTCAGGGGAATCCGTCACTACCTGCCTGGATCTCCTCTGCTGTCTGGTCGTCAATCACTGCCTCTCTGCTTGCAAAGTTTTAAGCTGCGGGGTGACCACCTCTAGAATTGTGCTATCCCCGACATTCTCAAACTCGCGGGTGCACCGCAGTGAGTCCAGCCACCACTTAATCTACGAAACGCGGAGCTCGAGTTGTTGGAGCCGGTAACACTTCCTGCACAAGTGGTCCTCCAAGCTACGTGGAGCATCCAGGACTTCCCAAATGGCACAGGATGTGAACTCCACGGGACTGAGCTGTCCTGCCATGCATTTATTTAATAGTCTAGGATCTAACCCAGCAGATATAAACTTAAAACTTAATAAAGAAACACTCACCAGCTACTCACCAAACAGTTCCTTCCCTTTTGTCGACGTCAGTTTTCCAACTCTGACATCACTCTGTCCCATTCACTCTATAGCAGGAAAGGGGTACTCAGCTCAATGATCAGCCATTATCTTATTGAAGGGCGGTGCAGACTCGAAGGGCCGAATGTCCTACTCCTGCACCTATTTTTTTCTGTTTTTCTATGTTTCTATGTTTCAATTCTGCCTCTGTTGAGTTGCTCCCGCTCTCGCTCTGCTCCCGCTCTGGTCTCGCCCAGGTCTGCTGCCTCCTCCGGTCTGGGGCCTGCACACAGAAACACAACACTTGTACAGAGCGCAACTGAGCAGCAGCAACTGGCCAATTCACCGCACGCATCATATACACCCTGCATCTGACCTCTGTCGGCTGGAGCAAACAGATACTGTCCCTCTGTCCACAAATAGACTGAACACTCACAAATTGACCAATTGTCCGCATCCTGACCAAACATTGAGAAACTGAGCAACTCATCACAAGCTCATTGAATACCCAGAACTGACTGTTAAGTGATGAATGAATGAAATGATTAACTTTTCCCCCTTGGACATTACATTTGGAAATTTAAAGATAAACTGAAAGGCAAAAATGTGCAGAAACTTCGAGCAGCTTACAACAGGCTTTTGGTTCACAAAACTATTTTAGTTGGCAAAGCAACTGAGTTGCAAAAAGAGTGCTGAGATCGACAGAAATACAAAACATCAAAAAAATACACCATCTTCGTTCTCATGGTCCAGGCAAACTTCCAACATTTTATGAACACAGCCGAGTGGTCAAAATGGGACTTTTCTTGCTTTTAGTTCACACCTCAACTGAAAGAAATCGCCTAAAAATGTTCCTTCTGGATGCCTAATCAAAAATGTAATTTCTAAATGCCCAGTTACCCGTTGCTTAATAATGGAATCCAGCATTTTCCCGACGACTGATATCTGGCTAACTGGTCTATAGTTCCCTGTTTTCTCTTTCCCTCCTTTCTTGAATTTTACAGTTGCTACCTTCCACTCCGCTGGGATCATTTTGGAATCTAGGTACATTGGGAAAATCACTTCCAATGCTTCCACTGTATCCGCAGCCACTTCTTTTAGAACCCTCGGATGTAGACCATCAGGTACATGGGATTTGTCACTTGTTAGTCTCTTTCGTTTCTCAGTACTTTTTCTACTCTTCTTAATTATGTTATGTTCCTCATTAAATTAACCCCTTGTCCCCATTCTTCTTTGTATGTTAATGTATCTCCGACTGCGAAGCAGATACAACAGATTTGTTTAAATTTCTTCATTTCCTCATTCCCCATTATAATATCTCCTGACTCAGCCACTGAGTGACCAATTCTTACTTTTGCTACTCTCTGCCTTTTCACATACGTTCAAATGTTCTTACAAACTGTTTTGAAACGTCTTGCTAGTTTACTCTCATATTCGATGTTGTCACATTTTATTAATTATTTTTCATCGTTTCTTGTTTTCTGAAACTCTCCGAATCCTCAGGCTTACTGCTATTCTTGCTTTTCTTGACAACATTATAAGCCTCCCCTTTTAATCCAATACTTTCCCTAACTTCTTCACTTATCTACGGATAGATCACATATTCCATTGAGGTTTTATT
Source organism: Pristiophorus japonicus (assembly GCF_044704955.1). Taxonomy (NCBI): domain Eukaryota; kingdom Metazoa; phylum Chordata; class Chondrichthyes; family Pristiophoridae; genus Pristiophorus; species Pristiophorus japonicus. The sequence goes on along the minus strand of NW_027253073.1, from coordinate 595,000 downwards.
TATCAATGGGATCTATGTTCATTGTGAATTTTCAAACATTTCTTTAAAAGATTGCAACTATTTATCTGCAGTCATAAATTGTAATCACATTTGCCAACCTACAATAGCCAGCTCGCCCTTCAAACTACATAAAAACAAAATATCGCGGGTACCGGAATCTGAAATAAAAACAAACTATATCATTGGCTTTATTTATTTTTAAGAATCTCGTTTCAGAACTAATAATTCACTCTCAAAATCAGCGTGAAATTCGATCATACTGTGATCATTCCTCCACAGCGGATCCTTTACTATGAGGTGAATATTAACCCCGTCTTTTCAAACAAAACAACCTATAAAACAGCCTGTTCGCTGGCTGGTTCCATGAAGTATTGTTCCAGGAATCTGCGTCGAACGCATTCCATGAACTCAACCTCCAGACTACCCTTGCCAATTTTATTTGCCTCGTCTATCTGATGTTCAAGTTCCCCAAGATTAATGTATTACCTTTGTTACAAGATCCAATTTTATGCAGATTAATAGTCTGTCCAACGGTTCCTAAACACATCCCATTATTGTTTTCTGCCTCTTGTAATGTATTATCTTTTTCCTTACTGATTCTACTTCCTGGTCTTCTAGCCATGATCCTTTATCACTACTGACCATATGTCATCCGTTATTATCAGGGCTACCACAGTCATTTTATATTCTGTCGGTCTTTTGGAAATATCAAGAACTCTCGAATAATTCCCAACCATGTTCATCTTGCAAACATTTCTCTATAATGGCTATTAAATCAAAGTTATTTATCTCTATCCGTGTCAGGGATTTGACGATTTTGTTACAAAGGTGGTTTACTACTATTTCCTATTTTAACTTATTTGCTGATGCACTGCAGCCACTAATCTCTCTGTCGCTGCATGCCAAGGATATAAACTTGGTTCTTAATGCTCTGTTGGGACCAGAAGCAGACCTCGTGAGATGAAATCTGTATTTCGCTCCAAGCCTAACACTGCGAGGAAGTTTATGTGCTAAAGACCATTTATTGAAAGACATCGTGGCTCGAACAGGGAACAGACGGGTGTTTATGTGCAGAGGATATGGGATTGTATTCTGATCCCCGCCTGCTTCTAGATTAAAAGGAATAAAGGATGAATGAGAGAGTGAAGCACAGTGAGAGATGGGTTGATAGAAGAATGTGTGCATTGACCTGATTAAATGTGTCCCAAACAGGAAGCAACAGAACGATATCATCAGTAGACTAGCATAACCTCAGCTCCGAGATCTGGTCCGTGCCTCTTCTCATTAATTGAGGAAGCAGCGGGAGGGACAATTCTACCCTGGGTAACATTGTCCTCCAAGAGCATGTAACATGATTCGAGTTCTCTGAGGCAGAAAGAGTTCATTGGGGGAGCGTTGGATGTAAAGTTCCCTGCTGCTATCCGGAGACGGAGAGGTTTTGTTTTGTGTCTCCTTCTAAAAGAGGAGAAGCAAAAGGGGTATTTTCTGCTCTTCAGGCCGCTTCTCTCTGACTGATGGGAGGAAAACCACATCTGACCCTAACCACGTGTTTACGGTCAATGAATCTTCCCTGGAACTTGTCTTCATGCAAACTTCACCACCTGGAAATGTCTGGTTGACAATAATTTAGTTTATATTAATGGAGTGGAGGAGTTGCGAGATGCTGTTAAATGAAGAGTTTTGTAGGGGGTGAAGGGGCAAAAGGGCAAAGGGACGGTGGGTGTGAGAGGGGAAGCGAGTCGGCCACGGTCGCTGGAACCGAATTAGTGAAGTCCAGAGGAGTAGAACAGGCTGGAAACAACAAGCAAGTTAGGAGCAGCCAATGTGGAGACAAGTGAGTGAACGGCTTGTCAGTCTGGTTGTTTGATGTTGGGTGTTTATAATGGCGGGTTGCAGGGTTCGCTCCTGCTTTGTGTCAGAAGGAATTGTGCTCAGATTCCCAACTCTGAATTTCACAGCATAGAGCTCAAGGAGTGTTTGATATCAATGAGATTCAACGTCAGTTTCAGGAATCGGTGCCCTGCTTCTGGACTCTCTCCATCATCTCGCTGTTAAAGATTGAACATTATAGAATTTCACCTCCTACTCGACGTAAGTACGGCTCGCTGTGGCTTCAGACACGTCTCCATTGACAACAAACCAGTGCCGAGAAGACAAAGGTCACAGTTATGGACACAGCTTTGGTGTAATTACCTACGAAAGAAAATATTTGCTTTAGAGATTAATTATAATAGACCTATAGTCTCAGGAAATGAGATGAATATGAGGTGATCTCATTAAAACGTATTAAAAATATATAGAAGGCGTGAACCTTCTATCTCAGAGGCTGTTGCACTCCCAGTGGAGCCATGTCAGACAGATGGCGGTTCAGACAATATTAAGGTCGTGATGATGCATCGCGAACCTCAGAATGGCAAATTCATCTGCTTCTGGAGATGAAGAGGTTCATTGCTTGTTGATTTCCTCCTTGCTGTCTTTCTTGCCTCATTCCGAGTACTGCATCCTGCTTCTCTGTAACCTGTAATGTCTCATGGGCAGTGTTCCCCTTGTCACTTTAGAACAGCAACTTTGATACCATTACTGCTGAAATAAACAGTAACTTCCTTTAACTTTCAATTCGCTCCCCCGATGTGTTGCACAGACTAACGCTACCAGACAGGACCTGGTGTTTAAATAAATTGCCCACAGTTCTTGAGTCCTCCATATCTGTAGCTTTCCACGTGGCCTGAATCACACATTGGGCTTTGGCCAAGCTTCCCAGATGCAATCCTGAACAGTTAATTAATACATCATTTTTCGAATTAATATCTTTAATCAAACTCAGCTCCTTTAGCAGGGCAGTAATTCAGGCTGGCAGACAATCATTTAGTATTTTAAATGTAAACGAGAAATGCCTTCTCGAGGAAGCGGATTATAGAATATCAACTATCACAAGCATTAAGTCCAAAATTGAGCAGATCCGCTCCGAGCAAGGTTTGAACCTAGGCGAGAAAGAAAGATAGCACCCAGTACTTTACATTCTCAAATCATCGAGCCTGCACTGTGTGCTAATTCTCTGAAATATTATTACAGTGAAAAGTGTAGAAGAACAGAGGGACCTTGGAGAGCGGGTCCACCGATGCCTGAAGGAAGCAGGCCAGGTGGAAAATGTTGTTAAGAATGCAAATGGAAAACTTGCCTTTATTAGTCGAGGGATGGAATAAAAGAATAAGGACATTACGCATCAAATGTATAAATGAATGGTTAGGCGGCAGCTGGAGCACTGCGTGCAGTTCTGGTCACCACATTACAGAAAAGCTGTGATTGCACTGGAAAGGGTGATGAGGACATTTACAAGAATGTTGTCTGGACAGGAGAATTTTATCTCTGAGGAAATATTGAAGATGCTGGGTCTGTATCGTTGGAACAGAGGAAACAGAGGGGAGATCTTATCGAGGTGTATAAAATCACGAGCAGCCTGGATAGTGGTTAGTAATGAACTGTTTCCCTTGGCAGAGGTGTCAGTAAACAGGGGACAGAGATGTACATTAATTGGGGGGAAGATTAGAGGAGATATGAGGGGAAATGTCTTCGTCCAGATGGTGCCGGGGGTCTGAAACTCACTGTCTGAAAGCGGGGTTGAGGCATGTCACCTTACCACATTCAGGAACGACTTGGATAGACAGTAAACATATTTTCTATATTTCTATGTAAAGTGCCGTAACCTACAGGGTTACGGAGCAAGAGCTAGAAAGTGGGATTAGGCTGGTTAGCTCTTGGTCGGCCGGCGGGTACACGATGGACCGACATGGCCTCCTTCCTTGCTATAAATGTATATGTTTCTATCATTCTAAGAAAGGACTATCATAATGCTTTTCAGCATAATAATAAAAAGATAATGAATTGCCGCGGCAGTTAACATATCTGAAGCCCTCACATATGTAACAGCTGTACAATGAGTGAAAACAGCTGAAACCCACGTTTCATTTTCTTCATGTTTATTGCGATGTGATTTCCAGGAGTGCGATTTGTGGCAACTCTTTAAGCCACAGGTACAAAAATGAGTTCTAATTCCCTGTTCTGAATTAACTGACACTGAGCTGGCACTGTTCCAGCAGCTAGGGCACTCCCTGCAGTAAACTGAATCCTGGATTAAAATTATTTCATTTTTTCAGTCCAACTTGGTTGCGTTCAGTTCTCTTACCCTGAAACGTTATTGGTAAAAATGAGTTGTTTGAGAAGCAGAAACTCTCGCCCCATTGCTTGGAATTTAATCTGCATTACTGAGCCTGACTGCTGCGGTTAAACAGGTGAGTTTACCTGTCTCCGTGTGATCTACATGCTTTAGGGATGTCCACTCAGGGAGTTTGATGATTGAAGTGACATGGACTGTACAGTTGAATGGCTCTGAATGTCCGTGCCCAATATCTCTGGTTAAATATTTTATGCTATGTTGTAACCATCGGTGGGAATATAATCTCACGCTGCTGGGCCCACCTGACTGTCACTAATAAGATAACAATACCTGACAGTCAAAGCGCAGCTTTCCTTTGTATGTGAATTAGGTGTCCAGTCAAGTGATCAGCAGGCTCTGCAAAAACGAATTAAATCAACGCTTCTCAGAGAAAATGCGACAAGATTCAATCATAAGTAGGCCCAAAGAATCTTTCTACCTTACGCCAACATGCGGTACGGTGAGTGAGTGTTTCTTGGCAGTTCCTAATTCTACAAATATGTATGCCACGGTGTGGTCGCTTCTTTATTGCCCTTTTGAATATTCAGCACCATTGTTATGAGTTGTTTCTTACACAGGCTGGGTGGGTGAGGTGTGCTGTTTCGTGGTGTCAGTGCCGAGAGTGTCGTGCTTTTATATTTCATTAATTATTCCTGTGGCCACCTTATTCAGATTAGAATACTCTTGCAATCTCCGACATCGGTAAGGTGATCAGGTTAGTGTTTTCATCCAAACTTTTAACAAACTCTCAATCAGGCTGAGCTCTGGGAACTTGTATGGATGGTCGGTAACTTCAAAGTTTCCGGTTCAGTTAATTGGGTCTGGAACTGTTTCTGGGTGCTGGTTAGGTTTACAGTTCGATGGGTTCAGTAATGGTTACTTGCTCAGTTTCTGAGTCCTGGCTCATTTTACATGCGTTGGTTTATTGATGGCCACTTGGTCTGTATCCACCATTGTATTAGGCCGGGCTGGCTCAGTCACTAGAGCAGCAAACCCTTATTTACAGTCTCGTAGCCTTTAAGCCCCTCATTGGATGGTTGGATCTCTGTGATTTTAGGTTGAATTCACAGGGGTTCACTCAGAATTCCAGGGCAAAGATGTCAAGGAGTGTTTGATATAATTGAGAACAGTATCAGGAAATATATATGTGATTAATGACATTCTCCATTATCTCGCTGCCCAAGACTGAGGTTTATTTAATATCACGGAGAACTTGGGGTCAGTGGACCAACCCACATTCACGATCCTTCGCTGCCGGGAAATCAGCAGGGAAGTTGTACTGTGCAACATTTTGATCTCCTTACCTAAGGAACGAAAACGCTGTTTTAGTGGGGATGCAACGAAATATTCCAAGATCGATTTCTGGGCCAAAAGGTTTGTTTTACGAGGAGAGATTGAGTAGAATGGGCCTACATTATCTGGTATTTTGCTTCATTTTTTTAAAATTTAAAAATATACTTTATTCATATAAAAATTTGCACAATACATTGGTAGACAGTTCAGTACATTTGGATGCAGTCAGCAATTCCTTACAATACATTTGGATGCTTACGTCAGTTCCGTTCAATAGATTTCCTTGCTTTACATTTCGAGGTACATTTCAGTGTAATCCACGATACATTGTAATACAGTCATCATGTTGCTTTACTAGTGGCACAATACGGCACACGGAATGGGTGAGCGTACAGTTACATCTCTTGCAACATACATTACTAAACAGAACTTGCATTATACATGGCACTGCATAGGTTTTTTCAGATTCTGGTGCTCTATGTATACAAAAAGTATGCAAGTACAGCCCGAGGGCAGTTTTATACTGATTCCAGCCCCTGGGTTTATCGTGATCGAAGGGTTTTAAACTGTGGCTTTTTATAACCGTGCCTTTGCGGCGACTGCACTAATTTTTAGAACGTCCCTCAGCACGTACTCCTGGACCTTGGATTGTGCCAGTCTGCAACACTTGCTCTGGAAGACCAGCAAGTTTCGGCAAGTCCAAAGTGCGTCTTTCACTAAGTTGATGGCCCGAGAGCAGCAGATGATGTCTGGCTCGGTGTGTGTCCCTGGGACCAGACCGTAGAACACAGAGTCCTGTGCTGCGGAGCTGCTTGTGATGAACCACGACACCAACCACTGCATCTCCATCCAGACCTGCCTTGCAAGGGGGCAATCCCAAAGGAGATGGATTACTGTCTCATCTGCACCACAGCCAACTCGGGGGCAGAGTGCTGCATTCAGGGTTTTGCTTAATGAGAGGCAATCTCATTGAAACGTATAACATTTATAGCTGGAATGAACCTTCTAACTCAGCGGGTGTCTCCCAGCTGAGCCACGGCAGAGTGATGGTGGTTCAGACAACCTTTATCTCAGTGGTGTAAATCGGAACTCAAAACGGCCAATTCTTCTGATTTGGGAGCCAGAGAAGTTCGTTACTTGTTGATGTCCTCCTTGGTGGTGTTATTATCTGTCTTCAAATGTTTCTCCCTGATTGTCTATCACCTGGACTGTCCCATGGAATGTGTTCTCTTTGTCACTTCAGATTTTCCGCTTTGATACCAATCCTACTGACAAAAACAAGCTTTAACGTGTATTTTTATTTGTCGCCATGGTTACACAGACTGAGGCTGCCTGACCGCACTTGGTGTTAAAAACGCTTTCCCACAGTGTCATTTATCCTCCTGATCTCTCGCTTTCCAGACGGATTGAATGACACTTTTGGACTTTGGCCAGGCTTCCCAGAATGTCTTGGTGTATCGTCAGTTTAATAGTTCCTGTTTTCAGTTATTACAATTCACTAATCTCAGCTCCTTTAGTAGTTCAGTAATACAAACAATCCTAAATTATCCTTAACAGTATTATTGGAATATCCAACACCTTACTAGAGAAAGTGTTTAAAGAATATAAACCATTACAGGAATTAAGGCCAACACTGGGCAGATCCGCTTCGAGCAAGGTCTGAACCTGTGGGTGGAAACAAAGGCAGCGCCCAACAGTTTACATTCTCCAGTCGCTGACCTGCTCTGTCTGTTAAATCGTTGCAATGTTTATGGTGCTGCGCTCCTGATGTTCAATTTGCTGAAGTTTCGTGATATCGAAAAGATTGGAAGCAACCATCAAAATCTCTCCTCTCTGAAGTGCAATAGTAATGTAGCATGTTGAGAACAGTTAAAAACACAGATTACATTGTATTTATATTTGGTACAATATGTTTTCCATTACTGCGATTGTTGTTCACTCTGTCAGCCACAGATACACAGAGGAGAATCTGTGTTCCTATTATCTATGTACGTGACACTAAGCTGGCGCTGTTCTACCAGAGAGGGCTTTCCCACCAGCTCACTTACTCCTATTGGTAAATCAATCTCCATCCTTCATCTCCATGGAGACTGATGTCGGGGAACTTTCCATTTCGTGAGACATTACTTTTAAAAGTAATTTTTTATTGAAAGAGAAATTTGTCCTCCACTGCGGAGAATCTAAGATCCATTGCTCTGTCTGTTCCCGCAGTTAAACCACTGGGTTTTGCTCTCTCTGTGTGATCCACATGTTTTCGGGTTTCCACTGGGGGACTTTGAAGATTGAAGTGACATGGACTGTGCTGATGAATTGATCTGAGTGTCTATCCTCAATATTTCAATTTAAATATTTTGTTCTGTTGTCACCATGAGTGGGACTAACGCTGCTGTGTGCAACCGACTGTCACTAATAGGGGAATGTAACCTGAGAGTCTCAGTGCAGGTTTCCTTTGTTTGTAAATCAGGCATCCTGTCAAGCGCTCAGCAGCCTCTCCAAGAAGCACAGAAATCACCCGTTCTCACAGCAAATGCGAGACGATTCGGAGGTTTTTGTGCTGAAGATGTGCGTTTCTGCTTCAACCCGTGAGGTGAGGAAGTTTTCCTGCACAGTTTGTACTGTGTAAATATCTATCTGTTTCTCTCCGGGCGATCTGGGGTGTCAACCCCGTCGTTCCGAGATGATTCTAAAACAGGCGGCTGTTTAGTGAGGCCAGTGCCGAGAATGTAGTGATTTACCTTTTATGATTTATTCCATGTGATCGCGTTGTTCAGGCTGGAATAACTTTGGAATCGAGAACATCAGTAATTAATGTTTTAGTTCAACTTTTGACGGTTTCTGACTCAGGACGGGCGATGGGTTATTTAATGTTTCTGCCTCAGTTCATTGATACAGGAACAGTTTCTCTGTGTTGGGTAAGTTTGCATGTGTTTGGGCTGGTGATCATTTTTCAATGTTTGTGTACTGGGTCAGTTTACTTGTGCCGGGTTTGATGATGGTCACTCGCTCAGTTTCTGTATAATGAGTAAGCTTACATATGTTGGTTTATATGATGCTCAATTGGTCAGTTTCCAAATGATGAGTCTGTTTACTTATGCAGATTTATTTGCTGCTCACTTGTGAACTTTCCATCTGCTGTTTACGTCTGGCTCGCTCAATGGATAGAGCTTGAATCTCTTCATTTCAGCGTCAATGGTTCAAGGCTCCATTTGTCGGTTTGATCTTTCCAATTTTTGTCAGATTTCACAGGTGGTCCCCAGCTCTGAATGTTTAGGTACAATTCAAGGTATGTTTGCTGTAAGTTAGTTTCAGCAACAGGATCTGGAAATATCTCCCTGACCTGGACCCGCTGCTGGAGATTAAACTGTATTTATGTTCACCTTCAGCTGGGGGTCACACTGGCTCAATGCGTCTTCGGGCCCATTTCTCACTTTACGACCCATTGCATCGGTGCCGAGAAAATGATGAGGAATGTGTACTGTGTACTGTTTTAGTCTGCTTACTAAAGAAAATTAAAAATCGTCTTCAGAGGTGAAGGTTTACTCGATTAATTCCTCGGACAATTGTTTTATCTGATGAGTAGAGTGTGAGTAGAATTGGCCTATATTCTCTGGTTATTGGAAGAATTAAGAAGTAAACGTATTGAGAATTAAAACATTTGTAGAGGGTTTGACCCGTCTAATTCTGATGCATGCCGCTACCTGCTGAGCCGGGGCAGACCGATGACCATTCAAACAACCTTGAAGTTAGTGGTGCAATTCATAACTCAGAATTGGCAATTCACCTGCTTCGAGTGACGTCATTAATTGTTGACGTCCTCCTTGGTATTATGTTTAATGCCTCTTCAAGGTCTTCCTCTGTTTGTCTTTCTCCTGGACTGTCCCATGGAATGTGGTCTTTTTCTCCATTTAGAATGGTGCTGTGATAATATTCCTGCTGACAGAAACATGTGAATTGCATCAAGGCAAATGACTGTCAATTCCATCTGCCCCATGGCTACACATGCTGAAGCTAACAGACAGTATCTGCTGTTGACAGCGGTGCCCCACAGGCTCGTGAGGCCTCCACATCTGTAGCTTTCCAGATAGCCTGAGTCTAACTTTTGGAATTATCCAAGCTTCCCAGTAAGCATTCTTGAACTGTTAGTTTCACATTTCATTTGTTGAATTAATATTGTAACTGACCTCAGCATCTATAGCAGGTCAGTAATACAACAATTCTTTCGTACCCTTAAAAGCGTCATTGAAATGACTAAGCCCTACTCGAGTAATTAGATTAAAGAATATAAACTATTGCACATATTGAGGCAAACAATGAGCAGTTGTGCTGCGAACAAGGTTTGAACCTGTGCGGGGAAACAAAGGCAGCGCCCACGAGTATGAATTAACTTATTGAGAACATTTGCAAACCCATATTTTTCATGACTGCGATTTTTGGTACCTCTTTATGCCAGAGGTACACAAACAAGAGTCTGTTTCCCTATTCTCTGTTTACCTGGCACTAAGCCGCCACTGTTCTAGCAGAAAGGGATTTTCCCTGCAGCTCACTTGCTCATATTTATAAATCATTGTCGATTCTTCAGCTCAATACAGACTGATGCGGGGATAACTTTTCAGCGCCTGAGACATTACTCATAAATATCATTTTATGGAGAAGCAGGAATTTCCTCCCCCATTGGCGGGAAAATAAAATCATTGCTGACCCTATTTCCGCAATTCAACAGGTGAGTTTACCTGTCTCTGTGTGATCTGCATGCCTTAGGGTTTGTCCATTCCGGGACTTTGATATTTGAATTGACATTGGATGGACTGTTGAATTATTCTGAGTGTCCATCTTCAATATTTCCATTTAAATATATTTCGTTCGGTTGTAACCATGATTGGAAACAATGCTGCTGCGTGCAACCGACTGTCACTAATAGGCGAATGTAACCTGAGAGTCTCAGTGCAGGTTTCCTTTGTGTGTAAATCAGGCATCCAGTCAAGCGCTCAGCAGCCTCTCCAAGAAGAACAGAAATCACCAGTTCTCACAGAAAATGCGCGAGGCTTCGGTCGTTATTAATGCTAAAGATGATTTCTAGATTATTTCCTCATCCTGTGCGGTCAGTACGTTTCCATACAGTGTAAATATATATCTGCTTTGCTCTGGGCGATCTGAGATGTCAGACCATTCGTTCAGAGCTGTTTCTTAAACAGGCGGCTGTTCAGTGATGTCAGTGCCCAGAATATCCTGCTTTTACCGTTTACTATTTATTCCAAGTGATCGCATTATTGAGACTGGCATAGTGTTGGAATATGCTGCTTCGGCAATTTAATTGTTTTAGTTCAACATGTGAAGATCTCTAACACAGTCCGAGGTCTGCCATTATTTCCGAGCTCAGGTTCATTTCATTGTTTCTGGTTAATGTTAATATTTAAGAAGAGGTTCAGTACATTGGAACCACAGCGGCCTCTGGATCCTGGGTCAGTTTTCATGCGCCGGGTTAGGTGTTGGTCAATTGTATTGTTTTTGCTACTTGGTTAGTTTTCAAGTGTTAGGTGACGTGAATGGCACTTGGTCAGTTTTAGGATATTTGTTCAGTTTTGTTCCACTTGGTTAGGCATAGGTCACTTGATGAGGTTCTTGAAGGTGGGTCAGTTAACGCCTGCTTGATTATGTGCAGGTCAAGTGCTCATGTTTCTGGCGGTGGGTCTGTTTAAAGACATTCTGTTACGTGTTCATCTGTCAGCTTCTCGGTGCTGGATTCAAATTAATGTGTTGGGTTCGGTTGTGATCAACTTATCCGTTTCCTCATACTGGCCCTGCTCACATGTATCGGCTTCGGTGATGTTCACTTACACAAATTCTGAGTGCTGGGATCGTTTTTGTATCCTGACATGGTAATGAAAAGATGGTAGTTACTGGAGTTTTTTCAGTTTAACTCTGCTTGGTTCGGTGATTTACAACTGTCCACGCCCCAGGTAGTCACTGAGTTTACATGTACTGCGATTGCTGTGGTTAACATGGTCAATTTCTGGGAAATGTTTCATTTGAATCATCTGCAGTAGATGATCGTCACTTCATCAGTTTGTATGTGTTAGCAGAGATGATGAGTGATCGGTTAGATCAGTGGTGCTCAACTGGTGTTCCGTCGTACATTGGTGTGCAGTGAACCTTCACAGGTGTGCCGCCAAATTGTGTAAAAGTATGGTGGACTTTAGCTGTTTTCACAATGAAACACAAGGGGAGTGGGTGGGGAGAGAGAGGCAGGCAGACACATATGTCATCTACCCAAATGTATGACACCACTGTTGTAGTAAACATTGCAAATATTGACAAAAATAATGATCTATTTATCTCTACTATTATCAAGAAAGCTATGTTCGAGAGTTTTACAAGGAATAATGACAAGAGAAAACACACAAACAATTTAAATGTCCTTACTCAGAACAAAATCCGTTGCCAAAATTTGTGTCCTTTGAGTACTCGACACCTGCCCTCCCCTCTCCCACTCCATTACTCCCTCCCACACTGATAGAGAAGTGCCAGTGCCTACCATCGAATGAGACTGTGTGTGTGTGTGTGTGTGTGTGTGTATAAGCGTATGTATATATATTTACGTTTGTGTGTGTATGTGCATTTTTACGAAGGGAGTAGCCAGGTTTCGGCACTTGGGCCATGGCCACCCACAATCCAAAATAATAGTCTTAAATTGTTCATTTGAAAAGCTTAAAATGTGATTATTAATTTGGATGAAAGAAATGAAAGACTGGTCAACGCATATGCAGAAAAAGGTGTAGTTTCTATAATAAAACTTCTTAAATACATTTAACAACATTCTTATTTATATTTTGTTGTTTGTATTTATTGATCTGCAGATTGAACTGTGACATGGACAGGCAGCATATTTGATGTTTGACCTGATATAGCGCCAATTAGCGGCTCCTTTGATGTCTGTGGCATCCAATTTGACCTGGCCCAGCCGCCCTAGCGATTTCATTGATTTTTGAAAGTTGGCTTTTAGCATATTTTGACCATAGTCAAAAAACAAACTTCCTTTCAACTATAGTTTCGTTTCTGTCTGGACTCTCTGCAGTTTGGAAATTGGAAGACTCAGTTCGTGTCTCTCTGGAGTTTGGATCACTCAGACTAATAAAGTTTGTCCTCCACCATGGACAAATTCATCATAAGAAAATGTAAAAATATTCAAGGAGATATCAATGACAGTGCCTAATAGGCCTTCAACCAACGCCAGTACAAGCGGTGCCGAACCAAATCCTAAAAAATTCAAAATTCATCGTCAATATAAGGAGGTTTATTTGAGATTCGGTTTTTCATGGACAGGAGAAGAAGATTGCCCCATTCCACTGTGTGTTGTGTGTAGTGAAAAACTGTCGAACAGTGCAATGGTTCCTAGTAAATTGCAACATCATTCCACTATGAAACATGCACATCTTGCAACAAAAGATCAGAGTTATTTTAAGAGATTGACGGCAACGCAATCAAAACAAGTGAAATATTTCAAAAAAAATGTTAAGGTGCTCGATAAGGTTCAAATTGCTTCTTATGAAGTTGCTGTATTAATAGAGCAGAACATGAAGCCTCATACTATAGCTCAGTCACTTATTTTGCCTGTATGTCGTACAATTTTGAAAATAATGCCTGGTGATGAAGCGGAACAAGAAGTTGCAAAAATTCCAACTGTCTGATGATTCAATTCGGAGAAGGATAAATGAGATGTCATCTAACATTGAAGAAAATGTAGCCATGAAAATAGGAAACTTGAAATTTGCTTTGCAAATCGACGAGTCCACCAACATTAGTGGTAAAGCACAATTATTAGCATTTGTTGACTTGATTCATGAAAACGAAATATTGAACCAATTTCTGTGCTGTCGAGAACTTCCAGAAAATACTAGAGATCAAGACTTATTTGATTCTGTGAATTCATATTTAGAAGACTTGAAAATTTCATGGGACTCGTGTTGGACTCTGCATGGACGGTGCTCCATCTATGGTGGGATTTGTCAAAGGATATATTATGCTCGCAAAAAAACATAATCCAAATATATTATTCACATAATGCTTTTTGAATATGGAAGCAGTTGTTGCAAAGACATTACCGCTAGAAGTAAAATCTGTTTTAGATCAAGTTGTTAATATGGTAAATTATACAAAATCAAGACCTTTAAAATCTCGCTTGTTTAAACAGCTCTGCAAAGCTATGGATGCACAGCGCGACTGTTTCCGTTTGCATACAGAGGTAAGATGGGTTTCTAGGGGATTAGTCTAATGTCGTGTATTTGAACTTAAAGAAGAATTGTCAGTATTTTTTGAAAAAGAAGGAAACAATACCATTTGCAACTACTTTATGAGTGAAATGTGGTGTGCTAAGTTAGCATATTTGGCAGGTATATTTAATTGTCTTAACAGCGTTAATACAGTATGCAAGGGCGAAATAAAAACATTCTCACCTCTACAGACAAGCTATTTGCTTTTTAGAAAAATATTCTAACTGGAAAAAGAGAGCAACAGAAAAAATCTTGAAATGTTCCCTTTGATACCAAATTAAAGTAGTAAAACGATTGCTCCTATCGTGATAGAGCATTTAGCATCACTGGAAGACAACTTCAAAATATATTTTTCATCTTTGGATGTAGAGAAGTGTGATTGGGTAAGAAATCCATTTTCTCCAATTAGTACGTCAGATTTTCATTTTACATTGCAAGAAGAAGAAGAATTGACTTCTATTTCTACAGACCGTGGTCTTAAACTGGAACATTCAGATATGTCTCTTGATGCGTTCTGGATTTCTATTAAATAATAATATCCTGCAATATCAAAAAAAGCCTTGATAATTCTGCTGCAGTTTTCAGCATCATAGCTCTGCGAATTTAGATTTCAACTCTTACGAACATCAACTGCAAAAAACGGGAGAAACTTAGCGAACTTGAAAACGAAATGAGAGTCGCCTTTTCATTTATAGCCCTAATATTAGTGACACAACTAAAAAAGTCAGGCTCAAGTATCACATTAAAATACCAATTAAACTATAATTAACGTGATGAATTATTATTATAGTTCATTATTTTATTGTTCTTTCAGAATAAAAAATGATTAATAACATACATGTTGTATATTATTATATAAACAATGTTGTATATCTTCATATACTGTGATTAATAAAATGTTTTTAACATTTTCTGGAACTTGCATTTTTTTTAAACCTGTTTTCACCTTTTAATCCCTTCAAATATGCCATCAAAAATTCTAGAATTCATATGTGCCGCGAACACAAAAAAGTTGAGAAACACTGATGTATAATCACTGGGCTGGTGTCTATATATTTTGGTGGAAACACAAGTTCATTAATAAAGCAGGCAGTTTTATAATTGATTATATATAGTTGTCATCATGCATTGATTTATAATGTAAATTAATTAAATGCTTACATTAAATGCTGACAATATGTGATTGCTTTTATTCTGTCTTTACAAAAGAGGATATATCTGCCAATGTCATGGTAAAGGTGTGGACTGGAGCGATTGGATGCGTTAAAATAGATGATTAGCTTGGCATTGATTAGAGTGGAGTAGTCTCCAGGTCTGGCTGGGATGCATCGCAGGTTGTTGAGGGTAGAAAGGGTTGAAAAAGCGCAAGCTCTATCCACAATTTTCCAACCTTCCTTGGAAACAGGAGTGGTGATAGAAAACTGGACGGTTGCAAACGTGACGCGCTGGACAATTTGATTTAGTCCATCGATGAAATAACAGAGTGTACTGGTGGATGTATTGTGATTAATGTGTAAATGGATTCTCAAAAAGTATTTTATGAAGTCTCATGTTATTGAATCATAAGCAAAATAGAGGCCCATGGGAATAATGAGGTATCATGGATAATAAATTGGTAAGGGACAGAAAGCAGAGAGCAGTTGCGATCGGGTACTTCTCCAAGATGAAAGAAACGTATTGAGGGTTGTCCCCAGGGGGGCGGTCTTAGTATTATTGTGTTCCTAACACAGATGCGACTGCACACAGCAAGGTTAATGTAACCGTGACCTCAGTCTTTATTAAGACACTCCAGATTGAGGAACAGGCCTTAAGGGTCGGCTTATACACGGTGCTCCCAAGGGATGCTGGGATCCTTTGGGACTTCAGGGGATGAGCTCCATTATGGTGGAACATGGCAGTTCATGCTTTACAGATACACAACATCACTCCCCCCGCAATATCAAAGTGAAAACTATTTACAAGGTGATGCGGTGGGAAGCATTTCTTTCCCTGGTGGACGTCGTCGGTATGAATGTCTGTTCTGGTGTGTTGCCTCTGTCCACGCTGGGCTGGCATGTTGTTGGCACTGCAGTGCTGTTGGGTGAGCCTGGTCTTGCTGTGCTGGTGGGCGTGATGGGTTCAATTTCATTCTCTGGGGTGGTGTCGTTGATACTTTGGGTGTGTTTTGTGGGCACGAAAAATGTGGGGTCTATTTTGGGTTGTTCAGGGCAGTCTGTGAACCGCAGCCTCGTTTGGTCCAGGATATTTCTGCAAATTTATTCATTATCTAGTTTGATTACAAACATCCTGCTCCCTTCTTTAACTGTCACCATGCCCGCGATTCACTTGGGACCATGTCCATACTTTTGCGCATAAACAGTGACATTCAGATCAATTTCCCGTGACACAGTGGCGCGACCATGGTTTACATTTTGTTGCCGTCGCCTGCTATCGACCTGATCATGCAGGTTGGGGTGAACCAGCGAGAGTCTGGTTTTAAGTGTCCTTTTCATTAGTAGCCCAGCCGGGGTCACCCCTGTGAGCGAGTGGGCACCTTGTCAAATGCCTTCTGGAAGTCCAAATACATGACACTCACTGGTTCCCTTTTATCCATCCTGTTTGTTACATCCTCAAAGAATTCGAGAAAATTTGTCAAATATGCCTTCCTCTTCATAAATCCATGCTGACCCTGCCTGACCGAATTTTGCTTTTCCAAATATCCTGCTACTGCTTCTTTAATAATGGACTCCAACATTTTCCCAACCACAGAAGTTAGGCTAACTGGTCTATAGTTTCCTGCTTTTTGTCTGCCTCCTTTTTTAAATAAGGGCGTTACATTTGCAGTTTTCCAATCGCTGGGACCTCCCCAGAATCCAGGGAAATTTGTGTCAATCATAATAAAAAAGTAAATAAATTTACAATTTTATTGCAAAAAATTGTATTTGATTTGATTTAAATAAATAAATAATTGTTTCATAATCTGTATATCTTTGCTTGGACGAAGGCTGGGTGACTGGATGAATTCCATTGGAAATCAGGGGTGCAGTCAGTAAATACCCAAACTCAGTAAGCACATGGTGGAAGACACACCACGAGGGAAGATGTGTCAACAAAGGCGAACTTTTTAAGTCGCGAGTGCCTTTCTGCAGGATCTGACAGCAGCTGCGTGTGCTGTGAAAGATGTCAAATGTAATAGAGCCAAGTGTAGGCAGAATAGAAAAAGCACATTTGTAGTCAAAGTTAAAAAGTAGGGAATGTATGTAATTTTGCTTATATATAAATATTTACATGTGTATATACATAAACAAATTCAGTCAGTCAGTCATGTCTTGTCTTGTCTTGATTTGATTTGTATTTGAAAATAAAGGGGAAGGAGTTCAACATGTCACACACTCCGCACGTAAGCTCTCGCTAAAATCGCTATGTTTTATCGAGCTTTTACCACTAGGCTGGAAAATTCAGCTCATGATTTGCGGTGGTGCAAAAGCTTACCGTCCCGCCTTCTAGATTCATTGAAATTATGATGTCAATCGTCATGCAGTACTCTGCCAGCATCCCGGATGGAATATTAGGCCCTAACGCCTCATTATACGCCCTCCCCAGGAAACGCCTGAAAAACCAGACATTCGCAGAATGCAGCAGGCAGTATTTGCGGCGTATTTAAATAGAGTGATGAGGATCCTACATCGCAGGTCACATTGACTGTAGCAGTTGCGCATAGCACACTGGCTGAAGTTCCGACTTGAAAGCGGCAGTTGTATTTGCCATTACAGTGTGCTAACAACGTCAGTGGTGTAGTTAAATATCTCATGATCTCAGTAGCGACAAGTCTGACTTTTTCGATGTGCAGTTAAAATCAGTAGAGTTTACTGGGAATTCCATCGCATGAGGTGTTGTGACGTTAAAAAGCTGTCTAGAAGCCAATCACAATACAGAATTCTCACAGCCAGCGAACCATCCAGATGGAGAGTGACACAGTTAATTCAGAAACTAGAATCCTAAATTAAGGAAAGGTAACTTCCATGGTTTGAGGCCTGAACTGGCTAGAATAGACTGGCAAATGATACTTAAAGGTCTGACGTTGGAAAGGCAATGGCAAACATATAAACATCACATGGCTGAACTTCAGCAATTGTACAACCCTACCTGGAGTAAAAATAAAATGAGGAAGGTGGCTCAACCGTGACTAACACGGGAAATTGAGGATATTGTTAAATCCAAGAACGACGCATTTAAATTAGCCAGAAAAATCAGCAAACCTGAGGACTCGCAGAAATTTAGAATTTAGCAGAGGAGGCCAAAGGTTTTAATTAAGATTGTGAAAATAGAGTACGAGAGGAACCTTGCCGGGAACATAAAAACTGACTGAAAAACTTCGATATATATGTGAAGAGAAAAAGATTAGTGAAGACAAATGTTGGTCCCTTGCAGTCGGATTCAGGTCAATTCGTAATAGGGAAAAAAATAAATGGCAGACCAATTGAACAAAAGCTTTGGTTCAGACTTCATGAAGAAAGACACAGATATCTTCCGGAAATACTCGGGGGCCGAGGATCTAGTGAGAAGGAGGAACTGAAGGATATCCTTATTAGGCGGGAAATTGTGTTAGGGAAATTGATGGGATCAAAGGCCGATAACTCCACGGGGCCTGATAGTCTGCATCCCAGAGTACTTAAGGGAGTGGCCCTAGAAATAATGGATGCATTGGTGATTATGTTCCAATCGTCTATCCACTCTGGATCAGTGTCAATGGACTGGAGGGTAGCTAATGTTACACACTTTTTTAAAAAGGGAGGGATAGAGAAAACGGGCAATTATATGCCGGTTCGCCTGACATCAGCCGTGAGGAAAATGTTGGAATAAATTATTAAGGATGAAATAGGAACACATTTAGACAGCAGTGACAGGATTGTTCCAAGTCAGCATGGATTTATGAAAGAGAACCATGCATGACCAATATTCTGTAATTTTTTGAGGATGTAACTAGTAGAGTGGACAAGGGAGAGCCAGTGGATGTGGTGTATTTGACGTTCAAAAGGCTTTGGACAAGGTCCCACACAAGAGATTTGTCGGCAAACTCAAAGCACATGGTATTGGGAGTAACGTACTGATGTGGATAGAGAATTGTTTGGCAGACAGGAACCAGAGAGTCGGAATAAACTGGTCCTTTTCAGAATGACAGGCAGTGACTACTGGAGTGCTGCAGGGCTCAGTGCTGGGACCCCAGCTCTTTAATACAAAAATTAATCATTTAGATGAAAGAATTGAGTGTACTATTTCCAAGTTTACAGATGAAACTAAACTGTCTGGTGGTGTGAGCTGTGAGGAGGACGCGAAGAGGCTGAGGGTGACTTGAATAGGTGAGGTGAGTGGGCAAATGCATGGCGGATGCAGTATAATGTGGATAAATGTGAGGTTATCCACTTTGGTGACAAAAACATGAAGGCAGAATAGTATCTGAATGCGGCAGATTAGGAAAAGGGGAGGTGCAATGAGACCTGGGTGTCATGATATATTAGTCATTGATATTTGGCAAGCAGATACTGCAGGCAGTGAAGAAGGCAAATGGTATGTTGGCCTTCATAGCAAGGAGATTTGAGAAGAGGAGCAAGGAGATCTTACTGCAATTGTTCAGGGCCTTGGTGAGGCCTCACCTTGAATATTTTGTTCAGTTTTGGTCTCCTGATCTGAGGAAGGACGTTCTTGCTATTGAGGGAGTGCAGCGAAGGTTCACCAGACTGATTCCCGAGATGGCTGGACTGAAATATGAGGAGAGACTGGATTAACTGGGCCTTCATACACTGGAGTTTAGAAGGATGAGAGGCGATCTCATAGAAAGATATAAGATTCTGAGGGGACTGGACAAGTTAGATGCGGGAAGAATGTTCCCGATGTTGGGGAAGTCCAGAACCAGGGGACACAGTCTTAGGATAAGGGGTAGGCAAATTAGGACTGAGATGAGAAGAAACTTCTTCACTCAGAGAGTTGTTAACCTGTGGAATTACCTGCCGCAGAGAGGTGTTGAAGCCAGTTCATTGGATATATTCAAGAGGGAGTTATATATGGCCTTTTTGGCTAAAGGGATCAAGGGGTATGGAGAGAAAGCAGGAAAGGGGTACTGATAGAATGATCAGCCTTGATATTAAATGGTGGTGCAGGCTCGAATGGCCTATTCCTGCACCTATTTTCAATGTTTCTATGTTTGTAACTTATGTAATTTGCCTTCTTTCAGATGTGGAATAGCAAAATCCCACAGCAGATTTTTCTCCTGTCAGGCAGTCCTCGAATGCGCGTTCAATCAAATCACTGTGGCTTCAAGTTGCATGTAATCCATTTTTTCTCATATGACATGAAATGCACAGGAAGATTGGATAGCACGTTTGCTCGCACTCTCTCGATTACACAAACACACAAATAAACTAAAATTCCTGCACACTCCAAAGGCAGTTTTTGAAATTTGAAATCCAGGACACACAGCACGTCACTTTAAGCAGACACAGAATGACCCGGGACTGATAGCACAGCATTTCAGAGACACAGAGAATGACCCCGGATAGACAGCACATCAAGTTAAAAGGGATACGGAAACAGAATGAACAAAAACAGAGAATTCTGCAAAACTCAGCAGGTCGTGCAGATTCTGTGGATGAAGAACCCGGGTCCACGTTCAGTCGGATGATCATTCCGATATTTTCGGAAAAATGTAAAGATTACTGATTTTTTTTCAACAAAAGTAGCGCCTGGAAGAAATAGGCACCGAGGAAGGACAAAAGGGAATGTCTGTGATAAAGTGGAGCGTAGGAGTGATTAAATAATAAATGGCACAATGCGAAAAGGCAAAGTGGGTGGTAATCGGACAATAAAGTAACAAAGAATGGACCAGAGGAGGTGTTAGTGTGAACAGCAGAACCATTAGCAGACAATGGGAGCGGTGCTTATGATCCGATACGTTGAACAGAATGTTGTGGGCAGAACACTATAACATGCCTGGAATATAGGGTGTGAATGCCTTTTAATCAGACCAGGCAGCTTGGCACCCCGGATTGATTTCCTGTACGGTTTGAATTCAGCAGCCAAGGGATTAATTCAAAAGCCAGCTTCTCACATCATTTCAGCGCTAGAGAAACAGCACACACTCATATTCAGGGCAGAGTATGTTTCACGTTGAAGAGGAGATAAACGCTGAATGTATGTTTATCCCAATGGAGGTGATCTCATGTGTGCAGAAAGGAAGATATACTGATGAAGTATTGGCCAGAACCAAACACGCGTTTAGGTTGTCCAATGAACACAGAGCCGAGTACATCTGAGATAGTTTAACTTTACTCAGTGCGGTGAGTTTCACTTTGCTCCTCTGACACTCGATGATTTGGACGCTATGGGAAAAACGAAGCAAAATCACACGTTTTAATTTGAAATATGTCTGTTTTCTCACATGTCGATTGGCTGAGAAGCGGTACTTTGATTCAAAGTTGGCAGGGCTCGTCTCGGATTTGAACCCGTGTCCTCTCGCATTTAATTATGAATATCGCAAATGAGAATCATACTTCGAGAAAAGCGAGACGCCGACAGTGAGGAGCGCAGCTCTCAGATTCTGATGGTAGTTTACTATTCGGACCGTCGTGACTGTGCTGGCTCTCAGACACCTATTTAATGCGTCGCCCTCTCTATAGTCCTCCTAATGTTTTCCCTTTGATGAATGTATTATTAATTTGAGACACAACATAAACAAAGTACAGCATCCTTGTCAGTAAAAGTTGAATTTTGAGGTCAAATGTGATTGACAAAAAAAACCGACGATTTAAATGTTTAATACAATAACGACGAAGGTGGGAGCACACTGGAGCAATCCATCGCCTGAATCTCTCGGCCACCTCGTCTCTCATTTACAGCAACGTCAGAAATCCATCCCCTACTTTTTGCGTCCAAACAGAAATAATGTACACGAAAGTCTACTTCACCGCCTGTTCTGCCCGTGCAACCAGATCGGCAGTGATGAAAATGTGCCATTAGCTTCTTAAAGCTTTCCTTTACTTCAGGTGAGTGACTGTCCGAGATGGTTGGTTTTGGGGCACAATCAAAACAAAGAATATAAAATTTCACGCGGCGAGATGGTTGACCGCAAACAGGACTAGAACGTTCAATCTTCTGATAACATTGCGGTTGACAATCGAAGTCAGACGCCTTGTCCATTACGCCACGCAGCAGCTATCGTCCGCGCAAAATTTGTTGTTGTTTATATTGAGAGCAAATTTGGGACAAGTGTTAGATCAAGGAGTGGATTTCGGAAAACATGAACATATTTCGAGTAATGAATCGATGCGCTGCGATATGGATGCGCACGGGCACAGGCAACATCAATGTAGATTGAAACACAACAGTTTAACAATTCGGTCATCGCAGCTGAAATCACACTTCTTTTAAAACGATACAGAATGATCCGGCATTATGAGAAAATCGGACTTAAAGGTGCAAATTATGAACCGGAAATGACAACCATCCGGTTTAAACAGACACCGAATGATCCGGGACTTGAAGCATATCCCTCTTACAAAGAGACAGAATGACCCTTGAATGACAGCAGTTCCATTTTAAAAGAATAATGCGAGACTTCTTTAATTCCTGAAGGCAATTGGGTTGTGCGTCAATGAACGTGGGTCTCAGGGTCACGCGCGGATGGGACGGTTGTTGAAAACCCAGATGATAGACAGGCAGGAAGGAGGGAGGGAAGTAAAACCAACGCGACAAATCCAATTTACACGTTTTCACGTTCATTCGGATAATCATGCCGATCTTTAAGGGAAAAGTTAAAGGTTACTGATTTTTTTCAACAAAAAAACAGCATGGAAAATAAAGGCAGCGAGAAAGGACAAAAGCGATCGCCTGTGTTACAGTGGAACCCAGGAATGATTAATTAATAAATGGCACGATGGGAAACGACAAAGTGGGTGGTAATCGGGGAATAAAGTAACAAAGCATGGTCCAGAGGAGGTGTTAGTGGCACCAGCAGAACCATTACCAGACAATGGGAGGGGTGTTAGTGATCCGATACTTTGAAGCTAATGTTAAGGCCAGAAGTCTATAAAATTCCTAAAATATAGGGTGTCAACGCCTTTTAATCAGACCAGGCAGCTTGATCACTCCGGGTTGATTTCTTGTACGTTTGCATTCGGCAGCCACGGGACAAATTCAAAAGCCATCTCACAACATTTCAGCGCTATAGAAACAGGACGCACTCATATTCAGGGCAGAGTGTGTATCACGTTGAATTTAAGATTGACGCTGAATGTATGCTTATCCCAATTGAGATGAGCTCATGCGAGCAGAAAGGAAGATTTTCTGATCAAGTATTGACCGGAATTAAACACGGGTTTATGTTGTCCAATGAGACACCGAGCCGAGTATATCCGAGAGAGTTTAATTTTACTCAGTTATTAAATTTCACCTTGTTCCTGTGAAACTCCGCGAAATCACACGTTTTCATTCTTAATTTTTCTCACATATCGACCGGTTGTGAGAAGCGGATCTTTGACTGAAAGATGGCGGAGCTCGTTTGTGCTTTGAACCCGGCATCTCTCTCATTTCAATTATAAAATTCCGGAAACAATCCTACCCCAAGACCAACAAGCCGACGACAGCGAGAAGCGTAGGTCTCAGACTCTGACGGTAGTTCACTATTCGGCGCATCCTGCATGTGCTTTCTCTCAAAGAACTATCGAATTAGTCCCCATGACCATAGCCCTATTAATGTTTTCCTTTTGAGCAATATATTATTATTTTGAAACATTACATTACCGAAGCGTGCATCCTTGTCATGAAATGTTGAGTTTGGCCATGACATTAAATATGATTGAAAAAGTAACCGAAGGAGTCAATTGTTTAACCTGCACAGCACACTGGATTAGACGTCGATCGCCTGTGGTTCGCAGCCACCTCGTCTCCTATTAACAGCTACGTCAGCAATTAAATTAGCTTCTTTTTGCATTCAAACAGAAATAATGTTAAAGAAAGACTACTTCACCGCTTGTTCTGCCCGTGCAACAGGATCGATATTGAAAATGTGCCATTACCTTCTTAAAGCAAACAGCCTTCCTTTCCTTCAGGTCAGTGACTGTACGAGATGGCTGGTTTTGCGGCAGAATGACAACAAAGAATATAACATTTCACGCAGCGAGATAATTTACCGCGGCACGACTCAAATCTTCAAATTTCAGATAACGTCGTGGTTACAATCGAAGTCAGATCCCTTATCCATTACGCCACGCGGCTGCTGCAATGAGGGAAAAATTTTTGTTTTTTATATTACGAGCAAATTCGGGGCAATAGTTGTACAAAGGAGTGGGTTTTGGAAAAGATGAGCATATTTCAAGTAAATGAACAGAAGCGCTGCGATCTGGGTGCGCACTTTAGCTGGGCTTCGAACTTGGAACACAACAGCTTAACAATTCGGTCATCACAGCTGAAATCAGACTCCTTTTCAAAATATAAATGGTCATCCGGGATTCGGCGAAAATCTGTCTTGAAGAGAAAGATTGTGAACCGAAACATACAACCATCCCGTTTAAACAGACACAGAATGATCCGGGACTGCAAGCACATCCCTTTTACACAGGTGTCGAATGACCCTTCACTGATAGCAGTTCTCCTTTAAAAGAATAGAGTGGGATTTCTATGATCACTGAAGGCAACTGTGCTGTGCGTGAGTGAGCGTGGGGATCAGGACCACGCGGGGCTGGGAAGGTGATTGAAGCCCCAGGAGATAGACAGGCAGGAAGGACGGAGGGAAGTAAAACCCTCCAGAAAAAAAACAATTTAACAACATTTATCTACTTAATTTTTTGAGAAATGTATTGAGAAGAATTTTAGTTAACAAAAATTGAAATTGATTTGATTTCAATAAATATATCATGAATTAATTATGTATTTATTTTTTGATCGAACGAAGGCCGTGTGTGTCCAGATGTTTACCATTGGAGATAAGGGGGTGCACGCAGTAAATACGAACAGGCACCGTCAGCCCACGGTGGAAGAGAAGCCACGAGGGAAGATGTGGGAGGCAACGGCGATCTTTTAAAGTGACGTGTGTCTGTCTGCTGTTTTTCAGATGTGCAATGTCAGGAGCCGACAGCAGCTGCTTGTGCTGTGAAATTCGACAAAAGCAATAGAGTCCAGTGTAGGCAGATCAGAAAAAGCACATTTATTGTGAAAGGTAAAAAGCGGGGTGGTATACATTGTACATAAGTATACACTCTCACACACACACACATTTATATACTTATAAATACATATATATTTACATGTAAAAACAAAGTCAGTCAGTCAGTCATGTCTTGTATTGTCCTGTTTTGATTTGATTTGAATTTGAAAATAAGGTGATTAAACTCAACATGTCACAAAGCCCACACGCAAGCCTTTGCTGAAATCCGTATATTTCTAACTTGTGTTTTTTGCATTTTTTCAGATGTGGAATGGCAAGATCCCACAGCAGATTCTTCTCCTGCAAGATATTCTGCGAAGGAGTGTTCAAGCAAATCGGCATGGGTTCAAATTCCATGTAATGCCTTTTTTCACACGTGATATGAAATGCCAAGCACGATCGCACAACACGTTTGCACTCTCTCCCTCTCTCTCTTACACAAACTCACAAACAATTTAAATTCCTACACCCTCCAAAGGCAGTTTTTGAAATTTGAAATTTGAAGTCTGGAATAGACAGCACATCCCTTTTAAACAGACACATAATGATCTGGGACTGATAGCATATCCCTTTTAAACAGACACAGAAATTTGCGGGACTGTAAGCAAATCCCTGTGAAGCAGATATAGAATGTTCTTGTACGGAGAATTGTTTAATTTTAAACCGGCACAGAATGACCCTGGACTGAAAGCAAATCGCTTTGAAAACAGACACAGATTGATCCTGGACTGACAGCAAATCGGTTTAGACAGACACAAACTGATCGGTGACCTCTCTCATTTCCACTGTGAAAATCACAAAGAGAGATTCATATCCCTCGACCAACGAGCAGCCGACAGTAAAGTGCGTAACCCTTTCTATATTAAAACGGCATATTCTGACAATAGTGAAGAAAGCTATTCCGCCCAACGTGACTGTGCTGTGTCTCTGAGAGATCGATCAAATTAGTCCCCCTCTCCATAGTCCTGCGAATAAGAACATAAGAACGTAAATTTTCCCTTTGCTGAATATATTGGGCCTGAAGTCATTGTGTTAGGCTTCCCCCAGGCGCTCGGCTGAAAATAGGGATAACGTTCCACAACTAACTTTTGCTCCTGCACCCTCCGCATCTGAGGCCTATTCTTCCCGCGCTTCGCACCGCATTCACGTCTTGGAACTGCGGAGGGAAAAGCTGGATTCACGTGGCTCTGGACAGCCAATGAAGGTACAGTATTATCATTCGTAATAATAGCATCTGGGAAGTAGGGATTCTCAGTATTACGAATGAAAACGCCCCCATCACCCAAACACACATAAAAGTAAAAAAAAAACACCTCACGTATGTAATATTAATTTAAATTTAAGTTAACAAATATGTTGGAAAAAAATTTATTATTCGGATTTTTTTAAATGTTGATATTTATGGTTTAAAATAAACCTTCCTTAGTGGACAGAGTTTTCATACATAAAAATATTATTACATTTTATTTCTATATGTTTTTAAATTTTTTACATGTTATAAAACACTTACGCTGATAAAAGCAGGCTATGCACCTGCTTTTCCCAGGCGCAATCAATTTAAGGACATTCGCTGGGCAATTGATGGGCGAATAGTACATACTCACGCGATTGTCATTCTCCTGAAGAAGCGTTGGGTCTGACAAGCAAGAATTTGACATTGGAAAACCTGGTTTTCAGTGCATGCGCCTCGCACGCCAAAGAAGGGCTTTTGTGGGTTCTTGCCGGTTGCGTACTTACTGCGTGCAGACCCAGTGAGGCTGGAATTACAGGCCCTATATTCATTTGAGACATGACATGACCAAAGTACAGCATCTTTGACAGTAAAATGCAAATTAGGCCATGAGGTTTAATGTGATTGACAAAACAACAAGAGGCTTCAAACGTTTTGCACAATAAGGACGAGTATGGGATTCGGAGCCACGCATGCCAATCACAATGGATTAGCACTTATTCGCATTAAACTCTGGGCCACCTCCTCCCCCGTTTGAATCAACGCTAGGCATTCAATGTCCTGCATTTTGCATCCAAACATAAATATTCTGCAAGAATGTCCACTTCACCGCTTGTCCTGCCTATGCAAGCAGATCGACAATGTTGAAAATGTGTTATCAGCTTGTTAAAGCAAACGGCTTTCATTACTTCAGGTTGTGTACACACGTGGAATTAAATGCACCACATACAGCAGAAGTAGGAGCTGCTGAAACAGCGGAGTTAGGATATTCATAAAAAGAACGAATTGGGATGGGGCAGCGGAAAAGGGGAACTAGGAGCTCCGGAAACACAGGAATTCGGAGATCCGGAAACAAGGTAATTAGGAGCTCCAGAAACATCAGCATTGGTTGATATCCAGAAACAACGGAATGAGAGTGCCCTAGAATGATGGGAAATAGGATCAAGAAACAGTTGAATTAGGATCTCCAGAAACACGGAGAATTGGGATCAACAGAAACACGGGAATTAGCACCTCCAGGTACGGGGGAATTAGGAGACCGGAACAGAAACCTGAAAATTAGTAGAGAGCTCCATAAACAGGGAAATTACGAGACAGCTACAGTGAAAATGGAATTCTTAGCTCCAAATACTGGGAAGTTAGGAGAGGGCATCATAATCAGGGAAAGTAGGAGCGCCAGACATAGGGTAATTAGGAAGAGGAAAATTAAGAGCTCCAGCACTTTAAGTTATAAAGCAGGGTAATTAGGAGCAGCAGAAAAGGAGAGTTAGCAGTTGAACAAAGAGGTGATTTAGGATCACCTAATACAGGGGAATTATGAGCTCCAGTGGCAGGGGCATGATTTACTCTAAAACATGGAACAAAGATGCTACTGAAACAGTAGAACGAGGAGCTGCAGAAACAGTGTAATTGGAGCGCCAGAAAGAGGATAATCTGGAGTTCCTGACACAGGGAAATGAGGAGCACCTGAAATTGGAGAATTAGAAGCTGCTGAAATAGATAAATGAGGAATGCAAGAAAATGGAGAATTCGGATCTCCAGAAACAGATCCATAAGGAGTTCCTGAAACAGAGGGATAAGGAGCTCCAGAAACAGCTGAATTAGGAGCTCCAGAAACAGTGGGATAAGGAGCTCCAGAAACAGGGGAATTAGAAGTTCCTGAAACAGAGGGATAAGGAGCTCCATAAACAGGGGAATTAGGAGCTCCTGAAACAGAGGGATCAGGAGCTCCTGAAACAGAGGAATGAGGAGCTCTTGAAACATGGGGAATTCAGAGCTCCGGGTACATGGAAATTAGGAGTTTCAGAAACAGGGGAATTATGACCACCAAAAACAGGAGGGTTAGGAGATATTTCAGTACTTGCACCTCTAAATATCAATTGTCAGGCACATGTTCTAAGTATAATATACTCTGATCCATCTTTCTTAGGTTCAATATGAAATAATTTACACTTCGTCACTGGGACCTATATCTGCATAGTTATTTTCACAAATACATAATAAGCATCTCTTTGCAACGTTATGTTCCAAGACACTATTTACAGTGCCAATTACATTTTTATTCACTAAAATTGGACGAGGGAGCGGAACTGGAAAGTGCCTCCCCGTTTGTTTGTCGTTCTCTGTCTCCTCACGTCTGTCTTTCTTTCTATCTCCCCATCTGTTTCCAACACTCTCTTCCCCAACATGTCATTCCGCGTCTTTCGCGCCACTTGTGTAACCCCCGTCTGTCTTTCTCTGCGCACCTCCCGCCTGTCTCTCCGTCTGACTCCCACTGTCTTTTGCTTTCCACTGCTGTTATCTCTATTTCTGTCTCCCAGTCTGTGCCCATCAGTCTCTCCCCCTCCTTCCCTCTCCCGTCTGTCTCTCGAGTCTGTCCCTTGCAGTTCTCCGTCCGTCTGGCCCCGCCGACTGTCAACCTTTCTCTCTCACTGTCTGTCTCTGTCGTTACCTCCCTGTCTCCCTCCTGTTTAGCTCCCCCGTTTGTCACCCTCTCTGTCTCCCCAGTCTTGCTCTCTCTCTCCTTAACTTTTCTGTGTCTGTCTGATTCGTCTGTTCTATTTCTGTCTTGCCCGTTTCCCTCTGCTGTATCTCTCTCCCCTTCTACATCCTCCCGCCTGTCTACCACCATCAGCCTCACACACTCTGTAACCTTCTTTTACATTTCCAGTCGGTTATCTCCACCACACGGTCTCTCGCTATCTCTCTATCACCTCCTGTAGGTCTCTCTCTCTCTCTGTCCCCCCGCCCCGCCGCACTCTATCACCTTCCAATCTCTCGCCTGTCTTTCTCTCGCTCTCTCTGCTGCCCCTCTGGCTCACCAGTTTTCCGATTCCCGTCGAGCACCGTCTCAGGCTTTGTCTTTGTAACATATCATCTACCTACCGCAGCCTGTCGCAATGCACCATTCTTCCAGTCAATCTCTATCCCAACACACCCAATTTGTTGCTCTCTCTCTGTCTCTCGCTCCCCCAGCTCTTTTTCTTTGTCTATCACGTCGTTTTCTCCCTGTCTTTTCTGTTTTCTGCCCATTTCTCTCCCGCGTCTGACCCACTAAAACCCTCCACACGTGTACACACTTCTTTACCAAACCCGTCTGTCCCTGTCTATCAATCTCTCATTCTCTCTGTCACCGTCAAATGTTTATCTCTCTTTACCTCGCCGGTCTGACTCCGCCTTCTGGTTCTCTCCCACTTTCTCCCCACTGTCTCTTCATCTCTGTTACTTTCTTTGACCCATCTATTACCCCGCCGTCTGCCTCTGTCTCTATATCTCTCTCTGTCGGCCTCTTTCCCTGTCTCCAAAGTTTAAAAAAAAATTAATTCAGAAATGTGGGCGTCGCTACCAAGGCCTTCCTTCCTTTATTGCCCTTCTGAAACTGCCCCGGAGGAGGTGGTGGTGAGCCGACTATTTGTAACCGCTGCAGTCCGTGTGGTGAAGAGACTCCCGCAGTGCCGACTTTGTCGTTGCAGTTTGATTCAACTGAATGTCTCGCTGGGCCATTGTAGAGGGCATTGAAGTGTCAACCACATTGCTCTGCGTCTGGACTCACGTTTAGCCCAGACCGGGAAAGGAGGGCATATTTCATCCCCTGAAGGACATTAGTGAACCATATGGATTATTATGACAATCCAGTATTAACATGGTCATTTCTGATACTAGCTCTTTCAATCCAGATTCATGTAATTAACTCAATTTAAATTCTGCAGCTGCCATGGCAGGATTTCAACTTACATCTCGGCGATCTTCAGACCAGGCCTCTGGATTAGTAGTTCAGTAACATTCCCACTCTGCTACCCTGTGGTTTCTCTCGCTCTCTCTCTCTCGGTGTTTTCCAGGTCTATCTCTTCCTTCTTTCTCCACCACCTGCCTCTCTCTGTCTTGCCATCTGTCTTTTTCCACCGCCAGTCTCCATCACTCTATCTCTCTCCCCACCCTCCTACCCGTGTCTGTCTCTCGCTCTGATCCGCCGTATGTCTCTCTCATTCTGCCTCCTCGTATGTCTTTCTGGTCCTCTCTCTCCTGTATGCCTCTTTCTCTGCCTCTGTCTCCTCATCTGTCTGCCGTTGCTGTCTGCCCCATTTGTTTCTCTCGCGGTTTCGCCCTGTTTGCCCCGATTGTTTCACCAAACTCTCTATTTATCTGTCTCTTACACGTCTGTCTCATCCCTCTCTCCCACTCTCACTGCCTCACCCCACCGTCTGTCTCTCTCTCTTTATCTCTAACTCAGCCCAGTGTGTTATCTTTCTGGCTAACGCCCGTCTGCCTCCCCTGTCTGTCAATTACTGTCCCCTTCCACCATTCAACCCCGTCTGCCTCTGTCTGTCGCTCTCTATCTGCATTCGTCAGTCTTCCATTTCTGCCTACCCTGTCTGTCACGCACTTCCCCCTTCCATCATTCTCCGCCGCCTGCCTCCTCCCTTCTGCCTTCCAAGTCTATCTCTCTTTTTGTCATCAATCATATCTCCCACCTACCCAGTTTGTCTCCATCCGTTTCTCACTTGTCGTTCGGTCTTGCCGCCCACTCCCCTCAGTATTGTCGCTCTCTATATCCCCCAAAATAATTAACTCACTCTGTCATCACTCCATGGCATCGAACAGGAAATTAGAGGTGCATGCTATAAGGGTGCAGCATATAATGGGTGACTTTAATATTCAAATAGATTGGGCGAACCAAACTGGAAGCAATACGGTGAAGGAGGATTCGTTGAGTGCAGATGGGATGGTTTTCTGGACCAATATGTCGAGGAACCAACTAGGGGGGAGGCCATCTTAGACTGGGTGTTACGTAATGAGAGAGGATTAATTAGCAATCTCGTTGTGCGAGGCCCCTTGGTGAAGAGTGACCATAATATGGTGGAATTCTGCATTAGGATGGAGAATGAAACAGTTAATTCAGAGACTATGGTCCAGAACTTAAAGAAGGGTAACTTTGAAGGTATGAGGCGTGAATTGTCTAGGATAGATTGGCGAATGATACTTAAGGGGTTGACTGTGGATGGGCAATGGCGGACATTTAGAGACCGCATGGATGAACTGCAACAATTGTACATTCCTGTCTGGCGTAAAAATAAAAAAGGGAAGGTGGCTCAACCCTGGCTATCAAGGTAAATCAGGGATAGTATTAAAGCCAAGGAAGTGGCATACAAATTGGCCAGAAATAGCAGCGAACCCGGAGACTGGGAGAAATTTAGAACTCAGCAGAGGAAGACAAAGGGTTTGATTAGGGCAGGGAAAATGAAGTACGAGAAGAAGCTTGCAGGGAACATTAAGACGGATTGCAAAAAGTTTCTACAGATATGTAAAGAGAAAAAGGTTAA
The DNA here is from genome assembly GCF_044704955.1 of Pristiophorus japonicus. Lineage (NCBI taxonomy): Eukaryota > Metazoa > Chordata > Chondrichthyes > Pristiophoridae > Pristiophorus > Pristiophorus japonicus. The sequence continues at coordinate 563,280 of NW_027253073.1, read as the reverse complement.
TAAAGACAAACATAGGTCCCCTGCAGTCAGAATCAGGGGAAGTCATAACGGGGAACAAAGAAATGGCGGACCAATTGAACAAGTACATTGGTTCGGTATTCACTCAGGAGGACACTAACAACCTTCCGGATATAAAAGGGGTCAGAGGGTCTAGTAAGGGGGAGGAACTGAGGGAAATCCTTATTAGTCGGGAAATTGTGTTGGGGAAATTGATGGGATTGAAGGCCGATAAATCCTGATGGACTGCATCCTAGAGTACTTAAGGAGGTAGCCTTGGAAATAGCGGATGCATTGACAATCATTTTCCAACATTCCATTGACTCTGGATCAGTTCCTATCGAGTGGAGGGTAGCCAATGTAACCCCACTTTTTAAAAAAGGAGGGAGAGAGAAAACAGGGAATTATAGACCGGTCAGCCTGACATCGGTTGTGGGTAAAATGATGGAAACAATTATTAAGGATGTCATATCAGCGCATTTGGAAAGAGGAGACATGATAGGTTCAAGTCAGCATGGAATTGTGAAAGGGAAATCATGCTTGACAAATCTTCTGGAATTTTTTGAGGATGTTTCCAAATAGTTGTCAAGGGAGAACCAGTTGATGTGGTATATTTGGACTTTCAGAAGGCTTTCGACAAGGTCCCACAAGAGATTAATGTGCAAAGTTAAAGCACAAGTTATTGGGGGTAGTGTGCTGACATGGATTGAGAACTGATTGTAAGACAGGAAGCAAAGAGTCGGAGTAAATGGGTACTTTTCAGAATGGCAGGCAGTGACTAGCGGGGTACCGCAAGGTTCTGTGCTGGGGCCCCAGCTGTTTACATTGTACATCGATGATTTGGACGAGGGGATTAAATGTAGTATCTCAAAATTTGCGGATGACACTAAGTTGGGTGGCAGTGTGAGCTGTGAGGAGGATGCTATGAGGCTACAGATCGACTTGGAAAGGTTAGATGAGTGGGCAAATGCTTGGCAGATGAAGTATAATGTGGATAAATGTGAGGTTATTCACTTTAGTGGTAACAACAGAGAGACAGACTGTTATCTGCATGGTGACAGATTAGGAAAAGGGGAGGTGCAACGAGACCTGGGTGTCATGGTACTTCAGTCATTGAATGTTGGCATGCAGGTACAGCAGGCGGTTAGGAAAACAAATGGCATGTTGGCCTTCATAGCGAGGGGATTTGATTACGGGGCAGCGAGGTGTTGCTGCAGTTGGACAGGGCCTTGGTGAGGCCTCACCTGGAGAATTGTGTACAGTTTTGTTCTTCTAACCTGAGGAAGGACATTCTTGGTATTGAGGGAGTGCAGCGAATGTTCACCAGACTGATTCCCGGGATGGCGGGACTGACCTATCAAGAAAGACTGGGTCAACTTGGCTTGTATTCACTGGAGTTCAGAAGAATGAGAGGGGACCTCATAGAAACGTTTAAAATTCTGACGGGTTCAGACAGGTTAGATGCGGGAAGAATGTTCCCAATGCTGGGGAAGTCCAGAACCAGGGGTCACAGTCTCAGGATAAGGGGTAAGCCATTTAGGACCGAGATGAGGAGAAACGTCTTCACCCAGAGAGTGGTGAACCTGTGGAATTCTCTACCACAGAAAGTTGTTGAGGCCAATTCACTAAATATATTCAAAAAGGAGTTCGATGTAATCCTTACTACTCGGGGGATCAACGGGTATGGCGAGAAAGCAGGAATGGGCAACTGAAGTTGCATGTTCAGCCATGAACTCATTGAATGGCGGTGCAGGCTAGAAAGGCCGAATGGCCTACTCCTGCACCTATTTTCTATGTTTCTATGTTTCTATGTTTCTATGTCTCCCCTCCCCCTAGTCTGTCTCTCTCTCTCTCTTTCAAAATCTCTGTCTCGCTTTCTTTCTCTCAGGACTGTCTCCTCTGCATCAAAACCACCTGTCTGTCTCTCTCTTTCTGTGACATGCACATAACTGTCTCCCCCTGCCTATCTATCTCTCTGTCACCATTACCAGGTGTAAGATTTTGAAGGAGATCTTCCAGGCAAGAGTTGAGAAAATCGCGCAAATCTCCGACCTCAAGCACCCTTCTCTTGGGGATGCGTTGGATCAGTCAAAAGGCATTTTGACTGTACCAGTGCCAGTTTTCGGCGCACGCACATCGCGCTCTGAGAAGCGCACTTGAGGGGCCACGACGGGTGCGTGCTTACCTCGTCCGTGCCCTTATGGAACTCAATTGTTGGAAGTTTGACAGGCTCTCTGTTGTCATGTATTTCCATCAGTCTGAAACAGAACGGGACAAGTTGTCAATGACGATTGCAATAATTATAAATATTTCACAGCATGTTATGAAATTAATTTATTTAGCTTCATTTTAATTTAATAAATCCCGGAACGGGCATCGAACATGTGCCGACAAGGAGCGAGCACTGCACCCTAACCACTAGGTGCCGGTCACAGGGGTGAGTAAATATTGATGTCGAGAACTTGTGAACCAGTCAGGCGGCTTCTGTGAGAATGTTTAAAGGGAGAATGTTCAAAGTAAACTCGTCGCAACAGCAATGAACTGCAATTAATAAAAACAGCCAATACCTGTGTTTTACTCCGGCAGACATGGCGGAAATTAAACGGCGGAAGTTAACCGTTTTGAAGATTGAATGTCTTTTAGAACTGGCTCGTTTAATTAATTGTAAAACATATGATTTATCTTAAATACTTGAATATTTCATTGCAGTCCTCTGCTGTTGCGACTTTACCAGAACAACAACAACAGTTTAGCTCCCAGATTAACGAGTGGTAACCGCATTGGTTTCAATAGTCACAAACTGGTGCTTTGGGATTACAATATCGGACCGTATCTAGATTGCATTGTTGACGCTTCACGCCAATCAAATTTAATCACAACGCCGTCATCAGAAAACTTTCCATAGATGCTGCCTGACTGGCTGAGTATATCCAACATTTTCTGATTTCATTTCAGATTTACAGGATTCGCAGTCCTTTGCTTCTGAAACGAAAAAGTAACATAAGTTGACGTCATTGGGGATTCGAATGTCAGTTCCTTTCTGCAACGGCAAACGTGAGTCATGCGTGGTGTGTATCCTCTCTTCTGCCAGGTAAAGAACATCACTGAGTGGGTGCAGAACATTTTCAGGGGCGAAAGGGAGCAGCATAAGCCGTGATCTATGTGCTAACCAGTGACATAAGTAAACAAGTGAATGAGTTCCTTTAGTCAGAGTTTCAGGTGCAATTGAGGAAATTAATGAGCAGGACCACAAAGGAATTCTATGGCTTATTCCCAGTGCCCCGCGCTATTGAGTTTAGAAGTAGCAACGTATGTCTGGATAAACGGTGCACGAGGTTGGGCTACAGAATCCTGGGGCATTGGGACCAGTTCTGGCGCAGGAGGGACCAGTTCCCGTCGGTCGGGTTGTACATCAATAGAGTTTGGACCAATGCCCTCGCGGGAAGTTTCACAACTGGGGCGGGTGAGGGGTTGAACTAATTTGGCAATGGATTTGTGTACCAGGATGAAACATCTGTAGATGTTGTGATTATGCCTTTATTCACATGTCCAGATGATTTTTATATTTTAATGATAGCAGTGAACGTGGCCTCAGACAGCGCACATCAGCCCATCCTTGGGAAACGATATACCCCGGTTCGGCTAAACTTTCCCTTACACTGAGCATAAGCAGAGGAAACACAGGCACAGCAGAATTTGCTGAGGACCGTAAGGAGTAAAATATTATTTGATCAGAGATAGCTCTAAATATATTTTGGTGTCTCTGTGTTAAGTTGCAAATTGTTCTGTGGGATATAAATATATTTTGTATATCTGTGTTAGTGTTTATGTATTTGAATGCAACAAAGTTATTTATAATAGTATTGTGGAGCATCTGTGTTTGTTATATATGTATTTTCTGTGTATATCTTTGTATCTATGTTACCTGTAAACACCTCGCAAATAAACGTAGATACAATTATAGCACGAAGATACTTAGAGATAAATTCATAAAGAAAACAGACATAAAAACAAATACATTTAGAATAACACATATATGAACACAAATAATTTGATTATCAATGTTCCACACAATTTAATTTCCAACTCACAGATAGATGCACAAATATATTTATAAATTTGCCGCACGGACATCCAAATTCATTACAAATAACAAAACATTATACAAAAAATAAAACACGTCTATGGCGAAAATTTATGGAGTCTCAATAACTGAAGGCTTCTTGCAGAGAGTCGGCAAAGACACGGTGCAATGAACAGCTTCCTTCTTTGTTGAATAATTCAGGTTGAATCGGCAGCTGTATGGTGGAAGCACTAATACTACACAGCATCAGCACATATCTCCAGCGACGGAATTGGATATGTCGCAGTACTTATATGACAGTGTAAGCACCTAGAAATACCGAGGTTGTGAGCTCGAGCCTCACCTAGTACAGCTGATCGCTTTGCTTGTGACATTTCGACAGTAATCGAAGGTACAATTGATGTATCCTCAAATGTTACCTACATATTCACTGTGTTATTCCAGCACACAATATTGCAACGGAGGATGAACAATTTACATATATGTGCGATGGAGTGGAGGCGTTTTGACATTTAATCAATAACTCTGATGTAAATAATAATGGGTTGGAAAAACACTCGATTTCAAAGAGAAGATATGTAAACGCATTGTTTATCTCCACATAATTCCTGCACCACATTCAAAAGAAACAATGATTTTCCTGACCATTTCACTAAAAATGTTGTGCTCAGTGTTGCAATGTCTCGTGCATTGGACTTCTCGCTGATTCAGTTCCATCGAAACATTCAAACTTATTGATTCGATTCCCATCAAAATCCAAATGTAAATTAATAGAATGGTTATCGCACAGCAGGAGGCCATTCGTCCCATCGAGAGCGTGCCAGCTCTCAGCTAGTTCCTCTCCCCTGTCCTCTCACACAGCCCTGCAGGATAGGATTGGCTTGTTCCGAGGCTGGAAAGTAATTGTTTGCAGCAAACCACAACTGTCTGCGATAGCCGGAAGGTTTAATGTTTTGGGCCTGAAATCCACTCAGGTTTACCTGCTCTCCGCTACACTGTTTGAAGCTCCGTTCAGTGCTTGAATAAGTAAGAGCTGTAGCTGCCGGGCTGCATTTCCCTCTCGCAGAGCCGAAGAGATCCGCCAGGGCGGGAGGCACGTTTAAACTGTCGCCCAATTATCCTTTACGCTTTTACAACATTTCAAGAGAGCAAAAGGATTCCCCTCAAGCTGAAATGATCTTTTCTGTTATTGTCTTCGCATGCTTCTTTCTATCTCTCCCTGTCTCTGCCTCTTATATTTCTCTGCTTTTCGCTGATTGGGTTCTCACTTTTAAATGGACTGCCTCGGCTGATCTAACCAACAACAAGGTCAGCAATGGGTATCGAAAGACGTGGACTATAGGACAGGAATGGTGTAAATTAGGGGCAAATATCCTCACAGATATGTCCCTTCGCGCTCGCAGTGAAATAAAGCAGCACCGAATATAGTTGTCTTAACGTAGAGTGTGCCTTAAGTGGATGCCGACACAGACGACAATATAAACCTATTAATGCTTCAAAATCTTATTTGTTAATACAGGTCACGTTTCAAAACTAGTTTTGTAGAGACATTCCAATATTGTTGTATTGGAACAGTCAGCAATGCTCGCACGGCAGTTGGATGCCAGTTGGAAAGTGGTGAACCTGTGGAATTCTCTACCACAGAAAGTAGTTGAGGCCAATTCACTAAATATATTCAAAAGGGAGTTAGATGAAGTCCTTACTACTCGGGGGATCAAGGGTTATGGCGAGAAAGCAGGAAGGGGGTACTGAAGTTTCATGTTCAGCCATGAACTCATTGAATGGCGGTGCAGGCTAGAAGGGCTGAATGGCCTGCTCCTGCACCTATTTTCTATGTCTATGTCTATATCTCTCTCGCTCTCTCTGACTCTCCGTGTCCCTCTCCCTTTCTGTCTCTGTCTGTATCTTTGGCCCTCTCTCTTGCTCTGTCTGTCTCTCCTTGCCCCGCTCCCTTTCTGTCTCTGTCTCTGTCTGTGGCCCTCTCTCTCGCTCTCTCTGTCTCTCTTTGTCCCTCTCCCTTTCTGTCTCTGTCTTTGGCCCTCTCACTCGCTCTCTCTGTGTCTCGTTGTCCCTCTCCCTTTCTGTCTCTGTCTCTACCTTTGGCCCTCTCTCTCGCTCCCTCTGTCTCTCCTTCTCCCTCTCGCTATGTGCCTCTGTCAATGTCTTTCGCCCATCTCTCGCGCGCTCTGTCTCTCCTTGTCCATATCCCTTTCTGTCTCTGCCTCTGCCTTTGTCCTTCTCTCTCGCTCTCTCTGTCTCTCCTTGCCCCTCTCCCTTTTTTTTCTTTCTCTGTCTTTGCCCCTCTCTCGCTCTCTGTCTCTCTTTGTTCCAATCTCTTTCTGTACTTGCCTCTCTCTTTGTCCATCTCATCCCTTCGGACTATCTCTCCCCTTGCGTCCTTCTCTATTCTCTCTCTCTCTCTCTCTGCCTAATACCGGCAGATTAGCGAAACACATGGTCAATGAAAGAAACAGATTAGTGTCACTGTCGTATTTCAAAATCGCAAAATGAAGGAATTGCTGCTCCCGTGATAAGTGCTCCGGTAGAATTGTTAAATGTTGGAAGTTTCTGAGGTGCGGGGGAGGCGGTGGGGAGGCGCTCGGTTGTGGAGGCAGTTGCTCCTTGCACCTGAGACCTCGAGAGTCAAGAAAATAAGATTAGTTACAGGCTTTCGTGAAAATAATTGCATTTTGGGTTGGTGCCTTTGCATTTATGGATCTATGAAGTATTCAGATATTTTACATCTGCTGCACAGGACATGAAGAGGCCATTCGCCACAATTGGTCTTTTCAGGCGTTTATGCTCCACAGGATCATTCTCCAACTCTACTTCATCTAAGTCTAGCAGCATATCCTTCGATTGCCATGTCGCTCATGTTCGTATCCAGTTCCTCCTTAAATGCCTATCTGCTATTCACCTCAACTACTCCCTGTGTTAGCTAGTTCCACATTCTAACCTCTCTTTCTCCTGATCTCCCTATTGGATTCATGAGCGACTTCCTTATATTGGTGACTTCCAGTTTTACTCAGTGTGACACAAGAGCTTTCCAATCCTCACCACCGGCAGGACACTAAGAAATCCGTCAGAAGCAGCATTCACCACCAGAACCGAAATCTTGCTCGGTTTAACCGACTGTTGTCAGCGGGCTGCAGCATATCCGATCCTACAATGCAAATCAGAACCGACTGTATCTGGAAACAGTTAAACGATCATTGTTGAGACTTTGGGTATTTCAAGGACTGTAGCACATCCAATGATGAATATGCGAAACAGGACGGACAGAATCTGGAAGTTACAAAAGGTCAATGTGTGGCCTTGTGTCAAAACTGCAACCAGAACATGGGCTAGATATAAACGAGGTCGGTATATAGGAGTGCGCTGTTGTAAAATAAATATTCGGTGTGTATATATGAGTCGAATATTTAGATATAAAATGTGAAAGTGTAGATGTACATTTGTCACATTTTTAAAATTTTTTAACTAAGATAGAAATTCACTGTTGATTTTATGGTAAATTGTTACTTTTTGCTCTCTCAGTTTTCGTGTTTGACAGTTTGGTTTTGACTACAATTTTCGGCGATAACCGCTCTATATCTTGATACAATCAGTCTATATTCCATTCCTCAATGCACACAGTCAACAGGACTGAAAACATGGGAATCTATTAGCCACAACCACCCCGATAAACTGTCCTTCACTCTTAAATTCTCCTTTCTATCCTCAAACCCCATTTTACTCGATTTTTTAACCTGTTCTTCACTCCGTAACCCGCCATCGTCGACAACTATCCTTTCAGATGCCGGCACTTTGTCTTCATTTAGCCTAACTCAATTACCTAAACATTTCCTTTATCCCTCATAATAGTGCTAAGTCAGTAGCACATTTATATTACATTTGCTCCACGACAAATTTATTTCATGTTAATAGGAGATGCTTATTTCACAGCCTGAGAAAAGCAGAAAAGTTTAAGCAGGAAAGGCAATGAATTTCTTAATATCGATGGGACAGTTTCTACAATAGGTATTGGAGCCAGAAAAGGAACCTGTCAAATGAGATTTAACGATGAACAATCGACCAGAATCAGTTATCAACTGAACGTCTTGCTAATAATGTTGGTAATATGATTACAATTGTTACTGTTTTTAAGAGGCATAATGGAGACAGAAACCACGTTTTTAACTCAAAGTATGACCAAGCTGAAGGGATGCCAAATGTAATAAAAGCAGATGTCAAATAACGTGCAAGGAATATACAAGTTAGCAACAAATGTTTATTTGAGTATATTAATAGAATTGGAGAGGCAAGAGAAAATGGTGTCACTTTAAAGACAGATGCAGCAAAACTATGATAGAAAGTAAGGAAATGTAATAATGGATAGGTAGCTAGTTATATATTAGTGAACAAACAGTAGGGTGTAATTGTAGTAAACCATGGGAGGTGCTGTTCTGCAGCGATCTGTGCTGTGACCACTGCGGTTCATAAAACCAAAAGCCATTCGGCCTTCCAGCAACAGTTAGCGAAGTGAATGATATGTTTTATTTATCTTGAGGGTAAATCCAGGGACAATGATGTAGGATGATGAACTCAGGAATGCTGAGCGGTTTTAGGCTCTCCAGTCAGATTGTCATCTCTTCTGGAGACGTGGCTTCGAATCTTACATTTGACATACAGACATTTCCTTGTATAGAATCTTTTTTGAAGTTTCTGCATTTTTGGCGCAGTTGATTTATACCTTCCAGGAAACGATGTCGCCTTGCATCCACGGCGGGTTTGTTTTAATAGTTCGAAGTATGTATTGTGTTGGGGTCAGCAGAATAGGGCCAGTCAAATAAAAACAAAAGAAATAGGAGCAGGATTAGGCCATTTGCCCCCTGGGTGCCTGCTCTGCCATTCAATAAGTTCAAGGCTGATCAGATCTAGGACTCAGTTCCACTTCCCTGCTGGGTGCCCGTAACGCTTCACTAACTTATCGTCCAAAAGTAAGTCTACCTCCATCTTAAATTTATTCAATGACTCAGCCTCCACAGCTCTTTGGGGCAGCTAATTCCACAGATATCCGACTCTCTGAGAGAAGAAAATTCTGATGATCTGTTCGAAATGGGCGAATCCTTATTCTTAAAGTATGCCCCCTAGTTCTAGATTCCCCCACTAGTGGAAACGTCCTATCGGCAACTACCATATTGAGTGAGTCCCTTCATTATCTTATATATTTAAATAGGATCAGCTCTCTTTCTTATAAACTCCAATGAGAATAGGCGAAATCTGTTCACCATTTTATCATAAGCCAACCCCTTTATTGCAAGAATCAACCAAGTGCTCCTTCTCTGAAATGTTTTAATAAGGTGAACACAACTGTAAGCAGTACTCTGCTAGGTGCGCTCTTACCACTACCCTGTACAGTTGTAACAGGACTTCTCTGCTTTTATTCTCCATCCCCCTCACAATAAATTTTAGCATTCCTGATCACTTGCTCTTGTGCATACTCTTTTGTTCTGTTTCATGCACAGGGACCGAAAGGTCCTTATGTATTGCAGCATTTTGTAATCTCTCTCAATTTAAGTAATAATATGCTTTGTTATGTTTTCTGACAAGTGGATAACTTCACAATTTCACGCATTTTATTGCTTCTGCCAAATGTTTACTTCGCCTATGTATAAGCCTTTGTAAATTTCTTGTTTAATTTTCAGAACTTGCTTTCCAACCTATCTGTGCTTTATCAGCAAACTTGGCTAAATTACACTCGGTCCCTTCATCCAAGTCATTGATTTAGATTGTAAATAGTTGAGGCCCCAGCACTGATCCCTGTGGCACCTCACTAGTCACTGTTTCCAAGCGGATAATGACTCATTTATAATCACTCTCTGTTTCTGTTATTTAGCCAATCTTCCATCCATGCTAATATGTTACCTCCAACACCTGAGCTATTATCTTTCGCAGTACCATTTTACTTGGCATCTGATTGAATGCCTTCTGTAAATCCAAATATACCTCAACCATCGGTTCCCCTTAAACAACCTGCTCGTTACATCCGCAGATAACTCAGGAAAATTTGTCAAACCTGATTTCCCTTTCCTAAAACTAGGCTGACTCTGTTTGACTGCAATATTAATTTGCAACTGTGCTGGTACTGCTTCCTTTATAATGAATTCCATCAACTTCCCAATGACAGATATTAGGTTAACTGGTCTATAGTTTCCTGCTGTTTCCCTCCCTTCTTTTTTATATGGGGACTAAACATTTTCAGGTTTCCAATCAGCTGGGATCTCTCCAGACACCAGTGAATTTTGGTAGATTGCAAACAATATCTATGCAGCATCTTCGTTTAAGACCCGAGGCTGCAGACAATCAGCTCCAATAGACGTGGCTGGCTTTAGTTCCATTATTTTACTAAACTCATTTTCTTTAGTGATAGTGATTGTATTAATTTACTCCTCAATATAGGCCCTTAATTATCTATTATGGGATATTCTTAGTGTCTTCTACCGTGAATACCGGTACAAAATATGTGTTCAAAGTCTCTCCCATTATCCTGCTCCCCGTTATTTATTTCCGAGTCTCAACCTCGTGCGCAATTCTCTTCATCTTTTATATAACTGTAGAACCTCTTAATATCTGTTTATATATTTCTTGTTTCTTTACTCTCATAATCCATGTTCACTCTATTATTTTTTCAGTCGTCCTTTGCTGTTATTTTTAAATAATCTGGCCTCCCAGTAATCTTGCGTACATTGTATACCATTGATTTTAATTTGATACCATCCTTTACTTCGTTAGTTTGCCATGGTTGGTTCTCCCTTCTCTTAATGTCTTTCCTTCTGACTGGAATATATTGTTGTGGAGAGTTAGGAAATATCAACTTAAATATCAGCCATTGCTCATCAACATTCTTAAACTTTAATCTGTATTACCTATCAACTTTAGCCAACTCTGCATAGCTTTGGAAGCGACTTTATTTAAGATCATTCTGTTAAGAATCAATCCATTGGTCTCAAATGTTGATGTAATCGACATCATAAATTATCGGATAGGAGTTAAACCATTCCACAGAAATCTACAGCGGCTTTTGAAGAATGTTCACATAAACTTTCATATTTACAGCATGGTTAAAAAAAAACTCAATTAAAATTCTGTTACAACAATCAATTACCTGTGATTTTTGTAATTAAACTTGATTGTCTCCAATTTAGATTCACGTCTCTTTGTGAGTTGTTATTGGGTTAAATGCAACGGTTTTTGCTTCTCTGATTATTCGACTTTAATTAACGGTATCTATATTGTTATTTAATGCAATGGGCTGTAGGATCTGTGTTAGTTATCAATGTATTTTTGAGCGCTTCAATTATTCAGTCTGGCCTCAATCGACCATCTCATATCCCCGAAGTGGGAGACGGCAAACCATCTGTGACATTCGATTTCAACGTTTGCATTAATGAACCATGCTGATATTTATAAAATGTGATGTTCAGAAGATAACGACTCATGTTCCATAGACTTTCTGAAGCATCAAAAGTTTCACATACGCTCTGATAGATCCCGAGCTAGCCTTACTCACTCCAATACCTCCTCAGCATCATTAATAAATCCTGAATTTCCCTTACTATCTCTGATACTAACTAAGCGTGGATTACCTGCTCTGATATCTTCTGAGGTCCCTTAATTTCTCCAAAATATTTTGAGAGTCAGTTATCTCTGATATCTACTGAGAACCCTCATAATCACATGACACAATTTCAGAAACCCTTCAATTGCCAAAGATCCTCTGAGATGCCCTTGCTCTCAGAATCCACAATAGGAAATTCTGAGACTCCCCGATACCATGAGCAAAGTTATATTTATATAAACAAAGTCAGTCTCTCAGTCATGTCTTGTCTTGTCTTGATTTGATTTGTATTTGAAAATAAGGGGGAAGGAGCTCATCATGTCACACAGCCCATCCGCAAGCTCTAGCTAAAATCGCTATGTTTCTAACTTATATAATTTGCCCGAATGCGTGTTGAATCAAATCAGTGTGGATTCAAGTTGCATATAATGCATTTTTCCTCCCATGACATGAAATGCACAGTCAGATCGCGCAGAACGTTTCCACGCACTCTCTCACTGACACAAACACAACAACAAACTAAACATTCTGCACCCTCCAAAGGCAGTTTTTGAAATTTGAAATTTGAAATCCGGGACAGACAGCACATTCCTTTTAAACAGATAGATAATGATCCGATAATGATTGCACACCATTTTGGAGAGACAGAGAATGACCCCGGGCAGGCCAGCACATCACCTTAAAAGGGATACAGAAACACAATGAACAAAAACAAAACATTCAGTCAAACTCAGCAGGTCGTGAACATTCCGTGGATGAATTTCCCGGGCTCACGTTCAGTCAGATGATCATTCCGATATTTTAAGAAAAATATAAAGTTTACAGATTTTTCCACGAAAATATTGCCTGGAAAAAAATAGGCAGCGAGGAAGGACAAAAGGGGATGCCTGTGATACAGTGGAGCGTAGGAGTGATTGAATAATAAATGGCACAATGCGAAAAGGCAAAGTGGGTGGTAAGCGGGCAATAAAGTAACAAAGGATGGACCAGAGGATATGTTCGTGTGAACAGCAGAACCATTAGCAGACAATGGGAGTGGTGCTTATGATCCGATACATTGAACTGAATGTTGAGGCCAGAAAACTATAACATGCCTGGAATGTAGGGTTTGAACGCCTTTTAATCAGACCGGGCAGCTTGGCCACCCCGGATTGATTTCCTGCACGGTTTAAATTCGGCAGCCAAGGGACTAAATCCAAAGCCAGCTTCTCACATCTTTTCAGCGCGAGAGAAACAGGACGCACTCATATTCAGGGCAGAGTCTGCTTCACGTTGAATTTGAGATTGACGCTCAATGTATGCTTATCCCGATGGAGGTGAGCTCATGCGTGCAGAAAGGAAGATACACTGATCAAGTATTTGCCGGAATCAAACCGGGGTTTCGGTTGTCCAATGAGATAAAGAGCCTTGTACATCAAAGAGACATGAACTTTACTCAGTTCGGTGAGTTTCACTTTGTTCCTGGGAATCTCAAGGATTTTTGGACGCTGTGTGAATAACGGAGTGCAATGACATGTTTTAATTTGAAACATGTCAGTTTTCTCACATGTCGACCGGCTGAGAAGTCGCTTTTTGACTAAAAGTTGGCAGGGCTCGTCCGGGATCTCTCGCATTTCAATTATTAAAATCCCAAAGCGAGAATCATACTCCTAGACCAACGAGTCGCCGACAGTGAGGTATGTAGCTCTCAGATTCTGACGTTAGTTTGCTATTCGGCCCATCGTGCCTGTGCTGACTGTCAGAGACCGATCTCATGAGTCCGCCTCTCCATCGTCCTGCTAATGTTTTCCTTTTGATGAAGTGATTATTTTTTGAGACATTACTTCACCAACGATCTGCATCCTTGTCAGCAAAAAGGTGAATTTGGCAATGAGGTTAAATGTGATTGAATAAAAAAAAACGAGTGGAAAATGTTTAACACAATAACGACGAAGCTGGGGGCATACTGGATCAGCAGTCCATTGCCTGAACCTCTCAGTCACCTTGTCTTCTAATAACTGCAAAGTCAGACATCCATCCCCTACTTTTTGCATTCAAACAGAAATAATGTGCACGCAAGTCTGCTTCACCGCTTGTTTTGCCCGGGCAACCAGATCGACAGTGATGAAAATTTGCCATTAGCTTCTTAAAGCAAACAGCCTTCCTTTACTTCAGGTGAGTGACTGTCCGAGATGGTTGGTTTTGAGGCAGAATCAAAACAACGAATATAAAATTTAACGCGGCGCTTTAGCTGACCGCAGCAGGACTCGCACCTGCAATCTTCTGATAACATCACAATTACAATCGAAGCCAGACACCTTATCCATTAGACCACGCGGCCGCTCCATTCGGTGCCAAATTTGTTGTTTTTTATATTGAGAGCAAATTTGGGACAAGGATTATATCAAGGAGTGGATATCGGAAAACATGAGCATATTTTGAGTAATGAACAGATGCGCTGCGATATGGATATACACGGACACAGGCAACGTCAATGTAGCTTGAAACACAACAGTTTTACAATTCGGTAATCACAGCTGATAATCACACTCCTTTTTAAATGTACAGGATGTTCCGGATAATGAGAAAATAAGTTTTAAAGGGGCAATTGATGAACCGGAACTGACACACATCCCGTTGAAATAGACACCGAATGATCCTGGACAGGAAGCACATCCCTCTTACACAGCTGTAGAATGGCCCTTCACGGACGGCAGTTCCCTTTCAGAAGAATAAAGTGGGATTTCTATCATTCCTTAATGCAATTGTGCTGTGCGTGATTGAGCGCGGTTCTCATGAGCACGCGGGACTGGGACGGTTGTTGAAGGCACAGGTGATAGACAAGCAGGAAAGAGGGAGGGAAATAAACCCAACCCAGACAAAAAGACAATTTAAAACATATATATATATTTACCATAATAAGAAAATAAATACATTTACAATTTTATTGCAAAAAATTTAATTTGATTTGACTGAAATAAATAAATAATTGTTTCTTAATCTATATATTTTTGATTGAACGAAGTCTGTGCGAATGCATGAAATCGACTGGAAATCAGGATTTGCAGTCAGTAAATACCCAAACACAGTAAGCCCATGGTGTAAGACAAGCCACGACGGAAGATGTGGGCAACAAAGGCCATCTTTTAAAGTCGCGAGTGCTTTTCTGCACGTTAGTTTGCTATTCGGCCCATCGTGCATGTGCTGACTCTCAGAGACCGATCTCATGCGTCCCCCTCTCCATCGTCCTGCTAAGATTTTCCCTTTGATGAAGTGATTATTTTTTGAGACATTACTTCACCAACGATCTGCATCCTTGTCAGTAAAATGGTGAATTTGGCAATGAGGTTAAATGTGATTGAATAAAAAAAACGAGGGGATAATGTTTAACACAATAACGACGAAGCTGGGGGCATACTGGATCAGCAGTCCATTGCCTGAACCTCTCAGTCACCTTGTCTCCTATTAACTGCAAAGTCAGACATCCATCCCCTACTTTTTGCATTGAAACAGAAATAATGTGCACGAAAGTCTACTTCACCGCTGGTTTTGCCTGTGCGACCAGATCGACAGTGATGAAAATTTGCCATTAGCTTCTTAAAGCAAACAGCCTTCCTTTACTTCAGGTGAGTGACTGTCCGAGATGGTTGGTTTTGAGGCAGAATCAAAACAAAGGATATAAATTTTCATGCGGCGCGTTAGCTGACCGCGGCAGGGCTCGAACGTGCAATCTTCTGATAAAATCACAATTACAATCGAAGTCAGACACCTTATCCATTAGACCACGCGGCCGCTCCATTCGGTGCCAAATTTGTTGTTTTTTATATTGAGAGCAAATTTGGGACAAGGATTATATCAAGGAGTGGATATCGGAAAACATGAGCATATTTTGAGTAATGAACAGATGCGCTGCGATATGGATATACACGGACACAGGCAACGTCAATGTAGCTTGAAACACAACAGTTTAACAATTCGGTTATAACAGCTGATAATCACACTCCTTTCTAAATGTACAGGATGATCCGGATAATGAGAAAATACGTTTTAAAGGGGCAATTGATGAACCGGAACTGACAACCATCACGTTGAAACAGACACCGAATGATCCTGGACAGGAAGCACGTCCCTCTTACACAGCCGTAGAATGTTCCTTCACGGACAGCAGTACCCTTTCAGAAGAATAAAGTGGGATTTCTATCATTCCTGAATGCAATTGTGTGTGCGTGATTAAGCGCGGTTCTCATGGGAATGCGGGACTGAGACGGTTGTTGAATCCACAGGTGATAGACAGGCAGGAAAGAGGGAGGGAAATAAAACCAACCCAGACAAAAAGTCAATTTAAAACATATATATATTTATCATAATAAGAAAATAAATAAATTTACAATTTTATTGCAAAAAATTTAATTTGATTTGATTGAAATAAATAAATAATTTTTTCTTAATCTATATATTTTTGATTGAACGAAGTCTGTGCGACTGCATGAAATCCACTGGAAATCAGGGTTTGCAGTCAGTAAAAACCCAAACACAGTAAATCCATGGTGTAAGACAAGCCACGAGGGAAGATGTGGGCAACAAAGGCCATCTTTTAAAGTCGCGAGTGCTTTTCTGCAGGATCAGACAGAAGCTGCGTGTGCTGTGAAAGAGGTCAAATGTAATATAACCAAAGCAGGCAGAACAGAAAAAGCGCATTTATTGTGAAAGTTACAAAGTAGGGAATGTATGTAAATATAGGCATATATCAATATTTATACACGTATAAACATAAACAAATTCAGTCAGTCAGCCTTGACTTATCTTGTCTTGATTTGATTTGTATTTGAATATATGGGGGAAGGAGTTTAACATGTCACACAGCCCATCCGCAAGCTCTCGCTAAAATCGCTATGTTTTATCCAGCTTTTACCACTAGGTCGGAATATTCAGCTCAGATTTGCGGCTTTGCAAAAGCTTAACGGCCCGCCTTCTAGTTTCACTGAAATTATGATGTCACTCGTCATGCAGCGCTGTACCATCACCCCGGATGGAAAATTAGGCCCTAACGCCTCATTATACGCCCTCCCCTGGAAACGGCTGAAAAACCAGACATTCGCAGGGTGCAGCAGGCAGTATTTGCGGCGTATTTAAATAGATTGATGAGGATCCGACATCGCAGGTCACATTGACTGTAACAGTTGTACACAGCACACTGGCTGAAGTTCTGACTTGAAAGCGGCAGTTTTGTTTGACATTACAGTGTCCTAACAACGTCAGTGGTGTGAGTTAAAGATCTCATGATCTCAGGTGCGAAGTCTGACTTTTTCGACGTGCAGTGAAAATCAGTAATTTAAGGAAAGATCATGAGGCGTGAACTGGCTAGAATAGACTGGGAAATGATAATTAAAGGGCTGACGGTGGATAGGCAATTGCAAACATATAAACATCACATGGATGAACTTCAGCAAGTGAACATCACTGCCTGGAGTAAAAATAAAACGCGGAGGGAGGCTGAACCGTGACTAACGCGGGAAATTAATGATAGTGTTAAATCCAAGGATGAGGAATATAAATTAGTGAGCAATATCAGCAAACCTGAGGGCTCGGAGGAATTTAGAATTCAGCAGAGGTTACCAAAGGGTTTAATTAAGAGTGGGAAAATAGAGTATGAGAGGAACCTTGCCAGGAACATAAAAACTGACTGCAAAAGTTTCTATATATATGTGAAGAGAAAAAGATTAGTGAAGACAAACGTAGGTCCCTTACAGTCGGATTCAGGTCAATTCATAATGGGGAACAAAGAAATGGCAGACCAATTGAACAAATACTTTGGTTCAGTCTTCATGAAGGAAGACACAAATAACGTTCCAGAGGTACTAGGGGACAGAGGGTTCAGTGAGAAGGAGGAATTGAAGGATATCCTTATAATGCAGGAAATTGTGTTCGGGAAATTGATGGGATGAAAGGCCGATCAATCCCCAGGGCCTGATACTCTGCATCCCAGAGTACTTAAGGAAGTGGCCCTCGAAATAATGGATGCATTGGTGATCATTTTCCAACAGTCTATCGAATCTGGATCAGTTTCTATGGACTGGAGGGTAGCAAATGTAACACCACTTTTTAAAAATGGAGGGAGAGAGAAACCGGCTAATTATAGACCGGTTAGCCTGACATCAGTCGTGGGGAAAATGTTGAAATCAATTATTAAGGATGAAATAGCAGCACATTTGGACAGCAGTGACAAGATCGTTCCAGGTCAGCATGGACTTATGAAAGAGAATCATGCTTGTCCAATCTTCTGGAATTGTGTGAGGATGTAACTAGTAGAGTGGACAAGGGAGAGCCAGTGGATGTGGTGCATTTGGACTTCCAGAAGCCTTTTGACAATGTCCCACATAAGAGATCGGTCTGCAAAATAAAACCACATGATATTGGGGGTAACATACTGACGTGGATAGAGAATTGTTTGGCAGACAGGTACCAGAGAGTCGGATAAACTGGTCCATTTTAGAATGGCAGGCAGTGACTACTGGAGTGCCGCAGGGCTCAGTGCTGGGACACCAGCTCTTTACTACATAAATTAATCATTTAGATGAAAGAATTGAGTGCAGTATTTCTAACTTTACAGATGAAGCTAAACTGGCTGGCGTTGTGCGCTGTGAAGAGGACGCTAAGAGGCTGCAGGTTGATGTGGACAGGTTAGGTGAGTGGGCAAATGCATGGCAGATGCAGTATAATGTGGATAAATGAGAAATTATCCACTTTGGTGACAAAGCAATGAACGCTGAATATTATCTAAATGGCGGCAGATTAGGAAAAGGGGAGGTGCAATGAGACATGGGTGTCATGGTACATCAGTTATTGAAATTTGGCATGCAGCAATAGCACCAGTAAAGAAGGCAAATGGTATGTTGGCCTTCATAGCTCGGGGTTTTGAGAAGTGGAGCAAGTAGGTCTTACTGCAGTTGTACAGGGCCTTGGTGAGGCCTCACCTTGAATATTGTCTTCAGTTTTGGTCTCCTAATCTGAGGAAGGACTTGCTTGCTATTGGGGGAGTGCAGCGAAGGTTCACCAGACTGATTCCAGGGATGGCTGGACTGACATATGAGGAGAGACTGGATCAACTGGGCATTTATACACTGGAGTTTCGAAGGATGAGAGGCGATCTCATAGAAAGATATAAGATTCTTAGGGGACTGGACAAGTTAGATGCAGAACGAATGTTCCCGATGTTTCAATTGTGAAAATTTTGCAACAATCCTACCCCAAGACCAACAAGCCGCCGACAGCGAGAAGCATAGGTCTCAGACTCTGACGGTAGTTCACTATTAAGCCCATCCTGCATGTGCTGTCTCTCAGAGAGCTATCTAATTCGTCCCCGTGTCCATCGCCCTGCTTATGTTTCCATTTGATCAATATATTATTAATTTGAATCATTACATGATCAAGGTGCAGCATCGTTGTCATGAAATGTTGAATTTGGCCATGACATTAAATATGATTGAAAAAGTAACCGAAGGAGTCAAATGTTTAACCTGTACAGCATACTGGAATAGACGTCCATCGCCTGTCGTTCGCAGCCACCTCGTTTCCTATTAACAGCTACGTCAGCAATTGAATTTGCTTCTTTTTTGCATTCAAACAGAAATAATGTTAAAGAAAGTCTACTTCACCGCCTGTTCTGCCCGTGCAACAGGATCGATATTGAAAATGTGCCATTGCCTTCTTAAAGCAAACAGCATTCCTTTCCTTCAGGTCAGTGACTGTACGAGATGGCTGGTTTTGCGGCAGAATGACAACAAAGAATATAACATTTCCCGCAGCAAGTTATATAACGCGGCACGACTCAAATCTGAAAATTTCCGATAACGTCGAGGTTACAATCGAAGTCAGATGCCTTATCCATTACGCCACGCGGCTGCTGCCATGAGGAAAATAATTGTTGTTTTTTATATTAGGAGCAAATTCGGGGCAACAGCTCTGCAAAGGAGTGGGTTTTGGAAAAGATGAGCATATTTCAAGTAAATGAACAGAAGCGCTGCGATCTGGGTGCGCACTTTAGCTGGGATTCGAACATGGAACACAACAGCTTAACAATTCGGTCATCACAACTGAAAATAGACTCCTTTTCAAAATATACATAGTGATCCGGGACTATGCGAAAATCTGTCTTGAAGAGAAAGATTGTGAACCGAAACTTACAACCATCCCGTTTAAACAGACACAGAATGATCCGGGACTGCAAGCACATCCCTTTTACACCGATGTAGAATGACCCTTCACTGATAGCAGTTCTCTTTTAAAAGAATAAAGTGGGATTTCTATGATCGCTGAAGGCAACTGTGCTGTTCGTGAATGAGCGTGGGTCTCAGGACCACGCGAGGCTGGGAAGGTGATTGAAGCCCCAGGTGATAGACAGGCAGGAAGGACGGAGGGAAGTAAAACCCTCCAGAAAAAAACCAATTTAATGACATTTATCTACTTAATTTTTTAAGAAATATATTGATAAGAATTTCAGTTAACAAAAATTGAAATTGATTTGATTTCAATAAATATATCATTAATTAATCATGTATTTATTTTTTGATCGAACGAATGCCGTCTGTGTCTAGATGTTTACCATTGGAGATAAGGGTGTGCACGCAGTAAATACCAACAGGCACTGTCAGCCCATGGTGGAAGACAAGCCACGAGGGAAGATGTGGGAGGCAACGGCGATCTTTTAAAGTGACATGTGTCTGTCTTCTGTTTTTCAGATGTGCAATGTCAGGATCCGACAGCAGCTGCTTGTGCTGTGAAAGTGGACAAAAGCAATCGAGTCCAGTGCAGGCAGATCAGAAAAAGCACATTTATTGTGAAAGTTAAAAAGCGGGCAGGTATACATTGTACATAAGTATACACTGACACTCACACACACACACGCACACTTATATACTTATAAATTTATATATATATATATATATATATATATAAAAACAAAGTCAGTCAGTCAGTCATGTCTTGTATTGTCCTGTTTTGATTTGATTTGAATTTGAAAATAAGGTGGTTAAATTCATCATGTCACAAAGCCCACACGCAAGCCCTGGCTGAAATCCGTATGTTTCTAACTTGTGTTTTTTGCATTTTTTCAGATGTGGAATGGCAAGATCCCACAGTAGATTCTTCTCCTGTAAGATATTCCACGAAGGAGTGTTCAAGCAAAACGGCAAGTCTTCAAATTCCATGTAATGCCTCTTTTCACACATGATATGAAATGCCATGCACGATCGCACAATTTGTTTGCACTCTCTCCCTCTCTCTCTTACACAAACTCACAAACAAACTAAAATTCCTACACCCTCCAAAGGCAGTTTTTGAAATTTGAAATTTGAAATCTGGAATAGACAGCACATCCCTTTTAAACAGACACAAAATGATCTGGGACTGATAGCATATCCCTTTTAAACAGACACATAAATTTGCGGGACTGTAAGCAAATCCCTGTGAAGCAGATACAGAATATTCTTGGACTGAAAGTTCTTTAATTTTAAAACAGCCCAGAATAACCCGGGACTGAGAGCAAATCGCTTTGAAAACAGACACAGATTGATCCTGGACTGACAGCAAATCGGTTTCGACAGACACAAACTGATGGGTGACCTCTCGCATTTCCACTGTGAATATCACAAAGAGAGATTCATATCACTCGACCAACGAGCAGCCGAGAGTAAAGTGCGTAACCCATTCAATATTAAAGCGGCATATTCTGACGGTAGTGAAGAAAGCTATTCGGCCCAACGTGGCTGTGCTGTGTCTCTGAGAGAGCCGACAAATTAGTTCCCCTCTCCATAGTCATGCGAATAACAACATCAGAATGTAAATTTTACCTTTGATGAATATATTGGGCCTGAAGTCATTGTGCTCGGCTTACCCCAGGCGCTCGGCTGCAAATAGTGAAAACGTTCCACACCTACCTTTTGCTCCTGCAACCTCCGCATCTGAGACCTTCTCTTCCCGCGATTCGCAGTGCATTCACGTCTTGGAGTTGCGGAGGGAGAAGCTGGATTCACGTGGCTCTGGACAGCCAATGAAGGTACAGTATTATCATTCGTAATAATAGCATCTGGGAAGTAGGGATTCTCAGTATTACGAATGAAAACGCCCCCATCACCCAAACACACATAAAAGTAAAAAAAAAAACACCTCACGTATGTAATATTAATTTAAATTTAAGTTAACAAATGTGTTGGAAAAAAATATATTATTCGGATTTTTTAAAATGTTGATATTTAGGGTTTAAAATAAACCTTCCTTAGTGGACAGAGTTTTCATACATAAAAATGTTATTACATTTTATTTCTATATGTTTTTATATTTTTTACATGTTATAAAACACTTACGCTGATAAAAGCAGGCTATGCACCTTCTTTTCCCAGGCGCAAGCAATTTAAGGACATTCGCTGGGCAATTGATGGGCGAATAGTACATACTCACGCGATTGTCATTCTCCTGAAGAAGCGTTGTGTCTGACAAGCAAGAATTTGACATTAGAAAACCTGGTTTTCAGTGCATGCGCCTCGCACGCCAAAGAAGGGCTTTTGTGGGTCCTTGCCGGTTGCGTAATTACTCCGTGCAGACCCAGTGAGGCTGGAATTACAGGCCCTATATTCATTTGAGACATGACATAACCAAAGTACAGCATCCTTGGCAGTAAAATGCAAATTAGACCATGAGGTTTTATGTGATTGACAAAACAACAAGAGGCTTCAAACGTTTTGCACAATAAAGACGAGTATGGGATTCGGAGCCACGCATGCCGATCACAATGGATTAGCAGTTATTCGCATTAAACTCTGGGCCACCTCCTCTCCCGTTTGAATCAACGCTAGGCATTCAATGTCCTGCTTTTTGCATCCAAACAGAAATATTCTGCAAGAATGTCCACTTCACCGCTTGTCCTGCCTATGCAAGCAGATCGACAATGTTGAAAATGTGCGATCAGCTTGTTAAAGCAAACGGCTTTCATTACTTCAGGTTGTGTACACACGTGGAATTAAATGCACCAGATACAGCAGAAGTAGGAGCTGCTGAAACAGCGGAGTTAGGATATTCATAAAAAGAATGAATTGGGATGGGGCAGCAGAAAAGGGGAACTAGGAGCTCCGGAAACACAGGAATTCGGAGATCCGGAAACAAGGTAATTAGGAGCTCCAGAAACATCAGCATTGGTTGATCTCCAGAAAAAACGGAATGAGAGTGCCCTAGAATGATGGGAAATAGGATCAAGAAACAGTTGAATTAGGACCTCCAGAAACACGGAGAATTAGGATCAACAGAAACAGGGGAATTAGCACCTCCAGGTACGGGGGAGTTAGGAGACCGTAACAGAAACCTGAAAATTAGTAGAGAGCTCCATAAACAGGGAAATTACGAGACAGCTACAGTTAAAATGGAATTCTTAGCTCCAATTACTGGGAAGTTAAAAGAGGGCATCATAATCAGGGAAAGTAGGAGCGCCAGACATAGGGTAATTAGGAAGAGGAAAATTAAGAGCTCCAGCACTTTAAGTTATAAAGCAGGGTAATTAGGAGCAGCAGAAAAGGAGAGTTAGCAGTTGAAAAAAGAGGTGAACTAGGATCACCTGATACAGGGGAATTATGAGGACCAGTGACAGGGGCATTATTTACTCCAAAACATGGGACAAAGATACTACTGAAACAGTAGAACGAGGAGCTGCAGAAACAGTGTAATTGGAGCGCCAGAAAGAGGATAATCTGGAGTTCCTGACACAGGGAAATGAGGAGCACCTGAAACTGGAGAATTAGAAGCTGCTGAAATAGATAAATGAGAAATGCAAGAAAATGGAGAATTCGGATCTCCAGAAACAGATCCATAAGGAGTTCCTGAAACAGAGGGATAAGGAGCTCAAGAAACAGCTGAATTAGGAGCTCCAGAAACAGAGGGATAAGGAGCTCCAGAAACAGGGGAATTAGGAGCTCCTGAAACAGAGGGATAAGGAGCTCCGTAAACAGAGGAATGAGGAGCTCTTGAAACATGGGGAATTCAGAGCTCCGGGTACATGGAAATTAGGAGTTTCAGAAACAGGGGAATTATGACCATCAAAAACAGGGGGATTAGCAGATATTTCAGTACTTGCACCTCTAAATATCAATTGTCAGGCACATTTTCTAAGTATAATATACTCTGATCCATCTTTCTTAGGTTCAATATGAAATAATTTACACTTTGTCACTGGGACCTATATCTGCATAGTTATTTTCACAAATACATAAGAAGCGTCTCTTTGCAACGTTATGTTGCAAGACACTATTTACAGTGCCAATTACATTTTTATTCACTAAAATTGGACGAGAGAGCGGAACTGGAAAGTGCCTCCCCGTTTGTTTGTCGTTCTCTGTCTTGTCACGTCTGTCTTTCTTTCTATCTCCCCATCTGTTTCCAACATTCTTTTACCCAACATGTCACTCCGCGTCTTTCGCGCCACTTGTGTAACCCCCGTCTGTCTTTCTCTGTGCACCTCCCGCCTGTCTCTCCGTCTGACTCCCACTGTCTTTTGCTTTCCTCTGCTGTTATCTCTATTTCTGTCTCCCCATCTGTGCCCATCAGTCTCTCCCCCTCCTTCCCTCTCCCGTCTGTCTCTCGAGTCTGTCCCTTGCAGTTCTCCGTCCGTCTGGCCCCGCCGTCTGTCAACCTTTCTCTCTCACTGTCTGTCTCTGTCGTTACCTCCCTGTCTCCCTCCTGTTTAGCTCCCCCGTTTGTCACCCTCTCTGTCTCCCCAGTCTTGCTCTCTCCCTCCTTAACTTTTCTGTGTCTATCTGGTTCGTCTGTTCTATTTCTGTCTTGGCCGTTTCCCTCTGCTGTATCTCTCTCCCCTTCTACATCCTCCCGTCTGTCTACCACCATCAGCCTCACACACTCTGTATCATTCTTTTACATTTCCAGTCGGTTATCTCCACCACATGGTCTCTCGCTCTCTCTCTATCACCTCCTGTAGGTCTCTCTCTCTCTCTGTCCCCCCGCCCCGCCGCACTCTATCACCTTCCAATCTCTCGCCTGTCTTTCTCTCGCTCTCTCTGCTGCCCCTCTGGCTCACCAGTTTTCCGATTCCCGTCGAGCACCGTCTCAGCCTTTGTCTTTGTGACATATCATCTACCTTCCGCAGCCTGTCGCAATGCACCATTCTTCCAGTCAATCACTATCCCAACACACCCAATTTGTTGCTCGCTCTCTCTGTCTCTCGCTCCCCCAGCTCTTTTTCTTTGTCTACCACGTCATTTTCTCCCTGGCTTTTCTATTTCTGCCCATTTCTCTCCCGCGTCTGACCCACTCTAACCCTCCACACGTGTACACACTTCTTCATCAAACCCGTCTGTCCCTGTCTATCAATCTCTCATTCTCTCTGTCACCGTCAAATGTTTATCTCTCTTTACCTCGCCGATCTGTCTATCTGACTCCGCTTTCTGGTTCTCTCCCACTTTCTCCCCATGTCTGTCTCCTCACTGTCTCTTCATCTCTGTTACTTTGTTTGACCCATCTATTAACCCGCCGTCTGCCTCTGTCTCTAGATCTCTCTCTGTCGGCCTCTTTCCCTGTCTCCAAAGTTTTAAAAAAAATTAATTCAGAAATGTGGGCGTCGCTACCAAGGCCTTCCTTCCTTTATTGCCCTTCTGAAACTGCCCCGGAGAAGGTGGTGGTGAGCCGACTATTTGTAACCGCTGAAGTCCGTGTGGTGAAGAGACTCCCGCAGTGCCGACTTTGTCGCTGCAGTTTGATTCAACTGAATGTCTCGCTGGGCCATTGTAGTGGGCATTGAAGTGTCAACCACATTGCTCTGCGTCTGGAATCACGTTTAGCCCAGACCTTGAAAGGAGGGCATATTTCATCCCCTGAAGGACATTAGTGAACCAGATGGATTATTATGACAATCCAGTATTAACATGGTCAATTCTGATACTAGCTCTTTCAATCCAGATTCATGAAATTAACTCAATTTAAATTCTGCAGCTGCCGTGGCAGGATTTCAACTTGCATCTCGGCGATCTTCAGACCAGGCCTCTGGATTAGTAGTTCAGTAACATTCCCACTCTGCTACACTGTGGTTTCTCTCTCTCTCTCTCTCTCGGTGTTTTCCAGGTCTATCTCCTCCTTCTTTCTCCACCACCTGCCTCTCTCTGTCTTGCCATCTGTCTTTTTCCACCGCCATTCTCCATCACTCTATCTCTCTCCCCAACCTCCTACCCGTGTCTGTCTCTCGCTCTGATCCGCCGTATGTCTCTCTCATTCTGCCTCCTCGTATGTCTTTCTGGTCCTGTCTCTCCTGTATGCCTCTTTCTCTGCCTCTGTCTCCTCATCTGTCTGCCGTTGCTGTCTGCCCCATTTGTTTCTGTCGCGGTTTCGCCCTGTTTGCCCCGATTGTTTCACCAAACTCTCTATTTATCTGTCTCTTACACGTCTGTCTCATCCCCTCTCTCCCGCTCTCACTGCCTCACCCCACCGTCTGTCTCTCTCTCTTTATCTCGAACTCAGCCCAGTGTGTTATCTTTCTGGCTAACGCCCTTCTGTCTCCCCTGTCTTTCAATTACTGTCCCCATCCACCATTCAACCCCGTCTGCCTCTGTCTGTCGCTCTCTATCTGCATTCTTTCAGTCTTTAATTTCTGCCTACCCTGTCTGTAACGCACTTCCCCCTTCCATCATTCTCCGCCGCCTGCTTCCTCCCTTCTGCCTTCCACGTCTATCTCTCTTTTTGTCATCAATCATATCTCCCACCTACCCAGTTTGTCTCCATCCGTTTCTCACCTGTCGGTCGGTCTTGCCGCCCACTCCCCTCAGTATTGTCGCTCTCTATATCCCCCAACATTATTAACTCACTCTGTCATCACTCCGTGGCATCGAACAGGAAATTAGAGGTGCATGCAATAAGGGTGCAGCATATAATGGGTGACTTTAATATGCAAATAGATTGGGCGAACCAAACTGGAAGCAATACGGTGGAGGAGGATTCCTTGAGTGCAGATGGGATGGTTTTCTAGACCAAGATGTCGAGGAACCAACTAGGGGGGAGGCCATCTTAGACTGGGTGTTGTGTAATGAGAGAAGATTAATTAGCAATCTCGTTGTGCGAGGCCCCTTGGTGAAGAGTGACCATAATATGGTGGAATTCTGCATTAGGATGGAGAATGAAACAGTTAATTCAGAGACCATGTTCCAGAACTTAAAGAAGGGTAACTTTGAAGGTATGATGCGTGAATTGTCTAGGATAGATTCGCGAATGATACTTAAGGGGTTGACTGTAGATGGGCAATGGAGGACATTTAGAGACTGCATGGATGAACTGCAACAATGGTACATTCCTTTCTGGCGTAAACATAAAAAAGGGAAGGTGGCTCAACCGTGGCTATCAAGGGAAATCAAGGATAGTATTAAAGCCAAGGAAGTGGCATACAAATTGGCCAGAAATAGCAGCGAACCCGGAGACTGGGAGAAATTTAGAACTCAGCAGAGGAAAACAAAGGGTTTGCTGAGGGCAGGGAAAATGAAGTACGAGAAGAAGCTTGCAGGGAACATTAAGACGGATTGCAAAAGTTTCTATAGATATGTAAAGAGAAAAAGGTTAATAAAGACAAACGTAGGTCCCCTGCAGTCAGAATCAGGTGCAGTCATAACGGGGAACAAAGAAATGACGGACCAATTGAACAAGTACATTGGTTCGGTATTCACTCAGGAAGACACTAACAACCTTCCGGATATAAAAGGGGTCAGAGGGTCTAGTAAGGGGGAGGAACTGAGGGAAATCCTTATTAGTCGGGAAATTGTGTTGGGGAATTGATGGGATTGAAGGCCGATAAATCCTGATGGACTGCATCCCAGAGTACTTAAGGAGGTAGCCTTGGAAATAGCGGATGAATGGACAATCATTTTCCAACATTCCATTGATTCTGGATCAGTTCCTATCGAGTGGAGGGTAGCCAATGTAACCCCACTTTTTAAAAAAGGAGGGTTAGAGAAAACAGGGAATTATAGACCGGTCAGCCTGACATCGGTTGTGGATAAATGATGGAAACAATTATTAAGGATGTCATATCAGCGCATTTGGAAAGAGGTGACATGATAGGTCCAAGTCAGCATGGATTTGTGAAAGGGAAATCATGCTTGACAAATCTTCTGGAATTTTTTGAGGATGTTTCCAAATATTTGTCAAGGGAGAACCAGTTGATGTGGTATATTTGGACATTCCGAAGGCTTCCGACAAGGTCCCACAAGAGATTAATATGCAAAGTTAAAGCACAAGTTATTAGGGGTAGTGTGCTGACCTGGATTGAGAACTGATTGTAAGACAGGAAGCAAAGACTCGGAGTAAATGGGTACTTTTCAGAATGGCAGGCAGTGACTAGTGGGGTACCGCAAGGTTCTGTGCTGGGGCCCCAGCTGTTTACATTGTACATTGAAGATTTGGACGAGGGGATTAAATGTAGTATCTCAAAATTTGCGGATGACACTAAGTTGGGTGGCAGTGTGAGCTGTGAGGAGGATGCTATGAGGCTACAGAGCGACTTGGATAGGTTAGATGAGTGGGCAAATGCTTGGCAGATGAATATAATGTCGATAAATGTGAGGTTATTCACTTTGGTGGTAACAACAGAGAGACAGACTGTTATCTGCATGGTGACAGATTAGGAAAAGGGGAGGTGCAACGAGACCTGGGTGTCATGGTACTTCAGTCATTGAAGGTTGGCATGCAGGTACAGCAGGCGGTTAGGAAAGCAAATGGCATGTTGGCCTTCATAGCGAGGGGATTTGATTACGGGGCAGCGAGGTGTTGCTACAGTTGTACAGGGCCTTGGTGAGGCCTCACCTGGAGAATTGTGTACAGTTTTGGTCTTCTAACCTGAGGAAGGACATTCTTGGTATTGAGGGAGTGCTGCGAAGGTTCACCAGACTGATTCCCGGATTGGCGGTACTGACCTATCAAGAAAGGCTGGGTCAACTTGGCTTGTATTCACTGGTGTTCAGAAGAATGAGAGGGGACCTCATAGAAACGTTTAAAATTCTGACGGGTTCAGACAGGTTAGATGCGGGAAGAATGTTCCCAATGCTGGGGAAGTCCAGAACCAGGGGTCACAGTCTAAGGATAAGGGGTAAGCCATTTAGGACCGATATGAGCAGAAACGTCTTCACCCAGAGAGTGGTGAACCTGTGGAATTCTCTACCACAGAAAGTTGTTGAGGCCAATTCACTAAATATATTCAAAAAGGAGTTAGATGTAGTCCTTACTACTCGGGGGATCAACGGGTATGGCGAGAAAGCGGGAATGGGCTACTGAAGTTGCATGTTCAGCCATGAACTCATTGAATGGCGGTGCAGGCTAGAAGGGCCGAATGGCCTACTCCTGCACCTATTTTCTATGTTTCTATGTCTCCCCTCCCCCTAGTCTGTCTCTCTCTCTCCCTTTCAAAATCTCTGTCTCGCTTTCTTCTCTCAGGACTGTCTCCTCTGCATCAAAACCACCTGTCTGTCTCTCTCTTTCTGTGACATGCACGTAACTGTCTCCCCCTGCCTATCAATCTCTCTATCACCTTTACCAGGTGTAAGATTTTGAAGGAGATCTTCCAGGCAAGAGTTGAGAGAATCGCGCAAATCTCCGACCTCAAGCACCCTTCTCTTGGAGATGCGTTGGATCTGTCACAAGGCATTTTGACTGTCCCAGTGCCAGTTTTCGGTGCAGGCACGTCGCGCTCTGAGAAGCGCACTTGAGGGGCCTCGACGGGTGCGTGCTTTATCGTACGTGCCCTTATGGACCTCAATTGTTGGAAGTTTGGCAGGCTCTCTGTTGCCACGTATTTCCATCAGTCTGAAACAGAACGTGACAATTGTCAATGGCGATTGCAATAATTATAAATCTTTCACAGCATGTGATGAAATTAATTTATTAAGCTTCATTTTAATTTAAAAAATCCCGGAATGGGCGTCGAACATGTGCCGACAAGGAGCGAGCGCTGCATCCTAACCACTAGGTGGCGGTCACAGGGGTGAGTAAACATTGATGTCGAGTACTCGTGAACCAGTCAGGCGGCCTCTGTGAGAATGTTTAAAGGGAGAATGTTCAAAGTAAACTCGTCGCAACAGCAATGGACTGCAATTAATAAAAACAGCCAATACCTGTGTTTTACTCCGGCAGACATGGCGGAAATTAAACGTGGAAGTTAACCGTTTTGAAGATTGAATGTCTTTTGGAACTGGCTCGTTTTATTAATTGTAAAACATATATTTATCTTAAATACTTGGATATTTCATTGCAGTCCTCTGCTGTTGCGACTTTACCAGAACAACAACAACAATTTAGCTCCCAGATTAATGCGTGGTAACCGCATTGGTTTCAATACTCACAAACTGGTGCTTTGGGATTACAATATCGGACCGTGTCTGGATTGCATTGTTGACGCTTCACGTCAATCAAATTTAATCACAACGCCGTCATCAGTAAACTTTCCATAGATGCCGCCTGACTGGCTGAATATATCCAACATTTTCTGATTTCATTTCAGATTTACAAGATTCGCAGTTCTTTGCTTCTGAAACGAAAAAGTAACATATGTTGACGTCATTGGGGATTCGAATGTCAGTACCTTTCTGCACGGCAAACGTGAGTCATGCGTGGTGTGTATCCTCCCTTCTGCCGGGTAAAGAACATCACTGAGTGGGTGCAGAACATTTTCAGGGGCGAAAGGGAGCAGAATAAGTCGTGATCTATGTGCTAACCAATGACATAAGTAAACAAGGGGATGAGTTCCTTTAATCAGATTTTCAGGTGCAATTGAGGAAATTAATGAGCAGGACCACAAAGGAATTCTATGGATTATTCCCAGTGCCCCGCGCTATTGAGTTTAGAAATAGCAACGTATGTCTGGATAAACGGTGCACGAGGTTGGGCTACAGAATCCTGGGGCATTGGGACCAGTTCTGGCGCAGGAGGGAACTGTTCCACTCGGTCGGGTTGTACATCAATAGAGTTTGGACCAATGCCCTCGCGGGAAGTTTAACAACTGGGGCGGGTGAGGGGTTGAACTAATTTGGCAATGGATATGTGTACCAGGATGAAACATCTGTAGATGTTGTGATTATGCCTTTATTCACAAGTCCAGATGATTTTAATATTTTAATGATAGCAGTGAACGTGGCTCAGACAGCACACATCAGCCCATCCTTGGGAAACGATAAACCCCGGTTCGGCTAAAACTTCCCTTACACTGAGCACAAGCAGAGGAAACACAGGCACAGCAGAATTTGCTGAGGACCGTAAGGAGTAAAATATTATTTGATCAGAGATAGCTCTAAATATATTTTGGTGTCTCTGTGTTAAGTTGCTAATTGTTCTGTGGGATATAAATATATTTTGTATATCTGTGTTAGTGTTTATGTATTTGAATGCAACAAAGTTATTTATAATAGTATTGTGGAGCATCTGTGTTTGTTATATATGTATTTTCTGTGTATATCTTTGTATCTATGTTACCTGTAAACACCTCGCAAATAAACGTAAATACAATTATAGCACGGAGATAATTAGAGATAAATTCATAAAGAAAACAGACATAAAAACAAATACATTTAGAATAACACATATATGAACACAAATAATTTGATTTTCAATGTTCCGCAAAATTTAATTTACAACTCACAGATAATGCACAAATATATTTATAAATTTGCCGCACGGACTTCCAAATTCATTACAAATAACAAAACATTATACAAAAAATAAAACACGTCTATGGCGAAAATCTATGGAGTCTCAATAACTGAAGGCTTCTTGCAGAGAGTCGGCACAGACACGGTGGGATGAACAGCTTCCTTCTGTGTTGAATGATTCGATGATTCTTTGCCTTCTTCCTCGTAAGACAGATGGAACAGGCAGCTATATGAAAGGAGCACTAAGACCCCAGGCTGTGAAGCTCTAGTGGCGCAACCGGTTAGCGCGCGGTATTTATAAAGCAGTACAGGCCCGGGAAATGCCGAGGTTGTGAGTTCGAGCCTCAACTAGAGCAGCCAATGCTTTTGCATGTGATGTTTGTACTTTTCAGAGTTTGAGGCCGTTTCCTATTTATCCATCTCTCTTGTCTTTTCCGCCATGTACCAAGCTGCTGTCTGTCTCTCTTGCTGCGGTTATCTCAGTGTCAATCTGGGGGTTATTTCTGAATTAGTTCCCGTGCCTGTTCCCCACATGAAATAAATGAGGGGATCAAACAATTCCTCATCTGGCACTAGGGAGCGAATGAACCTACATTTATTAGACGATATAGTTTATTGTAAATATAACATTCCCTCTTGAGTGATATAGGTTCAATTATGTACAAAACCAAACGATGATCACAACGTGTTTCCAATAAGCCGCCTTTTAATATATTGTCGCAAGCGCTACCATTGTAGATCAAGGAGTTTCATAATTAATAAACATAGAAATCAAGCAATGAAACGGTAGAGATGGTTCTGAGAATGTGGAATGCCCTCGCCCAGAGCAACATTAAAAACAAGGTGTAAAAACTGGCAGCTTGCAGGAGGAAGGGAAGAGAGGAAATAGAGCCACAGAAAAGCCACAGGAGTTTCGGAAGCTTCGGGCGTTTTTCTCTGACCACAGCATAGTTGCGCACGGCACGTATATTGTTGCTGTTAAATATGAATAAAATGCTACGTTTGTTTGCAGCTGTTTCTGTTTCTGTCCCTTTTAACTAATTCTTAATTCCATTTGTCTGCAATGATTCCATAAATCTTCATATCCTTGCCAAACAAAAATCGATCAATGCGAAATTTGAAAATGTCAATTGCCCCAACCTCGATAGATTTTTAGGGGAGGAATTATAAGACAGGTTGAATAGGCAGCTGTATGGTGGAAGCACTAATACCACACAGCATCAGCACATATCTCCTGCGACGGAATTGGATATGGCGCAGTACTTATATGACAGTGTAAGCACCTAGAAACGCCGAGGTTGTGAGCTCGAGCCTCACCTAGTACAGCTGATCGCTTTTTTGTGACATTTCGACAGTAATCGAAGGTACAATTGATGTATCCCCAAATGTTCCCTACATATTCACTGTGTTATTCCAGCACACAATATTGCAACGGAGGATGAAAAATTTACATATATGTGGGATGGAGTGGAGGCGTTTTGACATTTAATCAATAACTCTGATGTAAATAATAATGGGTCGGAAAAACACTCGATTTCAAAGAGAAGATATGTAAACGCTTTGGTTATCTCCACATAATTCCTGCACCACATTCAAAAGAAACAATGATTTTCCTGAACATTTCACTAAAACTGTTGTGCTCAGTGTTGCAATGGCTCGTGCATTGGACTTCTCGCTGATTCAGTTCCACAGAAACATTCAAACTTATTGATTCGATTCCCACCAAAGTCCAAAAGTAAATTAATAGAATGGTTACCGCTGAGCAGGAGGCCATTCGTCCCATCGAGAGCGTGCCAGCTCTCAGCTAGTTCCTCTCCCCTGTCCTCTCCCCATAGCCCTGCAGGATAGGATTGGCTTGTTCCGGGGCTGGAAAGTAATTGTTTGCAGCAAACCACAACAGTCTGCGATAGCCGGAAGGTTTAATGTTTTGGGCCTGAAATCCACTCAGGTTTACCTGCTCTCCGCTACACTGTTTGAAGCTCCGTTCAGTGCTTGAATAAGTAAGAGTTGCAGCTGCCGGGCTGCATTTCCCTCTCGCAGAGCCTGAGAGATCCGCCAGGGCAGGAGGCACGTTTAAACTGTCGCCCAATTATCCTTTACGCATTACAACATTTCAAGAGAGCAAAAAGATTCCCCTCAAGCTGCAATGATCTTTTCTGTTATTGTCTTCGCATGCTTCTTTCTATCTCTCCTGTCTCTGCCTCTTATATTTCTCTGCTTTTCGCTGATTGGATTCTCACTTTTAAATGGACTGCCTGGGCTGATCTAACCAGCAACAAGGTCAGCAATGGGTATCGAAAGACGTGGACTATAGGACAGGAATGGTGTAAATTAGGGGCAAATATCCTCACAGATATGTCCCTTCGCGCTCGCAGTGAAATAAAGCAGCACCGCATATAGTTGTCTTAACGTAGAGTGTGCCTCAAGTGGATGCCGACACAGACGACAATATAAAGCTATTAATGCTTCAAAATCTTATTTGATAATACAGGTCACGTTTCAAAACTAGTTTTGTAAAGACATTCCAATATTGTTGTATTGGAATAGTCAGCAATGCTCGCACGGCAGTTGGATGCCATTTGGAAGCTGGCTGAAAGAACAAGCAGAACATTCACTTTCTGCTGAGTCGACCATGAGCTTCCATCTTGAAAATGGTACTCCAGTCCCACGAAGAGGGGATTAAGCATCATGGGAGTTGGATGGGACTCTGCCCACGTGTATAGCAGGACGTGTAGGCGGCATTTATCCTTCCTTAAAGAACAGTAATGACTCAGTTCCAGAATTTGCTCGCACCACTCGCAATTCGGCACAAGGATGAGCCGAGCCGATCACGTGGAGTTAATACAATTCTTCCAGTCAGTAAATTCAGTTGGCATATCAAGAAAAACGTAAGAAATCACCGTGACTTAGTCATTGAGCGCGCAGCATAATGGATAAGGTGTTTATTTCTGATATGTACCATAATGGTACTAGGAAATTACAGTTTTGATAATATTTGGATTCAAAGCCTAATTTATGTAATATTCAGTCAAATGCTTGGAAGGTTTATCAGCAACAAACGCATAACAAAGTAAATTGACACAATCGATTTGCACTCCATCGACTTAACCTCTCGTCTGCCATCTAGCACAACTCAACTATTCCATTTCAGGCTTTTTGCATCCATACACAATTACGCTGCAACAAGTCCCTGTCACGACGTGTCCTGCCCGTGCACCCAGATCAACAATGTTGAAAATGTACAATCAGCTTCTGTAAGCAAACGGCCTTCAGTTACTACAGGATGCCTGTGAACTGCCTCCTCAAAAGATGAGGTGCGGGCCCCTTTTAAATAGACCAGGCAGCCTCGCCAAGCCGGTTTCAAAATGACCAATATCGAACTCTCTACAGTTATACCACATTAGGAGTACTGTGTGCAATTCTGGTCGCCATATTATAAAATTAACTAGCAAGACACTGGATAGGGTGCAGAGAAGATGGTATACTATCAGGAAAGAATCGACAAGCTCAATGTACTTTGTCATGAAATGAGAAGCCTGAGTGGTGAACTAATAGAGCTCCTTAATATCTTGAAAGGTTTTGATACCGTAGATACAGAGTGGGTCCACTTGTGGGGAAAGTATGACACAAAGATTAGTGGGAAAGTGGGTGTGTAGAGGACACAGAGAGTTTGAAACGAGATTTAGACAGGTTAAGCCAATGGGTAAGGTTTGGCAGCTGGAATACAATGTCGGAAAATGTGAAATCATCCACCTTGGATTAAAACAGTAAAAGGGAATATTATTTGAATGGGGAGGAATTACAACATGCTGCGGTGCAGAGGGACCTGGTGCTCCTCGTGCATGAATCCCAAAAAGTTAGTTTGCAGGTGCAGCAGTTAATCAGGAAGGCGAATGGAATGTTAGTCTTCATTGCGAGAGGGATGGAGTGAAAAAGCAGGGAGGTCCTGTTGCAACTGTATAGGGTATTGGTGAGGCCGCACCTGGAGTACTGCATGCAGTTGTGGTCACCTTACTTAAGGAAGAATATACTAGCTTTGGAGAGGGTACAGAGACGATTCACTGGGCTGATTCCGGAGAGGAGGGGTTTACCTTATGATAATAGACTGGGTCTTTACTCGTTGGAGTTCAGAATGATGATTGGTGATCTTAGAGAAACATTTAATATAATGAAAGGGATCGACAAGATAGAGGCAGATAGGTTGTTTCCACTGGTCGGGGAGACTAGAAATTCCGGGCACAGCATCAAAATAAGGGGGAGGCAATTTAAAACCGAGTTGAGAAGGAATTTCGTCTCCCAGAAGGTTGTGAATCTGTGAAATTATCTGCCCAGGGAAGCAGTTGAGCCTAGCTGATTGAATGTATTCAAATCACAGATAGATAGATTTTTAGCCAAAAAGGGAATTAAGGGTTTTTGGCAGCGGGTGGGTCAGAGGAGTACAGTCCACGGCCAGATCAGCCATGATCTTGTTGAGTGGCGGAGCATGCTCGAGGGGCTAGATGGCTTACTCCTGTTCCTAATTCTTCCGTCAGTCATTCAATCTCCTGCTTCTTGTGCACAAAGAGAAATAATGTGCAAGAAAGTCCACGACACAGCTTGCTCTGCCCATGCAACCAGATGGTTAATGATGAAAACGTGCCATTAGATTCTTAAAGCAAACAGCCTTCCTTTACTTCAGATGAGTGACTGAAATAGATGGTTGATTTTTCGGCAGATTTACATGAACGAATATAAGATTGCACGCAACGAACTAATTGACCACGCCACTACTAGAGACCATCAATTTAAGAAAAATCAGCAACAAATCAAATTGGGAATTAAGAAGAATCTTCTTTAGCCAGAGAGTGGTAAGGATGTAGAACTCGCTACCACCAGAGTAGTTGAATCAAATATTATAGATGCATGTAAGTAGCGGTTAGATAAATATATGAGGGAGAACTGAATGGAGGGCTATGCTGATCGTGCTGGATGTGGAAAGAGGGGAGGATGCTCCAGTGGACCACAAACGTCGACATTGACAGTTTGGGCCGAATAGCCTGTTTTTCCATTGACTATCCTATGTAATCGTATGAAATCGACACCCATGGGTCCAATTCAAAAGTCAACTTCTCACATCTTTCAGACCTAGAGGAAATAACACTGATTAATATTCCTGTCCTAGGGTGTGTCAAAAAGATGTCAAAATGGATGCTCCTTAAAACCAAGCTTTGGGGCATCTGCCTTAATTTTTATTTTATGTGGCTCCGTCTCAGTGTCATTTGATTTGTCTGAAGCTTTTGTGGAGCGCCGTGTGACGTCTTACTCTGTTAAAGTCGCTACATAAATGCAAGTTGTTGTTGTTGTAGTATTTACATCATTGACTCCCTGTTTCAGGTTTCAAAGAAAACGTGCTGTTTGAGAAGGCATGTGGCATACTTAACCTTTATTCGCCGAGGTATATTGTACAAGAGCAGTGAAGTTATGCTTGAGCTATATAAAACATTACTTGGGCTACAGCTAGAATATTGCGTAGACGTCATTGCAGGAAAGATGTAATTGCTCTCGAGAAGGTTCAAAAGAGATTTACGAGGATGTGCCTCGACTGGGGAATTTTAGCTATGAGTAATGATTCGGTAGGCTAGGTTTGTTTTCATTGGAACATAGGAAGCTGAGGGGAAACATTATTGATGTTTTCAAAATTATGAGGGGTAGAGAGAGACTGGACAGGAAGGACCTATTTTTCTGAGCAGATTGGTCAACAAACAGGGGACATAGATTTAAAGTCATTGGTAGCAAGTTTAAAGGTGATTTGGCGGGAAATGTCTTCAACCAGAGCAAGTTGGGAGTCTGGAACTCACTGCCTGAAATGGTGCTGGAGGCAGAAACGCTCACCACATTTAAAACATGCTTGGATATGCACATGAAGTGCAATAATCTACAGGGCTACGAACTAAAAGTTGGAACATGGGATTCTGCTGAATAGCTCTTTGTTGGCCGCGTTGCCCGGATGGCCGAAATATCCTTCTTCCATGCTGTAAATAACTATGATTCTATGATTCAGTTCTAAGCGAGGATCTAACTTCAGATAAACCGGACGTGGAGACTTTACGGGTAGAATTAAGAGATAGGAAAGGATTGAAGACAATAGTGGGAGTTGTGCATAGGCCCCCTAGTCGCAGCTGTCAAGCACTAGAATATATAAATGTGGAGATTAGACAAACGTGTCGTCAAGACAGTGTGGTTTTAATACGGGATTTAAATTTTCATACATATTGGGATAATCGGACTAGCACCTGTCAGAAATATTTTTCTCATTTGAATATAAAACGTTTAGAGGCGATTTATGACATAAGTTCAACATTATGAAGTGTTTTGTTATATAAAAAGGCAAAAGCTTTAAAATGTCGCATTTAACATGATAAAATCTCGATCGGCCCAGATGGTCTATGAGACCGACACCTTACCAATTGACCACCGCACCCTGAAAATCTCGTGCTTTGTCTGCTATCAAGGACACGATGGGCTAAATGGTTTCCTTCTGTGCTCTAAATTTCTATGGTTTTATAGTTCTGTCACTGAGGTGATGTTACTACCAATGTGCTGTTATAGAAGGAGTTCCATGATTTTCACCACGCCACAATAATGTAAAGATAATATTTTTCCTGTTTCATTTTCTGCGGAGTTGATACTAGAGTTGGAAAAATCAATCTTCAACGATCATGCCCACTTCTGACTTTATGATGAAGGGCAGATCATTGATGAAGCAGGTGAAGATGAATTCCTGCAGCGTAGCCTGGGCTGAGATGATTGGCATCGAACACCCACAACCATCTTCTTTCAGGCTAGGTATGTCTTCTGCAGTGGAGATTAACCCCGTGATGACTTCAACTTAGGAGCCTCCTTGTTGAAACATTCGGCCAAATGCTCCTTTGATGTCAAGGACAATCACTCTCTCCTCATTTTAGAATTAATCACTTTTGGCCATATTTGGACCAAGGCTGTAATGATGTCTGGAGGCTGGGGGTCATGTCAGAACTCAAACTGAGCAACGGCGAGCAGTTGGGTCATCCTACCTTCGTGAAAGATGCTACGGGAATGCCAGCTCGTGCCTTTGCTGTTTGAAAACATCGCACATTTGCATGATGTATACTTGTCGGATCAAATGAGTCATCGAGCTGAAATCTTATTCCTACCTTCCTCTTCGCACAGACCCTATCAGGGCTTCAAAGCACTGCACGTTTTAAAATGTCAGTTTTAAAGAAATTGTTTCATTTTATATTTCTTAAAGATTAAGAAGGCACAACAGGCAGCCAGATATCCCAGTTTGCCGATGATGCAAATATTGGTGATATAGTAATTTGTACAGACGTTAGCGTATACTTATAAAGATATACTGATAGTTTAAATGAATGGACGATTCAGTGGCAGATAGATTCCAAACAGGTAATTGTATGGTCACCCATTTTAGATCACAAAAATTAGATCCGAGTAATAATTAAATGGAGCACAGCTCGGAGGGATGGATTTCCAAAGTGGTTTGCAGTCTCAGTGCGCATACCACTAAAATGCAGTAGCAAGTTACGAATATATTCGAAACAACTAATGGCATTTTAGGCTTTATAACTAGGGGTTAGACTATAAAGCAATGGAAGTTTTTCTTCAACTGAACAGAGATGTAGTTAGACTATATCTGGAGTCCTCTAAGATATAGAATATAATAGATTCATAGAAGTTTACAGCATGGAAGTAGGCAATTTCGGCCCAACCTGTCCATGCCACTGTTATCCAGCCTAATCACACTTTCCACCTTAAGCTCAATAACCCTGCACGTTACAGCACTTCAGTTGCACATCCAAATACTTTTGAAATGTTCTAAATGTTACTGCCTCTACCGCTCTTTAGGTATTGCGTTTTACACAGCCTCAACTATCTGCGTGTGGAAATTTCCCATCACATCTCCTGTAAACCTTCTCTAATCAGTATAAATGTATGGCTGCTGATTGTTGAGCCCTCTGCTAAGGGCAATAAGCTGTTTCTATCCATTATATCTAGTCCCCTTAAGGGCACGGAATCTTAGAAATGATAGGCTGGATTGGAATGTGTTCAGTTCATACTCACCAGAATGTTACCAGGATGCCACGGGTTAAATTATGAGGAGAGATTACATAAACTTGGCCTGTACTCCCTGGAATATAGAAGGTTAAGTGGTGATTTTATTTAGATTTTTAAGGTTTTGAAATTAATTGATAAGATTGATAGAGATAAAGCTTTTTTCACCGTTCGTGGGGGAGTTAACGACAAGAGGACATAATGTTAAAATCAGAGACAGGCTATTCGGCAGAGAAGTTAGGAAAATCTTCTTCACGCAAAGGGTGATGGATTTATCTTCTACAAAAGCATGATATACTCGCTCAATTAAAAATGTTAATTTTAGATTGATAGTTTTTGCTAGACACTGGTTAAAATGATGTGGAGCAAATGCAGATGGATGGAGTTATGATAGAGCTCAGCCAAGAATTAACAGAATGGCGAATAGGCACAAGGGGCGAAATAGCCTAATCCTGTTCCTTTGTTCAGTCAATTGGCAAACACCTATTATAAATAAAGAAACGTTGTCTCGAAGGGAGAATTACAAATACATCATTTGCAGAGATTATGGACCGCTTCCACGCTTTCATACAAACAAGCATTAAGTCTAATTCTCAAACCAATTAATTGAACATTTACTTGGAGTGGATTGGAACCCACGCAGGCATACATCAGTTGGATTTTAATTCCAATGCCTTAACAACTCGGCGATCTCGTCATGGGCACGCTGCAGTGCAGTGCTTGCAAATATGGCAAATCGCTTGGAGACTTAAAATTTAACTTTCAATGCAGAGCAAACTACACGTCTGCATACTCTGCAAACATGGGAGGATATATATCTGGTAAAAACTGTGGATGGTGAAAAGCTGAACTGCAAAACACAGCACTTAGGTAAATAACGCTTTGAACTGGTCGTCCGTAACTGGACAACAAACCCCCTTGCATTAACTTACAGAACATGTAATCTACCCGTCAACACTGAACATATTTTAATGAATAATGTAAAATGCACATCAACGACTCAGTATCAGCAATCTCAGAATAAACCAGCGCATAAGGCATAAACCATAAGGTATTGAGTAAACTAATATGGGGAGCGATGGAAAGAGTGACAGAGAGAAAGTCATATTTGCCGGATAAACAGATCCCCAATGAGAAAAGCGTACACAAATTGACTGCAACTGGGATAGACATAAAGCGACACTGACACACGGAAAGAAAGTTAGAGTCAGAGAGAAATAGAATGAATGATAGAGGGAGAAAAAGAGAACCAGCACACTAAATATGAGAAAATCCCTGCCGGCACGGCCTGGAATTAAATCCGTGAGGTTTACAGGTGAAAATACAAGCTCACTGAGAGAGTGGATTGCAGCATCACAGAAGCATGGGATGAGACACTTTTCCCAGAGCTCGGCAAATTGTTCGTCATCAACTATTTACCCAGTTCCCATCTAGAGGATGTCATGACGCAGCTTAAGAGCGTGCAGGTAGAGAGGGAGTGGGTGATCAGCAGACAGAATAGGAGGACTCGGCAGGTAGTGCACGAGCCCCCGAGTCCATCTCGCTCGCCAACAGATATTATCTTCTGAGCACCTGTGTGGAAATAGTGCCTCTGACGACTGCAGCCACATCCAAATCCACTGAACCGAAGGTGGTTCATCTGCACAGTGGAGGAGAGAGAAGAATGGAAGAGGTATACTGGTCGGGGTTTCAATAATCAGGGGAGCAGACAGGCGTTTCTACCACCGTAGATGTGACACCAGAATAATATTTTATTTCCTGGAGGCAAGGATGTCACCGAGCGGCTGCAGGGCATTCTGTTGGAGAAGGGTCATCAGCCAGAGGTCATTGTCCATACTGTTACCAATGACATAGGGAGAAAGAGGGGTGAGGTCTGCAGGCAGAGTTTGGGGAAATACGAGAGAAGTTAAAAAGTAGGACCAGAAAGGTAGTTATGTCCGGAATACTCCAGTTGCTACGAACGAGCGAGTCGAGAAATAGGAGGATAGAGCAAGTGAATGCATGGCAGGAGAGATGGTGCAGGAGGGAGGGTTTAATTTCCTGAGACATTTGGACTGATTTTGGCGGAGTTGGCACCTGTACAAACCGGACGGGTTGCACCTCAACAGAGCCAAAATTAATAACCTCGCATTGCGGTGGGCCGGGGGTAGGCGGTGGTTGCTCGTGCTGTTGGGGAGGGTTTAAACTAGTTTTGGCAGGAGATGGGAACCTTAGAATAGATTCAATAGGGAGGGGAGTAGATTTTGAATTAAAAAGCAAAAAGATACAAAGTGAGTTTTTAGGACAGAGGAAACAAGCAGGAAAAAAGAGTAAAAAAACAATTTTAAAATAATTTTGTCTAAATGCACGTTGCATTCCTAACAAAACAGATCAGTTGACGGCACAAATAGATACAAATGAGTATGATCTGATAGTCATTATATAGACGTAGTTGCAACGTGACCAGGACTGGAAAGTAAATATTCAGGGTATTTGACATTTCGGAAGGACAGACAAAAAGGAAAAGGAGGTGGGGTAACAATGTTAATAAAAGATGGGATCAGTGCGTTCGTGAGAAACGATATTGGCTCTGAGGATCAAGATATTGAATCAGTTTGGGTGGAGATAAGAAACAATAACGGTGAAAAGTCGCTGTTGGCTGTAGTCCATCGACCTCCAAAGAGCAGCTGCAAGGTTTGACGGAGTATAAATCAAGAAATAATGGAGACTTGTAAAAAGGCACGGCAATAATCATAGGGGCTTTTAACCTTCATAGCTTCTGGATAAAATTAATTGGTCAGGATAGACTTGAAGAGACGTTCAAAGATTTTATCCAGGATACGAAGGACATGAAACAGACAGAGAGAGAGAGAAACAGAGAGAAAGAGTGAGAGAGAGAGAGAGAGAGAGAGAGAGATAGTGATGGAGGGGGATATAGAGTGAGAGAAAATGAGAGAATGAGGGTGAGTGAGAGGGAAACAAATAGACAGAGGGATGAGGGATAGTGCAAGGGAGAGTGAGGGTGAGAAAGAGGCGGAAAGGGATAGAGCGAGAGAGAGAGAGAGAGAGAGAGATAGAGAAAGAAGGTGGGGGAGAAAGAGAAGGAGTGATGGTGCGTGAGAGAAAAACAAACGGACAGAAAGCGAGAGAGAGCGAGAGCGAGCGAGGGAGGCGGGAGGGTGTGGGCCGAGGGAGAGGGAGTGAGGGAGAGAGAGAGAAATAGTCAGAAAGAAACTGCCGTGAATTTGCTATATTTTCCCCAATCCAGGGCAGAAACACGAAGTTCCAAAACAATTACTTTTTTTCACGTTTCGAATCCTGAAAGGTGCGACAAAATGTAAGTCATTTGGTTCATCATATTTACTAACTGCGAGGGATAACAATTCAATAGGTTGATAAGGATGTTTGTCTCTCTCTTTGTACCTCTCCCTTTCTGTCTTTGTCTCTGTCTTTGGCATTCTCTCTCGCTCTCTCTGACTCTCCGTGTCCCTCTCCCTTTCTGTCTCTGTCTTTATCTTTGGCCCTCTCTCTCGCTCTCTCTGTCTCTACTTGTCCCTCTCCCTTTCTGTCTCTGTCTCTGTCTTTGCCACTCTCTTGCTCTCTCTCTCTCTCCTTGTCTCTCTCCCTTTCTGTCTCTGACTCTGTCTGTGGCCCTCTCTCTCGCTCTCTCTCTCTCTCCTTGTTCCACTCCCTTTCTGTCTCTGCCTTTGTCTTTGGCCCTCTCTCTCGCTCTCTCTGTCTCTCGTTGTCCCGCTCCCTTTCTTTCTCTGTCTCTACCTTTGGCCCTCTCTCTCGCTCGCTCTGCCTCTCCTTCTCCCTCGCGCTATCTGCCTCTGTCACTGTCTTTCGCCCATCTCTCGCTCGCTCTGTCTTTCCCTGTCCCTCTCCCTTTCTGTCTCTGCCTCTGCCTTTGTCCTTCTCTCTCGCTCTCTCTGTCTCTCCTTGCCCCTCTCCCTTTGTTTCTTTCTCTGTCTTTGCCCCTCTCTCGCTCTCTGTCTCTCTTTGTTCCAATCTCTTTCTGTACTTGCCTCTCTCTTTGTCCATCTCATCCCTTCGGACTATCTCTCCCCTTGCGTGATTCTGTATTCTCTCTCTCTCTCTCTCTGCCTAATACCGGCAGATTAGCGAAACACATGGTCAATGAAAGAAACAGATTAGTGTCACTGTCCTATTTCAAAATCGCAAAATGAAGGAATTGCTGCTCCCGCGATAAGTGCTCCGGTAGAATTGATAAATGTTGGAAGTTTCGGAGGTGTGGGGAAGGCGGTGGGTTGTGGAGGCAGTTGCATCTTGCACCTGAGACCTCGAGAGTCAAGGAAATAAGATTAGTTACAGGCTTTCGTGAAAATAATTGCATTTTGGGTTGGAGCCTAAAGCAGTTATGGATCGATGAAGTATTCAGATATTTTACATCTGCAGTACAGGACATGAAGAGGCCATTCGCCACAATTGGTCTTTTCAAGCGTTTATGCTCCACAGGATCATTCTCCAACTCTACTTCATCTAAGTCTAGCAGCATATCCTTCGATTGCCATGTCGCTCATGTTCGTATCCAGTTCCTCCTTAAATGCCTATCTGCTATTCACCTCAACTACTCCCTGTTTTAGCTAGTTCCACATTCTAACCTATCTTTCACCTGATCTCCCTATTGGATTCATGAGCGACTTCCTTATATTGATGACTTTCAGTTTTACTCAGTGTGACACA
Source organism: Pristiophorus japonicus (assembly GCF_044704955.1). Classification (NCBI taxonomy): domain Eukaryota; kingdom Metazoa; phylum Chordata; class Chondrichthyes; family Pristiophoridae; genus Pristiophorus; species Pristiophorus japonicus. The sequence continues at coordinate 519,176 of NW_027253073.1, read as the reverse complement.
AGAGCTTTCCAATCCACACCACCGGCAGGACACCAAGAAATCTGTCAGAAGCAGCATTCACCACCAGAACCGAAATCTTGCTCGGTTTAACCGCCTGTTTTCAGCGGGCTGCAGCATATCCGATCGTACAATGCAAATCAGGACCGACTGTATCTGCAAACAGTTAAACGATCATTGTTTAGACTTTGAGTATTTCAAGGACTGTAGCACATACAATGATGAATATGCGAAACAGGACGGACAGAATCTGGAAATTGCAAAAGGTCAATGTGTGGCCTTGTGTCAAAACTGCCACCAGAACATGGGCAAGATATAAACGAGGTCGGTATGTAGGAGTGCGCTGTTGTAAAATAAATATTCGGTGTGTATATATGAGTCGAATATTTAGATATAAATTGTGTAAGTGTATATGTACATTTTTCACATTTTTCACAATTTTTAACTAAGATAGAAATTCACTGTTGATTTTATGGTAAATTGTTACTTTTTGCTCTCTCAGATTTCGTGTTTGACAGTTTGGTTTTGACGACAATTTTCGGCGATAACCGCTCTATATCTTGATACAATCAGTCTATATTCCATTCATCAATACACACAGTCAACAGGACGGAAAACATGGGACTCTATTAGCCACAACCACCCCGATAAACTGTCCTTTACTCTTAAATTCTCCTTTCTATCCTCAAACCCCATTTTACTCGATTTTTTAACCTGTTCTTCACTCCATAACCCGCCATCGTCGAAAACTATCCTTTCAGATGCCGGCACTTTGTCTTCATTTAGCCTAACTCAATTACCTAAACATTTCCTTTATCCCTCATAATAGTGCTAAGGCAGTAGCACATTTATATTATATTTGCTCCACCACAAATTTATTTCATGTTAATGGGAGATGCTTATTTCACAGCCTGAGAAAAGCAGAAAAGTTTAAGCAGGAAAGGCAATGAATTTCTTAATGTCGATGGGACAGTTTCTACAATAGGTATTGGAGCCGAAAAAGGAACCTGTCAAATTAGATTTGACGATGAACAATCGACCAGAATCAGTTATCAACTGAGCGTCTTGCTAATAATGTAGGTAATATGATTACAATTGTTACTGTTTTTAAGAGGCATAATGGAGAGAGAAACCACGTTTTTAACTCAAAGTATGACCAAGCTGAAGGGATGCCAAATGTAATAAAAGCAGATGTCAAATAACGTGCAAGGAATATACAAGTTAGCAACAAATGTTTATTGAGTATATTAATAGAATAGGAGAGGCAAGAGAAAATGGTGTCCCTTTAAAGACGGATGCAGCAAAACTATGATAGAATGTAAGGAAATGGAAGAATGGATAGCTAGCTAGTTATATATTAGTGAACAAACAGTAGGGTGTAATTGTAGTAAACCATGGGAGGTGCTGTTCTGCAGCGATCTGTGCTGTGACCACTGCGGTTCATAAAACTAAAAGCCATTATGCCTTCCAGAAACAGCTAGCGAAGTGAATGATATGTTTGATTTACCTCGAGGGTAAATCCAGGGACAATGATGTATGAATGATGAACTCAGAAATGCTGAGCGGTTTAAGGCTCTCCAGTCAGATTGTCGTCTCCTCTGGAGACATGGCTTCGAATCTTACATTTGACATACAAACATTTCCTTGTATAGAATCTTTTTATGTAGTTTCTGCATTTTCGGCGCAGTTCATTTATACCTTCCAGGAAACGATGTCGCCTTGCATCCACGGCGGGTTTGTTTTAATAGTTCTAAGTATGTATTGTTTTGGGGTCAGCAGAATAGGGCCAGTGGAATAAAAGCATAAGAAATAGGAGCAGTTTTAGGGCATTTTCCCCCTGGGAGACTGCTCTACCATTCAATAAGTTCAAGGCTGGTCAGATCTAGGACTCAGTTCCACTTCCCTGCTGGGTGCCCGTAACGCTTCACTAACTTATCGTCCAAAACTCTGTATGTCTCCATCTTAAATTTATTCAATGACTCAGCCTCCACATCTCTTTGGGGCAGCTAATTCCACAGATATCCGACCCTCTGAGAGAAGAACGTTCTGCTGATCTGTTCGAAATGGCCGAATCCTTATTCTTAAAGTAAGCCCCCTAGTTCTAGATTCCCCCACTAGTGGAAACGTCCTATCGGCAACTACCATATTGAGTGAGTCCCCTCATTATCTTATTTATTTAAATAGGATCACCTCTCTTTCTTATAAACTCCAATGAGAATAGTCGAAATCTGCTCACCATTTTATCATAAGCCAACCCCTTTATTGCAAGAATCAACCAAGTGCTCCTTCTATGAAATGTTTTAATAAGGTGAACACAACTGTAAGCAGTACTCTGCTAGGTGCGGCCTCACCACTACCCTGTACAGTTGTAACAGGACTTCTCTGCTTTTATTCTCCATCCCACTTACAATAAAGGATAGCATTCCTGATTACTTGCTCTTGTGCATACTCTTTTGTTCTGTTTCATGCACAGGGACCGTAAGGTCCTTATGTATTGCACAATTTTGTAATCTCTCTCAATTTAAGTAATAATATGCTTTGTTATGTTTTCTGACAAGTGGATAACTTCACAATTTCACGCATTTTATTGCTTCTGCCAAATGTTTACTTCGCCGATGTATAAGCCTTTGTAAATTTCTTGTTTAATTTTCAGAACTTGCTTTCAAACCCATCTGTGCTTTATCAGCAAACTTGGCTAAATTACACTCGTTCCCTTCATCCAAGTCATTGATTTAGATTGTAAATAGTTGAGGCCCCAGCACTGATCCCTGTGGCACCTCACTATTCACTGTTTGCAAGTGGATAATGACTCAATTATAGTCACTCTCTGTTTCTGTTATTTAGCCAATCTTCTATCCATGCTAATATGTTACCTCCAACACCTGAGCTATTATCTTTCGCAGTACCATTTTACTTGGCATCTGATTGAATGCCTTCTGTAAATCCAAATATACCTCAACCACCGGTTCCCCTAAAGCAACCTGCTCGTACATCCGCAGATAACTCAGGAAAATTTGTCAAACATGATTTCCCTTTCATAAAACTAGGCTGACTCTGTTTGACTGCAATATTAATTTGCAACTGTGCTGGTACTGCTTCCTTTATAATGAATTCCATCAATTTCCCAACGACAGATATTAGGTTAACTGGTCTATAGTTTCCTGCTGTTTGCCTCCCTTCTTTTTTATATGGGGAATAAACATTTTCAGGTTTCCAATCAGCTGGGATCTCTCCAGACGCCAGAGAATTTTGGTAGATTGCAAACAATATCTATGCAGCATCTTCTTTTAAGTCCCGAGGCTGCAGACAATCTGCTCCAATAGACGTGGCTGGCTTTAGTTCCATTATTTTACTGAACTCATTTTCTTTAGTGATAGTGATTGTATTAATTTACTCCTCAATATAGGCCCTTAATGATCTATTATTGGGATATTCTTAGTATCTTCTACCGTGAATACCGGTACAAAATATGAGTTCAAAGTCTCTCCCATTTTCCTGCTCCCCATTATTTATTTCCTAGTCTCAACCTCGTGCGCAATTCTCTTCATCTTTTATATAACTGTAGAACCTCTTAATATCTGTTTATATATTTCTTGTTACTTTACTCTCATAATCCATGTTCACTCTATTATTTTTTCAGTCGTCCTTTGCTGTTATTTTTAAATAATCTGGCCTCCCACTAATTTTGCCTACATTGTATACCATTGTTTTTAAATTGATACCATCCTTTACTTCATTAGTTTGCCACGGTTGGTTCTACCTTCTCTTAATGTCTTTCCTTCTGACTGGAATATATTGTTGTGGAGAGTTAGGAAATATCAACTTAAAAATCCGCCATTGCTCATCAACATTCTTACACTTTAATCTATTTTACCTATCAACTTTAGACAACTCTGCATAGCTTTGGAAGCGACTTTATTTAAGATCATTCTGTTAAGAATCAATCCATTGGTCTCAAATGTTGAGGTAATCAACATCGTAAATTATCGGATAGGAGTTAAACCATTCCACAGAAATCTACAGCGGCTTTTGAAGAAAGTTCACATAAACTTTCATATTTACAGCATGGTTAAAAAAAAACTCAATTAAAATTCTGTTACAACAATCAATTACCTGTGATTTTTGTAATTACACTTGAGTGTCTCCAATTTAGATTCACATCTTTTTGTGAGTTGTTATTGTGTTAAATGCAACGGTTTTTGCGTCTCTGATTATTCGAATGTAATTAACTGTATCTGTATTGTTATTTAATGCATTGGGCTGGAGGATCTGTGTTAGTTATCAATGTATTTTTGAGCGCTTCAAATGTTCAGTCTGGCCTCAATCGACCATCTCATATCCCCGAAGTGGGAGACGGCAAAACATCTGTGACATTCGATTTCAAAGTTTGCTTTAATTAACCATGCTGATATTTATAAAATGTGAAGTTCAGAACAGAACTACTCATGTTACATTGACTTTCTGAAGCATCAAAATTTTCACATACGCTCTCTGATAGATCCCGAGCTAGCCTTACTCACTCCAATACCTCCTCAGCGTCATTAATAAATCCTGAATTTCCCTTACTATTTCTGATACCGACTAAGCGTGGATTACCCGCTCTGATATCCTCTGAGGTCCCTTAATTTCTCCAAAATATTTTGAGAGTCAGTTATCTCTGATATCTACTGAGAACCCTCATAATCACATGACACAATTTCAGAAACCTTCAATCACTCCTACGCTCCACTGCGGCCGCTCCGTTCGATACCAAATTTGTTGTTTTTTTATATTGAGAGCAAATTAGGGACAAGGATTATATCAAGGAGTGGATATCGGAAAACATGAGCATATTTTGAGTAATGAACAGATGTGCTGCGATATGGATGTACACGGACACAGTCAACGTCAATGTAGCTTGAAGCACAACAGTTAAACAATTCGGTTATCACAGCTGATAATCACATTCCTTTTTAAATGTACAGGATGATCCGGATAATGAGAAAATGCATTTAAAGGGGCAGTTGATGAACCGGAACTTACAACCATCCCGTTGAAACAGACACCGAATGATCCTGGACAGGAAGCACATCCCTCTTACACAGCTGTAGAATGGCCCTTCACGGACAGCAGTTCCCTTTCAGAAGAATAAAGTGGGATTTCTATCATTCCTGAATGCAATTGTGCTGTGCGTGATTGAGCGTGGTTCTCCTGAGCACGCCAGACTGTGACGGTTGTTGAAGCCACAGGTGATAGACAAGCAGGAAAGCGGGAGGGAAATAAAACCAACCCAGACAAAAAGACAATTTAAAACATATATATATTTATCATAATAAGAAAATAAAAAAATTTACAATTTTATTGCAAAAAATTTAATTTGATTTGATTGAAATAAATAAATAATTGTTTCTTAATCTATATATTTTTGATTGAACGAAGTCTGTGCGACTGCATGAAATCCACTGGCAATCAGGTTGTGCAGTCAGTAATACCCAAACACAGTAAGCCCATGGTGTAAGACAAACTACGAGGGAAGATGTGGGCAACAAAGGCCATCTTTTAAAGTCGCGAGTGCTTTTCTGCAGGATCAGACAGAAGCTGCGTGTGCTGTGAAAGAGGTCAAATGTAATAGAGCCAATTCAGGCAGAACAGAAAAAGCACATTTATTGTGAAAGTTCAAAAGTAGGGAATGTATGTAAATATATGCATATATAAATATTTATACATATATTTATATTAACAAAGTCAGTCAGTCAGTCTTGTCTTGTCTTGATTTGATTTTTATTTGAAAATAAGGGGGAAGGGGCTCATCATGTCACACAGCCCATCTGCAAGCTCTCGCTAAAATCGCTATGTTTCTAACTTATATAATATGCCTGCTTTCAGATGTGGAATAGCAAAATCCCACGGCAGTCCCCGAATGCGTGTTGAATCAAATCAGTGTGGCTTCAAGTTACATGTAATGCATTTTTCCTCCCATGACATGAAATGCACAGTAAGATCGCGCAGAACGTTTCCACGTACTCTCTCACTTACACAAACACAAAAACAAACTAAAAATTCTCCACCCTCCAGAAGCAGTTTTTGAAATTTGAAATTTGCAATCTGGGACAGACAGCACATTCCTTTTAAGCAGAGAGATAATGATCCGATACTGAGAGCACACCATTTTGGAGAGACAGAGAATGACCCCGGGCAGCCAGCACATCACATTAAAAGGGATACAGAAACACAATGAACAAAAACAAAGCATTCTGTAAAACTCACAGGCCGTGAAGATTCTGTGGATGAATTTCCCGGGCTCACGTTCAGTCAGATGATCATTCCGATATTTTAAGAAAAATGTAAAGTTTACAGATTTTTCCACGAAAATAGCACATGGAAAAAAATAGGTAGCGAGGAAGGACAAAAGGAATGCCTGTGATACAGTGGAGCGTAGGAGTGATTGAATAATAAATGGCACAATGCGAAAAGGCAAAGTGGGTGGTAAGCGGGCAATAAAGTAACAAAGAATGCACCAGAGGAGGTGTTAGTGTGAACAGCAGAACATTAGCAGACAATGGGAGCGATGCTTATGATCCGATACGTTGAACCGAATGTTGAGGCCAGAACACTATAACATGCCTGGAATGTAGGGTTTGAACACCTTTTAATCAGACCAGGCAGCTTGGCCACCCCGGAATGATTTCCTGCACGGTTAAAATTCGGCAGCCAATTGACTAAATCCAAAGCCAGCTTCTCACATCTTTTCAGGGCGAGAGAAACAGGACGCACTCATATTCAGGGCAGAGTCTGTTTCACGTTGAATTTGAGATTGACGCTGAATGTCTGCTTATCTCTATGGAGGTGAGCTCATGCATGCAGAAAGGAAGATACGCTGATCAACTATTTGCCGGAATCAAGCCGGGGTTTAGGTTGTCCAATGAGATGCAGAGCCGAGTATATCAAAGAGACATGAACTTTACTCAGTTCGGTGAGTTTCACTTTGCTCCTGGGAATCTCGAGGATTTTTGGACGCTGTGTGAATAACGGAGTGCAATCACACGTTTTAATTTGAAACATGTCAGTTTTCTCACATGTCGACCGGCTGAGAAGTCGTTTTTTGACTAAATGTTGGCAGGGCTCATCCAGGATTTGAACCCGGGACATCTCGCATTTCAATTATTAAAATCCCAAAGCGAGAATCAGACACCGAGACCAACGAGCCGCCGACAGTGAGGTACGTAGTTTTCAGATTCTGACGTTAGTTTGCTATTCGACCCATCGTGCATGTGCTGACTCTCAGAGACCGATCTCATGCGTCCCCCTCTCCATCGTCCTGCTAATGTTTTCCCTTTGATGAAGTGATTATTTTTTGAGACATTACTTCACCAACGATCTGCATCCTTATCAGTAAAAAGGTGAATTTGGCAATGAGGTTAAATGTGATTGACTAAAAAAAAACGAGGGGATAATGTTTAACACAACAAAGACGAAGCTGGGGGCATACTGGATCAGCAGTCCATTGCCTGAACCTCTCAGTCACCTTGTCTCCTATTAACTGCAAAGTCAGACATCCATCCCCTACTTTTTGCATTCAAACAGAAATAATGTGCACGAAAGTCTACTTCACCGCTTGTTTTGCCCGTGCGACGAGATCGACAGTGATGAAAATGTGCCATTAGCTTCTTAAAGCACACAGCCTTCCTTTACTTCAGGTGAGTGACTGTCCGAGATGGCTGGTTTTGAGGCAGAATCAAAAAAAGAATATAAAATTTCACACGGCGCGTTAGCTGACCGCAGCAGGACTCGAACTTGCAATTTTATGATAACATCACAATCACAATCGAAGTCAGTCACTTTATCCATTAGGCCACGCGGCCGCTACCGTCGGTACCAAATTTGTTGTTTTTTAAATTGAGAGCAAATTTGGGACAAGAGTTGTATCAAGGAGTTGATATCGGAAAACATGAGCATATTTTGAGTAATGAACAGATGCGATGCGATATGGATGTACACGGACACAGGCAACGTCAATGTAGCTTGAAACACAACAGTTTAACAATTCGGTTATCACAGCTGATAATCACACTCCTTTTTAAATGTACAGAATGATCCGGATTATGAGAAAATACGTCATAAAGGGGCAAATTGTGAACCGGAACTGACAACCATCCGGTTTAAACAGACACCGAATGATCCTGAACAACCAGCACATCCCTTTTACAAGATGTAGAATTACCCTTGACTGACAGCAGTTCATTTTAAAACAATAAAGTGGGATTTCTATCATTCCTGAAGACAATTGTGCTGTGCGTGATTGAGCGTGTGGCTCAGGACCACGCGGGGCTGGGACGGTTTTTGATGCCACAGCTGATCGACAGGCAGGAAGGAAGGAGGGAAGTAAAACCAACCCAGACAAAAAGACAATTTAAGATATCTATATATTAATCAAAATAAAAAATAAACAATTTCACAATTTAATTGCAAAAAAGTGAATTTGATTTGATTTAAATAAATAAATAATTGTTTCATAATCTATATATTTTTGATTAAACGAAGGATGAATTCCACTGGAAATCAGGGAGTGCAGTCAGTAAATACCCAAACACAGTAATCCCATGGTGGAAGACAAGCCACGGTGGGCAACAAATTCGATATTTTAAAGTCGCGAGTACCTTTCTGCTGGAACTGACAGCAGCTACGTGTGCTGTGAAAGAGGTCAAATGTAATAGAGCCCGGTGCAGGCAGAACAGAAAAAGTACATTTATTGTGAATGTTAAAAATTAGGGAATGTTTATAAATGTATATATATATAAGCAAAATCAGTCAGTCAGTCAGGTCCTGTCTTGTCTTGATTTGATATTTATTTGAAATTATGGGGGAAGGAATTCATCATGTCACACAGCCCATACGCAAGCTCTCGCAAATATCGCGATGTTTCTAACTTATATCATTTGCCTTTTTCAGATGTGGAATCGCAAAATCCCACAGCAGTTTCTTCTCCTGTCAGGCAGTTCTGGAATGCGTGTTCAATCAAATCAGTATGGCTTCAAGTTGCATGTGATGCCTTGTTTCTCACATGACATGAAATGCACAACAAGATCGCGCATCACGTTTGCGCACACTCTCTCGCTCACACAAACACACAAACAAACTAAAATTCCTGCACTTTCCAAAGGCAGTTTTTGAAATTTGAAATTGAAACCCGGGAGAGTCAGCACAATCCCTTTCAAACAGACACAGAATGATGCGAGACCGATAGCATTCCATGTTGGAGAGACAGAGAATGACCCCGGCGATCAGCACATCACCTTAAAAGGGATACGGAAGCAGAATGAACAAAAACAGAGAATTCGGTATAACTCACCAGTTCGTGCAGATTCTGTGGATGAAGAACCTGGGTTCACGTTCAATCAGATGATCATTCCGATATTTTCGGAAAAATGTGAAGTTTACAGATTTTTTCAACAAAAATAGCGCCTGGAAAAAAAGTAGGCAGCAAGGAAAGACACAAGTGAATGTCTTTGATACAGTGGAGCTGAGGAGTGATTTAATAATAAATGACACAATGCGAAAAGTCAAAGTGGGTGGTAAGCGGGCAATAAAGTAACAAAGGATGGACCAGAGGAGGTGTTAGTGGGAACAGCAGAACCATTACCAGACAATGGGAGCGGTGCTTATGATCCGATACGCTGAACCTAATGTTGAGGCCAGAAGACTATAACATGGCTGAAATATAGGGTGTGAACGCCTTTTAATCAGACAAGGCAGTTTGGCCAGCCCGGATTGATTTCCTGTACGGTTTGAATTCGGCAGCCAAGGGACGAATTCAAAAGCCAGCTTCTCACATCTTTTCGGCACCAGAGAAACAGGACGCACTCATATTCAGGGCAGAGTATGTTTCACGTTCAAGTGGAGGTGGACGCCGAATGTATGCTTATCCCAATGGAGGTGAGCTCATGCATGCAGAAATGAAGATACACTGATCAAGTATTGGCCGGAACCAAACACGGGTTTAGGTTGTCCAATGAGACACAGAGCCGAGCACATCTGATAAACTTTAACTTTACTCAGTTCGGTGAGTGTCACTTTGCTCCTGGGAAACTGCAGGATTTGGACGCTGTGGGAACAAAGGAACGAAATCACAGGTTTTAATTTGAAATATGTCCGTTTTCTCATATGTCGACCAGCTCAGAAGCGGTTCTTTGACAAAACGTTGGCAGGGCTCGTCGGGGATTTGAAGCCAGGACCTCTCGCATTTCAATTTTGAAAAACCCAAAGTGAGAATCATACGCCTGAACAACGAGCCGCCGACTACGAAGAGCGTAGCTCGCAGATTTTGATGGTAGTTTACTATTCGTCCCATCGTGCCTGTGCTGACTCTCAGAGACCGATCTAATGAGTCCCCCTCTCCATCGTCGTGCTAATGTTTTCCCTTTGATGAATATATTATTAATTTGATATATTACATTTCCAAAGAGCTGCATCCTTGTCAGTAAAATGTGAATTTGGCAATGAGGTTAAATGTGATTGACATAAAAAATCAGAGGGATCAAAGTTTTAACACAATAACGACGAGGGTGGGAGCACATTGGATCCGCAGTCCATCGCCTGAACATTTCGGACACCTCGTCTCCTATTTACAGCAACGTAAGTCATCCATCACCTACTTTTTGCATCCAAACAGAAATAATGTGCAAGGAAGTCTACTTCTCTGCCCGTGCAACCAGATCGACTGTGATGAAAATGTGCCATTAGCTCCTTAAAGCAAACAGCCTTCCTTTACATCAGGTGAGTGACTGTCCGAGACGGTTGATTTTGAGGCAGAATCAAAACAAACAATAGACTATTTCACGCTGCGAGTTAGTTGATTGCGGTAAGACGAGAACTTGTAATCTTCTTATTACATCATGGTTACAATCGAAGTCAGACGCCTTGTCCATTAGGCCACGCAGCCGCTGCCAGTGGCTCAAAATTTTTTGTTTTTTATATTGAGAGCAAATTTTGGAAAAGCGTTATTGCAAGGAATGAATGCAGTAAAACATGAGCATATTTCGAATAATGAATAGATGGGCTGCGATATGGATGTGCACGGACACAGGCAACGTTAATGTAGCTTGAAACACAACAGTTTAACAAATTCGGTCATCGCAGCTGATATCACACTCCTTTTAAAACTATACAGAATGATCCGGATTATGAGAAAATACTTCACAAAGTGGAAAATTGTGAACCAGAACTGACTTCCTTCCGGTTTAAGCAGACACCGAATGATCCTGAACAACAAGCACATCCCTTTTACAAAGATGTAGAATTACCCTTGACTGACAGCAGTTCATTTTTAAAAGAATAAAGTGGGATTTCTATCATTCCTGAAGGCAATTGTACGGTGCCCGAGTGAGCGATGGGCTCAGGACCACGCGGGGCTGGGACGGTTGTTGATGCCACAGGTGACAGACAGGCAGGAAGGAGGGAGGGAAGTAAAACCAACCCAGACAAAAAGACAATTTAAAATATCTATATATTATCATAATAAGAAAATAAATAATTTCACAATTTTATTGCAAAAAAGTGAATTTGATTTGATTTCAATAAATAAATAAATAATTGTTTCATAATCTATATATTTTTGATTAAACGAAGGCTGCGTGACTGGCTGAATTCCACTGGAAATCAGGGGCTGCAGTCAGTAAATGCCCAAACACAGTAATCCCATGGTGGAAGACAAGCGACGAGGGAAGATGTGGGCAACATAGGCGATCTTTTAAAGTCTCGAGTGCCTTTCTGCAGGATCAGACAGAAGCTGCGTGTGCTGTGAAAGACGTCAAATGTAACAGAGCCAATGCAGGCAGAACAGAAAAAGCACATTTATTGTGAAAGATAAAAAGTAGGGAATGTATGTAAATATACATATATAAATATTTCTACATATATTTACATAAACAAAGTCAGTCAGTCAGTCATGTCTTGTCTTGTCTTGATTCTATTTGTATTTGAAAATAAGGGGGAAGGATCTCATCATGTCACTCATCCCATCCGCAAGCTCTCGCTAAACTCGCTATGTTTCTAACTTATATAATGTGCCTTCTTTCAGATGTGGTATAGCAAAATCCCACAGCAGATTCTTCTCCTGTCAGGCAGTCCCCGAATGCGTGTTGAATCAAATCAGTGTGGCTTCAAGTTGCATGTAATGCATTCTTCCTCCCATGACATGAAATGCACAGTAAGATCGCGCAGAACGTTTGCACGCACTCCCTCACTTACACAAACACAGTAACAAACTAAAAATCCTGCACCCTCCAAAGGCAGTTTTTGAAATATGAAATTTGAAATCCGGGACAGACAGCACATTCCTTTTAAACAGATACATAATGATCCGATACTGATAGCACACCATTTTGGAGAGACAGAGAATGACCCGGGACAGACCAGCACATCACCTTAAAAGGGATACAGAAACACAATGAACAAAAATAAATAATTCTGTAAAACTCAGCAGGTCGTGCAGATTCTGTGGATGAAGATCCCGGGCTCACGTTCAGTCAGATCATCATTCCGATATTTTAAGAAACATGTAAAGTTTATAGATTTTTTCCACGAAAATAGCGGCTGGAAGAAAATAGGCAGCGAGGAAGGACAAAAGGGAATGTCTGTGATACAGTGGAGCATAGGAGTGATTGAATAATAAATGGCACAATGCGAAAAGGCAAAGTTGGTGGTAAGCGGGCAATAAAGAAACAAAGATTGGATCAGTGGAGGTGTTAGTGGGAACAGCAGAATCATTCGCAGACAATCGGAGTGGTGCTTATGATCCGCTACCTTGAACCGAATGTTGAGGCCAGAACACTATGAAATGCCTGGAATGTAGGGTTTGAACGCCTTTTAATCAGACCAGGCAGCTTGGCCACCACGGATTGATTTCCTGTACGGTTTAATTTCGGCAGCCAAGGGACTAAATCCAAAGTCAGCTTCTCATATCTTTTCAGCGCGAGAGAAACAGGACGCACTCATATTCAGGGCAGAGTCTGTTTCACGTTGAAGTGGAGATTGACGCTGAATGTATGCGTATCCCAATGGAGGTGAGCTGATGCTTGCAGAAATGAAGATACGCTGATCAAGTATTGTTCGGAACCAAACACGGGTTGAGGTTGTCCAATGAGACACAGAGCCGAGCACATCTGAGATACATTAACTTTACTCAGTTCGGTGAGTTTCACTTTGCTCCTGGCAATCTCCAGGATTTTTGGACGCTGTGGGAACAACGGAGCGCAATCACACGTTTTAATTTGAAACATGTCAGTTTTCTCACATGTCGACCGGCTGAGAAGTGGTTTTGTGACTAAAAGTTGGCAGGGCTCGTGCGGGATTTGAACACAGAGCCTCTCGCATTTCAATTATTAAAAACCCGAAACGAGAATCATACCCCTAGCCCACAGTGAGGTACGTAGCTTTCAGATTCTGACGTTATTTTGCTATTCGGCCCATCGTGCCTGTGCTGACTCTCAGAGACCGATCTCATGAGTCCCCCTCTCCATCGTCCTGCTAATGTTTTCCCTTTGATGACTAGATTATTTTTTGAGACATTATTTCACCAACGAGCTGCATCCTTGTCAGTAAAAGGTGAATTTGGCAATGAGGTTAAATGTGATTGACGAAAAAAACCGAGTGGTCTAATATTTAACACAATAACGACGAAGCTGGCGGCATATGGTTCAGCAGTCCATTACCTGAACCTCTCAGTCACCTTGTCTCCTGTTTAATGCAACGTCAGACATCCATCCCCTACTTTTTGTATTCAAACAGAAATAATGTGCACGAAAGTCTACTTCACCACTTGTTCTGCCCGTACAACCAGATCGACAGTGGTGAAAATGTGCCTTTACCTTATTTTAGCAAACAGCCGTCCTTTACTTCAGGTGAGTGACTGTCCGAGATGGTTGGTTTTGAGTCAGAATCAAAACAAAGAATATAAAATTGCACATTGCGCGTTTGGTGACCGCGGCAGGACTCGAACCTGCAAGCTTCTGATAACATCTCTGTTACATTCGAAGTCAGTCGCCTATATCCATTTTGCCACGCGGCTTTTGCCGTCGGTACAAAATGTATTGTTTTTTATATTGAGAGCAAATTTGGTACAAGCGTGAAAAGAAGCAGTGGATTTTGGAAAACATGAGCATATTTCGAGTAATGAATAGATGCGTTGCGATATGGATGCGCACCGACACAGTCAACGTCAATGTAACTTGAAACACAACAGTTTAACAATTCGTTCCTCGCAGCGAAATCACACTCCTTTTAAAATATACAGGATGATCCTGATTATGAGAAAATACGTCTTAAACGGGAAAATGATGAAGTGGAACTGACAACCAGCCCGTTTAAACAGACACCGAATGATATTCGACAGGAAGCACATCCTTCTTACACAGATGTAGAATGGCCTTTGACGGATAGCAGTTCCCTTTTAAAAGAATAAAGTGGGATTTGTATCATTCCTGAAGGCAATTGTGCTGTGCGTGATTGAGCGTGGGGCTCAGGACCACACGGGGCTGGGACGGTTGTTGAAGCCACAGGTGATCGACAGGCAGGAAGGAGGGAGGGATGTAAAACCAATCCAGACAAAAAGACGATTTAAAATATTATATAAATATTTTTATATTAAGAAAATAAATAAATTTACAATTTTATTGCAAAAAAATGAATTTGATTTGATTTCAATAAATAAATAATTGTTTCACAATTTATATTTTTTTTGATTGAACGAAGGCTGGTTGACTGCATGAAACCCACTGGAACTCAGGGAGTGCAGTCAGTAAATACCCAAATCCAGTAAGCCACGAAGGAAGATGTTGGCAACAAAGGCGATGCTTTAAAGTCGCGAGTGCCTTCCCTGAGCTGCCAAGTGTTTCCAGCATTCAATGAACAATTCCAAATCCAGCATGTGTTGAACTTTGCTTGTTATGTTACAGCAGTGGCCTCATTATATTGATAAAATAGCAAAGTAATTTAAATATGACCTGCTGGTAAATGGCAGCCGATGAATGGCAACATTGGTGTTTTAAGAAAAAATTCTCACCTGTAACACAGCCGAGCCATGTGCGATTCTCGGCCGATGCAGCTTTTCATTTTTACATTTCCATTGGAAACAACAATTTACAAATGAGTGAAGGCATTATGTGAAACATTAATAAGTAAGTACATTTCGTGGTGATGTTTCAAATAATTAATGTAATGTAAATACATTTGATGAATGCACATGTAATTGGCAAATGGATGTCAACACATATAAATATGAAGTATTATATTTTGTTGAGAAAAATAAGACGGTCACATGTTACTCGGTAAATACGAGGCTCAGTGTGATCGAAGAGAAAATGGATCTCAGAGTACAAATATACAAATCACTGAATGTAGCGACGCAGGTTAACAAGGCAATTAAAAGCCAACAAAGCACTCGGGTTTATGTCTGACGGGATAGAATTGAAAAGTGATGATAAAATTTTATAGCGCAGTTGCAAATCTGCGTACAATTCTGGTCACGTTGTTATTAAATAGGTAGAGAGGCACTGGAGAGGGTGAAAAAAAGATGATGATACCAGAAAAGCAAGGAAATGATGAACATGTTGGACCTCTTTCTCCTGAAAAGACAAGGCTTGAGGTTGACCTAATAGAATTCTTTAAAATTATGAAAGACTTTGGTAGAGTAATGTCCACTTGTGTGAAAGAGCAAAACTAAAAGGCCATCAATATAAGATAAACAACAAAAAATTAAATATAAACTCACTTACCCAGATCGTGGTGAGAATGTGGAAGTCACTGCAACAAGGAGTAGTTGAGTAAAATAGTGTAGAGGCTTTTAAGGGGTGGTTAGTTCAGCATATGAGGGAAAGGGAATAGAGCATTATGCGGATAAAGTTGACGAGGAAAGACAGGATAACAGCATTTTAATTCCAGATGTATTTAATGAACTCAATTTAAATTCCCCACCTGCCATGGTTGGATGTGTATACATGCCTCTGAATTACTAAACCAGTAGCATAACCACTGTACTACCGTACTCTTAGCTTCATCATTTACCTGTGCAACTGGGTCAAGGGGGAGAATAGCCTCCTTCAGCTCCGATGTAACTGACTTGAGAGGCTGAATGGCCTGCTCCGTTTCCGAAATACAAGGGTCAAGAGCTTGAATCACTTCCTCCTGAATCGACTAGGCTTATATTAACTGAAATTTAGAAAAATGAGAGGGGATGTCACAGAAACATATAAAGTTCTGACGGGATTGGACAGGTTAGACGCAGGAAGTCCCCGATGATGGGGAAGTCCACAACAAGGGGTCACAACCTAAGGATAAAGGTTAAGCCATTTAAGACCGTGATGAATAGAAACCTCTTCACTCAGAGAATTGTGAACCTGTGAAATTCTCTACCACAGAAAGTTGTTTTGGCCAGTTCGTTGGATATATTCAAAAGGGAGTTAGATGTGCCCCTGAAGGGATCAAGTGGTATGGAGGGAAATCAGGAATGGGGTACTGATTGTGCATGATCAGCCATCAGCATATGATTGGTGGTGCAGGCTCGAAGGCCCAAATGGCCTACTCCTGCGCCTATTTTCTATGTTTCTATGTTTTTATGTTTCCTGTTGCTGTCGAATAGGCTGCACGGCATTTAATCGGCCCCTTCTATTCCTATGCAGGTGTTCTGAGGGGCTGAATAGTGTACTTCTGTGCAACAATTTATAGGGGCTGAATGACGTCCTGTTGTTCCACTTCTACAGGCTCAAAGGACTGAGTAACAGTTCCAGTGTAACAGGCTCAAGTGGTTGAATGGTCTCCTCCCATTCATATGTAACAAGCTCGAGTGGCTGAATGTCCTCCTCCTGTTCTTGTATAACAAGCTTGAGGGAAGATTAAACGCATTCTGTTTCTGTATAACCAGCATCAAAAGGTTGAATATTCTTCTCCTGTTCCTATGTAATAGGCTCGGGAGATTGAATGTCCTCCTCCTGTTCCAGTGTAACATAGAAACATAGAAACATAGAACATAGAGGCAGGAGTAGGCCATTCGGCTCTTCGAGCCAGCACCACCATTCAATAAGATGATGGCTGATCATTCCCTCAGTACCCCGTTCCTGCTGTCTCTCCATACTCTTTGATGCCTTTAGCCGTGAGGGCCACACCTAGCTCCCTAATCAATATATCCAATGAACTGGCATCAACAATTCCCTGCGGTAGAGAATTCCACAGGTTAACTACGCTCTGAGTGAATAACTTTCTCCTAAGCTCCATCCTAAATGGCCTACCCCTTATCCTAAGACTTTAACTCCTGGTTCTGGACTTCCCCATCATTGGGAACATTGTTGCCGCATTTAACCTGTCCAGTCCCGTCGGAATCTTGTAAGTCTCGATGAGATCCTTCTAAACTCCAGTGAATACAGGCCCAGTTGTTCCAATTTCTCTTCATATGTCAGTGCTGCCATCCCGGGAATCAGTCTGGTGAACCTTCGCTGCACTCCCTCAATAGCAAGAACGTCCTTCCTCAGATTAGGAGACCAAAACTGAACACAGTAAGAGCATCTATGGGCTTAATGGCATCCTCCTGTTCCTATACAATAGATTCGAGGGGCAGAATAGCCTTTTCTAATTCCTATAAAACAGTCTGGAAAGTGATGAATAACCCGCCTCCTGTTCTTATGTAAGACGCTTGAAAAGCTGACTGGCCGCCACCTGTTACTATTTCACATGATTGAGGGGGTGAATAGCCTGCTCCTGTCTAAAATGTTCAACGGACTGAAAGGATTCTTCCTGTGCAAGAGGCTCAGGTTATCATCATCATCATCATCGGCAATCCCTCTGAATCGAGAAAGACTTGCTTCCACTTTTAGCATGAGTTTTTCGGTGGCTGTACGAGAATCACAGTCTCTGTCACAAGTGGGACAGACAGTGGTTGAAGTAAAGGGTAGGTTGGGAGTCTGGTTTGCTGCACGCTCATTCCGCTGCCTGCGCTTGATTTCTGCTTGCTCTTGGGGACGAGCCTCGAGCAGCTGAGTGCCCTCCCGGATGCACTTCCTCTACTTAGTGCGGTCTATGGCCAGGGACTCCCAGGTGTCAGTGGGAATGTCACACTTTATCAGAGAGCCTTTGAGGGTGTCCTTGTAACGTTTCCACTCTCCACTTTTGGCTCGTTTGCCGTGGACGTGTTCCAAGTAGAGTGCTGGCTTTGGGAGTCTCGTGTCTGGCATGCAAACCTATGTGGCCTGCCCAACGGAGCTGATCAAGTGTGGTCAGTGCTTCAATGCTCGGGATGTTGGCCTGGACGAGGACGCTAACATTATTGCGTCTGTCCTCCGAGGGAATTTGCAGGATCTTGCAGAGAAATCGTTGATGGTAGTTCCCCAGCGACTTGAGGTGTCTACTTTACATGTTCCACATGTTTGAGCAAAACAGGAGTGCCGTTATTAATACGGCCCTGTAGACCATGATCTTGGTGAAAGTATTGAGGAACTGGTCTTCAAACACTCTTTTCCACAGGTGGCCGAAGGCTGCACTGGCGCACTGGAGGCGTTATTGGATCTTGTCTTCAATGCCAGCTCTTGTTAAAAGTAGGCTCCCGAGATAAGGGAAGTGATCCGCGTTGTGCAGGGCCGTACTGTGTATCTTGATGACTGGGGGGCAGTGCTGTGCAGCGAGGACAGGTTGATGGAGGAACTTTGTCTTACTGATGTTTAGCGCAAGGCCCATGCTTTCGTGCGCCTCAGTAAATAACTCGACTGTGTCCTGGAGTTCAGCTTCTGTGTGTGTACAGACGCAGGCGTCATCCACGTGCTGTCGCTCGACGACAGAGGATGGGATGGTCTTGGACCTGGCCTGGTGATGGCGAACGTTGAACAAGTTCCCACTGGTTCTGTAGTTTAGTTCCACTCCAGCGGGGAGCTAGTCAACTGTGAGCTGGACCATGGCATCGAGGAAATTGAGAAGAGGGTTGGAGCATTGAAGCAGCTCTGCTTGTCCCCGGTCCGGACATGGATTCTATCTGTCATGGATCCGTTGGTAAGGATCACGGCCTGCATGTCGTCGTGTAGCAGGCGGAGGATGGTGACGTACTTTTGGTGGCGTCCTAAACGGAGGAGGACGCTCCTTAGGCTCTCGTGGTTGAGAGTGTGAAATGCATTTGTAAAGTTGAAGAAGGCCATGTTCCCTGCATTTTTCCTGCAGCTGTCGCGCTGCAAAAAATCATGTCCGTTTTGCCCCGGAGGGGACGAAATCCGCTCTGCAACTCTGTGAGGATCTCCTCGGCCATAGGGTGAAGTCAGTTGTGGAGGAGGCGAGCGACGACTTTCCCGGTGGCTGATAGCAGGGAGATTCCCCTGTAGTTACCGCAGTTGAAATCTAAGATCTCCCCGCATGTTCTGCTCCCGCCAGATGAGAGAGAGGAGGTGATGTATTTGCGCCAGAAGTTCCTCTCCACCATACTTCACTGCCTCAGCAGGGATTCCATCCGCCCCCCGTATCCTTGTTATATCTTTAGATTTCTTGTGGCGTTTTCTATCTGGTGAAGTGTTGCGATCTCATTGAGGTGGTGGCGGGTAGCATTCTGCGGAATGGAGTCAACTACACTCGTGTCAAACATTGGATTACATAGTGTATACTGCATCGAAACAGTCCATTCGCCACAGGCAGTCTTTTCTGCTCGACGGGAGCCTCCGCTCAACTTTCCTCAACAGCCTAACGCTCTATTTCCTTCTCTCTCATATGCCTGTCTAGCCCGACCTTAAATTCTTCCATACTATCCTCTTCAACCACTCCCTGTGGTACCGATTTCCACAATCTCACCACTCTTTGGGTAAATAAGTTTCTTCTGAATTTCCGATGTTGATTTCATGGTGACTATCTTATATTGATAGCGTCAAGTTATTCTCTTCCCCACCAGTGGAAACATTATCACTGCATCCACTCCATCAAAATCATTCATAATTTTAAATGCCTCTATCAGGTCATGGCACAGCTTTCTTTTTTCAAGCGAAAAGGAACACTGCCTGCTCATCCTTTCCTGATTTGTATACGCTGGCTGTTCTGTTATCATCCTTGTAAATCTTCTCTGCATCCTCTGAAATGCCTCTATGTCCTTTTTATAATATGGCGACCAAAGCTGTGCATTGTACTCTCAGCATGATCTTATGAAGGTTAAATACAGGTTTAGCATAATGTGACTACTTTTCAATTCTGTATGTCTAGAAATAAATCAGCGTATTTGCTTTGCATTTTTATGGCCTTGCTAACCTATGTCGTTATTTTTAGAGTTTTGTATTTGTACTCCGAGATCTCTTTGTTCCTGAAGACTACCCAGACTGGCAACTTCCAGCAATAATTGACCTCCCTAAGTTTACTAGCTAAATGTTTAACACCTCATATTTATGTGGTTTGAAATTCATTTGCCAATTATATGCCCATTCTGCAAGTTTAATAATGTCCTCCGTTAAGTTGTTCCACCGTTCCTCAGTATTGACTATCCCTTCTAATTTAGTGTCACCCGCACATTTAGAAATGTTGTTTTTGCTTCATAGATCAAAATCTTTAACATACATTGTGAACAGCAGCGGTCCCAGCATCGATCCTTGTGGAACACCAGTACCCGCCTTCTGCGACTAAGAAAAGCTACTCTCGAAGTCAGCAAAGTCTCCATTCTGCTCATTGTCTCCTGACTCTGCATTCTCTGACCTGGCTTAAGGCTTTTCTTGTTCATATGCAACAAACTACTTTTTGCAATTGTATTCATTCAAGCATATCAACATCGCTAGCAAGGGCAGCATTTTTTGCCCATCTCTATCTGCCCTTGTGAAGTTGGCAGTGAGTCAACTTTTCGCAACTGAATGGCACGCCAGGCAATTTCAGAGGTCAGTTCAGAACCAACGACATTTCTGTGGGTTTGGAGTCACATATAAGCCCAGACCGGTAAGGACATCAGATTTCCCTCCCTAAAGGTGACAAGTGAACCAGATGGGGAGTTTGTAACAATGGTCACCATTACTGATACTTTTAAATTTGCAGGTTTAATTAATTGAATTTAAATTTCCCCACTCTCGTGGTGGGCTGAGATTTCCTCTCTCTGGATTATTAATCCAGTTATATAACCATCAAGCCACTGTGATTGACCTCCGTCTGTGTAATGTGCTCAAGGGGCTTAATGACTCCTCCTATTCCTGTGCAACAGGTTGAGGGAAGGAATGGCAAGCTCCTGTTCCTATATAACAGGATCGGGAGGTTGATTAGCTTTCTCCTATTCCTGTATAACAGGTTCGTGAGTCTCGAATAACTCATCCTCAACTTATGCTGCAGTTTCGAATGGTTAAATGGGCTTCTAGTCTTCTTATAGATAAGTCTCAAGGAGCTGAATAGATTCCGCCAGTCCTAGGCCTCAGGCTCGAGGGGTTAATGGCCTTCCCCTGTCCTTGTTCAACAGACTGGAGAGGCTCAATGGCATCCTCCTATTTCTGCTCAACAGCTTCGTTGGTTTGGCATTACATTCTCGTTATCTATGCAACAGGTTCGAGCGACCGAATGGAGTTCGACATTTCTTGTAAGACAGGCACAAGAAGCTGAATGGCTTCCTCCTGCCCTTTGCAATTGGTTTGAGTGGTTAATGGACACAATGGCCTCCACCTGTCCGTGCATAACAGGCTAACTGGCTTGCCTCTGCTAGTGTGCAAAGTGCTCAGATGATAATTGGGAAGGACTGCATCCTCTTGTGCAACAGAAAGATCAGGTACCGCTGCTAGCCTTCTTTGAAGTATTGTTTTGCTGCACAATTCACTGTGCAACCCAAGCCCAAAGCCTGACTTTGGTGTGAGTGGAACCCACAAATGTTTAATATGCCATGGTTTAGAAGTGCCAACGTGCTATCCAGTGCACCACAGAGCCGCCAAATGTTACATCAATACAAAATTTAAATAGTGTTGATGCATAATCTGAGCTAAAAACAGAAAAATCTGCAAACACTCAGCAGACGAGGCAAAAACATGCGGAGAGAGAAACAGAGTGAACGTGTCGGGTCGATGAACTTTCATCGCAACTGGTTCAATCTCTGCCGTCCAAAACGTATGCTCTTTCAGACCCGAATCATCGTGTTTCTGTTTGAAAGGGATGTTTTGTCATTGACTGATGGAACTTTTCAGCTCGGAAGGAGGTCACTTCGCCCCACTTTGTCCGCAATGTCCGACAACTAGCTGTCCCACCTTATCCCACTTTCCAGCTCTTCTTGTTTACATGTAACAATCTATGGTTTCATTTTATTCATTCAAGCATGTTGACATCGCTAGCAAGGAGTTAATGGCCTTCTCCTGTTCTTGTGTAACAGATTGGACGGGCTCAATTGCCTTCTACTACTTTTGTGCAACAGGGTCTTTGGTTTGGCATTGGCTTCTCGTCATCTATGCAACAGGTTCACGCGATCGAATTTGTTGCAGTCATCCTCATTATTGAATATCCAACTAATTTGGCGTCATCCGCAAATTGAGAAATTATGTTTTTGATTCTTAGGTCTAAATCTTTCATATAAATTGTAAACAACAGTGGTCCCAGCACAGATCCTTGTGGAACAGCACTAGCCACCATCTGCCACTATGAAAAGCTAACTTTTACCCCTATTCTCTGCTTTCTGTCTTGAAGCCAGCTAGCTATGCATTTATCTAGTTGTCTCCTGATTCCACGTTATCTGACCTGTCTTGCGGTTCTTTTTTTTCCTGTTTAATAATCGAGGGATCCTAGTATTTCTTTTATTCATTCTAGCATGTGGATAATGCTAGCAAGGGCAACCGTTGTTGCCTTTCCCTAATTGCCCTTGTGAAGGTAATGGTTAGCCATCTTATGCAACTGAGTTTCTTGCTAGGCCATTTCAGAGGGCAGTTAAGAG
Source organism: Pristiophorus japonicus (assembly GCF_044704955.1). Lineage (NCBI taxonomy): Eukaryota > Metazoa > Chordata > Chondrichthyes > Pristiophoridae > Pristiophorus > Pristiophorus japonicus. Next base: position 496,315 of record NW_027253073.1, on the reverse strand, counting down.
TCAACCGCGTTGCTTGGGATCTGGAGCCTGATTTGGGCCCAGACCAGTAAGGACGGCAGATTTCCTTCACTAAAGGAGACTATCGAACGAGATGGGTGTGTTGCATCAATGGTCAACATTACTAATACTTTTAAAATTCCTGATGTATTTAATTGAATTTAAATTGCCCTACTCTCGCGGTGGGCTATGATTTGCTCTCACTGGATTACTAGTTCACTGCCATAACCATTATTCTATTATGATTGACCTCTGCCTGTGTAATGTGCTAGAGGGGCTGAATGACTCCTCCTGTTCCTGTGCAACAGGTTGAGGGATGGAATGTCATCCTCCGAGTCCTATGTAACAGGTTCTAGGGGTTGATTAGTCTCAACCTGTTCCTGTATAACAGGTCGGTTGGTCTGAAATGCCTTGTCCTAATCCAATGCAACGTGTTCTATTAAGGGGAGAGCGGAGTGGGGTTCGGGATGTGGGACCAAAGGGTGGCGGGCGAATGTTGTGGTGCAGAGATCTCTAGAATGCTAAAAAGAAATGAAAAGGAAGCAATGCCGGAAAGTGATTGTTGTAATTTAACCACATTATGTCAAGAAGGGACAAAGCATAGAAACAAAAGGGGGCACTAACAAAAAGGATCCTGATAAGAAAAAAAGCGATAAGATAAATAGGGATATAGTACAAAATAATGTTACGATTTAAAACGACAAATCTGAAAGCATTCTATCGGAATGAACGAAGCATCTGTAATAAGGTAGAAGAATTGACAGCTCAAATACATATAAACGGATACAATATCGTTGCAATTACAGAGATATGGTTGCACGGTGACCAGGGTTGGGAACTGAATATCAAACAATATCCGGTATTTCGGAAGGACAGGCAGAAAGGAAGTGCGGGTTGTGTGGCATTGTTAGTAAAGGATGAAATCAGCGCAAGAATGAGAAAGTTTAACGGCATGGAAAGTCAAGATGTAGATTCAGTCTGGGTGGCACGAAGGAGAACGAAGGGGCAGAAAAGATTGGTGGGAGTTGTCTATAGGCCTCCAAACAGTTGTGGTAGTATAGAGGATAACATTAACAGGAAATTGGAGCTGCATGTAACAAGGGTACTACCATCATCGAAGGTGACTTTAAACTACATATAAATTAAAGTAATAATAATATGGCCGATTGATTCCTGGCATGTGTATGAGATGTTTTTTTAGCCCAGTATTTTCGGAGCCTACTACGGAACAGAATATCCTAGATTGGGTATTATGTAATGAGAAGGGTTATTTAGCAAACTTTTTGTGCGGGGTCATTTAGGGAAGAGTGGCAAGAATATGATTGAATTCTTTATTAAGATGGAAAGTGAAGTATTCCAATCCAAATCTATGGTCCTAAATCCAAGCAAACGAAACTACGAATGTATGGGGAATGAATTGGCTGTGATAGATTGGGAATAGACGTCACGTTGGTGGATGGGCAACGGCTAACATTTCAGGAACGAATGCATGAATTGCGACAGTTATACTTTCCTTTCTGGTGTAAAAACACAAAAGGGATACTGGCACAACCATGGCTAACAAAATAAATTAAGGATAGTATTAGATTCAAAGAAGAGTTATACAAAGTTGCCAGAGAAATTAGCAAGCCTGAGGATGGGGAACAATTTAGCATTCAGCAAAAATGTGCCAAGAGATTGATTAAGAGTCGACACATAGAGTATGAGAGTGAACTTGCAAGGAACATAAACATCGACTGTAGTAGATTCTACAAGTTCATAAAAAGGAAAAGATTAGTGAAGACACGGCCGAATTTATAATGTGGAACAAGGAAATGGCAGGACAATTAAATAAATACTTCATTTCTGTCTTCAAGGATGAGTACACAAGTAACATCCCAGAAATGCTTGCGAACCAAAGGTCTAGTGCGCAAGAGGAATTCAAGGAAATGATTATTTGTATGAAAGTAATGCTGAGGAAACAAATGGGAATGAAGGCAGATTAATCACCAGCGCCTGCTGATCTGCATCCCAGAATACTAAAATATGTTGCAATGGAAATAGTGCATGCATTGGTTGACAACTTCCAAAAATCTATAGTTTATGGAACAGTTCCTGCAGACTGGATGGTGGCAAATGTAACCCCACTGTTTACAAATGGATGGAGAGAGAAAACAAGGAACTACAGACCGGTTAGCCTAACATCAGCTGTAGGGAAAATGCGAGAGCCTATAATAAAGGATTTTATAACGGCACAGTTACTTAATATCAACGGGATTAGACAAAGTCAACATGAATTCATGAAAAGAAAATCACGTTTGACAAAGCTACTGGCGTTTTTTGAGGATGTAACTGATAGAAAACATAAGGTAGAACCAGTTGATATAGTGTACTTGGATTTTCAGAAGGCCTCTGATAAAGTCCCAGGAAAGATGTAGTGTGCAAAATTAAAGTACATCGGATTGGGGGTTATTTACTAGCATGAATTCAAAATTGGTTAACGGACAGGAAACAGGATCGATGGGCAGAGGGACCGGTGTCCTTGTAAAACTGTCATGTGAAAGCATACATGCAGGTGCAGCAAGCATTTAGGAAGGAAGATGGTATGTTGGCCTTCATTGCAAGAGGATTTGAGTAAAGGATCAACGATGTGTTACTAGTTATACAGAGCCTTGGTGAGACCGCACCTGGAGTATGGTGTGCAGTTTTGTTTTCGTAAAACAAGAAAGGATATACTTGTCATAGAAGGAGTGCAGCAAAGGTTCACCAGACGGATTATTGGGGTGGCAGGATTGTCGTATGAGGAGAGATTGGGTCGACTAGGACTGTATTCAGTAGAGTTCATAAGAATGAGAGAAGATCTCATTGAAACTTATACCATTCTGACAGGATCAACAGATTGGATGCGGGGAAGATGCTTCACCTGATTGGGAATGTTTTAACGAGGAGTTACAGTCTCAGGATACGGGGTAGGAAGTTTAGAAAGGAGAAGTGGAGGTTTTCTTTCACTCAGAGAGTGGTGCAGCTAGGGAATTCTCTACCACAGAAGGCTGTGAAGCCCGAGTCACTGAATATATTTAAGATGGAGATAGATTTCTAGACACAAAAGACATCGAGTGATATGGGGAAAAAGCGTGACTATGGTGTTGAGATAGAGAATGATATATGATAATATTGAATGGTGGTGCAGACCCGAAGGGCCGAATGGACTACTACTGCTCCTATTTTCTATGTTTCTATGTTTTAGGATTTAAATGGACTTTTGCTATTCTTGTAGAGCATGCTCAAGGAAAAGATCCGCTTCTGCCTCTCCTAAGGCTCAGATTTGAGGCGTTAATGGCTTCCTTCTTTCCCTGTGCAACAGTGCGGTGCGGCTGAATGGCCTCCTCCTAAATCTGTGTAACAGGAAAGAGTGCTCCTCGTCATCTATGCAGCAGGTACGAGCGGCCGAATGGCGTTCGACTATTCTTGTATAAAAAGTCCAAGTATCTGACTGACTTCCTGTTGTCCCTTGCAACTGGCTCGAGGGGTTAATGGAATTCTACTGTCCATCTGTAACAGGCGTGATGGCTTGCTCCTGTTGCTGTGTAACAGACTCAGTGTGCGAAGAGAGCTCAATAGAAAAGTGGGTGGGATTGGAGCCACTTGTGTAACAGGAAGTGCAGGCGCCGCAGTTTTCCTTCTCGGAAGTATTGATTTGCTGCAAAATGCACTGAGCGGCCGAGGAAACAACAGATCATGACCTAAATTCCGACTAAAATCCGAGCTATCCAGACTAATGCCACTTTCCAGCTCTTGGTCCGTAGCCTTTTAGATTACTGGAATTTAAGTGCACATTCAAGGACTTTTTAAAAGTGGTGAGGACTTCGCCTTCTAAAGTCCTTTCAGGCAGTGATTTCCAGACTCTCACCACTCCCTGGATGAAAGCATTGCACCTCAACTCGCTTATAAACTCCTACCAATTACTTGAAATCTATGCCGCCTGGTTGTTGACAACTCTGCTAAGGGAAATCGATCCTTTCTATGCACTCTATCTAGGCTAGTTATAATTTTATTCACTTCAATACGGACACCTCTTAGCCTCCTCTGTTCCAAAGAAAACAAACCCAGTCTATGCAATATTTACTCAGAGCTAAATTCACCATCCGCCTAAATCGACGCTGTATCTTCACGCGTGCAGTCAGATCTTTCCTGTAGTACGGTGACCAGAACAGCATGTAGCACTCGAGCTGTGGCCAAACTAGAGTTTTACACATTTGAAGCATAATTCCCCCGATCTTATATTCTATGGCTCATCTAATGAAGGCAACTAATCCGTGTTGATTCATAACATAGAAATATAGAAAATAGGCGCAGCATACGCCATTTGACACTTCGAGCCTGCACTACCACTCAATAAGATCATGGCTGATCATTCCCTCAGTACCCCGTTCCTGTTTTTCTCCATACCCCTTGATCCATTTAGCCGTTAGGCCATACCTAACTCCCTGTTGAATGTATTCAATTAACTGACATCAATAACTCTCTGCGGCAGGTTATTCCACAGGTTAACAACTCTCTGAGTGAATAAGTTTCTCCTCATCTTATCCTAAATGATCTGTCCATTATCCTAAGACTGTGTCCCCTGGTTCTGGACTTTCGCAACATCAGGAACATTCTTCTTGCATCTAGCCTGTCCAATCCCGTCAGAATCTTATATGTTTCTATGAGATCCCCTCTCATCCTTCTGAACTCAAGTGTATAAAGGCCCAGTTGATCCAATCTCTCCTCATATGTCAGTCCAGCCATCCCTGGAATCAGTCTGATGAAATTACGCAGCATCCCTCAGTAGCAAGAATGTCCTTCCTCGGATTAGGAGACCAAAACTGAACAGAATATTCCACGTGAGGTCTCACCAAGGCATTGTAGAACAGCAGTAAGACCACCCTGCTCCTATACTCTAATCCCCAAGCTGTGAAGGCCAACATACCATTTGCCTTGTTCACCGCCTGCTGTACCTGCATCCCAACTTTCAATGACTGCTGAACCATGACATCCAGGTCACGTTGCACCCCAACTTTTCCTAATCTGCCGCCAATCAGATAATATTCTGCCTTCGTGTTTCTGCCACCAAAGTGGATAACCTCACAGTTATCAACAGTATACTGCATCTGCCATGTATTTGCCCACTCACCTAACCTGTCCAAATCATCCTGCCGCCTCTTAGCATCCTCCTAACGGCACACACAGCCACCCAATTTAGTTTAATCTGCCAACTTGTAGATATTACACCAAATTCCTTCATCCAAATAATTGATGTATACTGTGAAGAGCTGTGATCCCAGCACTGAGCCCTGCGGCACTCCACTAATCACTGCCTGCAAATTATTAAAAGGATCCGTTTATCCTGACACTCTGCTTCCTGTCTGCCAACCAGTTCTCTATCCACGTCAGTACATTACTCCCACTACCATGTGCTTTGATTTTGCACACCAATCTCTTATGTGGGACGTTGTCAACAGCCTTTTTAAAATCCAAATGCACCACATCCACTGATTCTCCCTTGTCCACTCTGCTAGTTATATCGTCAAAAATTCCAGAAGATTTGTCAAGCATGATTTTCCCGTCATAAATCCATGCTGACTTGGACCGATTCTGTCACAGCTTTCCAAATGCGCTGCTATTTCATACTTAATTATTCATTCCAATGATGTTACATTAGCTACGCTCCAGTCCATGGAAATTGATGCAGAATCGATAGACTGTTGGAAAATGATCACCAATGCATCCACTATTTCTAGGGCCACTTCGTTAAGTAATCTGGGATGCAGACTATTAGGCCCCGGGGAGTTATCGGCCTTCAATCCCATCAATTTCCCTAATGCAATTTCCCATCTGATAAGGATATACTTCAGTTCCTCCTTCTCACGAGACCCTCGGTCCATTAATACATCCGGAAGGTTATTTGTGTCTTCCATCGTGAAGACAGAACCAAAGTATTTGTTCAATTACTCTACTATTTTTTGTTCCCCATTATAAATTTACCGAAATCCGACTGCAAGCGACCTACGTTTGTCTTCACTAATCTTTTTCACTTCACATATCGACAGAAGCTTTTGCACTCATTTTTTATGTGTCCGGCAAGCTTCCTCTCGTACTCTATTTTCCCCCTCTTAATTAAACCCTTCGTCCTGCTCTGCTGAATTGTATATTTCTCCCAGTCCTCAGGTTTGTTGCTTTTTCTGGACAATTTATATGCCTCTTCCTTGGATTTAACACTATCCTTAACTTCCCTTGTTCGCCACGGTTGAGCCATCTGCCTCGTTTTATTATTACTCCAGAAAGGAATGTAAATTGTTAAAGTTGATCCATGTGGTCTTTAAATGTTTGCCATTGCCTATCCACCGTCATACCTTTAAGTATCATTTGCCAGTCTATTCGAGCCAATTCACGCCTCATACCGTCGTAATTACCTTTCCTTAAGTTCAGGTCCCTAGTTTCTTAATTAACTGATTCATGTCCATCTTAATAAAGAATTCGACCATGTTATGGTCACTCTTCCACAAGGGACCTCGCACAATAAGATTGCCAATTAATCCCCTCTCATACACATCACCCAGCCGTTTGGTATTGCACAGCTCGACCTGTACCGCTTCCATATCATCCAAGCTAATGTCCCTCTTTACTATTGCATTAATTTTCCTCTTTGATCAACAACGCCACCCCACCTCTTTTCCTTTCTGTCTATTCTTCACAAGCATCTTATCTACTTGCCCTGCTACCGTCAAGGATCCTGTGGACATGCATTCCAATGTAATTTGCTGCTCTACACTTATCAGTGGCCTAATCTTTAATGATTATTCGCTTTCCCTATAAGCACTCCCCAAAAGCATTATCACACACTTCTCCATGTTGAATTCCATTAAACTCCTGACCAGTTCTTTGATATCTACCTGCAATGTACAGCTGTCTTTCTCATTGTCAACCATACCTGGTTCACCAATCTTTTAATCACCTTCGCTAATTTGTAGTTAGCAGCTAGGTGTCAAATTGTATCGCATAATACTCTTGTGAACCACCTTGGACGTTTCTCTAATTTCAAGGCGCTAATTGTATATAAGTTATTGTTTACAATGTGTGTTACGTAACGTTATATAGAGTTAGCACCACAGAAAGAGACAATTTTACTTAAATGGTGTTGCTGAAGTTAATGCTGCACACTACCCTATTTCACCTGAAACTAACAGCATATTGTTCTATTGCTTTCTCAGTCATGTGCTTAGGTACTCCCTCTAAAATAAATCTGTGCTATTCGCCTTAGCTACTGCTCGTGTAGCATCTTCCAAATTCTAACCACTGTTTGGGAAATAAGTTACTGTTGAATTGCCAACTGAATTTAGCGGTGACCTCCCATGCTAAACTCCTGCACAATATCAAACATGTTCTCCACATCAACTCGATCAAATACCTTCATAATATTAAAAATATATCTCACTTGTTTTTCTAGAAAGAAGCTACCCAGTCTGTTCATTTATATTTCCCGAAATGTTAATCCTTTCAGTTTTAACCGAAATGTTTCCTTCTTTGCTGTGAGATTCTACGATCCTACGATTTAATTTTCACATCGTCTGGGAGAGACAACAGCGCAAGCATGCAGGCGGACTCTCTGATAATTTGCACCAACCATTGGACTATTAAAACAGCGTTATCGTGTAGCTGCGATGGCCGAGTGGTTAAGGCGTTGCATTTAAAGTCCTAGAGTATTTCTCTGCGAAAGTTCGAACTCTCCTTACATAAATTAGCAGGCAACTTTTCTTTTACTCGACTCCCTCTGGATATCACTGGAATCTCACCACAATTCCCTCCACTGCCCTTTATTACACTGATAGATGCGAAGCTGTTGTTCGAACTGGAAACACTAATAATTTACCGGTGTTAATTAGTGATTGTTGGTTTGTTGGAAACTATCTGCAAACATCAGTGAGAAATATACACCGCATGAAAAAATGCATTTAATAAAGATCCCTGCATTGTTAGCGACGAAATCACCTTCAGTTAATGAGTGCGAACGTGGTTTGGTTTTATAAAGTTGAATAAGATTTGACAAAATAAATGCGGCAGCATTTGACGTTGCGATTTTCTGATAACATCAGCGTTTTCATCAAAGTGCCTTATCCATTAAGCGACGTGGCCCCTGCAGTTTTCAGCAGGCTAATGATGAGAATGAAGGATTACACAGCGGAAATGTATTTTGAACATTTCCATACTTTGCACTGCAAACCAATCAGCGGCAGTGAGCCATTCATTGATTGAAATACGAGAAGTCACAAAGCCCCGGAGGATATGGAATTATTCATTAAATGTTGCAAACACTCCACAGGGCCATCAGCTCTCGGCAGAACTAATGTTTTGCAGCGTTACTTCAATATACTATAGGTCCGGAGTGATTTTTACCCCTGAATGTTTTAGCTGCTCTAAAATACTTGCAGCCCAACCGCACCACCAAAAATATAATAAATTGCCCGTAATGAGTTCGAACCTGCGAATTTTGCGTTATTAGTACGACACTCTCACCAATTGAGCTAACCTGCCTTAACGCTGTGCCCTTTCTTAAGTCACTTTTACATTCAAATGCTAGCATTTGTGCAAATACATTCACCTCAGCACTTCACAAGGCGGTTCAGAGCAAATTAATTACTTTTAGTTAACTGTTGTAATGTAGGAAACGCAAAAATGTATAGCATGGAAGGAGGCCATTTCAGCCAATCGTGTCTGCGCAAGCTGACCAAGAGCTTTCCAGCCTAATTCTCACTTCCCAGCTCTCAGTAGGTTACAGCACTTTAAGTGGCATCCAAGTATTTTTTAAATGTGTGAGGATTTCTGCCGCTACCGCCCATCCAGGCAATGAGTTCCCGACTACCAGGACCCCTGGGTAAAGATATTTACCCTCATAGCTCCTCTAACACTGCCCCTAATTCATCATCATAGGCAGTCCCTCGGGATCGAGGAAGACATGCTTCCACTCATGGCATGTGTTCTAATGTGGTTGTATAGTCTAATACGAGAACTACAGTCTCTGTCACAGGTCGGACAGATATTCGTTGAGGAAAAGGATGGAAAGGGTGCCTGGTTTGCCGCACGCTCCTTCCGCGCTTGATTTCTGCATGCTCTCGGCGACGATGCTCGAGGAGCTCAGGACACTCCCGAATGCACTTCCTCCACTTAGCGCAGTCTATGGCCAAGGACTCCCAGGTGTCATTGTGGATGTCACACTTTATGAAGGAGCATTTGAGCATGTCCTTGTAATGTTTCCTCTGCCCGCATTTGGCTCACTTGCCGTGGACGAGTTCCTAGAAGAGCGCTTGCTTTTGCAATCTCGTGTCTGGCATGTGGCCTGCCCAGCGGAGCTGATCAAGTGTGGTAAGTGCTTAAATGCTGGGGATGCTGTCCTGGACGAGGACGATAATGTGTGTGCGTCTGTCCTCCCAAGAGATTTGCAGTAGCTTGCGGAGACATCGCTGGTGGTTTTCTCCAGCGACTTGAGGTGTTTACTGTCCATGGTCCAGGTCTCTGAGCCATACAGGAGGGCGGATATTACTGCGGCCTTGTCGACCATGAGTTGGTGACAGTTTTAAGGGACTGATCTTCAAGGAATATTTTCCTCAGACTGCCGAAGGCTGCACTGGCGCACTGGAGGCGGTGTTGCCTCTCATCATCAATGTCTGCTCTTGTTGATAGGAGGCGCCCGAGAGAGGGAAAGTGGTCCACCCCGCAATTACTTTAAAACCATTTCCCCTGGTTGTTGACCACTCTGTAAAGGGAAACAGGACCTTCCTACCAACTCTATCTAGGGCCCTCATAAAGTTATGCACCTCAAAATAGTCTCCGCTCAGCCTCCTCTGTTGCAAAGAAAACAGACTCAGCATTTCCAATCTTTCCTCATCACCAAAATTCTCCAGTCCAGGAAACTATTTTTGGAAAATCTCCTCAGTACCCTTTCCAGTGGAATTCCATCTTTTTTCTGAAATGTGATAACGAGAACTGCACACAGTATTCCAGCTGCCGTCTGACCAATGTTTTATACAGTCAATTATAATGTCCTTGTTGTAACCTGCAGAGTAATGGACTGAGAGCTGGTAAGTGGGATTAGGCTGCATAACCACTTGTTGGCTGGCGCAGATATGATGGTAAGTACTGCAGGGAATCCAATACAGCCAAGGTGATGTCCTGGACTAAATTCAATCGACAAGATGGAGAGGAATTTACACGGATTTTTTTCCCCACATTATCTTGCGTTTTTATTTCTGTTTTTTGCTTCTCCCATGAGTTCACATGGCTACGGTTGGGGTGATGTGTATATAATATCGGTGCAAGGGATGTAGCAGTTTTGTGGGGTGGACTTAATAGGCTGGGCATTCTTTATCTTTTCGCCATTGTCATTCTTCACAGGTTCATATATAGCCTACAGGTTTGTTGTTCAAAGGGCCCTGTGGCTCTTTGTCAGCTGGCACGTATACGATGGGCCGAAGTGGTCTCCGTCAGCGCTGTGGATTTCTAAGTTTCGATGTTCCTTCACAGATCCAGACTATTCCTTCACAGACACAGACAGCTGCAACACTGACTCAGACTGCTCTTTCACATTCCCAGACTCTATCTTCACAGATCCAGACTTTTCCTGCACCGACCCAGACAGCGGCTAAACAGACCCAGTTAGCTCCCGCACAGAGGGGTACTGATCCTACACCGAGCCAGACATTACTGCACAGATCCAGACACTCCAGTGCAGACAGGCAAACCTCATACACAGCATCAAAATCCTTGTTTACAGATTCAGACAGTTCCTTTCACAGACCCAGCATCAACTGCACAGGTGCAAACATGTCCTCATCAGACAACACCAACACATTTCCAGAGAGCTTCGACAGAGACACTGACATTTCCTACGTGAAAGTAGGCTGCTCCTGTTCAGAACCAGGCAGGTGCTACACTGAAGCAGGGATTAACAGCACAGGCACAAACTTTCCTACACAGACCCATACAGCTCCTTTCAGAGATATAGGGATCTCCGAGACAGATTAATTCCCTCCGACATAGACGTAGATAGCTCAACCCTGGCCAAGGCATCACCTCAACAGATCCAAGAGAGCTCCTACACAGAGATAATCAGTTCTTACACGGGCGCGGACTGTTCCAGCAAAGGACCAGACTGCTCCTACACCGAGCCAGACAGCTAGCTTCGGAGACACAGACACCTCATTTGAAGATCAAGACATTATCGGCAATGAATCAAAAACGCCAATACAGAGCAACACTGACCCAGGGAGATCAACCACAGATCAACACACTCCAATTCGGACGCAGACTCTCCTACACAAACAGAGACAACTCTTGCACAGACCCAGTCAGCTCCAAACCTGACACATGGAGCTGAAATACAAACCACTACGCTGCTCCGCAAACACGGACAACACTTCGACAGGCACAGTCAGCTCAAAATCTGACACCGGCAGCTGCAACACAGACCCAGACAGCATGTAACGAGATCCAGAAACTACCACACAGAAACTGAAAGCTCTTACAGTGACCCAGACACTCCTACATATACCCAGAGAGCTTGTCATTGAATCCAATGCCGAATGCTGCAGATAACGGAAATGTATAGGCTTACAAAGGACAGCCTAGCCGACACTGCCTTTCTGCCTAATCGGACCATGCCAGCGTTTATGTTCCAATCGAATCTTCTCGAGTATTTCCTCATTTAAATCTATCAGCATAGCCGTCTATTCCGTTCACCCTCATATGCTTGTATCGCTCTCCATAAATTTATCTATACTATTCGCTTGAACCACTCCTGCACTTTTGAGTTCCAACATTCTCATCACTCTTTCCAGAAAGAAGTTGCTTCTGAATTCCCTCGCTTGTTCATTATTTCCTCTTATGAATAACCTCCCGTTTCTGGTATCGTCCGTGTAAATCCTCTCTTTATCCTCCCAAGTGCCTCTATATCATCATTATAACCAGAACTGCATGCAGTACTCAAAGTGTGGTCTAACCGAGGTTCAATACTGGTTCAGCATAACCTTCCTACTTTGCAATTCTATAGCACCAGATAAATCTCCACTCTTAGTTACCTTTAGTTTGCCTTGCTAAACTCTGTCGCAATTTTAGTGAGCTGTTGTACTGAGAGATCCTATTGTTCCTCTTCCCCCCTAGAGTCATTTCCGCCAAGTAATAAATTACCTCCCTATTCTTCACACCAAAATGTAATACCTCACATGTATGTGTGTGGAACTTCATTGACAATGATGTGCCCATTCTGCATGTTTATCAGTGCTGTCCTTAATTTGCTGCAGTCCTTCTCAGTATAAATTTTCTCCAATTTGGTATCATTAACAAATTTGGAAATTAGGTTTTTAGTTCCAAATCTAAATTGATATTATAAATTGAGAAAAATAGTGGTCCCAGCATTGATCCTTTTGGGAAACCACGACCGATCTTCTGCCAATGTGAATAGCTACCGTTTATGTCCAATCTCTGATTTCAGTCTTGAAGCGAACTCGCTATCAATTCTGCAATTATCCCCTGACCGTGTTCAGGAGGCTATTATTTGGTATCAAAGCGAAGATCTTTTGAAAATCTCGATACATCACACTTATTGCCTTGTCAATGTCCACTCTCTCTATTACCTCTTCAAATATGATGTGAGGTTGGGCCAGCAGGACATTCCCTGTTGATATCAATGCTGATTATTCATTGTTATACTTTTGGTTTCTAGATGTTCTTCTATTTTCTCCATTATTGTGGAAAAATATTTCCGAGACTGTATATAATATATAAAGCTAGGTTTATTAAATCGGAGACAAAGCTTTGGGAGAAGTGTTAAAGACCGCTGTCTTTGAACCAGTTTGTCAATTTGGTATCTCCAGCGAGGTTCTTTTATCTTACAAATTACGTCACTTTGCACCACATGCTCAATCATCGCATTACAAGGTTTACAAAGCTTTTCCTCCAAGGCTGAGTTTTTTTAATATAAACCAGCCGGCATTGTGACAGGGCATTATAAACAAGGTCAGACTCTTTGGCACCGGTATAGACAAACACCCCACTTCATTATCTCTCCAGTCGTTCATTATCTTACTTTCCTATCTCCATAACTCAAGGCCAGCACACCTTAAAATCTAACTGTGGATTGTATATAAAGCATATTGCATCAGTATTGTCCCTTACAAAATTCATTAAAGGGGAAAATAAAACAGATATTTGATCCAGTATACTAGTCAAGTATATGTCCAAAAATCAGCTCCAACAATATTCCCCCTTTTGGTCCTGGAAGATGTTCACGAAATCCAGATGACCACAATGATAGTAGCATGGTGTCATATATTCGTCCTTTGGGGTATGTTCCGCATGTCCACCTTGCCTCTAACTCTCGGCTCCCATCAAAGATAGTTGTCGGTGTCATTGTCGTCTGTTTCTTCATCCTTGGTGTCTTCAGGTATTTCAATCAGGTGTGCTTCTTCTTCGGCGATTACACTGGCTACTGGCATCAGTCGAGCCATCATAACTTTACAGTAGATATTAAAACACCCGATAATCAGACAGCAAGTAATTATTATTACAAACAGAATAATTACTCCATCCATAACATAGGACCCCCCAGGATCCCCATAACAGCCAGTCAAACCAGCCAAATCCTCCTGCTGTTGTGGATAACTTATTTACCTCCCTTCTTATGTGATTAGCGAGGTTGGTTATGTTTTCTGAATTATCGGGAATGTAAGTGCAACATTCAGCTCCAATTAAGGCACATGTGCTAGTATATAATCTAGGTCCATTCGGTTCTTGAATACCATTGTGCGTATGGCTACAATTTCAGCCGTTATGCCCTCTTTATTCAGCAGTGTCGTTAACTATCTGTTCCAGTACCCTCTCTAGGTTTCGTAATTCATCTATAGTGCGTCCTATCCCGAATGTGAGCATCATGACCCCAAATAGCCTCTCTACCGGGGTCAGATCTCGTCTTAGTCGACCTGGTGTCTGTACATCTACTAAAGTACGTACCTGTCTGACAAAAGGGATCACATATCCCAAATAAAAGGACCCCCTCCAGTTCTGAGGCAACCGGGGGTAGGCCTTATGCCCGCACACAAAATAAGTGCCATTGTATGCTGTTAGTTTCGATCCAAATCTCTCTCTCAGCCCCCGTCGGCACCAAATCATAGGGTCCCAATCCTGGCTACTTGTCTGATTCGTCAAACCCTCTATTTCAAAGAACCCCTGGTTTGTTGCTTCAAGGGCTATTATGTTCCACCTGGTGAGGTTAAAGTATTGCGTACAATTGCTATATCCTGCTACAAAACCTGTTTCCTCACCAGTCAGGTTTCAAGTGAAACAAATGTCAGCGGTTGGCGTTCCAACTACTGAGGTTTGGTCAAAATCTGGAACGGGGATCGTACCGACCTATTGTATTCCGGCTGGTAGCATCCGACAAATGCATCCAAAAGGTAACCCCCCGATCTCCACGTTTCTTTATCCCCACTCTGGTTCCAAGTAACATTTAATTCCCCTGTACCGTTTTGTCGCATTACCCACTCTGCTACTTCCGAAAAGTTAAGAGAGATTGCACTCAAAGGGATGCCTCCTTTGCTCTGTATGGGGATGTGCGAAAATACCCAGCAACTAGAAAAGTTCTCATTTTGTGCAGAAACATAAGACATGTATAAAAAGGTATTCACATGTAACTCTCGTTTCGGTCCAGCTAGCAGGCCGGACCTAACACGAACTATGATAATCGCACCGATCGCAATATATAATTTCATCATCTTATTAGTCTATATTTAACAAATAGTCAATGGAAAAATGGCCAAATGGCTTGCTTGAAGAATCTCTCGCTGTCAATCTGTAAATAGAAAAACAACAACAACTAATACGTGTGCTAAACGGCTGGTTCAAAAAACTTAAGCTGGGTCCAATGCAACAATTGTCCTCCTTTTTACATCAATGCAGGCACAAGTGTCCCCGCGGATTATAACCTCATATGGTCCTTCCATTTTGGGGCAAATCACGGTTGTCCCGGGAGGACCTTTACCATAACACGACTTCCTGCCAACGGGACTTCAGGGAGCTTTCTAAGCTCTGCTTCCACGTCTCTTTCTTCCTGATTGTCCCTAACTAATTTATGCATCCCTTTTAATTGAGTACTTAGTTCCAAAACATACCGTTTTATTTTGTCTTTTAATGGGCCTACATCGGCCCCCCCTGTTATGATGTTCTCTGGTAATTGCATCGCCCTTCCTGTCATTAGTTCATAAGGAATTAATCCGGTTGTCCGGTTTGTCGTGGCTCTTAACTTCATCAATATAATGGGTAGTACTTCTGTCCACGTTTTTCCTGACGTTTGCATGGCCTTTGCCAGGGCGTTCTTAAGGGTCCGGTTCATGCGCTCTACCATTCCAAAACTCTGCGGGTGGTAGGGGATGTGGAATTTTTGTTTTATGCCCATCAGCTGGCATATTGTTTTTACAATTTTTCCGGTGAAGTGGGTGCTTGATCAGAATATCCTTGCCACTATTGAGGCACTCCCCATCGGGGAATCACCTGCTCGGTCAATACCCTTGCCACTGTTGAGGCAGTGCAATCACGTGTGGGGAAAGCTTCCACCCACCGGGTAAATTGATCTATAATCACTAGGCAATATCTTTTTCCATGGGATGGGGGAAAAGAACTTTAAATCAATTTGTATGTGTTTCCGTGGCCCCCGTCGACGGGGCTGGTGTCCAATTTTTATTTTAATGGGCCTGCCTGGATTATATTGTGCGCATGTAACGCATCGATGACAATGTTTGGCAACATCTCTCCCCATCCCCTTCCACCACCAATCTCTTCCAAGACTCCCAGACATGGCCTCTCGTCCTGAATGAGACAGGCCATGATGCAACTCCAGTAAGGTATTCTGCATGGATTCAGGCGCCATTACCTTGTCATTTCGTCTCCAAACGTTATCCTTCCCTTGTGTTGCGCCCTGCTTTGTCCACATATCTATTTCCTCCTCAGAAGTGTCCTGGTGTAGATTCTCAATACTTATCTGTTCGTCTCGGGCCCCAGCTGCACTGACTGAGGCTTCCTCACACTCTTCCTGCTCTAATGCCTTCTGTGCAGCTACGTCTGCAGCTTTATTTCCCTGGTGACTCAGCCAATCTGGACTGGTTCGGTCCGGCTCCCTCCTGTGGGCTTTAATTTTAATAACCCTACCTGTTTTGGTTTATTACTGGCTGCTAAAAGAGCTTCTATTCTCAGCTGATGCTTTATGGGATGTCCGCTAGTTGTGATAAAACCCCTTCTCCCCCATGCTGTCATATAATCGTGTACTTCCCCGAATGCATATCTCCTGTCCGTTTAGATATTAACAATCTTATTTTCCGATAATTCCAGTGCCCGGGTGAGGGCTACCAATTCTGCCACTTGAGCTGACAACCCCCCATTAATTCGCATGATTCAACTGTCTCTAGATCCTGGTTAACTACGGCCCATCGGTACGAGGTAGTCCCTCTACGTATTTTCGTGAGCCGACCACTAACAAGATTTGTTCTGCGGTTTGAAGGGGGGCGTCTTTTAATCTATCCTCTTCCATTTCCTCACATAGCTCTTCGAAAATGTGGGGTTCCCCCTCACCCATCATACCTTCTGCGGGGTTGTTTCCTACATCCATAATTATGGTTACCGCTTTGTTGGGTGTTAAGAGGACTGCTTCCCACTTTTCCCGTCTCATATTAGATACGGTTCTCAGTTTTCCTTTGCTTAACATTTCTACCAATGTGTGTTTAGTGTGGAGAATGATGTTTCCATTCATCACCACTGGCTCGCTTAACTTTTACTGCCCAAGCTGTGCAATCTAGCGTGGCTATACATCTGGATAACCCAGTCACCACCGGGCTTTCGGTGGTAGAGTAATAGTCTATAGGTCTCCTTTTATCCCCGTGATCTTGGGTGAACACGGCCATATAGAATCCACCTTCATTGTTACAGTGGATGTGGAAATCCTTACCCATGTCAGGCGGTCCCAATCCAGGTGCGGAGACTATTTCTGATTTGAGTTTACTATACGGCTGCTCTTGTTCAGGGACCCAATCTATGTGGTCTAGGGCCGGTTTCCCATCTTTCACTAATCTTTGTATTGCCTCAGCAATTTTTGCAAAATCAGTGATAAAGTTCCGGCTGTAATTAAAGAGGCCCAGAAACTTCCTCACCCACCTTACCGTTACTGGTCTAGGCATGTCCTTGACAGCCTTTTTCCTATCCGAGGGCATTTCTTTCAGCTCCTTTGTGAGGCAGTACCCGAGGTACAGGACCTGGGACTTTCCTACCTGGGCCTTTTTGGGGTTGACCTTAAGGCCCGCCGTTTCCAGAGCCCTTAATACTAAGTATAGGGTTTCCCGATGTCCTTCCTTGGTTTGTGAGGCTATTAATATGTCTCGACATATTGTAAAATATAATTTCCTGCCGGTACCTGTATTTGTTTTAATATATCACTCATGACTCGATGGAATATGGCAGGACTATTATGGAAGACTTGTGGTAATCGGGTCCAAGTATATTATTTATCATCCACCGTGAAGGCAAATTTTCTTGTGATTCTGGGTCGAGGAAAAGGGCCCAAAAACCATTGGCTATGTCCAGGACTGTAAAGATCTTATGTTCAGGGGATCATCCATTAAGAATTGTGGAGGGGCTGGCCACTATCGGGTGTAATTTGGGGGTGACCTTGATAAGGGCAGTGTAGTCCATAGTGAGTCTATAACTCCTATCTGGTTTCCCTACCGGACATGCTCGGGAGTTAGTGGTGCTAACTGTTTCTTTTAAGATGCCCTTTTCCACTAGCCCTCTTACTATTTCTACAACCGCTGTTCTAGCTTCAGGTCTTATAGGATATTGTCGGTGTGGTTTATGAGGTGGTCCAGGGACTTTAATAGGATCCATCTTCGCCTTTCCAGTATCCAATTTTGTCTGTGCCCAGACCCCGGGCACAGAGGCACATATGCCTCCATACACTCCAGTCCAGATAAGCCAGTCAGTTTTTGTGGCTGTAGCTACACCTATACTTTCCCCATGGTGGGCGATCTGTCCTAAATCTCCCATACTGCCATCCACCTTTGGCCATGTTCGTTTTCCCTTGCAGCAATCAATCAGGGCCTTAAATTCCATCATTACATCATTCCACAATATTGTTCCCTCACGATTCTTGCATACGTAAAATCTCATGGGTATATATAAATTATCAATTTCCACCAATTGTGTAGTGATCAGGTAGGCCAGTGTGGGCCGTCCATCTATTCAGTTTATCAGAGCCTTCTTGTCGGTGACGGGAAAGGGCATATTTTTAATGGATATTGAGGCTCCCCTGTCCACGAGCATCTCACACTGTCGGCCCCCTACTAGTGCAGACACATATATCCTTCCCTCCTTTTTACTTTGCGCAGGGGCCGCCGGACATAATCGGGTGGCTTTGTACGCCTGCCACTGCTGGTATTCCTGTTCTGACAGGGTCCTTGCCTTATTAAGATAGCCATTTTTACCATAGCATGACGCTTCCATGTGCCCTTTCTTACCACAATACGTACATTGCTTTTCATTGCCTTTCTCTTTGCATTCCCTGGCAAAATGGCCCGGTTTTCCACAATTATTGCATGTCCCCCTTTTCTGCCCTCCTCCTCTTCCCGTGGCAGAGACCTTTTCCTGCTTTATCTTTTTCTTTTTTAAACTGCTAAAGCTTACTGTTTTAGCCTTTTTCAAAAGTCCCTATTACACCTTCACAGATACCTCACCACTCGCCCAGGAGTTTGACCTGATCCCTGAAGGTATTTCTAAATTTAGAACTCTTTTTTTTTACTGAGCTAGAAGCTTTCGTGTCAAGGTGTTACACAAAGGAAAATGGGAGCGTTTTAAAAGGCATTCTTTATCTCATTCCTAGACTAAATTTATGTCTTTCAACCCAATTGCATGTTTTCTTTCGACAAGTAAGTGAGCGTGTTAAATAAATGCTTTTTTTTTACTACCGGGAACACATATTTTTTTTTATCTTTTACTCAACAAACTGATTCTTTCTGCATTTCCTAGCTCCGTAACTTATCATCCGAATATATCCGTTTCTAACTTAAAATGTAATACCATAAGGTTCACAGTTTCTTAAATCTCCCACATACAGAACAACACTCCGAAGGGTTAAAAAATGTTTTCACTCTGTTTGGACAAAGAGAGCAGAGCTAAAACAGGCAGGCAATTCCACACCTTCTTAAAACAGGCTTTCATTCATTCCGCAGTCAAAATCACTCAAGTACTCTCTTTATTCAAAATAGACACTCACAAAAGTCTGTCTTCATTCAACAAAGCTTATGCCTGGATCCATATGTCACTTAAGATAGTCACTATCAGCTTTTTTATGGCATTACATAATTACGCAAGTTACAATTAATGATAGGAATTAATTAATGACCGGGGCAGCCCGCGTTTTACATTCCCTTCCTTACCTTCCATGTTCGCCAGTCTCGGACGTTTCCCTTTGTTTCTGTAATACTCACGGCCACGACTACTCTGTGGAGACCCTTTGTCTTCTCAACAAAGCTAGCGTGTTATCTTACCACCGGAGTTTCGGCTCTAGGTTGGAGTGATCAGTTCCCTTCCGCACCGATCTTCTCCCGCTATCTACTTACTCGTATTTTATACACTATCCCGTCGTGCCCGTACACCTCTCTTTTCAGTCTCTAACACCATATTCCAGATACTGTCTTAAGTGATCACGTCTGATCAGACAGTATCCTGTTCGTGATGCCATTTTGTTGTGGAAAAATATTTCCCAAGACTGTATAATATATAAAGAGAGGTTTATTAAACCGGAGACAAAGCTTTGGGAGAAGTATTAAAGACCCCTGTCTTTGAACCATTTCTCAAATTGGTATCTTCAGTGAGGTTCTTTTATCTTACAAATTACGTCACTTTACATCACATGCTTTAAGCCTAATCATCGCATTACAAGGTTTTCTATCCAAGGCTGAGCTTTTGATATAACCCAGCCTCGTATTGTGACAGGGCATTATAAACAAGGGCAGACTTTTGGCACCGATATAAACAAACATACCCAGCACTTAACAATCCAGTGTTCATTATCTCACCTTCTTAAAACTCAACGCCAGCATACCTTGAAGTCTAACTGTTTTTTTTAATATCAGTATTGTCCCTTACAAAACTCATTAAAGGGGAAAATAAAACAAATGTTTGGTCCCGAAAACTAGTCAAGTATATGTCCAAAAATCCGCTCCAACAGGACTGTGATCGATGTGGGATAGACATTGATCCCCGTGGCATAGGACTGTGATCCCTGTTGGATCGGCCTGTGATCCCTGTGGTACTGCACTGTGTCCCCTGTGGGACTGGATTGTGATCCCTGTGGGACTGGACTGTGACCCCAGTGGGACTGGATTGTGATCCCTGTGGGACTGGACTGTGACCCCTGTGGGACAGGACTGTGATCCCTGTGGGACTGGACTGTGATCCCTGTATGACTGGACTTTCATCCCCGTGTGACTAGACTGTGATCCCTGTGGGACTGGACTGTGATCCCTGTGGTACTGGACTGTGTCCCCTGTGGGACTGGATTGTGACCCCTGTGGGACAGGACTGTGATCCCTGTAGGACTCGACTGTGACACCTGTGGGACTGGACTGTGATCCCTGTGGGACTGGACTGTGATCCCTGTGGGACTCGACTATGATCTTGTGGGACTGGACTGTGATCCTTGTGGGACTCGACTGTGATTCCTGTGGGACTGCTATGTGATGCCTGTGGGACTGGAATGCGATTCTTATGGGACTGGACTGTGACCCCTGTGGGACTGGACTGTGATCCCTGTGGGACTGGACTGAGATCCCTCTTGGACTGGACTGTGATCCCTGTGGGACTGGACTTTGATCTCTTCTGGACTGGACTGTGATCCCTTCGGGACTGGACAGTGACCCTGTGGGACTGGACTATGATCCTTGTTGGACTGGACTGAGATCCCTGTGGGACTGGACTGTGATCCCTTCGGGACTGGACTGTGATGCCTGTGGGATTGGGCTGTGATCCCTGTGGGAATGGACTGTGATCCCTTCGGGACTGGACTGTGATCCCTGTGGAACTGGACAGTGATTCCTTCGGGATGGACTGTGATCTCTGTGGGACTGGACTGTGACCCCTGTGAGACTGGAATATGATCCCTGTGGGACTGGACTGTGATATCTTTGGGAATGAACTGTGATCCCTGTGGTACTGAACTATGATCCCTGTGGGACTGGACTGTGATCCCTGTGGCATTGGACTCTAACCCCAGTGGCACTGGACTGTGACCCCTGTTGGACCTGGACTCTGACCCCTGTGGGCAGGTCTGTGATCCGTGTGGGACTGGACTGTGATCCCTGTGGGACTGTACAACCATTCTGTGGGAATGGATTGTGATCCCTGTGGGTATGGAATGTGATCCGTGTGGATTGGACTGTGACCATTATGGGACTGGACTCCCGCACTTGTGGGACAGGAGTGTGATCCCAGTGGGACTGGACTGTGATCCCTATGGGTCTGGACTGTGATCCCTGTGGGACAGGACTGTAATCCAGTGGAACTGTACTGCAATCCCTGTGGGTCTGGAATGTGATCCCTGTGGGACTGTACAACCACTCTGTGGGAATGGATTGTGATCCCTGTGGGAATGGAATGTGATCCGTGTGGATTGGACTGTGACCATTATGGGACTGGACTCCCGCACTTGTGGGACAGGAGTGTGATCCCAGTGAGACTGGACTGTGATCCGTATGGGTCTGGACTGTGATCCCTGTGGGACAGGACTGTAATCCAGTGGAACTGTACTGCAATCCCTGTGGGTCTGGAATGTGATCCCTGTGGGACTGGATTGTGAGCCTTGTGGAACTGGACTGTGATTCAGTGGGACTGGACTGCAATCCCTGTGGGAGCGGACTGTGATCCCTGTGGGACTGGACTGTGATCCCTGTGGGACTGGACTGTGAGCCCTGTGGAACTGGACTGCGATCTCTCTGGGACAGGACTGTTAACCCTGTTGATGGGTTGCGTAAAATTCCCATGAGTCCCTCTCGCTGAAAATGAAAGAAAATGGACTGTTAAAAATGAGCGTTGGTTTTTCAAGTGGAGATCTATGTTTAAAAGGAAAAATACAAAATGAGGCCAACCTCATGGAAACCCGGCGCCCCCTCCCCTCCCCCCTCTGCCCCGCCAGTGTTAGGACTTTTTGAAAATAGAATTCAAAATGGACCTAAATTACAGAAGCACAAGATCCCCTAAACATCAATGGGAAGGAGCATATCAATTTTAAGATTGCACAACATTTTGGCTGTGAAAAAGAGTTACCAAATACAGGAGGTGGGGCTCGCCTCGAGGAATCAAATCCGTGTGTTAAGGATCTCAGACTGTCGTGGGGAGCTATGCAGCAACAATTCACCACCTAAAAGATAATAAAATTACCAGCCATTATCTAAACTACAGAACTCATCAAAAATATGCAAGAGACCAATTACCCAATCAACCACTATGGTAATCATGAGCACAACTCGACGTCCAGGAAACTGGACAATCCTAAAACAGTGCAAAACCAATGATAGCACATTATCACACCCTAATCGAGTTACTGCTGACTAGCCCACCAAAAACACTGAAAAGGAGACATTTGAAACTCAATGGACAGAACAGTTTAAACATAGCCCAAGAACTCATTTGGAGTGAAGATAATGAAGCCTGTTTTAGTATAACTGAAGGCCTGTTTCGCATTTAAGGTTGTTTCTCGTGACACGATTCAGGTCGCAGTCTCGTGGCATAAGTTTAACCCCAGCTTCGAAAAAAGTGGGACCCCGAAATATCGGCGTGAAGAATCTCTAAAACTCAAAAGGACAGCACCACGACAGCAAACATGCTTTAACAATGACTATCAAATCGTCAACGAGAAACAACGCGACAAAACCGAAGAAAAACCGAACATTGTTTCCACTCTACAAGCTGGTCCAACGCTACCAAGGGGTAAAATTATACCTATCTGAACTTTTAAGACTACCCTGACCAAGGAAAAGTGAATACTCACCCCACAATTCCGATACGACCAGGACAACTAAGGCAAACCCCGGAGTTCGAACTGTCAAAAGGGAATTGTTGAGTATGGTTCCTGAAACCCCAGAATTCTAACCTAGCTAGATCATGGGTCTGGGAGGTTGGGGTTTTTCTTACTGTTCCTACCTGTTGATGTTCTGGTGTGTTTTCACCTTCCAGGTTTAGTGCAGAAGAATTTTGGGAGGTGGGAGAAATGTGCTCTTTTAATCTGTTCTATGTGTTATGTGTTCTTCCCAAATATACAGCATTTGAGTTGCCATTTCTCCCTATTTGTAGCTGATGGCTATATTAGTAAAATGTGCCTCTTTACTCTATTGGAACACAAAAAAAACAGTTTTGCATTCTACCCAACTGGCTCTGTTTCAGATTCTCACAACCCCCAAATCAGACCACAGTCTAGAATCCAGGGTAGGGGCGTCTCGAAAACGCCAAGGTGTCAGAGAAACGTCACCAAAAACCAACCCTACATAATGGCGACCACAAAGGGACTGTGGCAAAAGGGATGTGATGAGACAGACGTTGGTTGTAAGAAAATAAGTAAAATGGAAGAGAGGATTGCTTCCTATGTGGTCAAAAGAGTGAATGTAACAAAGAAGTGGGTACGCGATCTGTTGCGTGCTGAGCGTCGAGGGGACGCTGCAGCCCAGTGGACAGAGGATGAAACTCACAAAAAGGCACTGGAAAAGGCTATTTGTCTCGTATGTTTGCATAAACAGGTCCAACTCTTAGATTCAACAGTAGAGAAGCTAAGGGCTGAACTGAGAGAGGCAGAGGAACATTCTAGTGCACAAACAATCATAGGGCAAAGGTTAATGAGAGAGTTACATGAGCACAACGAGGAAAGGCTTTACACAGGTAAGTAGTTCAGGAATGGGTGGGATTATATGCAGTGTGAGGTCACAGAGGCTAATAAAAATGAATGGGGACTGCAAGAAGAGAATTGTCGCCTTAATAGTCAAATTAAAGAGCAGGAGCAGAGAGTCAAAGGTTTGAATGGGGAGATCACGGCCCCTGCCAGCAGCAAATTAAAAGTTTAAACGACGCTCTGCCCAGGGCAAGAGGCATGCTATGCTTCATAAGTCCGGGTACGACCCGGGCAGACCTGGACGAGCAGGAGAAAACTGTTCAGTCACCACCTGTAGCGGCGGGGAACAACCCGGTTGGTGCAGCTGAAGGGAGGGACAATCGCTCAGGCAGGCAGGGAGTATTGACCACCACCCCCTGTGGTGCCGGGGTTTAACTCGGTTTGGTTGCAGGGAGAGAAGGGTGAGCCAGAACTGAAAGGGTCGGAGCCGGGACCAATGTGTCTGGTCCGGCAGCAAAAGTTCAGCGTGTGTGGGTGGAGAGCCGGGGGTTCTTGAGAGCAAATTCGTTGTTCCCCACACTACCCAACAGTGGAGGGCTATGGTAAGCCACCTGAGTAAGCTTACACATAAGGGAGACACCTCCGTCCACTTCATGGAAGTGGAACAGACAGCCGAAATTAGCGGGTGAGATGACTCAGAGCAGGTAAAACTGTTCCTTTTCTTTCCTGGACAGCAAGCTGTACCAGTCCCTTTCGGCTGAGTGCAGAAAGAGCAGGGGTACACATGATGATGTCCGGGATGAATTTCTGGAGGTCATGGGTCTAATTGAGGGAAGACCCTTCTCCCGAGTGGAGAGGACAGTGCAGCGCGTGGGAGAAATCCCTCAGGCTTTCGCTGACAGGCTGTGGCCTGTGTATCAGCGAGCCTGCAGTATGGCTCTCGACCGGGCTAACCTTACACCGGGCGAACGGGTACAATGGCCCTGGAGCATAGTGAACAGCCTGGCCCGGATCACAGCCAGAACAGAGCTTTGGTTTGACCCGAGGGAACCCCAAGCCACTGAGGAAACAATGATCAGGCAACTGACCATGGCATATCAGAACTGCAGGGGGGAAGAGCACACACCCAAGGGAAAGGTACATGAGTTAAAACAAATTCATGGAAAAAAAGAGTGGCACTAGGAAGCGGGTAACCCTCCGAAACCAAGCGTAGCTGCTTTGGGTGCGGGGAGAATGGGCATTGGAGGACGGACTGTAGGAATCCCTGGAAGGACAGGGTAGGAAAGAATCCCACAGTCCCAGCCAAAAATACTGAGCCGTCGGTCTCTCCCCAAACATTTGAGACCATGGTGGCTGCATTCTGAACCGTACTAATGGGTCCGTGGAAGGTAGCCACGGCCACCGGTACAGTGATACCATCTGCCCCATCTCACCCAGATTTATGACTAAAACCAGCGCATCCTGTCGACCTGTGTCCCGAGTGTACGGTGCCTGGAAGCGACCGTATGTCGAAATGGAGGTGTGGAGAGTAAAGGGGACTTATTTTCTGGACACTGGAGCAGCATGCACCATAGTCTATGCAGATGACCCCACAGCCTCGACACTATCAAACGGGACCCCGTACAGCCTAGCGTGATTCACGGGCAATGAACAGGCTGGCTCATTCTCCATCCCGCTGTCCATTCAATTAGGAACACTGCACACTCAGTGGACGTGTGTCCTGATGAAGTGGGAGCAGGAGGGAAAAGGAATCATGGGGGCCGACTTTATTATAGGTCACTGGATTCTAGTGGATTGAAGAAACCATTGCCTGTGGGGGCAGCCTGTACCAGTAAAGAAATTGAGGTAGCAGACATCCCAGAGTAACAAGGAAAGGGGACACTGTGTACAATGAAGACAAAGGAGGGTTAAACCTTGAATTACTGGTCAGTAACACTCCAGTGTAGTAGCGGGCTGCTGTGCGAGTACAACTCGCTGCATTTGCCACTCACAAACATGATTGTAGGAGAATAAACCGGATCGATATCAGTGTGAATGTGGACCCCATGACCCCACCACAAAAGCTGTACAATTTCCCCAGGGAAGCAGAGGCAGACATGGAAACGACCATAAGTTATTTGGTTAAACAGGGGGTATTGATACCGATAGCCACCCAAGTGAACTTTCCACTGTGGCAGGTTCAGTAACCGGGAATTCCTGGAGAGCCACGGTGGATTACCGACTACTCAACCGTAACATCCCGGCCTGTGCACCCATGGTCACAGCTGTAGCCGAACTCATTGGAAGTATCCCAGCATCCGCGACCACGTTCACGCTGCTGGACATTTCCAACGGGTTTTGGTCCATTCCCTTGCGAAGGAGGACCAGTACAAGTTCGTTTATACATTGGAACTGCCTGCCCCAGGTTTTTCACAACAGCCCCAACATTTTTCATCAATGCATGGCTTACTGCTAGAAGTGTTTAGCAGACCCCGGCAGCTGGTCCAGTATGTGAACAATCTGTTCCTATTCACCGATGAGCGTGAGCAGCATGGCCCACTGCTGGCCGAGCTGCTGGAGCTACTTAGGGAGAAAGTTTTTAAACTTAACCCAAAGGAGGCGCAGATCGGCCAAAACGAAGTAAAGTTCCTGGGACTGACAGTGCGCGCTGGGGATAGAGCCTTTGATAATCCTAGAAGGCAGGCAGTACAGGTATTACCAGCCTTCAACTCAGTAACGGGAGTGAGATCTTGTATGGGACAAACAGGAAACTGCAGAGTCATCATTGAGGATTATGCTGCTAGAGCAGCCCCTCTGCTCCGGCTCCTACACAAGGGAGCGGAGCGGGATTGGGACCAGGGTTGCGAGGTAGCATTTAAACAACTCAAGGAAAGGCTGCAGACCACACCAGCCCGAGGAGCGATTGATCGGGGTAGAGAGTTTTTCCTGGAGGTGTCAGCCAGCGGAGACAGTCTGATCGCAGGGCTGTTGTGGGAACGGCACGGCCAGCTGAGACCGGTGGTTTACTCTTCCAGGATACTCACCGATGTGGAAAAGGGGTAGTCCAACAGTGAGAGGCACCGACTGACCCCTCATTGGCTGTGAAGAGATCTTTAATCTTCACAGGATGGTCCCCTATCACACTCCTCACCCAAGATACGCCTACCCAGATGATCCTGAATGGGAGGATTAAGGATGGGATAGTGAGCAGTGCTCGCATCGCTCGCTGGACCCGACTCCTCTCCCAGATGGACCGAAGGATAAAAGGCCTGTGCGAGCCATGTCTCGCAGCTTACAGGATCTACCCGGGGACAGCCCACCGGTGCTCTGTAGAAGGGGTATTGGAAGTCAACGTAGGTTTTCGGGCAGGGATACACCCCTCGGGCCGCGAAATCTATGTGGACGGTTCGAGCACAGTAATTGTTGATGAACGACTTACAGGGTGGGGAGTCTATGACCCAGTGGCGAACATTACCCTGTATATTAAACTCCGCAGCACCATGACCGCCCAGCATGCTGAACTGTCCACGGTGGTATATGTGGTCATAGACAACGAGAATTTCCCTACACCGTACACGATTAAATCGGACATTATGTTTACATGCAACTCGTGTACGGAGTACCTGGCCATCTGGTCCCGTCAGGAGACCTTTGGCAATCAAGCCGATGTGAGACCTTTGGCAATCAAGCCGCTGCTGGAAAAGAAATGACGGCCTTCGGGGAGGAAAGGGAGATTTACATTCACAATGTGAAAGCCCACTCGACCACTGAACCTCGAGGTCAGAGAAACCAGCAGGCAGATGTGCTAGTAAAGGAGGGTGCTCGCACAGGGAAGTTTTGGGATCCTTACGCCCTGGAACCCATAGCAGCAGTTAGGGGCAGGATATGAACGGCAGGCAGGGCAGGAGTAGTATTAGCGCCGGACCTCAAAACAGTTCAAACCCAGGATCTAGTCCTAAGACCCGTTTTAAATGCACGAACCAAGGGAGAAAAGGTAGAAGGACGATACGGCGCAGCAGCCATGATCATTAAAGAAGGCATGCTGTTCAGGAGAGAGTAATGGGTAATGCCACAACAACACAGGTGATAATTCCTCCAACTTGCCCATAAGGGTCCAGGAGCGGGGCACCCCGGACCTGTGACCACCTGGCAATGGGTGGAACAGGCAGGGTGGTGGCCGAGACTCAGGGAGGATGTCCGCGCCGACTGCCTAGTGTGTGCTGCTAACAATTCTGACACCCAGAAAAGGAAGGTTTCTATGTGACACATCAGGAGGTTAGAGGGACCATGGCAGTCGATTCAGATCGATTACATCGGGCCCATACCCAGCGCCCAGGGCGGCTATAAGTACTGCCTAGTCCTGGTGCCTGCGTTCTCCAAATGGGTTGAAGCCTTTCCATGCCGAACAGGCACCGTTTTAGGAACGGCTAGTATCCTTGTGAAAGAGGTATTCCCCGGTGGGGACTACCACAGTATGTGGAGTCTGACCAGGGGGATCCACTTCACAGATCAGCTAATGCAGGCAACCCTTAATGTGCTCGGCATTCAAGGGGAATTGCATGTTGCCCATAACCCACAGTCATCAGCTATTGTGGAGCGTTAAAACCGCAATATTAAAGGAAGGCTGCGGAAGGAGACGGGACACTCACCCGAAAAAAGGGTAGAGGTCTTACCGCTGATCCTAATGGGGATCCGGGGGAGCCAGTCACAGAGCTCGGGGTATTCCCCACACGAGCCCATGACTGGGAGGGCCATGCGAATCCCCACCCATGTCCTCGCCCCGGTACTCACGGAAGGTCAGCTCAGAGAGGTGAACCAGGACCGTTTTGTTAAGAATGTGTTTGAATACCTCAAGCAGACTCACTGGCAAGCTGCTGATAACATGGGGAAGCAGCTTCGGAGCAACCGATTGCTGCTAGCACCCCGCTAGCAGCACAAATGGGAGATAGTGGATCAGGTGATGCTTAGGAATTTTGCTCGGGTTGAAACATTTGAAGCCCTATATATGGCACCATACCACATTGTGGACAAGGGAAGATCCATGGTCTATACCTCAAAGATGCCCCGCTGCACGAAGTGGTTCCATATCAACCAGTGTAAGCTGTTTAAATCAGGAGAGCCCGAAAAACGTAAGAAGCATCCAGCAGCCGCTGGCTGTGACAGTCCCAAAGTGGGCGGGGCAGCCAGACAAACAGGGCAGGTGGGAGCGGGGAACTGCGTTACTGGAGGTACGATCCCACCAATTGCTTGGGACTTGGATGCACCCCAGTAACAGTAGCCCCAAGAAGGTCTACCCACACACCACAGCCAAAAGCCCCGTGGTCACCAGCGCCCCAGTTCCAGTCGCTCTGTCCAGATAAGGTCGCAACCAGGTAGCGGACACCCAATGTCAGGAAACGTTGTAAAGATAAGGGCCCTCAGCCTGCAGCTTCAGGCTGCGCAAAACCTACAGAGCAGGACACTGCGGCCACACCAAAAGGGGCAATGTGCTGCATCATCGAAGGGAACAGTTCCCCGATCGCCTGGGACACAGGGCAAACCCCAGTAACATTAGTAAGAGCCCTCTGGATGTTGTGGCTCAGGCCGCCTTACTTGCAGCCTTACAAGATGCTCAGGGGCTGTCCCAAGTGGAGGTAAACAGGAATTAGCCTGACCATCCGGAGACGGGTGGCAGATGTACATCTATAGCGATGTGAATTTAAGGATGTTTAAAATATGAATTTATGTATGTTTAGTGAATGATTTAGAATAGTGTAAGATTTATCTGTGTAATGATAAGTATATATGTATTAGTTAACTGGGGTAAGGATAATAATCTACCTGTGCAGCTGGTAAAAGAAGCACAGTACGGGTAACACCTGGGAGTAAGAGGAATCTACCGCTATGGCTATTAAGGAAGCACCGTTAAGATAACAAGCAGAACGATTGTGAGACAAAGTTAAAAGCAATCAGTCCACAAGGAACTGAATAAGACAGCCAGTCAATTAAAGACTAAGATCCCAACTTGGAACTCAGTCACCTTTGTCAAGCCAGAGAGCTTTCTCAGGGCAAGACAATCTGTTTTATGTGCCCCTGCAGGAAAGAGGACAGCATGAGAAGGATCCTGTTCCTGCTCGCCCTGATAAGGATGAGCAGCAGCGACTGAGGAGACGTGGAAGAATCCCTCATTTACGGGTGTCCAGTGAGTGAGTGCAGTTTGTGCATTAAATGCGAGGCACCAGTTAAAGTGGCCCAAGAATGGATTTTACCCATTCCTGAGCCCTACACTGTTCACCTCACAGTCACCGACAATTTCACACATCTACAAGAGTATGGAACATATTTTGGTTATGCAATTCATACTCTACCCGAACATCTTGCCTCTTTGTTGAAAGCTATGGAAATATCGCAAAAACATATCTGCACTCGAGAACAAAAGACATTTAAGATAGAGAGTGAGATCTTGGCTATCAGAGTTCCACCCTGGTGGGACATTTTCGGAAATATAGAAGTACCTTCTTGGATCAGGATAGCCTCCCATCTTTTGGTAGTATGTCAGCTCGGGATAGTGCTGTATCTGTGGTGTTCCAAGTGAAAAGGGGAGAACCGAAGGCACCAATATCGATATTACAGGATGGTGGACAAACCTTACGAACCCTATTAGCAATTTAAGTTTATAATGTTGTGTGATGTATTCGAAATATGTATTATCTTGTGAAGTGAAAAGTAACTTGCCTATATGCCTGTAAATGGAAAAGGATGTAACTGAATGCTGCATCATGTAAAGCAAAATGTATGTTATGGCTTCGGGAAGGTTAGCTATTGAGAGTCAGGAATTTCTGCTCACCTGTAAAGTGATACTATGGTTGAATAGTGTCATGGTGGGGACTGAAGGGTTCACAAAGATTCCCATGAATCCCTCTCCCTGAAAATTAAAGAAAAGCTCCTTTTGGCTTGTTAAAAATGAGCTTTGGATTTTTCAAGTGGAGATCTAAGTTTTAAAAGTAAAATCGCAAAAGAGGGCAAACCTCATGGAACCCCCCCCCACCAGTGTTTGGTTTTTTTAAAAGAAAATACAAAATGGAACTAAATTACAGAAGCCTGAGATCTCCTAAACGTCTATGGGAAGGAACATATCAATTTTAAGATTCCACAACATTTTTTCTGCTGCGAAACAGAGTGACCGAATACAGGAGGTGGGACTAACCTCTGTGAAGCAACTTCGTGTGTTAAGGATCCCAGACTGTCTGGGGAACTATGCAGCACCAATTCTCCCCCTAAGAGAAAATCAAATTACCAGTCATTATTTAAACTATAGAACTCATCCAAAATATGCAAGATGCCAATTATCCAATCAACCACTATGGAAAGCATTGGCCCAACTAGGTGGCCAGGAAACTGGACAATCCTAAAACAATGCAAAACCAGTGATAGCACATTAACACACCATAATCGAGTTACTGCTGACTCGCCGACCAAAAACACTGAAAAGGAGACATTTGAAAAGCAAAGGACAGAACAGTTTAAACAAAGCCCAAGAACTGATTTGGCGCGAAGATAAGGAAGCCTGTTTTAGTATAAATGAAGGCGTGTTCTGGCAGTTAAGGGTACTTCTAGAGACACTATTAAGGTAGCAGTCTCATTGCATAAGGTTAACACCAGCCTTGATAAGTGGGACCCCGAAGCATCCATGAAAGGAATCTCTAAAACACAGAATGATAGCACCACGACCGCAAACAGGCTTTCAAAATCACTTCGGAAAGTTTTGGTTCATCGCAACCAATCAAACAGTCAACTGGAACCAACCCGACAAAACCGAAGAAAATACGAAGATTTTTGCACTCTACAAGCTGTTCCTAAGCTATCAAGGAGTAAAGCATTACCTAATGGAACTTTGAAGACTATCCTGACCAAGAAAAAATGAATACACACTTATCAAGTCCAATACGCACATTACCGCATCAGCGGACTCAGCACAATTGAAAATGCGACGCAGGTTCAGGTCATCAACAAGGTCTGGGGTACAGACTACAGAACCCGGACAACTAAGGCGAACCCCAGAGTTTGGAACAGGACCAGTACAACTAAGCGAACCCGGGAGTTGGAACTGTGAAAAGGGAATTTATGAGCATGGTCCCTGAAACCCCAGAGTTCTTCCCTAGCTAGATAGTGGGTCTAGGAGGTTGACGTTTTTCTTACTAATCTGGTGTGTTTTCCCCTTCCTGGTTTAGCGCATAAGTATTTTGGGAGGTGGGAGGACTGTGTTCTTTTAATCTGTTTTATGTGTTATGTGTTCTTCCCAAATATATAGCATTTCAGTTGCCATTTCTCCCTATTTGTACCTGATTAATATGATTATTACAAACTTGCCTTTTTCCTCTATCTGAACACAATAAAACCAGTTTTGCATTTCCAACTGACTCTGTCTCAGTTTCTCACAGCCGCCAAATCAGTCCACAGTCTAGAATCCAGGTTGTGGGGCGCCTCGGAAACGCCAAGGAGTCAGAGAAATCTGACAAAAACCACCCCCTGCACCACGCATTAATTTCTCTATCTTGGTATTTCTGTACCCAGCATCACATGGTACCGCTAGCAACCATGAGATTACAACCTTGGAAATAGAAACTTAGAAACATACAAAATAGGTGCAGGAGTAGGCCATTCGACCCTTCGAGCCTCCCCCACTATTCGATAAGATCATGGCTGATCATTCCCTCAGTAACCCTTTCCAGCTTTCTCTCCATACCCCGTGATCCCTTTAGCCATAAAGGCCATATCTAACTCCCTCTTGAATATTTCCAATGAACTGGCATCAACAACTCTCTGCTGCAGGAAATTCCACAGGTTAACAACTCTCTGAGTAAAGAAGTTTCTCGACATCTCAGCGCTAAATGGCCTACCCCTTATCCTAAGACTGTGTCCCCTGGTTCTGGACTTCCCCAACATCGGAAACAATCTACCCGCATCTAACCTGTCCAATCCCGTCAGAATCTTGTATGTTTCTACGAGATCCCCCCTCATCCTTCTGAACTTCAATGTACAAAGGCCCAGTTGATCCAGTCTCTTCTCATATGTCGGTCATGCCATCCCGGAAATCAGTCTGGTGAACCTTCGCTGCAAACCCTCAATAGCAAGGATGTCCTTCCTCAGATTAGGAGAGCAAATTTGAACACAATATTCCATGTGAGGTCTCACCAAGGCCCTGTACAACTGCAATATGACCTCCTGCTCCTATACTCAAATCCCCTAGCTGTGAAGGCCAACGTAACACTTGCCTTCTCTAACACCTACTGCACCTGTAGGCCAACTTTTAATGACTGATGAACCATGACACCCAGGTCTCATTGCACCACCCCTTTTCCTAATCTGCCACCATTCAGATAATATTTTGTCTTCGCTATTTTTCCACCAAAGTGAAAAACCTCACATTTATCCACATTATACTGCATTTGCCATGCATTTGCCCACTCGCCTAACCTGTCGGACTACCCTGCAGCCTCATAGCATCCTCCTCACAGCTCACACCGCCACCCAGTTTAATGTCATCTGCAAACTTGGAGATATTACATTCAATTCCTTCACCCAAATCATTGATATATTTTGTAAAGAGCTGTGGACCCAGCACTGAGTCCTGCGGCACTCCACCATTCACTGCCTGCCATTCTGAAAAGGACCCGTTAACCGACTCTCTGCTTTCTCTCTGCCAACCAGTTTTCTATCCACGTCAGTATATTAACCCCAATTCTATGTGTTTTAACGTTGCACACCAATTTCTTGTGTGGGACCTTGTCAACAGCCTTTTGAAAGTCTAAATACACCACATCCAGTGGTTCTCCCTTGTCCACTCTACTGGTTACATTCTCAAACAATTCCAGATTTGTCAAGCATGAATTCCCCTTCATAAATCCATGCTGACTTGGACCGATCCTGTCAATGCTGTCCAAAAGCGCTGCTATTTAATCCTTAATAATTAATTCCAACATTTTCCCCACTACTGATGTCAGGCTAACTGGTCTATAATTACCCGCTATCTCTCGCCCTCGTTTTTTAAAAAGTGGTGTTACATTAGCTATCCTCCAGTCCATAGGAACTCATCCCGAGTCGATAGACTGTTTGATAATTATCATCAATGCATCCACTATTTCAAGGGCTACTTCCTTAAGTACTCTGGGATGCAGACTATCAGGCCCCGGGTATTAATCGGCCTTCAATCACATCATTTTCCGAACACAATATCCCGCATAATGAGGATACCCTTCAGTTCCTCCTTCTCACTAGAACCTCGGTCCCCTAATACTTTCGGAAGGTTATTAGTGTCTTCCTTCGTGAAGACAGAACCAAAGTATTTGTTCAATTGGTCTGCCATATCTTTGTTCCCCATTATAAATTCACCGGAATCCGACTGCAAGGGACCTACGTTTGTCTTCACTAATCTTTTTCTCTTCACATATCTATAGAATCATTTGCTGTCAGTTTTCATCTTCCCAGCAAGCTTCTTTTCGTACTGTATTTTCGAATTCTTAATTAAACCCTTTGTCCTCCTCTGCTTAATTATAAATTTCTCCAGTCGTCAGGTTTGGTTCTTTTTCTTGCCAATTTATGTGACTCTTCCTTAGATATAACACTATTTTTAATTTCCCTTCTTAGCCACGGTTGAGCCACCTTCCCTGTTTTATTTTTACTCCAGACAGGGATGTACAATTGCTGAAGATCATCCATGTGATTTTGAATGTTTGCCATTGCCTATCCACTGTCAACCCTTTAAGTATCATTTTCTAGTCTATGCTTGCCAATTCACGCCTTAAACCATCGAAGTTACCTTTCCTTCAGTTTAGACCCTAGTTTCTCAATTATCTGTGTCACTCTCCATCCTAATAAAGAACTCTAACATGTTATAGTCTGTCTTCCCCAAGGGGCTTCGCACAACAAGATTGCGAATTAATCCTTTCTCATTACACGTCACCCAGTCCAGGATGGCCAGCTCCCTGGTTGGTTCCTCGAAATATTGGTATAGAAAACCACCCCTAATTCACTCCAGGAAATCCTCATCCACCGCATTGCTACCAGTTTGGTTCGACAAATCAATATGTAGATTAAAGTCACCCATGATAACTGCTGTTCCTTTATTGCATGCATCCATTTTTTCTTGTTTGATGCTGTCCCCATAACTTACTACTGCTGTTCGGTTGTCTGTACACAATTCCCACTAGCGTTTTCTGCCCCTTAGTATACCGCAGCCTCCCATACCGATTCCACATCATCCAAGCTAATATCCATTCTTACTATTACATTAATTTCCTCTTTAACCAGCAATGCCACCCCGCCTCCTTGTCCTTCCTGTCTATCCTTCCTAAATGTTGTATGCCCCTCGATGTTGAGTTTAATCTCTGTCCTAGCTGCTAAACTCTGACTGCAGGACCTCCTCCCTCTGTCTACCAATGTCATTGGTACTGAGATGGACCAGGAGATATGACTGTTTATCCTATCCCCCAGAATGTTTTGCAGCATCTCAGTGTCAACCTTGAACCTGGCTCCAGCCTGGAGCGACCTCTACAGCCGCGGAAAATGCTGTCTGCTCGCCTGATTATCGAATCCCCAACTGCTAATGCTCCTCCATTCTCCTTCCTCCACCTGTAAAGCTGTGCCATCCACGGTGGCGTGGACATGTCTCGCTCTTCGGCCGCAGAGTCACCATCGCCCTCACCAGTACTCAGAAAATAATACTGGTGAAATCCTGAGTGAAATAGACAGAGTGAGAGAATATATTTGGGGGTTTTGGCTGCTTTGAATGTGGAAACATGCCCAGGCCCAGATGAAATGCATCCTAGGCTGTTGAGCGAATCAAGAGAGGAAATAGCAGACGGGTTGAACTTAAATTTCTAATCCTCTTTGGATTCGGGCTTAGTGACAAATCACTGGAAAATTGTTGATGTGATACCCTTGCTTAAGAATGCAGAAAGAGATAGCCCGAATAACTACATCCTGTCAGCCTATCCACAGTGGTGGGACAATTATTGAAAAAAATCTTGAAGGACAAGATAGATGCAGATTAAGAAAGGCAAGGATTATTCAGGGACAGTCAGCACGGATTTGTTAAGGAAAGCTCCTGTGTGAATCATCTGATTTCATTTTTCAAGGAGGCAACCTGGCGGATCGATGAGGGCAATGCATATGACTGAGTGTACATAGACTTTAGCCAAGCTTTTGATAAGGTCCCACATTGTAGATTGGTCCAGAAGGTAAAAGCCCATAGGATCCAGTGCAAAGTGACAAGTTGGATCCAAAATTGGTGTAGAGTTAGGAAGCAGGAGTTAACGTTTGTTGGATGTTTTTGTGACTGGAAGCATGATTCCCGTGCGTTTCCGCGGGGCTCAGTTCTGCGTCCCTTGCTTTTTGTTGTATACATCAATGATCCAGATTTGAATATAATGGGTGCGATTAAAAAGTTTGCAAATGAACATAAAATTGGCTGTGTGGTTAAACATGAAGAGGAAAGTCATGGACTGCAGCAGGAGGATTGCAATCCACTGGTCAGGTGGGCAGAACAGTAGCAAATTAAATTTAATTCCGAGAAGTGTGTCGTAATGCCCTTAGAAAGTGTATACACATTAAAAGCTAGGCCACATAGAAGTGTATATGAGCAAAGGGAACTTGGAGTGCTTCTCCACAAATCCTTGAAAGTCGCATACAAGGTGGATAAGGTGGTTCAGAAGACATACGGTTTGTTTGTCTGTATTTGTCGAGGCATTGAACGCAACAGCAGGGAGGTTATGCTTAATTTATATAATACAGTGGTTATGCCACAGCTGGAATACTGCGTGCAATTCTGTTCGTGTTATAGTAGGAAGTACGTGATTTCACTGGAGAGGGTGCAGACGAGATTTATGAGGATTCTGTCTGGAATGGAGAATTTTAACTTTGAGGGCAGAGTGCAAGGGCTGTGTTTGTTCTCATTGGAACATAGGACGCTGAGGGGAGATCTCATTGAGGTATATAACATTTTGAATGGCCTGGATATAGTGGACAGCAAGGGCGTATTTCCCAATTCTGGACCGATCATTTACGAAGGAGCATAGGTTTAAGGTGGTTAGGTGAAGAATTAGAAGCGATTTGAGGGGAAAATTCTTCACGCAGCGGATTGTGTGGGGTTTGTAACTCGCTGCCACGAAGGGTGTTGAAGACAGAAACACTCACCACATTTAAAATATGCTTGCATGGGCACTTGAAGTTACTTAACCTGCAGGATTCCTGACCGAGAGCCGCTAATTGGGACTAAACTGGATAACCTCTTGTTGGCTGGTGCAGACACGATGGTAAGTACATCATGGAAACTATTAAGGCCAGAGTTATCTCCTTGGATAGTTTCGGTCGCCTAGATGGGTCATAAAGGAATTTTCCCATATTTTTATCCACAATTCGCCAGGATTTTGACCTGTTTTGTTGGCACTCCCATGAGATCACATGGTTCCAGGAGGGGTGGAGTGTAAATTGTTGCAATTCATGGGGTATCGCATGACTGTTTGAGCATGGTGCTCGTTACCTGTCCAGCGTTGTTCATTATTCATAGATTTATATGTAACCTTCAGGGCTGCTGACCGAGGGCCGTGTGTCTTTGTCAGCTGGTGGGGACACAATGGGGTGAAGTGGCTTCTTTCTCCGCTTTAAATTTCTATGTTTTTATGTCCAATGTTTGTATGTTAGTGAGTGAGATGGACTCAGGGGACTCCGTCACTACCTGCCTGGATCTTCTCTGCTGTCTGGTCGTCAACCACTGCCTCTCTGCCTGCAAAGGTTTAAGCTGCGGGGTGACCACCTCTAGAATTGTGCTATCCCCGATATTCTCAAATCGCGGATGCACCGCAGTGACTCCAGCCGCCACTCAATCTACGAAACGCGGACCTCGAGTTGCTGGAGCTGGTAACACTTTCTGCACAAGTGGTCATATAAGCTCCGTGGAGCATCCAGGACTTCCCAAATGGCACAGGATGTGAACGCCACGGGACTGAGCTGTCCCGCCATGCATCTATTTAATAGACTCAGATCTAAGCCAGCAGAAATAAACTTAAAACTTAATAAAGAAACACTCACCAGATACTCACCAATCAGCTCCTTCCCTTGTGTCGACGTCAGTTTTCCAACTCTGACACCACTCTGTCGCATTCACTCTATAACAGGAAAGGGGTACTGAGGTGAATGATCAGCCATGATCTTATTGAATGGCGGTGCTGGCTCGAAGGGCCAAATGGCCTACTCCTGCACCTTTTTTTTCAATTTTTCTATGTTTCTATGTTTCTATTCTGCCTCTGTTCAGTTGCTTACACTCTCGCTCTGCTCCCGCTTAGGTCTCGCCCAGGTCTGCTTCCTCCTCCGGTCTGGGGCCTGCATGCAGAAGCACAACTACTGCCCAATACCGGGACCTATATACAGAAACTCAACACGTGTACAGAGCGGAACTGAGCAACAGCAACTGGCCAATTCACCGCACGCATACTATACACTCTGCATCTGACCACTGTCGGCTGGAGGAAACTGATACTGACCCTCTGTCCACAAATAGACTGAACACTCAAAAATTGACCAATTATCCGCATCATGACCAAACATTGAGAAACTGAGCAACTCATCACAAGCTCACTGAATACCCAAAAGTTGACTACTGAGTGACGAATGAATGAAAGGATTAACTTTTCCCCCTTGGACATTATATTTGGAAATTTAAAGATAAACTGAAAGGCTGAAATGTGCAGAAACTTCGAGCAGCTTACAATAGGCTTTTGGTTCACAAAACTATTTTAGTTGGCAAAGCAACTGTGTTGCAAAAAGAGTGCTGAGATGGACAGAATTACAAAAAATCAACAACAATACAATATCTTCGTTCTCATGGTCCAGGCAAACTTCCAACATTTTATGAACAGAGCCGAGTGGTCAAAATGGGACTTTTCTTGCTTTTAGTTCACACCTCAACTGAAAAAATCACATAAGAATTTTCATTGTGGATGCCTAATCAAAATGTAATTTCTAAATGCCCTGTTACCCTCTCCTTAATAATGGAATCCAGCATTTTGCAGACGACTGATATCAGGGTAACTGGCCTATAGTTCTCTGATTTGCTTTCCCTTATTTCTTGAATTTTACAGTTGCTACCTTCCACTCCGCTGGGATCACTTTGGAATCTAGGTACATTTGGAAAATCACGATCAATGCATCCACTATATCCGCAGCCACTTCTTTTCCAATTCTAGGATGTAGACCATCAGGTCCATGGGATTTGTCACTTTTTAGTCTCATTAGTTTCTCAAGTACTTTTTTTTATTCATCTAAATTATGTTATGTTCCTCATTAATTAACCCCGTTACCCCACTATTCTTTGTATGTTAATGTATCTCTGACTGCAAAGCAGATACAACAGATTTATTTAAACTCTCTTCATTTCCTCATTCCCCATTAGAATATCTCCTGACTCAGCCACTGAGTGACCAATCTTACTTTTGCTACTCTTTTCCTTTTCACATACGTTCAAATGCTCTTACAAACTGTTTTGAAACGGCTTGCTAGTTTACTCTCAGATACGATGTTGTCCCATTTTATCAATTATTGGTCATCCTTTGTTGTTATCTGAAACTCTCCGAATCCTCAGTCTTACTTCTATTCTTGATAATATTATGAGCCTCCCCTTTTAATCTAATACTCTCCCTACCTTCTTCACTTATCTACAGATAGATCACATATTCCATGCAGTTTTTATTTATCAATGGAATCTATGTTCGTTGAGAATTTTCAAACATTTCTTTAAAAGATTGCAACAATTTATCTACAGTCATAAATTGTAATCACATTTGCCAACCTACAATAGCCAGCTCGCCCCTCAAATTACATAAAAGCAAAATACCGCGGGTACTGAAATATGAAATAAAAAAACAAACTGTATTATTGGCTTTATTTATTTTTAAGAATCTCGTTTCAGAATTAATTATTTCACTCTCAAAATCAGCGTGAAATTCTATCATACCATGATCATTCCTCCACAGCGGAACCTTTACTATGAGATGAATAATTAACCGCGTCTTTTCAAACAAAACAACATCTAAAACAGCCTGTTCCCTGTTTGGTTCCATGAAGTATTGTTCCAGGAAATTGTCTCGAACCCATTCCATGAACCCAACTCCCAGACGACCCTTGCCAATTTTATTTGCCTAGTCTATCTGTAGATTCGTGTTCCCCAAGATTCATGTATTACCTTTGTTAGAAGCTCCAATTTTATGTAGATAAATAGTTTGTTCAACGGTATAGTTCCAACACACATCCCATCAGTGTTTTCTGCTCTTGTAATTTATTATCTTTTTCCTGACTGATTCTACCTCCTGGTCTCCTGAGCCATGATCCGTTATCACTACTGACCATATGTCATCCGTTATTTTCAGGGCTGCCACAGTCCTTTTATAATCTGCCTGTCTTTTGGAAATATCAAGAACCCTCGAATAATTGGGTTCCAACATTGGTCATCTTGCAAACATTTCTCTGTGATGGCTATTCATTGAAAGCCATTCATCTCAATTCTTGTCACGGATTCGTCGATTATGAAACAAACGTGGTTTACTATTATTTCCTATTTTAACTTATTTGCTGATGCACTGCAGCCACTAATCTCTCTGTCGCTTCCTGCCAAAGATGTAAACTTGGTTATTAATGCTCTGTTGGGACCAGAAGCAGACCTACAGAGATAAAATCTATATTTCGCTCCGTGCCGAACACTGTGAGGAAGTTTTTGTGCTGAAGACCATTTATTTAAAGATCTCGTGGCTCGAACAGGGAACAGACGGGTGTTTATGTGCAGAGGATATGGGATTGTGTTCTGATCCCTGCCTCTTTCTTGATTAAAAGGAATAAAGGATGAATGAGAGAGTGAAGCACAGTGAGAGATGGGTTGATAGAAGAATGTATGCATGGACCTGATTAAAAGTGGCCCAAACACGAAGCAATAGAAGGATATCGTCAGTAGACTAGCATAACCTCAGCTCCGAGATCTGGTCGGTGCCAATTCTCCTTCCGTGAGGAAGCAGCGGGAAGGACAATTCTACCCTGGGTAACATTGTCCTCCAAGAGCATGTAACTTAATTTGAATTCTCTGAGGCAGAAAGAGTTCATTGGGAGAGCGTTGGATGTAAAGGTCCCTGCTTCTATCCCTAGAAGGAGCGGTTTTGTTTTGTGCCTCCTTCTGAAAGGGGAGAAACAAAAGGGGTATTTCCTGCTCCTAACCCCGCTTCTCTCTGACTGATGGGAGTAAAACCACATCTGACCCTAACCACGTGTTGACAGTCAATGATTCTTCTCTGGAACTTGTCTTCATTCAAACTTCACCAACTGGAAATGTCTGGTTGACAATCATTTCGTTTATATTATTGGAGTGGAGGAGGAGTTGCGAGATGCTGTTCAATGAAGAGGTTTGTAGGGGGTGAAGGGGCAAAAGGGTAGGGGGCGGTGGGTGTGAGAGGGGCAGCGAGTCGGCCACGGTCTCTGGAACTGAATTAGAGAAGTCCAGAGGAGTAGAACAGGCTGGAAACAAGGAGCAAGTTAGGAGCAGCCAATGTGGAGACAAGTGAGTGAACGGCTTGTCAGTCTGGTTGTTTGGAGTTTGTTGTTTTCAATGGCGGGTTGCAAGGTTCACTCCCGCTTTGTGTTCGAAGGAATTGTGCTCAGATTCCCAGCTCCGAATTTCACAGCATAGAGCTCAAGGAGTGTTTGATATCAATGAGATTCAACGTCAGTTTCAGGAATTGGTGCCATGCTTCGGGACTCTCTCCAGCATCTCGCTGTTAAAGATTGAACATTATAGAATTTCACCTCCATGCTCGAGGTAAGTACGGCGCACTGTGGCTTTAGACACGTCTCCATTGAAAACAAACCAGTGCCGAGAAGACAAAGGTCACATTTATGGACACAGCTTTGGTGTCTTTACCTATGAAAGGAAAAATTTGCTTTAGAGATTAAATATAATGAACCTATAGTCTCAGGAAAGGAGATGAATGTGAGGTGTTCTCATTAAAACGTATAAAATATATATATAAGGCGTGAACTTTCTATCTCAGAGGCGGTTGCACTCCCAGTGGAGCCACGGCAGACAGATGGCGGTTCAGACAATATTAAGTCAGTGATGCAACGCAAATGTCAGATTGGCCAATTCATCTGCTTCGGGAGATGGAGAGGTTCATTGCTTGTTGCTTTTCTCCTTGGTCTTTTTCTTGCCTCTTTCCAAGTACTGCACCCTGCTTCTCTGTAACCTGTAATGTCTCATGGGCAGTGTTTCCCTTGTCACTTTAGACCAGCTACTTTGATACCATTACTGGTGAAATAAACAAGCTTTCCTGTAACTTTCAAATTCGCTCCCCGGTGGGTTACACAGACTGACGCTAGCAGACAGCACCTGGTGTTTAAATCAATTCCCCACAGTTCTTGAGTCCTCCCTATCTGTAGCTTTACACATGGCCTGAATCACACATTGGGCTTTGGCCAAGCTTCCCAGAATGCAATCTTGAACAGTTGATTTATACATAATTTTTTGAATTAATGTCTTTAACCAAACTCAGCTCCTTTAGCAGGGCAGTAATGCAAGCTGACAGACAATTATTTAGTATTTTAAATGTAAACGAGAAATGCCTTCTATAGAAAGGGGATTATAGAATATCAACTATCACAAGCATTGAGTCCAAAAGTGAGCAGATCCGCTGCGAGCAAGGTTTGAGCCTAGGCGAGAAAGAAAGGCAGCACCCAGTACTTTCCATTCTCAAATCATCGAGCCTACACTGTGTGCTAATTCTCTGAAATATTAAGACAGTGAAACGTGTGGAGGAACAGAGGGAGTTTGGAGAGCGCGTCCACCGATGCCTGAATGAAGCAGGCCAGGTAGAAAATCTTGATTAGAATGTAAATGGAAAACTTGCCTTTATTAGTAGAGGGATGGAATAAAAGAATAAGGACGTTATACATCAACCGTATAAATAAATGTTTAGGCAGCAGCTGGAGCACTGCGTGCAGTTCTGGTCACCATATTACAGAAAAGCTGTGATTGCACTGGAAAGGGTGATGAGGACATTTACAAGAATGTTTTCTGGACAGGAGAATTCTATCTATGAGGAACTATTAGAGATGCTGGGTCTGTTTCATTGGAACAGAGGAGACAGACGGGAGATCTTATCGAGGTGTATAAAATCATGAGCAGCCTGGATATTGGGTAGGAATGAACTGTTTCACTTGGCAGGGGAGTTAGTAACCAGGGGACAGACATGTACATTAATTGGGGGGAGGATTGGAAGAGATTTGAGGGGAAATGTCTTCATCCAGATGGTGCCGGGGGTCTGGAACCCACTGCCCGAAAGAGAGGGTAGAGGCATGTCATCTCACCACATTCAGCAACTACTTGGAGGGACACGTGAACATATTTTCTATATTTCTATGTAAAGTGCCGTAACCTACAGGGCTACAGAGCAAGAGCTAGAAAGTGGAATTAGGCTGGATAGCTCTTGGTCGGCCGGCAGGGACACGATGGACCGAAATGGCCTCATTCCGTGCTGTAAATGTATATGTTTCTATGTTTCGAATAAAGGACTATTATACTGCTATCCTGCATAATAATAAAAAGCGAAAGAATTGCACTGACCGTTAACACAATCTGAACACCTCACATATGTAACAGCTACACAATGTTCGAAAACAGCTGAAACACACGTTTCATTTTATTCACGTTTATTGCGATGTGATTTCCAGGACTGCGATTTGTGGCAACTCTTTAACCCATAGGTACAACAATGAGTATCTAATTCCCTGATCTGCTTTAACTGACACAAAGCTGGCACTGTTCCATCAACTCGGGCACTCCCTGCAGTACACTGAGTCGTGGATTTAAATATTTCAAATTTTTCAGCCCAACTGAGGTTGCGTTCAGTTCTCTTGCCCTGAATCATTATTGGTAAAAAGGAGTTGTTTGAGAAGCAGAAACT
The DNA here is from genome assembly GCF_044704955.1 of Pristiophorus japonicus. NCBI lineage: Eukaryota > Metazoa > Chordata > Chondrichthyes > Pristiophoridae > Pristiophorus > Pristiophorus japonicus. The sequence goes on along the minus strand of NW_027253073.1, from coordinate 452,443 downwards.
CTCGCCCCATTGCTTGGAATTTAATCTGCATTACTGAGCCTGACTGCTGCGGTTAAACACGTGAGTTTACCTGTCTCCGTGTGATCTACATGCCTTAGGGATGTCCAATCAGGGAGTTTGATGATTAAAGTGACATGGACTGTACAGTTGAATGGCTCTGAATGTCCGTGCCCAATATCTCTGGTTTAATTTATTATGCTGTGTTGTAACCATCGGTGGAAATATAATCTCACGCTGCTGGGCCCACCTGACTGTCACTAATAAGATAACAATACCTGATAGTCCAACGCAGGTTTCCTTTGTGTGTGAATTCGGTGTCCAGTCAAGTGATCAGCAGGCTCTGAAAAAACGAATGAAATCAACGCTTCTCAGAGAAAATGGGACAAGATTCAACCATAAATAGGCACAAATAATCTTTCTACCTTACGCCAACATGCGGCATGGCTAGTCAGTGTTTCTTGGCAGTTGCTAATTCTACAAATATGTATGCCGCGGTGTGATCGCTTCTTTACTGCCCTTTTGACAATTCAGCCCCTTTGTTCTGAGTTGTTTCTTACACAGACTGGGTGGGTGGGGTTGTGCTGTTTAGTGGTGTCAGTGCCGAGAGTGTCGTGCTTTTATATTTCATTAATTATTCCTGTGGCCACCTTATTCAGATTAGAATACTCTTGGAATCTCCGACATCATTAAGGTGATCAGGTTAGTGTTTTCATCCAAACTTTTAACAACCTCTCAATCAGGCTGAGCTCTGGGAACATGTATACATGGTCGGTAACTTCAAAGTTTCCGGTTCAGTTAATTGGGTCTGGAACTGTTTCTGGGTGCTAAGTAGGTTTACAGTGCGATGGGTTCAGTAATGGTTACTTGCATAGTTTCTGAGTCCTGGCTCATTTTACATGCGTTGGTTTATTGATCGCCACTTGGTCTGTATCCACCATTGTATTAGGCCGGGCTGGCTCAGTCACTCGACCAGCAAATTCTTATTTACAGTCTCGTAGCCTTTAATCCCCTCATTAGATGGTTGGATCTCTGTGATTTTAGTTTGAATTCACAGGGGTTCCCTCAGAATTCCAGGGCAAAGATGTCAAGGAGTGTTTGATATAATTTAGAACAGTAACAGGAAATATATATATCTGATTATCTCGCTGCCCAAGACTGAGGTTTATTTAATGTCACGGAGAACTTGGGGTCAGTGGACCAACGCACATTCATGATCCTTCGCTGCCGGGAAATCAGCAGGGAAGTTGTACTGTGCACCATTTTGATCTCCTTACCTTAGAAACGAAAACGCTGTTTTAATGGGGATGCAACGAAATATTCCAAGATCGATTTCTGGACCAAAAGGTTTGTCTTACGAGGAGAGATTTAGTAGAATGGGCCTACATTATCTGGTGTTTTGCTTCGTTTTTTTAAATTTCAAAATATACTTTATTCATATAAAAATTTGCACAATACATTGGTAGACAGTTCAGTACATTTGGATGCAGTCAGCAATTCCTTACAATACATTTGGATGCTAACGTCAGTTCCATTCAATAGATTTGCTTGCGTTACATTTCGAGGTACATTTCAGTGTAATCCAGGATACATTGTAATACAGTCATCATATTGCTTTACTAGTGGCACTATACGGTACACGGAATGGGTGAGGGTAAAGTTACATCTCTTGCAACATACATTACCAAACAGAACTTGCATTATACATGGCACTGCATAGGTTTTTTCAGATCCTGGTGCTCAATGTATACAAAAAGTTTGCAAGTACAGCCCGAGGGCAATTTTATACTGATTCCAGCCCCTGGGTTTATCATGACGGAAGGGTTTTAAACTGTGGCTCTTTCCCACCGTGCCATTCCGGCGACTGCACTAATTTTTAGAACGTCCCTCAGCACGTACTCCTGGAAATTGGATTGTGCCAGTCTCCAACACATGCTCTGGAAGACCAGCAAGTTTCAGCAAGTCCAAGATGCGTCTTTCACTGAGTTGATGGCCCTCCAGCAGCAGATGATGTCTGTCTCGGTGTGTGTCCCTGGGAACAGTCCGTAGAGCACAGAGAACTGTGTTACGCAGCTGCTTGGGATGAACACGACACCAACCACTGCATCTCCATCCAGGCCTACCTTGCAAAGGGGCAATCCCAAAATAGATGGATGACAGTCTCATCTGCACCACGGCCAACTCGGGGCAGAGTGCCACATCAAGTGTTTTCCTTTATGAGAGGCAATCTCATTGAAACGTGTAAAATTTATAGCTGGAATGAAACTTCTAACTCAGCGGAGTGCGCTCCCAGCTGAGCCACGGCAGAGTGATGGTGGTTCAGACAACCTTTATCTCAGTGGTGTAAATCGGAACTCAAAACGGCCAATTATTCTGATTTGGGAGCCAGAGAAGTTCGTTACTTGTTGATGTCCTCCTTGGTGGTGTTATTATCGGTCTTCAAATGTTTCTCCCTGATTGTCTATCACCTGGACTGTCCCATGGAATGTGTTCTCTTTGTCACTTCAGATTTTCCGCTTTGATACCAATCCTACTGACAAAAACAAGCTTTCCAGTGTATTTTTATTTGTCGCCATGGTTACGCAGAATGAGGCTAACTGATCACACTTGGTGTTAAAAACGGTTTCCCACAGTGTCATTTATGCTCCTGATCTCTTGCTTTCCAGACGGATTGAATGACACTTTTGGACTTTGGCCAGGCTTCCCAGAATGTGTTGGTGTATAGTCAGTTTAATCGTTCCTTTTTTGAGTTATTACAATTAACTAACCTCAGCTCCTTTAATAGTTCAGTAATACAACACTCCTAAATTATCCTTAACAGCGTTATTGGAATGTCCAACACCTTTCTAGAGAAAGTGTTTAAAGAATATAAACCATTACAGGAATTGAGGCCAACACTGGGCAGAACCGCTTCCAACAAGTTCTGAACCAGTGGGTGGAAACAAAGGCAGCGCCCAACAGTTTACATTCTCCAATCGCTGACCTGCTCTGTCTGTTAAATCGTTGCAATGTTTATTGTGCTGCGCTCCTGATTTTCAATTTGCTGCAGTTTCATGATATCGAAAAGACTGGCAGCAACCATCAAAATATCTCCTCTCTGAAGTGCAATAGTAATGTAGCATGTTGAGAACAGTTACAAACACAGATTACATTGTATTCATATTTGGTACAATATGATTTCCATTACTGCGATTGTTGTTCCCTCTGTCAGCCACAGATACACAGAGGAGAATCTCTGTTCCTTTATCTGTGTACGTGACACTAAGCTGGCGCTGTTCTACCAGAGAGGGCTTTCCCACCAGCTCACTTACTCCTATTGGTAAATCAATCTCCATCCTTCGTCTCCATGGAGACTGGTGTCGGGACAACTTTCCAGTTCGTGAGACATTACTTTTAAAAGTATTTTTTTTTGAAAGAGGGATTTGTCCTCCACTGCGGAGAATCGAAGATCCATTGCTGTGACTGTTCCCGCAGTTAAACAGGTGGGTTTTCCTGTCTCTGTGTGATCCACATGTTTTAGGGTTTCCACTCGGGACTTTGAAGATTGAAGTGACATGGACTGTGCTGTTGAATTGCTCTGAGTGTCCATCCTCAATATTAAGTTGAAATATATTGTTCTGTTGTAACCATGAGTGGCAATAACGCTGCTGTGTGCAACCGATTGTCACAAATAGGGGAATGTAACCTGAGAGTCTCAGTGCAGGTTTCCTTTGTGTGTAAATCAGGCATCCTGTCAAGCGCTCAGCAGCCTCTCCAAGAAGCAGAGAAATCACCAGTTTTCACTGAAAATGCGAGACGATTCGGTGGCATTTGCTGCGAAAGATGGTTGCTGCGTTTCGGCCTCAACCAGTGAGGTGAGTAAGTTTTCCTGCACAGGTTGTACTGTGTAAATATCTATCTGTTTCTCTCCTGGCGATCTGAGGTGTCAGCCCCTTCGTTCCGAGATGATTATTAAACAGGCGGCTGTTTAGTGAGGCCAGTGCCGATAAAATAGTGATTTACCTTTTATGACTTACTCCATGTGATCGCGTTGTTCAGGCTGGAATAACTTTGAAATCTACAACATCAGTAATTAATGTTTTACTTCAACTTTTTTGAGTTATTACAATTAACTAACCTCAGCTCCTTTAGTAGTTCAATAATACAACAATCCTAAATTATCCTTAACAGCGTTATTGGAATGTCCAACACCTTTCTAGAGAAAGTGTTTAAAGAATATACTCAAACTGTGCCGTCAGTAAGTTTTTGTTCTGGACAGCTTCGTACTGTGCAAATATATATCTGCTTCTCTCCGGGCGATCTGAGATGTCAGACCATTCGTTCCGAGCAGTTTCTTAAACAGGCGGCTGATCAGTGAAGTAACTTCCCAGAATATCCTGTTCTTACGGTTTACTATTTATTCCAAGCATTATTCAGACTAGCATAGTGTTGGAATCTGCAGCATCGGCTATTTAATGATATCGTTCAACATGTAAAGATCTCTGACATAGTACGAGGTCTGCCATTATTTCCGAGCTCAGGTTCATTTCATTGTTTGTGGTTAATGTTAATATTTAAGAAGAAGTTCAGTTCATTGGAACCACAGCGGCCTCTCGATCCTGGGTCAGTTTTCATGCGCTGGTTTCGGTGTTGGTCACTTGTATTGTTTCTGCTACTTCGTAGTTTTCAAGTGTTCGGTGAGGTGATTGCCACTTGGTCAGTTTAAGGTTATTTATTCAGTTTTGTTCCACTTGTTTAGGCATAGGTCACTTGGTCAGTTTCTCGAAGTTGGGTCAGTTAACGTCTACTTGATGATGTGCAGGTCACGTGCTCATATTTCTGGAGGTGGGTCTGTTTACACGCATTCGGTTAGTTGCTCACCTATCAGCTTCTCGGTGCTGGGTAGCTTTCCGTGACCTGTGTTAGGTGATGGTTACTTGCTTATTTCAAGGAAGCTGTTTCAACTCATTGAGTTTTCATGTACCGCGATGCCTGTGATTAACATGGTCAGTTTCTGGGCGATGTGTCAGTTGATGCATCTGTAGTAGTAGATGGTCAATTGATCATTTTATGTATATTGGGTCAGATAATGTGTGTTTGGTTAGGTGATGATCTCTCGGTCAGTTTCTGGGTGTTGGTTAAGTTGATGCGCAGGTGTGGCCCATTCGGCCCTTTGAGCCTGCACCGCCATTCAGTGAGTTCATGGCTGAACATGCAACTTCAGTACCCCATTCCTGCTTTCTCGCCATACCACTTGATCCCCCTAGTCGTAACATAAGAACATAGAACATAAGAATTAGGAGCAGGAGTAGGCCATCTAGCCCCTCGAGCCTACTCCGCCATTCAACAAAATCATGGCTGATTTGGCCGTGGACTCAGCTCCACTTACCCGCCCGCTCCCCTTAACCCTTAATTCCCTGATTGGTTAAAATGTATCTATCTGTGATTTGAATACATTCAATGAGCTAGCCTCAACTGTTTCCCTGGGCAGAGCATTCCCCAGATTTACAACCCTCTTGGAGAAGAAATTCCTTCTCAACTCGGTTTTCAATTGGCTCCCCCGTATTTTGAGGCTGTGCCCCCTAGTTCTAGTCTGCCCAACTGGTGGAATAAACCTCTCTGCCTGTATCTTGTCTATCCTTTTCATTACTTTAAATGTTTCTATAAGATCACCCCTCATCCTTCTGAACTCCAACGAGTAAGATCCAGTCTATTCAATCTATCATTATAAGGTAACCCCCTCATCTCCGGAGTCATCCTAGTGAATCGGCTCTTTATCCCCTCCAAGCTAGTATATTCTTACTTTAGTAAGTTGTCCAAAACTGCACGCAGTACTCCAGGTGCGGCCTCACCAATACCCTGTACAGTTGCAGCAGGACCTCCCTGCATTCGTACTCCATCCCTCTCGCAATGAAGACAACATTCCATTCGCCTTCCTAATTACCTGCTGTACCTGCAATCTAACTTTTTGGGAATCAGGCACAAGGACCCCCAGGTCCCTCTGCACCCCAGCATGTTATAATTTCTCCGCATTCAAATAATATTTCCTTTTAATGTTTTTTTTTCCAAGGAGGATGACCTCACATTTTCCAACATTGTATTCCATCTGCCAACACTTAGCCCATTCGCTTAACCTATCTAAATCTCTTTGAAGCCTCTCTGTGACCACTACACAACCCGCTTTCCCAATAATCTTTGTGTCATCTGCAAATTTTGCTACACTGCACTCTGTCCCCTCTTCCAGGTCATCTTTGTATATTTTAAACAGTTGTATATTTTAAAGCACCGATCCCTGTGGCACACCACTAAGCACAGATTTTCAACCCGAAAATGATCCATTTATCCCGACTCTCTGCTTACTGTTAGCCAGCCAATTCTCTACCCATGCTAATACATATCCTCTGACTCGGTGTACATTTATCTTCTGCAATAACCTTTTGTGTGGCTCCTTATCGAATGCCTTTTAGAAATCTAAATACACCACATCCATCGGTTAACCTCTATCCACCATGCTCGTTATATCTTTAAATAATTCAAGTAAATTAGTTAAATATGATTTCCCCTTCATGAATCCATGTTGCGTCTGCTTGCTTGCACTATTCCTATCTAGATGTCCCGCTGTTTCTTCCTTAATGATAGTTTCAAGCATTTTCCCCACTACAGGTGTTAAAATAACCGGCCTATAGTTACCTGCCTTTTGTCTGCCCACTTTTTTAAACGGAGGCGTTACATTAGCTGCTTTCCAATCCGCTGGTACCTCCCCACAGTCCAGAGAATTTTTACAGATGTTAACGAATGCATCTGCTATAACTTCTGCCATCTCTTTTAATACCCTGTGATGCATTTCATCAGGATCAGGGGATTTTTCTACCGAGAGATCAATTAGCCTGTCCAGCACGACCCCCTAGTGACAGTGATTGTCTCAAGGTCCTCCCTTCCCACATTCCTGTGAACAGTAATTTTTGGCATGGTTTTTGAATCTTCCACTGTGAAGACCGAAGCAAAATAATTGTTTAAAGCCTCAGCCTCATTTCCACATTTCCACATTTCCCATTATTAAATCCCCCTTCTCCACTTCTAAGGGATCAACATTTACGTTAGTTACTCTTTTCCGTTTTATTTTTCGGTAAAAGCTTTTACTATCTGTTCTTATGCTTTGAGCAAGTTTACTTTCGTGATCTATCCTTCCTTTCTTTAATGCTTTCTAAGTCATTCTTTGCTGTCGTTTAAATTTTTTCCCAATCTTCTAGTTTCCCACTAACCTTGGCCACCTTATACGCATTGGTTGTTAATTTGATACTCTCCTATATTTCCTTGGTTATACATTGCTGGTTATCCCTTCTCTTACCACCCTTCTTTTTCACTGCATTATATTTTTGTTGAGCACTATGAAAGAGATCCTTAAATGTCCTCCACTGTTCCTCAATTGTGCCACCGTTTAGTCAGGGTTCCCAGTCTACTTTAGTCAACTCTGCCCTCATCCCACTTTAGTCCCCTTTGTTTAAGCATAGTACGCTCGTCTGAGACACTACTTCCTCACCCTCAATCTGTATTAAAAATTCAACCATACTGTGATCACTCATTCCGAAAGGATCGATTACAAGGAGATCGTTTAATATTCTTGTCTCACTGCACAGGACCGGCGGTCCCAGTGAGGTAGACAGTGTGTAACCCGGGATCCAAGTGAGATCAGACAGTGTGTAACCCATGGGCCCAGTGTGATCTGAAAGTGTGTAACCTTGGGGCTCAGTATGATCAGAAAGTGTGTAACCCGGGCGCCCAGTGAGATGAGACAATGTGTAACCCGGGGGTGGGCCCAGAGAGATCAGTCAGTGTGTAACCCGAGATCCCATTGACATCAGACAATGTGAATCCGGGGTCCACTGAGATCAGGCAGCGTGTAATCCATGGGCCCAATTAGATCAGACAATGTGTAACCTGACGTCCCAATCAGATCAGTCAGTGTGTAACCCGGGTGCCCAGTGAAATCAGTCAGTGTGAAACACGGGGGTCCAGTGAGACCAGACAATTTTAACTCGGGTGCACATTAAGACCAGACAGTATGTAACTCAGGGGGTCAGTAAGATCATGCAGTATGTAACGCGGAGGTCCAGTTAGATCAGACAAGGTAAAACTTAGGGACCCAGAGAAATCAAAACTTGTGTAACATGGGAACAGTGAGTCAGACAGTGTGTAACCCGGGGACCCAGTGAGATCAGGCAGTGTGTAATCCGGGGGCCCAGTGAGATGAGACAGTGTGTAACCCTAGGACCCAGTGAGATCAGAGAGTGTGTAATCAGCGGGCACAGTGAGATCAGTCAGAGTGTAACTCGGGGGCCCAGTGAGATCAGACAGTGTGTAACCAGTGGGCCAGTGAATTCAGACGGTGTCTAAACCGGGGGCCAGTGAGATCAGTCGATGTGTAACCCGGGGGTCCAGTGAGATCAGACAGTGTGAAATCCTCGGACACAGTGAGATCTGGCAGTGTGTAGCCCGGGGGCCCTGTGAGATCAGACAGTGTGTAACCTGGGGCCCAGTGAGATCAGACAGTTTGCAACCCTGGGGATCAAAGAGATCAGGCTGAGTGTAACTCGGGGTCCCAGTGAGATCAGACAATTGCGCAACCCGGGGACTCATTGAGAGCAGAGAGTCTGTAACCAGGGGGCCACTGAGTTCAGACGGTGTGCAACCCGGTGGCCCAGTGAGATCAGACAGTGTATAACCCGGGGGCCAAATGAGATCAGACAGTGTGTAACCCGGGGGCCCAATGAGATCGGACAGTGTGTAACCCGGGGGCACAGTGCGATCAGACAGTGTGTTACCACGTGCACAGTGAGATCAGACAGTGTGTAATCCTGGGGCCCAGTGAGATCATACATGGCGTAAACCTGGGCCCTGTGGGATCAGACAGTGTGTAACCCTGGGGGCCCAGTGAGATCAGTCAGTGTGTAACCCGGGGGTGGGCCCAGTGAGATCAGACAGGGTGTACCCCGGGGGTGTACCCAGTGAGATCAGACATTGTGTAATCTGGTGGCCCAGTGAGATCAGAGAGTGTGTAACCCGGGAGCCCAGTGAGATCAGACAGTGCATAACCCGGTGGCCCAGTCAGATCAGACAGTGTATAACACAGGGGTCCAGTGAGATAAGAGAGTGTGTAACCCGGGAGTGGACCCAGTGTGATCAGATACTATTTAACTCGGGGGCCCAATGAGACCAGACAGTGTGTAACCCTTGGGGCCCAATTACGTCAGACAGTGTGTAACCCTGGGGCCCAGTGAGATCAGACATGGTGTAAACCGGGAGCCCATTGGGATCAGACCCTGTTTAACCCAGATGGGATGTTCCCTATGAAATCAGACAGTTTGTAACCCGAGGGCCCAATGATATCACACAGAGTGGAACATCAGGGGCCCAGAGAGATCAGACAGTGTGTAAGCGGGAGCACAGTAAGATCAGACAGTTTGTAACCCGGGGGCCCAGTGAGATCAGACCGTGTGTCACACAGGGGCACAGTGAGATGAGAAAGTGTGTAACCGGGGGCACAGTGATATCGGACTGTGTGTAACCCGGGGGCACAGTGAGATCGGACAGTGTGTCAGCCGGGAGCTCACTGAGATGACACATTCAGAAACCCGGGGGCCACTGAGGTCTGAAAGTGTGTAACCCGGGGGCCAGTGAGGTCTGAAAGTGTATAACCCTCGGACCCAGTGAGATCAGGCAGTGTGTAGCCCGGGGGCCCTGTGAGATCAGACAGTGTGTAAACTGGGGGCCCAGTGAGATCAGACAGTTTGCAACCCTGGGGATCAATGAGATCAGGCTGAGTGTAACTCGGGGTCCCAGTGAGATCAGACAATTGCGCAACCCGGGGACTCATTGAGAGCAGAGAGTCTGTAACCAGGGGGCCACTGAGTTCAGACGGTGTGCAACCCGGTGGCCCAGTGAGATCAGACAGTGTATAACCCGGGGGCCAAATGAGATCAGACAGTGTGTAACCCGGGGGCCCAATGAGATCGGACAGTGTGTAACCCGGGGGCACAGTGCGATCAGACAGTGTGTTACCACGTGCACAGTGAGATCAGACAGTGTGTAATCCTGGGGCCCAGTGAGATCATACATGGCGTAAACCTGGGCCCTGTGGGATCAGACAGTGTGTAACCCGGGGGCCCAGTGAGATCAGTCAGTGTGTAACCCGGGGGTGGGCCCAGTGAGATCAGACAGGGTGTACCCCGGGGGTGTACCCAGTGAGATCAGACATTGTGTAATCTGGTGGCCCAGTGAGATCAGAGAGTGTGTAACCCGGGAGCCCAGTGAGATCAGAGAGTGCATAACCCGGTGGCCCAGTCAGATCAGACAGTGTATAACACAGGGGTCCAGTGAGATAAGAGAGTGTGTAACCCGGGAGTGGACCCAGTGTGATCAGATACTATTTAAGTCGGGGGCCCAATGAGACCAGACAGTGTGTAACCCTTGGGGCCCAATTACGTCAGACAGTGTGTAACCCTGGGGCCCAGTGAGATCAGACATGGTGTAAACCGGGAGCCCATTGGGATCAGACCCTGTTTAACCCAGATGGGATGTTCCCTATGAAATCAGACAGTTTGTAACCCGAGGGCCCAATGATATCACACAGAGTGGAACATCAGGGGCCCAGAGAGATCAGACAGTGTGTAAGCGGGAGCACAGTAAGATCAGACAGTTTGTAACCCGGGGGCCCAGTGAGATCAGACCGTGTGTCACACAGGGGCACAGTGAGATGAGAAAGTGTGTAACCGGGGGCACAGTGATATCGGACTGTGTGTAACCCGGGGGCACAGTGAGATCGGACAGTGTGTCAGCCGGGAGCTCACTGAGATGACACATTCAGAAACCCGGGGGCCACTGAGGTCTGAAAGTGTGTAACCCGGGGGCCAATGAGGTCTGAAAGTGTATAACCCTCGGACCCAGTGAGATCAGGCAGTGTGTAGCCCGGGGGCCCTGTGAGATCAGACAGTGTGTAAACTGGGGGCCCAGTGAGATCAGACAGTTTGCAACCCTGGGGATCAATGAGATCAGGCTGAGTGTAACTCGGGGGCCCAGTGAGATCAGACAATTGCGCAACCCGGGAACTCATTGAGAGCAGAGAGTCTGTAACCAGGGGGCCACTGAGTTCAGACGGTGTGTAACCCGGTGGCCCAGTGAGATCAGGCAGTGAGTAACCCGGGGACCTAATGAGATCAAACAGTGTGTAACCCGCGGGCCCAATGAGATCAGACAGTGTGTAACCCGGGGGCACAGTGCGATCAGACAGTGTGTTACCACGTGCACAGTGAGATCAGACAGTGTGTAATCCTGGGGCCCAGTGAGATCAGACATGGTGTAAACCTGGGCCCTGTGGGATCAGACAGTGTTTAACCCGGGGGCCCAGTGAGATCAGTCAGTGTGTAACCTGGGGGTGGGCCCAGTGAGATCAGACAGGGTGTACCCCGGGGGTGTACCCAGTGAGATCAGACAGTGTGTAATCTGGTGGCCCAGTGATATCAGAGAGTGTGTAACCCGGGAGCCCAGTGAGATCAGAGAGTGCATAACCCGGTGGCCCAGTGAGATCAGACAGTGTATAACACTGGGGTCCAGTGAGTTAAGAGAGTGTGTAACCCGGGAGTGGACCCAGTGAGATCAGATACTATTTAACTCGGGGGCCCAGTGAGACCAGACAGTGCGTAACCCTTGGGGCCCAATGACGTCAGACAGTGTGTAACCCTGGGGCCCAGTGAGATCAGACATGGTGTAAACCGGGAGCCCAGTGGGATCAGACCCTGTTTAACCCAGATGGGATGTTCCCTATGAAATCAGAGAGTTTGTAACCCGATGGCCCAATGATATCACACAGAGTGGAACATCAGGGGCCCAGAGAGATCAGACAGTGTGTAACCGGGAGCACAGTAAGATCAGAGAGTTTGTAACCCGGGGGCCCAGTGAGATCAGACCGTGTGTCACCCAGGGGCACAGTGAGATGAGAAAGTGTGTAACCGTGGGCACAGTGATATCGGATTGTGTGTAACCCGGGGGCCCAGTGAGATCGGACAGTGTGTCAGCCGGGAGCTCACTGAGATGACACATTGTGTAACCCGGGGGCCACTGAGGTCTGAAAGTGTGTAACCCGGGGGCCAGTGAGGTCTGAAAGTGTATAACCCTCGGACCCAGTGAGATCAGGCAGTGTGTAGCCCGGGGGCCCTGTGAGATCAGACAGTGTGTAAACTGGGGGCCCAGTGAGATCAGACAGTTTGCAACCCTGGGGATCAATGAGATCAGGCTGAGTGTAACTCGGGGGCCCAGTGAGATCAGACAATTGCGCAACCCGGGGACTCATTGAGAGCAGAGAGTCTGTAACCAGGGGGCCACTGAGCTCAGACAGTGTGTAAACCGGTGGCCCAGTGAGATCAGACAGTGTGTAACCTAGGGACCCAATGAGATCAAACAGTGTGTAACCCGCGGGCCCAATGAGATCAGACAGTGTGTAACCCGGGGGCACAGTGCGATCAGACAGTGTGTTACCACGTGCACAGTGAGATCAGACAGTGTGTAATCCTGGGGCCCAGTGAGATCAGACATGGTGTAAACCTGGACCCTGTAGGATCAGACAGTGTGTAACCCGGGGGCCCAGTGAGATCAGTCAGTGTGTAACCCGGGGGTGGGCCCAGTGAGATCAGACAGGGTGTACGCGGGGGGTGTACCCAGTGAGATCAGACAGTGTGTAATCTGGTGGCTCAGTGATCAGAGAGAGTGTAACCCGGGAACCCAGTGAGATCAGACAGTGCATAACACGGTGGCCCAGTGAGATCAGACAGTGTATAACACAGGGGTCCAGTGAGATAAGAGAGTGTGTAACCCGGGAGGGGACCCAGTGAGATCAGATACTATTTAACTCGGGGGCCCAGTGAGACCAGACAGTGCGTAACCCGTGGGGCCCAATGACGTCAGACAGTGTGTAACCCTGGGGCCCAGTGAGATCAGACATGGTGTAAACCGGGAGCCCAGTGGGATCAGACCCTGTTTAACCCAGATGGGATGTTCCCTATGAAATCAGACACTTTGTAACCCGAGAGCCCAATGATATCACACAGAGTGGAACATCAGGGGCCCCGAGAGAGCAGACAGTGTGTAACCGGGAGCACAGTAAGATCAGACAGTTTGTAACCCGGGGGCCCAGTGAGATCAGACCGTGTGTCACCCAGGGGCACAGTGAGATGAGAAAGTGTGTAACCGGGGGCACAGTGATATCGGACTGTGTGTAACCCGGGGGCCCAGTGAGATCGGACAGTGTGTCAGCCGGGATCTCACTGAGATGACACATTGTGTAACCCGGGGGCCACTGAGGTCTGAAAGAGTGTAACCCGGGGGCCAGTGAGATCTGAAAGTGTATAACCCGGGGGCCCAGTGAGATCAGACAGTTTGTAAGCCGGTGGCCCAGTGAGATCAGACAGTGTGTAACCCGGGGGCCCAGTGAGAACAGACAGTGTTTTACCCTGATAACTTTCTGATCTCACTGGGCCCCCGGGTTACAAACGTGCTGTTCTCACTGGGCACCTGGGTTCCACACTGTGCGATCTCACTGGGACACGGCTTACGCACTGGACGCAGTGAGATCAGGCATTGTGTAACACTTGGGGGCCAGTGAGATCAGACAGTGTGTAACCCGGGGGTCCAGTGAGATCAGACAGTATGTAACCCGGGGGTCCAGTGAGTTCAGACAGTGCGTAACCCGCTGGCCCAGTGAGATCAGACAGTGTATAATTCAGGGGCCCACTGAGATTGATAGTGTGTAACCCGGGGATGGACGCAGTGAGTTCAGACACGATGTAACTCGGGGGCACAGTGAGATCGGACAGTGCGTAACCCGGGTGCCCAGTGACATCAGACAGTGTGTAACCCGGTGGTCCGGTGAGACCAGACATTATGTAACCAGGGGGCTCAATGAGATCAGACTGTGTGTAACCGGGAGCACAGTAAGATCAGACAATTTGTAACCCGGGGGCCCAGTGAGATCAGACTGTGTGTAACCCGGGGGCCCTGTGAGATCGGACAGTGTGTAACCCGGGAGCTCACTGAGATGAGACATTTTGTAACCTGGGGCCACTGAGGTCTGAATGTGTGTAACCCGGGGGCCAGTGAGATCGGACAGTGTGTAACCCGAGAGCTCACTGAGATGAGAGATTGTGTAACCCGAGGGCCACTGAGGTCTGAAAGTGTGTAACCCGAGGGCCCAGTGAGATCAGACAGTGTGTAACCCGGGGGCCAGTGAGGTCTGAAAGTGTAAAACCCCGATGCCCAGTGAGATCAGACAGTTTGTAAGCCGGGGGCCAAATGAGATCAGACAGAGTGTAACCCGGGGGCCCAGTGAGAACAGACAGTATTTTAACCAGATCACTGTCTGATCTCACTGGGCCCCCGGGTTACAAACGTTCTGTTCTCACTGGGCCCCTGTGTTCCACACTGTACGATCTCACTGGGACACGGTTTACGCACTGGACGCAGTGAGATCAGGCATTGTGTAACATTTGGGGGTCAGTGAGAACAGACAGTGTGTAACCCGGGGGCCCAGTGAGATCAGACAGTATGTAACCCGGGTGTCAAGTGAGTTCAGACAGTGTGTAACCCGGGCAGAATGGGCCCAGCGCGATCAGAAACTGTGTAACTCGGGTCCCAATGAGATTTGACAGTGTGTATCCCAGGGGACCAGAAAGATCAGACAGTGTGTAAACCGGGGTCCCAGTGAGAGCAGACAGTGTGTAAACCGGGGGCCCAATGAGATCTGACAGTGTTTAACACGGGGGCCCAGTGAGATCAGACAGTTTTTAACCCGGGGCCCCAGTGAGATCAGACAGTGTGTAACCCGGGGCCCAGTGAATCAGACCGTGAGTGACCCGGGGGCCCAGTGACATCAGACAGTGTGTAAGCCGGGGGCCTAGTGAGATACGAGAGTGTGTAAACCGGGGGCCCATTGAGATCAGACAGTGTGTAACGCGGGCAGAATGGGCCCAGCGCGATCAGAAACTGTGTAACTCGGGTCCCAATGAGATTTGACAGTGTGTATCCCAGGGGACCAGAAAGATCAGACACTGTGTAACCCGGGGGCCCAGTGAGAGCACACAGTGTGTAAACCGGGAGCCCAATGAGATCAGAGAGTGTGTAACCCTGGGGCCCAGTGGCATCAGACAGTGTGTAAACCGGGGGCCCAATGAGATCAGAAAATGTGTAACCCCGGGGCCCGGTGAGATCAGACAGTGTGTAACCCGGGGGCCCAGTGAGAGCAGACAGTGTGTCACACGGGGGTCCAATGAGATCATACAGTGTGTAAACCGTGGGCCCATTGAGATCAGGCAGTGTGTAACACTGCGGTGTCAGTGAGATCAGAGAGTGTGTAACCCGGGGGCCCACTGAGGACAGACAGTGTGTAACTCTAGGAAGGCAGAGAGATCAGACAGTGTGTAACCCCGGGGCCCAGAGAGATCAGACAGTGTGTAACCCCGGGGCCCAGATTGATCAGACAGTGTGTAACCCGGCGGGACAGGTAGATCTGATATTGTCTTAACCCGGGGAGAATGAGTCCAGTGAGATCAGACAGTGTCTTAACCCAGGGAGAATGGGCCCAGTGAGATCAAACACAGTGTATCCCGGGGAGGATTGGTTCAGCAAGATCAGATCGTGTGTAACAAAGGGAGGATGGGTCCAATGAGATCAGACAGTGTGAAACCCGGGGAGGATGGGCCGAGTGATGTCAGATTGTGTGTAACCCGGGAGCCCAGAGAGATCAGACAGTGTGTAACCCATAATCGCAGTGAGATCAGACAGTGACTAACCCGGGGGCCCAGTAAGATCAGAGAGTGTGAAACACGGGAGCCAAGTGAGATCAGACAGTTTTTAACCCGGGGTCCCAGAAGGTCAGACAGTGTGTAACCCGGGGGCCAAGTGAGATTAGACATTGTGTAACGCGGGGGCCCAGTGAGATCAGACAGTGTGTAACCCGGGGCCCAGTGAATCAGACCGTGAGTAACGCTGGGGCCCAGTGAGATCAGACAGTGTGTAAACCGGGGTCCCAATGAGATCAGAGAGTGTGTATCCCAGGGGACCAGTGAGTTCAGACCGGATGTAAACCAGTGGCCCAGTGAGATCAGACAGTGTGTAACAGGGGGCCCAGTGAGATCAGACAGTTTTTAAACAGGGGTCCCAGTGAGATCAGACAGTGTGTAACGCGGGGCCCAGTGAATCAGACCGTGAGTAACCCGGGGGCCCAGTGAGATCAGACAGTGTGTAAGCCGGGGGCCCAGTGAGATTCGAGAGTGTGTAAACCGGGGGCCCAGTGAGATCAGACAGTGTGTAACCCGGGCAGAATGGGCCCAGCGCGATCAGAAGCTGTGTAACTCGTGTCCCAATGAGATTTGACAGTGTGTATCCCAGGGGACCAGAAATATCAGACAGTGTGTAACCCGGGGGCCCAGTGAGAGCAGACAGTGTGTAACCCTGGGGCCCATTGACATCTGACAGTGTGTAAACCTGGGGCCCAATGATATCAGAAAATGTGTAACCCCGGGGCCCAGTGAGATCAGACAGTGTGTAACCCGGGGGCCCAGTGAGAGCAGAAAGTGTGTCACACCGGGGTCCACTGAGGTCATACAGTGTCTAACCCGTGGGCCCATTGAGATCAGGCAGTGTGTAACACTGCGGTGTCAGTGAGATCAGAGAGTGTGTAACCCAGGGGCACACTGAGGACAGACTGTGTGTAACCCTAGGAAGGCAGAGAGATCAGACAGTGTGTAACCCCGGGGCCCAGAGAGATCAGACAGTGTGTAACCCCGGGGCCCAGAGTGATGAGACAGTGTGTAACCCGGCGGGACAGGGAGATCTGACATTGTCTTAACCCGGGGAGAATGAATCCAGTGAGATCAGACAGTGTCTTAACCCAGGGAGAATAGGGCCCAGGGAGATCAGACACAGTGTATCCCAGGGAGGATTGGTTCAGTGAGATCAGACAGTGTGTAACCAAGGGAGGATGGGTCCAGTGAGATCAGACAGTGTGAAACCCGGGGAGGATGGGCCGAGTGAGGTCAGATTGCATGTAACCCGGGAGCCCAGTGAGATCAGACAGTGTGTAACCCATAATCGCAGTGAGATCAGACAGTTTTTAACCAGGGGGCCCAGTGAGATCAGACAGTGTTTAACCCGGGGCCCAGTGAATCAGACCGTGAGAAACCCTGGGGCCCAGTGAGTTCAGACATTGTGCAACCCGGGGGCCCAGTGAGATTAGACAGTGTGAAACCCGGAGGCCCAGTGAGATCTGACAGTGTGTAACCCGGGGCCCAGTGAATCAGACCGTGAATAACTCGAGGGCCCAGTGAGATCAGACAGTGTGTAAACAGGGGTCCCAATGAGATCAGACAGTGTGTAACCCGGGACCCAGTGAATCAGACCGTGAGTGACCCGGGGGCCCAGTGAGATCAGACAGTGTTTAAGCCGGGGGCCTAGTGAGATACGAGAGTGTGTAAACCGGGGGCCCATTGAGATCAGACAGTGTGTATCCCGGGCAGAATGGGCCCAGCGCGATCAGAAACTGTGTAACTCGGGTCCCAATGAGATTTGACAGTGTGTATCCCAGGGGACCAGAAAGATCGGACAGTGTGTAACCCGGGGGCCCAGTGAGAGCAGACAGTGTGTAAACCGGGGTCCCAATGAGATCAGAGAGTGTGTATCCCAGGGGACCAGTGAGTTCAGACCGGATGTAAACCAGCGGCCCAGTGAGATCAGACAGTGTGTAACAGGGGGCCCAGTGAGATCAGACAGTTTTTAAACCGGGGTCCCAGTGAGATCAGACAGTGTGTAACGCGGGGCCCAGTGAATCAGACCGTGAGTAAACCGGGGGCCCAGTGAGATCAGACAGTGTGTAAGCCGGGGGCCCAGTGAGATTCGAGAGTGTGTAAACCGGGGGCCCAGTGAGATCAGACAGTGTGTAACCCGGGCAGAATGGGCCCAGCGCGATCAGAAGCTGTGTAACTCGGGTCCCAATGAGATTTGACAGTGTGTATCCCAGGGGACCAGAAATATCAGACAGTGTGTAACCCGAGGGCCCAGTGAGAGCAGACAGTGTGTAAACCGGGGGCCCAATGAGATCAGAGAGTGTGTAACCCTGGGGCCCAGAGAGATCAGACAGTGTGTAACCCCGGGGCCCAGATTGATCAGACAGTGTGTAACCCGGCGGGACAGGTAGATCTGATATTGTCTTAACCCGGGGTGAATGAGTCCAGTGAGATCAGACAGTGTCTTAACCCAGGGAGACTGGTCCCAGTGAGATCAAACACAGTGTATCCCGGGGAGGATTGGTTCAGCAAGATCAGACAGTGTGTAACCAAGGGAGGATGGTTCCAGTGAGATCAGATAGTGTGAAATCCGGGGAGGATGGGCCGAGTGATGTCAGATTGTGAGCAACCCGGGAGCCCAGAGAGATCAGACAGTGTGTAACCCATAATCGCAGTGAGATCAGACAGTGACTAACCCGGGGGCCCAGTAAGATCAGAGAGTGTGAAACACGGGAGCCAAGTGAGATCAGACAGTTTTTAACCCGGGGTCCCAGTAGGTCAGACAGTGTGTAACCCGGGGGCCCAGTGAGATTAGACATTGTGTAACCCGGGGGCCCAGTGAGATCAGACAGTGTGTAACCCGGGGCCCAGTGAATCAGACCGTGAGTAACACTGGGGCCCAGTGAGATCAGAGAGTGTGTCAACCGGGGTCCCAATGAGATCAGAGAATGTGTATCCCAGGGGACCAGTGAGTTCAGACCGGATGTAAACCAGCGGCCCAGTGAGATCAGACAGTGTGTAACACGGGGGCCCAGTGAGATCAGACAGTTTTTAAACCGGGGTCCCAGTGAGATCAGACAGTGTGTAACGCGGGGCCCAGTGAATCAGACCGTGAGTAACCCGGGGGCCCAGTGAGATCAGACAGTGTGTAAGCCGGGGGCCCAGTGAGATTAGAGAGTGTGTAAACCGGGGGCCCAGTGAGATCAGACAGTGTGTAACCCGGGCAGAATGGGCCCAGCGCGATCAGAAGCTGTGTAACTCGGGTCCCAATGAGATTTGACAGTGTGTATCCCAGGGGACCAGAAATATCAGACAGTGTGTAACCCGAGGGCCCAGTGAGAGCAGACAGTGTGTAAACCGGGGGCCCAATGAGATCAGAGAGTGTGTAACCCTGGGGCCCAGTGACATCTGACAGTGTGTAAACCGGGGGCCCAATGAGATCAGAAAATGTGTAACCCCGGGGCCCAGTGAGATCAGACAGTGTGTAACCCGGGGGCCCAGTGAGAGCAGAAAGTGTGTCACACCGGGGTCCACTGAGGTCATACAGTCTCTAACCCGTGGGCCCATTGAGATCAGGCAGTGTGTAACACTGCGGTGTCAGTGAGATCAGAGAGTGTGTAACCCAGGGGCCCACTGAGGACAGACAGTGTGTAACCCTAGGAAGGCAGAGAGATCAGACAGTGTGTAACCCCGGGGCCCAGAGAGATCAGACAGTGTGTAACCCCGGGGCCCAGAGTGATGAGACAGTGTGTAACCCGGCGGGACAGGGAGATCTGACATTGTCTTAACCCGGGGAGAATGAATCCAGTGAGATCAGACAGTGTCTTAACCCAGGGAGAATAGGGCCCAGGGAGATCAGACACAACGTATCCCGGTGAGGATGGGTTCAGTGAGATCAGACAGTGTGTAACCAAGGGAGGATGGGTCCAGTGAGATCAGACAGTGTGAAACCCGGGGAGGATGGGCCGAGTGAGGTCAAATTGCATGTAACCCGGGAGCCCAGTGAGATCAGACAGTGTGTAACCCATAATCGCAGTGAGATCAGACATTTTTTAACACGGGGGCCCAGTGAGATCAGACAGTGTGTAACCCGGGGCCCAGTGAATCAGACCGTGAGAAACCCTGGGGCCCAGTGAGTTCAGAAATTGTGCAACCCGGGGGCCCAGTGAGATTAGACACTGTGAAAACCGGAGGCGCAGTGAGATCTGACAGTGTGCAACCCGGGGCCCAATGAATCAGACCGTGAATAACTCCAGGGCCCAGTGAGATCAGACAGTGTGTAAACAAGGGTCCCAATGAGATCAGACAGTGTGTAACCCGGGGGGCCAGTGAGTTCAGACCGGATGTAAACCAGCGGCCCAGTGAGATCAGACAGTGTGTCAACCATAAGCGCAGTGACATCAGACAGTGACTAACCCGGGGGCCCAGTGAGATCAGACAGTGTGTAACACGGGGGCCCAATCAGATCAGAAAATGCGTAACGCCGAGGCCGAGTGAGATCAGACAGTGTGTAACCCGGGGGCTCAGTGAGATCAGTCAGTGTGTCACCCGGGGGCCCAGTGACATCAGACAGTGTATAATCCTGGGTCCCAGTGAGATCAGACAATGTGTAACCCGGGGGCCCACTGAGATCAGACAGTTTTTAAGCCGGGGTCCCAGTGAGATCAGACAGTGTGTAACCCGGGGCCCAGTGAATCAGACCGTGAGTAACCCGGGGGCCCAATGAGATCAGAAAATGCGTAACGCCGAGGCCGAGTGAGATCAGACAGTGTGTAACCCGGGGGCTCAGTGAGATCAGTCAGTGTGTCACCCGGGGGCCCAGTGACATCAGACAGTGTATAATCCTGGGGCCCAGTGAGATCAGACAGTGTGTAACCCGGGGGCCCAGTGAGATCAGACAGTGCATAACCCGGTGGCCCAGTGAGATCAGACAGTGTATAACACAGGGGTCCAGTGAGATAAGAGAGTGTGTAACCTGGGAGTGGACCCAGTGAGATCAGATACTATTTAACTCGGCGGCCCAGTGAGACCAGACAGTGCGTAACCCTTGGGGCCCAATGACGTCAGACAGTGTGTAACCCTGGGGCCCAGTGAGATCAGACATGGTGTAAACCGGGAGCCCATTGGGATCAGACCCTGTTTAACCCAGATGGGATGTTCCCTATGAAATCAGACAGTTTGTAACCCGAGGGCCCAATGATATCACACAGAGTGGAACATCAGGGGCCCAGAGAGATCAGACAGTGTGTAACCGGGAGCACAGTAAGATCAGACAGTTTGTAACCCGGGGGCCCAGTGAGATCAGACCGTGTGTCACCCAGGGGCACAGTGAGATGAGAAAGTGTGTAACCGGGGGCACAGTGATATCGGACTGTGTGTAACCCGGGGGCCCAGTGAGATCGGACAGTGTGTCAGCCGGGATCTCACTGAGATGAGACATTGTGTAACCCGGGGGCCACTGAGGTCTGAAAGTGTGTAACCCAGGGGCCAGTGAGGTCTGAAAGTGTATAACCCGGGGGCCCAGTGAGATCAGACAGTTTGTAAGCCGGTGGCCCAGTGTGATCAGACAGTGTGTACCCGGGGGCCCAGTGAGATCAGACAGTGTTTTACCCTGATCACTTTCTGATCTCACTGGGCCGCGGGTTACAAACGTGCTGTTCTCATTGGGCCCCCGGGTTACAAACGTGCTGTTCTCACTTGGCCCCTGGTTCCACACTGTCCGATCTCACTGGGACACGGCTTACGCACTGGACGCAGTGAGATCAGGCATTGTGTAACACTTGGGGGCCAGTGAGATCAGACAGTGTGTAACCCGGGGGCCCAGTGAGATCAGACAGTATGTAGCCCGGGGGTCCAATGAGTTCAGACAGTGCGTAACCCGCTGGCCTAGTGAGATCAGACAGTGTATAATTCAGGGGCCCACTGAGATAGAGAGTGTGTAACCCTGGGATGGACGCAGTGAGTTCAGACACGATGTAACTCGGGAGCCCAGTGAGATCGGACAGTGCGTAACCCGAGGGCCTAGTGATATCAGACAGTGTGTAACCCGGTGGTCCGGTGAGACCAGACATTATGTAACCCGGTGGCCCAATGAGATCAGACAGTGTGTAACCCGGGGGCCCAGTGAGACAGGACAGTTTGTAACCCGGGGGCCCAGTGAGATCAGACAGTGTGTAACCCGCTGGCCCAGTGAGATCAGACAGTGTATAATTCAGGGGCCCACTGAGATAGATAGTGTGTAACCCGGGGATGGACGCAGTGAGTTCAGACACGATGTAACTCGGGGTCCCAGTGAGATCGGGCAGTGTGTAACCCGGGTGCCCAGTGACCTCAGACAGTGTGTAACCCGGTGGTCCGGTGAGACCAGACATTATGCAACCCGGGGTCTTAATGAGATCAGACTGTGTGTAACCCGAGGGCCCAGTGAGATCAGCCAGTTTGTAACCCGGGGGCCCAGTGAGAACAGACAGTGTTTTAACCAGATCACTGTCTGATCACTGGGCGCCCGGGTTACAAACCTTATGTTCTCACTGGGCCCCTGTGTTCCAGACTCTCCGATCTCACTGGGACACGGTTTACGCACTGGACGCAGTGAGATCAGGCATTGTGTAACACGTGGGGGCCAGTGAGATCAGACAGTGTGTAACCCGGGGGCCCAGTGAGATCAGACAGTATGTAACCCGATGGGGTCGAGTGAGTTCAGACAGTGTGTAACCCGGGCAGAATGGGCCCAGCGCGATCAGAAATTGTGCAACTCGGGTCCCAATGAGATTTGACAGTGTGTATCCCAGGGGACCAGAAAGATCAGACAGTGTGTAACCCGGGGGCCCAGTGAGAGCAGACAGTGTGCAAACCGGGGGCCCAATGAGATCAGACAGTGTTTAACACGGGGGCCCAGTGAGATCAGACAGTTTTTAACCCGGGGTCCCAGTGAGATCAGACAGTGTGTAACCCGGGGCCCAGTGAATCAGACCGTGAGTAACCCGGGGGCCCAGTGAGATCAGACAGTGTGTAAGCCGGGGGCCGAGTGAGATACGAGAGTGTGTAAACCGGGGGCCCAGTGAGATCAGACAGTGTGTAACCCGGGCAGAATGGGCCCAGCGCGATCAGAAACTGTGTAACTCGGGTCCCAATGAGATTTGACAGTGTGTATCCCAGGGGACCAGAAAGATCAGACAGTGTGTAACACGGGGGCCCAGTGAGAGCAGA
Source organism: Pristiophorus japonicus (assembly GCF_044704955.1). Lineage (NCBI taxonomy): Eukaryota > Metazoa > Chordata > Chondrichthyes > Pristiophoridae > Pristiophorus > Pristiophorus japonicus. The sequence goes on along the minus strand of NW_027253073.1, from coordinate 429,431 downwards.
CAGTGTGTAAACCGTGGGCCCAATGAGATCAGAGAGTGTGTAACCCGGGGGCCCAGTGAGACAGGACAGTTTGTAACCCGGGGGCCCAGTGAGATCAGACAGTGTGTAACCCGCTGGCCCAGTGAGATCAGACAGTGTATAATTCAGGGGCCCACTGAGATAGATAGTGTGTAACCCGTGGATGGACGCAGTGAGTTCAGACACGATGTAACTCGGGGTCCCAGTGAGATCGGGCAGTGTGTAACCCGGGTGCCCAGTGACCTCAGACAGTGTGTAACCCGGTGGTCCGGTGAGACCAGACATTATGCAACCCGGGGTCTTAATGAGATCAGACTGTGTGTAACCCGAGGGCCCAGTGAGATCTGACAGTGTGTAAACCGGGGTCCCAATGAGATCAGAGAGTGTGTAACCCAGGGGGCCACTGAGTTCAGACTGGATGTAAACCAGCGGCCCAGTGAGATCAGACAGTGTGTCACCCATAAGCGCAGTGAGATCAGACAGTGACTAAACCTGGGGCCCAGTGAAATCAGACAATGTGTAACACGGTGGCCCAGTGAGATTCGAGACTGTGTAAACCGGCGGCCCAGTGAGATCAGACAGTGAATAACCCGGTGGCCCAGTGAGATCAGACAGTGTTTAAGCCGGGGGCCCAGTGAGATTCGAGACTGTGTAAACCGGGGGCCCAGTGAGATCAGACAGTGTGTAAGCCGGGCAGAATGGGCCCAGCGCGATGAGAAACTGTGTAACTCGGGTGCCCAGTGAGATTTGGCAGTGTGTATCCCAGGGGACCAGAAAGATCAGACAGTGTGTGACTCGGGGGCAAAATGAGATCGGACTGCGTGTAAACCGGGGGCCCAATGAGATCAGAGAGTGTGTAACCCTGGGGCCCAGTGACATCAGACAGTGTGTAAACCGGGGGCGCAATGAGATCAGAAAATGTGTAACCCCGGGGCCCAGTGAGATCAGACAGTTTGTAACCCGGGCACCCAGTGAGAGCAGACAGTGTGCAACACTGCGGGGTCAGTGAGATCAGAGAGTGTGTAACCCGGGGACCCACTGAGGACAGACAGTGTGTAACCCTAGGAAGGCAGAGAGATCAGACAGTGTGTAACCCCGGGACCCAGAGAGATCAGACAGGGTGTAACCCCGGGGCCCAGAGTGATCAGACAGTGCTTAACCCGGCGGGACAGGGAGATCTGACATTGTCTTAACACGGGGAGAATGAGTCCAGTGAGATCAGACAGTGTCTTAACCCAGGGAGAATGGGCCCAGTGAGATCAGACACAGTGTATCCCGGGGAGGATTGGTTCAGTGAGATCTGACAGTGAGTAACCAAGGGAGGATGGGTCCAGTGAGATCAGACAGTGTGAAGCCCGGGGAGGATGGGCCGAGTGAGGTCAGATTGTGTGTAACCCGGGAGCCCAGAGAGTTCAGACAGTGTGTAACCCATAATCGCAGTGAGATCAGACAGTGACTATCCCGGGGGCCCAGTGAGATCAGACAGTGTGTAACCCGGGACCCAGTGAATCAGACCGTGAGTGACCCGGGGGCCCAGTGAGATCAGACAGTGTTTAAGCCGGGGGCCTAGTGAGATACGAGAGTGTGTAAACCGGGGGTCCAGTGAGTTCAGACCGGATATAAACCAGCGGCCCAGTGAGATCAGACAGTGTGTCAACCATAAGCGCAGTGAGATCAGACAGTGACTAACCCTGGGCCCAGTGAGATCAGACAGTGTGTAACACGGGGGCCCAGTGAGATCAGACAGTTTTTAAGATGGTGTCCCAGTGAGATCAGACAGTGTGTAACCCGGGGCCCAGTGAATCAGACCGTGAGTAACCCGGGGGCCCAGTGAGATCAGACAGTGTTGAAGCCGGGGGCCCAGTGAGATTCGAGAGGGTGTAAACCGGGGGCCCAGTGAGATCAGACAGTGTGTAACCCGGGCAGAATGGGCCCAGCGCGATCAGAAACTGTGTAACTCGTGTCCCAATGAGATTTGACAGTGTGTAAACCGGGGGCCAAATGAGATCAGACAGTGTGTAACAAGGGGGCCCAGTGAGATCAGACAGTTTTTAACCCGGGGTCCCAGTGAGATCAGAAAATGTGTAACGCCGAGACCGAGTGAGATCAGACCGCGAATAACACGGGGGCCCAGTGAGATCAGACCGTGAGTAACTCGGGGGCCCAGTGAGATCAGACAGTGTATAATCCAGGGGAGCAGTGAGATCAGACATTGTGTAACCGGGGGCCCAATGAGATCAGACCGTGAGTAACCCAGGGGCCCAGTGAGATCAGGCCGTGAGTAACTCGAGGGCCTAGTGAGATTAGACAGTGTGTAAACCGGGGTCCCAATGAGATCAGAGTGTGTGTAACCCAGGGGGCCAGTGGGTTCAGATCGGATGTAAACCAGCGGCCCAGTGAGATCAGACAGTGTGTCACCCATAAGCGCAGTGAGATCAGACCGTGACTAAACCTGGGGCCCAGTGAAATCAGACAATGTGTAACAAGGGGGCCCAGTGAGATTCGAGACTGTGTAAACCGTGTGCCCAGTGAGACCAGACAGTGAGTAACCCGGTGGCCCAGTGAGATCAGACAGTGTTTAAGCCGGGGGCCCAGTGAGAATCGAGACTGTGTAAACCGGGGGCCCAGTGAGATCAGACAGTGTGTAAGCCGGGCAGAATGGGCCCAGCGCGATCAGAAATTGTGTAACTCGAGTGCCCAGTGAGATTTGGCAGTGTGTATCCCAGGGGACCAGAAAGATCAGACAGTGTGTGACTCGGGGGCGCAGTGAGATCGGACTGCGTGTAAACCGGGGGCCCAATGAGATCAGAGAGTGTGTAACCCTGGGGCCCAGTGACATCAGACAGTGTGTAAACCCGGGGCGCAATGAGATCAGAAAATGTGTTACCCCGGGGCCCAGTGAGATCAGACAGTGTGTAACCCGGGCGCCTAGTGAGAGCAGACAGTGTGCAACACTGCGGAGTCAGTGAGATCAGAGAGTGTGTAACCCGGGGGCCCACTGAGGACAGATAGTGTGTAACCCTAGGAAGGCAGAGAGATCAGACAGTGTGTAACCCCGGGGCCCATAGAGATCAGACAGGGTGTAACCCCGGGGCCCAGAATGATCAGACAGCGTAACCCGGCGGGACAGGGAGATCTGACATTGACTTAACCCGGGGAGAATAAGTCCAGTGAGATCAGACAGTGTCTTAACCCAGGGAGAATGGGCCCAGTGAGATCAGACACAGTGTATCCCGGGGAGGATTGGTTCAGTGAGATCAGACAGTTAGTAACCAAGGGAGGATGGGTCCAGTGAGATCAGACAGTGTGAAACCCGGGGAGGATGGGCCGAGTGAGGTCAGATTGTGTGTAACCCGGGAGCCCAGAGAGATCAGACAGTGTGTAACTCATAATCGCAGTGAGATCAGACAGTGACTATCCCGGGACCAGTGAGATCAGACAGTGTGAAATACGGGGGCCCAGTGTGATCAGACAGTTTTCAACCCGGGGTCCCAGTGAGGTCAGACAGTGTGCAACCCGGGGGCCCAGTGAGATTAGATAGTGTGTAACACGGGGGCCCAGTGAGATCAGACAGTGTGTAACCCGCGGCCCAGTGAATCAGACCGTGAGTAATACTGGGCCCAGTGAGTTCAGACATTGTGTAACCCGGGGGCCCAGTGAGATTAGACAGTGTGTAACCCGGAGGCCCAGTGAGATCAGACAGTGTGTAACCCGGGCCCCAGTGAATCAGACCGTGAGTAACTCGAGGGCCCAGTGAGATCAGACAGTGTGTAAACCATGGTCCCAATGAGATCAGAGAGTGTGTAACCCGGGGGGCCAGGGAGTACAGACCGGATGTAAACCAGCGGCCCAGTGAGATCAGACAGTGTGTCAACCATAAGCGCAGTGTAATCAGACAGTGACTAACCCGGGGGCCCAGTGAGATCAGACAGTGTGTAACACGGGGGCCCAGTGAGATCAGAATGTTTTTAAGATGGGGTCCCAGTGAGATCAGACAGTGTGTAACCCGGGGCCCAGTGAATCAGACCGTGAGTAACCCGGGGGCCCAGTGAGATCAGACAGTGTGTAAGCCGGGGGCCCAGTGAGATTCGAATGTGTGTAAACCGGGGGCCCAGTGAGATCAGACAGTGTGTAACCCGGGCAGAATGGGCCCAGCGCGATCAGAAACTGTGTAACTCGTGTCCCAATGAGATTTGACAGTGTGTATCCCAGGGGACCAGAAAGATCAGACAGTGTGTAACCCGGGGGCCCAGTGAGAGCAGACAGTGTGTAAACCGGGGGCCCAATCAGATCAGACAGTGTGTAACACGGGGGCCCAGTGAGATCAGACAGTTTTTAAGCCGGGGTCCCAGTGAGATCAGAAAATGTGTAACGCCGAGACCGAGTGAGATCAGACCGTGAATAACCCGGGGGCCCAGTGAGATCAGACCGTGAGTAACTCGGGGGCCCAGTGAGATCAGACAGTGTGTAATCCGGGGGCCCAGTGAGATGAGACAGTGTGTAACCCAGGGGAGCAGTGAGATCAGACATTGTGTAACCGGGGGCCCAATGAGATCAGACCATGAGTAAGCCGGGGGCCCAGTGAGATCAGGCCGTGAGTAACTCGAGGGCCCAGTGAGATCAGACAGTGTGTAAACCGGGGTCCCAATGAGATCAGAGAGTGTGTAACCCAGGGGGCCAGTGAGTTCAGATCGGATGTAAACCAGCGGCCCAGTGAGATCAGATAGTGTGTCACCCATAAGCGCAGTGAGATCAGACCGTGACTAAACCTGGGGCCAAGTGAGATCATACAGTGTGTAACACGGGGACCAGTGACGTCAGACACTTTTTAACCAGCGGCCCAGTGAGATAAGACATTGTGTCACCCATAAGCGCAGTGAGATCAGACAGTTACTAACCCGGGGACCCAGTGAGATCAGACAGTGTGTAACACGGGGGCCCAGTGACATCAGCCAGTTTTTAAGCCGAGGTCCCAGTGAGATCAGACAGTGTGTAATCCTGGGGCCCAGTGAGATCAGACAGTCTGTAATCTGGGGGCACAGTGAGATCAGAAAGTGTTTAAACCGGGGGCCCAGTGAGATCAGACAGTGTGTCACCCGCGGGCCCAGTGAGATCAGACAGTGTGTAACCCAGGGGCCCAGTGAGATCAGACAGGGTGTAACCCGGGGGCCCAGTGAGAGCAGACAGTGTGCAACACTGCGGTGTCAGTGAGATCAGAGAGTGTGTAACCCCGGGGCCCAGAGTGATCAGACAGTGTCTAACCCGGCGGGACAGGGAGATCTGACATTGTCTTAACCCGGGGAGAATGAGTCCAGTGAGATCAGACAGTGTCTTAACCCAGGGAGAATGGGCCCAGTGAGATCAGACACAGTGTATCCCGGGGCGGATTGGTTCAGTGAGATCAGACAGTGTTTAACCAAGGGAGGATGTGTCCAGTGAGATGAGACAGTGTGAAACCCGGGCAGGATGGGCCGAGTGACGTCAGATTGTGTGTAACCCGGGAACCCAGAGAGATCAGACAGTGTGTAACCCATAATCGTAGTGAGATCAGACAGTGACTAACCCGGGGGACAAGTGAGATCATACAGTGTGAAACATGGGGGCCCATTGTGATCAGACAGTTTTCAACCCGGGGTCCCATTGAGGTCAGACAGTGTGTAACCCGGGGCCCAGTGAATCAGACCGTGAGTATCTCGAGGGCCCAGTGAGATCAGACGTGTGTAAACTGGGGTCCCAATGAGATCAGAGAGTGTGTAACCCGGGGGGCCAGTTAGTTCAGAATGGATTAAAACAACGGCCCAGTGAGATCAGGCAGTGTGTCAACCATAAGCGCAGTGAGATCAGACAGTGACTAACCCGGGGGCCCAGTGAGATCAGACAGTGTGTAACACGGGGGCCCAGTGAGATCAGACAGTTTTTAAGCCGGGGTCTCAGTGAGATCAGACAGTGTGTAACCAGGGGCCCAGTGAATCAGAGCGTGAGTAACCCGGTGGCACAATGAGATCAGAACATGTGTGACGCCGAGGCCGAATGACATCAGACAGTGTGTAACCCGGGGGCTCAGTGAGATCAGACAGCGTGTCACCCGGGGGCCCAGTGAGATCAGAACGTGATTAACTCGGGGGCCCAGTGAGATCAGACAGTGTGTAACCGGGGGCACAGTGAGATGAGACAGTGTGTAAAATAGGGGACCAGTGAAACAGACCGTGAGTAACCCGGGGGCCCAATGAGATCAGAATATGTGTAACCCCGAGGCCGAGTGAGATCAGACAGTGTGTAAACCGGGGGCCCAATGAGTTCAGACAGTGTGTAACCGGGAGGCCCAGTGAGATGAGACAGTGTGTAACCCAGGGGACCAGTGAGATCAGACAGTGTGTAACCAAGGGGCCCAGTGAGATCAGATCGTGGGTAACCCGGGGGCCAAGTGAGATCAGACCGTGAGTAACTCGAGGGCCCAGTGATATCAGACAGTGTGTAAACCGGGGTCCCAATGAGATCAGAGAGTGTGTAACCCAGGGGGCCAGTGAGTTCAGACCGGATGTAAACCAGCGGCCCAGTGAGATCAGACAGTATGTCACCCACAAGCGCAGTGAGATCAGACCGTGACTAAACCTGGGGCCCAGTGAGATTCGAGACAGTGTGTAATCCGGGGGCCCAGTGAGATCAGACAGTGTATCACCCGGGGGACCAGTGAGATCAGACAGTGTGTAACCCTGGGGCACAGTGAGATCAGACAGTCTGTAATCTGGGGGCCCAGTGAGATCAGAAAGTGTGTAATCCGGGGGCCCAGTGAGATCAGACAGTGTGTCACCCGGGGGCCCAGTGAGATCAGACAGTGTGTAACCCTGGGGCCCAGTGAGATCAGACAGTGTGTAACCCGGGGGCCCAGTGAGAGCAGACAGTGTGCAACACTGCGGTGTCAGTGAGATCAGAGAGTGTGTAACCCCGGGGCCCAGAGTGATCAGGCAGTGTCTAACCCGGCGGGACAGGGAGATCTGACATTGTCTTAACCCGGGGAGAATGAGTCCAGTGACATCAGACAGTGTCTTAACCCAGGGAGAATGGGCCCAGTGAGATCAGACACAGTGTATCCCGGGGCGGATTGGTTCAGTGAGATCAGACAGTGTTTAACCAAGGGAGGATGTGTCCAGTGAGATGAGACAGTGTGAAACCCGGGGAGGATGGGCCGAGTGAGGTCAGATTGTGTGTAACCCGGGAGCACAGAGAGATCAGACAGTGTGTAACCCATAATCGCAGTGAGATCAGACAGTGACTAACCCGGGGGACAAGTGAGATCCTACAGTGTGAAACACGGGGGCCCAGTGTGATCAGACAGTTTTCAACCCGGGGTCCCATTGAGGTCAGACAGTGTGTAACCCGGGGGCCCAGTGACATTAGACAGTGTGTAACCCGGGGGCCCAGTGAGATCAGACAGTGTGTAACCCGGGGCCCAGTGAAACAGACCGTGAGTAATCCTGGTGCCCAGTGAGTTCAGACATTGTGTAACCCGGGGGCCCAGTGAGATTAGACATTGTGTAACACGGAGGCCCAGTGAGATCAGACAGTGTGTAACCCGGGGCCCAGTGAATCAGACCGTGAGTATCTCGAGGGTCCAGTGAGATCAGACAGTTTGTAAACTGGGGTCCCAATGAGATCAGAGAGTGTGTAACCCGGGGGGCCAGTTAGTTCAGAATGGATTAAAACAACGGCCCAATTAGATCAGGCAGTGTGTCAACCATAAGCGCAGTGAGATCAGACAGTGACTAACCCGGGGGCCCAGTGAGATCAGACAGTGTGTAACACGGGGGCCCAGTGAGATCAGATAGTTTTTAACCCGGGGTCCCAGTGAGTTCAGACAATGTATAACCTGGGGGCCCAGTGAGATTAGACAGCGTGTAACCCGGGGGCCCAGTGAGATCAGACAGTGTGTAACCCGGGGCCCAGTGAATCAGACCGTGAGTGACCCGTGGGCCCAGTGAGTACAGACAGTGTGTAACCCGGGGGCCCAGTGAGAATAGACAGTTTGTAACCCGGGGTTCAGTGAGATCAGACAGTGCGTAAGCCGGGGCCCAGTGAATCAGACCATGAGTAACTCGAGGGCCCAGTGAGAACAGACAGTGTGTAAACCAGGGTCCCAATGAAATCAGAGAGTGTGTAATCCGGGGGGCCAGTGAGATCAGACAGTGTGTAACACGGGGGCCCAGTGAAATCAGGCGGTTTTTAAGCCGGTGTCCCAGTGAGATGAGACAGTGTGTAACCCAGGGGCCCAGTGAATCAGACCGTGAGTAAGCCGGCGGCTCAATGAGATCAGAAAATGTGTAACCCCGAAGCCGAGTGAGATCAGAAACTGTGTAACGCGGCGGCCCAGTGAGATCAGACAGTGTGTCACCCGGGGGCCCAGTGAGATCAGAAAGTGTGTAACACTGGGGCCCAGTGAGATCAGACAGTTATGTAATCTGGGGGCCCAGTGAGATCAGAAAGTGTGTAAACCGGGGGCCCAGTGAGATCAGACAGTGTGTAACTCGGGGGCCCAGTGAGATCAGACAGTGTGTAGCCGGGGGGCCCAGTGAGATGAGACAGTGTGTAACCCAGGGGACCAGTGAGATCAGACAGTGTGTAACCCGGGGGCCCAGTGAGATCAGAACGTGAGTAACCCGGGGGCCCAGTGAGAGCAGGCCGTGAGTAACTCGAGGGCCCAGTGACATTAGACAGTGTGTAAACCGGGGTCCCAATGAGATCAGAGAGTGTGTAACCCAGCGGGCCAGTGAGTTCAGATCGGATGTAAACCAGCGGCCCAGTGTAATCAGACAGTGTATAACCCGGGTGCCCAGTGAGATCAGACAGTGTGTAACCCGGGCAGAATGGGCCCAGCGCGATCAGAAACTGTGTAACTCGGGTGCCCAGTGAGATTTGACAGTGTGTATCCCAGTGGACCAGAAAGATCAGACAGTGTGAAACTCGGGGGCCCAGTGAGATCGGACTGTGTGTAAACCGGGGGCCCAATGAGATCAGAGAGTATGTAACCCTGGGGCCCAGTGACATCAGACAGAATGTAAACCGGGGGCCCAATGAGATCAGAAAATGTGTAACCCCGGGGCTCAGTGAGATCAGACAGTGTGTAACCCGGGGGCCCAGTGAGCTCAGACAGTGTGTCAACCGGGAGCCCAATGAGATCAGAGAGTGTGTAACCCTGGGGCCCAGTGACATCAGACAGTATGTAAACCGGGGGCCCAATGAGATCAGAAAATGTATAACCCCGGGGCCCAGTGATATCAGACAGTGTGTCACCCGGGGGCCCAAAGAGATCATACAGTGTGTCACCCGGGGGCCCATTGAGATGAGACAGTGTGTAACATTGCGGTGTCAGTGAGATCAGAGAGTGTGTAAGCCGGCGGCCCACTGAGGACAGACAGTGTGTAACCATAGGAACGCAGAGAGATCAGGCAGTGTGTAACACCGGGGCCCAGAGTGATCAGACAGTGGGTAATCCGGCGGGACAGGGAGAACGGACATTGTCTTAACCCGAGAAGAATGAGTCCAGTGAGATCAGACAGTGTCTAAACCCAGGGAGAATGGGCCCAGTGAGATAAGACACAGTTTATCCCGGGGAGGATTGGTTCACTGAGATCAGGCAGTGTGTAAACAAGGGAGGATGAACCCAGTGAGATCAGACAGTGTGTAACCCTGGGGCTCAGTGAGATCAGACAGTGTGCAACACGGGTGCCCAGTGAGATCAGACAGTTTTTAACCCGAGGTCCCAGTCAGATCAGACCGTGAGTAACCAGAGAGCCCAGTGAGATCAGACAGTGTGTAACCCTGGGGCCCAGTGAGATCAGACAGTCTGTAATCTGGGGGCACGGTGAGATCAGAAAGTGTGTAAACCGGGGGCCCATTGAGATCAGACAGTGTGTAACCGGGGGGCCCAGTGAGATGAGACAGTGTGTAACCCAGGGGACGAGTGAGATCAGACAGTTTTTAACCCGAGGTCCCAGTGAGATCAGACCGTGAGTAACCCGAGAGCCCAGTGAGATCAGACAGTGTGTAACCCTGGGGCCCAGTGAGATCAGACAGTCTGTAATCTGGGGGCACGGTGAGATCAGAAAGTGTGTAAACCGGGGGCCCATTGAGATCAGACAGTGTGTAACCGGGGAGCCCAGTGAGATGAGACAGTGTGTCACCATTAAGCGCAGTGAGATCAGACAGTGACTAAACCTGGGGCTCAGTGAGATCAGACAGTGTGTAACACGGGGGCCCAGTGAGATCAGACAGTTTTTAACCCGACATCCCAGTGAAATCAGACAGTGTGTAACCCGGGGCCCAGTGAATCAGACCGTGAGTCACCCGGGGGCCCAGTGAGATCAGACAGTGTGTAACCTGGAGGCCCAGTGAGAATAGAGAGTGTGTAAACCGGGGGCCCAGTGAGATCAGATAGTGTGTAACCCGGGCAGAATGGGCCCAGCGCGATCAGAAACTGTGTAACTCGGGTGCCCAGTGAGATTTGACAGTGTGTATCCCAGGGGACCAGAAAGATCAGATAGTGTGTAACACGGCGGCCCAGTGAGATCGCACTGCGTGTAAACCGGGGGCCCAATGAGATCAGACAGTGTGTATCCCGGCGGGACTGGGAGATCGGACATTGTCTTAACCCGAGAAGAATGAGTCCAGTGAGATCAGACAGTGTCTAAACCCAGGGAGAATGGGCCCAGTGAGATAAGACACAGTTTATCCCGGGGAGGATTGGTTCACTGAGATCAGGCAGTGTGTAAACAAGGGAGGATGAACCCAGTGAGATCAGACAGTGTGAAACCTGGGGAGGATGGGCCGGGTGAGGTCACATTGTGTGTAACCCGGGAGCATAGTGAGATCAGACAGTGTGTAACCCATAATCGCAGTGAGATCAGACAGTGACGAACCCGGAAACCCAGTGAGATCAGACAGAGTGTAACACGGGGGCCCACTGAGATCAGACAGTTTTTAACCCGGGGTCCCAGTGAGGTCAGACAGTGTGTAACGCGAGTCCCAGTGAATCAGACCGTGAGTCACCCGGAAGCCCAGTGAGTTCTGACAGTGTGTAACCCGGGGTCCCAGTGAGATTAGACAATGTGTAACCCAGGGGCCCAGTGAGATCAGAGAGTGTGGAACCCGTGGGCCATGGAATCAGACCGTGAGTAACCCGGGGGCCCAGTGAGATCAGACAGTGTGTAACCCTGGGGCCCAGTGAGATCAGACAGTCTGTAATCTGGGGGCCCAGTGAGATCAGAAAGTGTGTAAACCGGGGGCCCAGTGAGATCAGACAGTGTGTAACTCGGGGGTCCAGTGAGATCAGACAGTGTGTAAACGGGGGACCCAGTGAGATGAGACAGTGTGTAACCCAGGGGACCAGTGAGATCAGACAGTGTGTAACCCGGGGGCCCAGTGAGATCAGACCGTGAGTAACTCGAGGGCCCAGTGAGATCAGACAGTGTGTAAAACGGGGTCCCAATGAGATCAGAGAGTGTGCAAACCAGGGGGCCAGTGAGTTCAGACCGGATGTAAACCAGCGGCCCAATGAGACCAGACAGTGTGTCACCCTTAAGCAGAGTGAGATCAGACAATGACTAAACCTGGGGCTCAGTGAGATCAGACAGTGTGCAACACGGGGGCCCAGTGAGATCAGCCAGTTTTTAAGCCGAGGTCCCAGTGAGATCAGACAGTGTGTAACCCGGGGCCCAGTGAATCAGACCGTGAGACACCCGAGGGCCCAGTGATATCAGACAATGTGTAACCTGGGGGCCCAGTGAGATTAGAGAGTGTGTAACCCGGGCAGAATGGGCTCAGCGCGATCAGAAACTGTGTAACTCGGGCGCCCAGTGAGATTTGACAGTGTGTATCCCAGGGGACCAAAAAGATCAGACAGTGTGTAACTCGGGGACCCAGTGAGATCGGACTGTGTGTAAACCGGGGGCCCAATGAGATCAGAGAGTGTGTAAACCTGGGGCCCAGTGACATCAGACAGTGTGTAAGTTGGGGGGCCAATGAGAACAGAAAAAGTGTAACCCCGGGACTCAGAGAGATCAGAGAGTGTGTAACCCGGGGGCCCAGTGAAATTCGAGACTGTGTAAACCGGGGGCCCAGTGAGATCAGACAGTGTGTAAGCCGGGCAGAATGGGCCCAGCGCGATCAGAAACTGTGTAACTCGGGTGCCCAGTGAGATTTGACAGTGTGTATCACAGGGGACCAGAAAGATCAGACAGTGTGTAACTCGGCGGCCCAGTGAGATCGGACTGCGTGTAAACCGGGGTCCCAATGAGATCAGAGAGTGTGTAACCCTGGGGCCCTGTGACATCAGACAGTGTGTAAACCGGGGGCCCAATGAGATCAGAAAATGTGTAACCCCGGGGCCCAGTAAGATCAGACAGTGTGTAACCCGGGGGGCCAGTGAGAGCAGACAGTGTGCAACACTGCGGTGTCAGTGAGATCAGAGAGTGTGTAACCCGGCGGCCCACTGAGGACAGACAGTGTGTTACCGAAGGAAGGCAGAGAGATGAGACAGTGTGTAAACCCGTGGCCCAGAGAGATCAGACAGGGTGTAACCCCGGGGCCCAGAGTGATCATACAGTGTGTAACCCGACGGGACAGGGAGATCTGACATTGTCTTAACCCGGGGAGAATGAGTCCAGTGAGATCAGACAGTCTCTTAACCCAGGGAGAATGGGCCCAGTGAGAACAGACACAGTGTAACCCGGGAGGATTGGTTCAGTGAGATCAGAAAGTGTGTAACCAAGGGAGGATGTGTCCAGTGAGATCAGACAGTGTGAAACCCGGGGAGGATGGGCCGAGTGAGGTCAGATTGTGTGTAACCCGGGAGCACAGAGAGATCAGACAGTGTGTAACCCGTAATGGCAGTGAGATCAGACAGTGACTAACCCGGGGGACCAGTGAGATCAGACAGTGTGTAACCCGGGGGCCCAGTGAGATTAAACAGTGTGTAACCCGGGGGCCCAGTGAGATCAGGCAGTGTGTATCCCGGGGCCCAGTGAATCAGACCGTGAGTAACCCGTGGACCTAGTGAGTACAGACAGTGTGTCACCCGGGGGCCCAGTGAGATCAGACAGTGTGTAACACGGGGGACCAGTGAAATCAGGCAGTTTTTAAGCTGGGGTCCCAGTGAGATCAGACAGTGTGTAACCCGGGGCCCAGTGAATCAGACCGTGAGTAACCCGGGGGCTCAATGAGATCAGAAAATGTGTAACCCCGAGGCCGAGTGAGATCAGACAATGTGTAACGCGGGGTCCCTGTGAGATCAGACAGTGTGTCACCCGGGCGCACAGTGAAATCAGACAGTGTATAACCCTGGGGCCCAGTGAGAGCAGACAGTCTGTAATCTGGGGGCCCAGTGAGATCAGAAAGTGTGTAAACCGGGGGCCCAGTGAGATCAGACAATGTGTAACTCGGGGGCCCAGTGAGATCAGAGAGTGTGTAACCGGGCGGCCCAGTGAGATGAGACAGTGTGTAACCCAGCGGACCAGTGAGATCAGACAGTGTGTAACCCGGGGGCCCAGTGAGATCAGACCGTGAGTAACCCGGGGGCCCAATGAGAGCAGGCCGTGAGTAACTCGAGGGCCCAGTGACATCAGACAGTGTCTAAACCGGGATCCCAATGAGATCAGAGAGTGTGTAACCCAGGGGGCCAGTGAGTTCAGATCGGATGTAAACCAGCGACCCAGTGAGATCAGACAGTGTGTCACCCATAAGCGCAGTGAGATCAGACAGTGACTAAACCTGGGGCCCAGTGAGATCAGACAGTGTGTAACCCGGGGGCCCAGTGAGATCAGACAGTGTGTAACCCGGGGCCCAGTGAATCAGACCGTGAGTAACCGGGGGGCCCAGTGTGATCAGACAGTGTTTAACCTGGGGGCCCAGCGAGATTAGAGAGTGGATAAACCGGGGGCCCAGTGACATCAGACAGTGTGTAACCCGGGGGCCCAGTGAGATCAGACAGTGTGTCACCCGGGGGCCCAATGAGATCATACAGTGTGTAAACCGGGGGCCCATTGAGATGAGACAGTGTGTAACACTGCGGTGTCGGTGAGATCATAGCGTGTGTAAACCGGCGGTCCACTGAGGACAGACAGTGTGTAACCATAGGAACGCAGAGAGATCAGACAGTGTGTAACACCGGGGCCCAGAGTGATCAGACAGTGTGTAACCCGGCGGGACTGGGAGATCGGACATTGTCTTAACCCGGGAAGAATGAGTCCAGTGAGATCAGACAGTGTCTTAACCCAGGGAGAATGGGCCCAGTGAGATCAGACACAGTGTATCCCGAGGAGGATTGGTTCACTGAGATCAGGCAGTGTGTAAACAAGGGAGGTGAACCCAGTGAGATCAGACAGTGTGAAACCAGGGGAGGATGGGCCGAGTGAGGTCACATTGTGCGTAACCCGGGAGCCCAGAGAGATCAGACAGTGTGTAACCCATAATCGCAGTGAGATCAGACAGTGACGAACCCGGGGACCTTGTGAGATCAGACAGTGTGTAACACGGGGGCCCACTGAGATCAGACAGTTTTTAACCCGGGGTCCCAGTGAGGTCAGAAAGTTTGTAACGCGGGTCCCAGTGAATCAGACCTTGAGTCACCTGGAAGCTCAGTGAGTTCAGACAGTGTGTAATCCGGTTGCCCAGTGAGATTATACAGTGTGTAACCCAGGGGCCCAGTGAGATCAGACAGTGTGTAAGCCGTGGCCCATGGAATCAGACCGTGAGTAACCCGGGGGCCCAGTGAGATCAGACAGTGTGTAACACTGGGGCCCAGTGAGATCAGACAGTCTGTAATCTGGGGGCCCAGTCAGATCAGAAAGTGTGTAAACCGGGGGCCCAGTGAGATCAGACAGTGTGTAACTCGGGGGTCCAGTGAGATCAGACAATGTGTAACCGGGGGGCCCAGTGGGATGAGACAGTGTGTAACCCAGGGGACCAGTGAGATCAGACAGTGTGTAACCCGGGGGCCCAGTGAGATCAGACCGTGAGTAACTCGAGGGCCCAGTGAGATCAGGCAGTGTGTAAAACGGGGTCCTAATGAGATCAGAAAGTGTGCAACCCAGGGGGCCAGTGAGTTCAGACCGGATGTAAACCAGCGGCCCAATGAGATCAGACAGTGTGTCACCCTTAAGCGCAATGAGATCAGACAGTGACTGAACCTGGGGCTCAGTGAGATCAGACAGTGTGTAACACGGGGGCCCAGTGAGGTCAGACAGTTTTTAACCCGAGGTCCCAGTGAGATCAGACAGTTTGTTACCCGGGGCCCAGTGAATCAGACCGTGAGTCACCCGGGGGCCCAGTGTGATCAGACAGTGTGTAACCTGGGGGCCCAGTGAGATTAGAGAGTGTGTAAACCGGGGGCCCAGTGAGATCAGACAGCGTGTAACCCGACAGAATGGGCCCAGCGCGATCAGAAACTGTGTAACTCGGGTGCCCAGTGAGATTTGACAGTGTGTATCCCAGGGCAGGGGCAAGAAAGATCAGACAGTGTGTAACTCGGGGGCCCAGTGAGATCGGACTGTGTGTAAACCGGGGGCCCAATGAGATCAGAGAGTGTGTAACCCTGGGGCCCAGTGACAGCAGACAGTGTGTAAGTTGGGGGCCCAATGAGATCAGAAAATGTGTAACCCCGGGACCCAGTGAGATCAGATAGTGTGTCACCCGGGGGCCCAATCAGATCATACAGTGTGTAACCCGGGGCCCATTGAGAACAGACAGAGTGTAACACTGCGTTGTCAGTGAGATCAGAGATTGTGTAACCCGGGGGCCCACTGAGGACAGACAGTGTATGTGCCCAGCGCGATCAGAAACTGTGTAACTCGGGTGCCCAGTGAGATTTGACAGTGTGTATCCCAGGGGATCAGAAAGATCAGAGAGTGTGAGGAGGACACAAACAACCTTCCGGATATAAAAGGTGTCGGAAGGTTTAGTAAGGAGGAGGAACTGAGGGAAATCTTTATTAGTCGGGAAATTGTGTTGGGGAAATTCATGGGATTGAAGGCCGAAAAATCCCCAGGGCCTGATGGACTGCATCCCAGAGTGCTTAAGGAGGTGGCCTTGGAAATAGTGGATGCATTGACAGTCATTTTCCAACATTCCATTGACTCTGGATCAGTTCCTATGGAGTGGAGTGTAGCCAATGTAACCCCACTTTTTAAAAAAGGAGGGAGAGAGAAAACAGGGAATTATAGACCGGTAAGCCTGACATCGGTAGTGGGTAAAATGATGGATCAATTATTAAGGATGACATAGCAGTGCAGTGTGGTATATTTGGACTTTCAGAAGGCTTTCGACAAGGTCCCAGACAAGAGATTAATGTGCAAAGTTAAAGCACATGGGATTGGGGATAGTGTGCTGACATGGATTGAGAACTGGTTGTCAGACAGGAAGCAAAGAGTAATACTAAATGGGGACTTTTCAGAATGGCAGGCAGTGACTAGTGGGGTACCGCAAGGTTCTGTGCTGGGGCCCCAGCTGTTTTCACTGTACATTAATGATTTAGACGAGGAGATTAAATGTAGTATCTCTAAATTTGCGGATGACACGAAGTTGGGTGGCAGTGTGAGCTGCGAGGAGGATGCTATGAGGCAGCAAAGCTACTTGGATAGTGATCTCACTGGGCCCCCAGATTACAGACTGTCTGATCTCTCTGGGTCCCAGGGTGACGCACTATCTGATCTCACTGGGCCCCCGGGTGACACACTGTCTGATCTCACTGGGCCCCCGGGTTACACACTGTCTGATCTCAATTGGCCCCGGGTTTACATACGGTCTGAACTCACTGACCCCCGGGTTACACACTCTCTGATCTCATTGGGCCCCCGGTTTAAACACTGTCTGATCTCACTGGGCCCTCGAGTTACACACTGTCTGAACTCACTGGGCCCCGGGTTACACACTGTCTGATCTCACTAGGCCCCCAGGTTACACACTGTCTAATCTCACTGGACCCCCGGGTTACACACTGTCTGATCTCACTGGGCCCCCGGGTTACTCACGGTCTGATTCACTGGGCCCCGGGTTACACACTGTCTGATCTCACTGGGAACCCGGCTTAAAGTCTGTCTGATCTCACTGGGCCCCCGTGTTACACACTGTCTGATCTCAATGGGCCCCCGGGTAAGTCACTGTCTGCTCTCACTGCGCTTGTGGGTGACACACTGTCTGATCTCACTGGGCCCCTGGTTTACATCCGGTCTGAACTCACTGGCCCCTCGGGTTACGCACTCTCTGATCTCATTGGGACCCCGGTTCACACACTCTCTGATCTTAATGGGCCCCCGGGTTACACACTGTCTGGTCTCACTGGCCCCCCGGGTTACACACTGTCTGATCTCACTGGGCCCCCGGGTTACACACTGTCTGATCTCACCGGGCCCACCCCGGGTTACACACTGTCTGATCTCACTGAGCCCCGGGTTACACACTGTCTGATCTCACTGGGCCCCCGGGTTACATACTGTCTAATCTCACTGGGCCCCCGGGTTACACACTGTCTTATCTCACTGGGCCCCAGTGTTACTCACGGTCTGATTCACTGCGCCCCGGGTTACACACTGTCTGATCTCACTGGGCCCCCCGGTTACACACTGTCTGATCTCACTGGGCCCCCGTGTTACACACTGTCTGATCTCACTGGGCCTCCGGTTTACACACTGTCTGATCTCACCGGGCCCACCCCGGGTTACACACTGTCTGATCTCACTGAGCCCCGGGTTACACTCTGTCTGATCTCACTGGGCCCCCGGGTTACATACTGTCTAATCTCACTGGGCCCCCGGGTTACACACTGTCTTATCTCACTGGGCCCCAGTGTTACTCACGGTCTGATTCACTGCGCCCCGGGTTACACACTGTCTGATCTCACTGGGCCCCCCGGTTACACACTGTCTGATCTCACTGGGCCCCCGTGTTACACACTGTCTGATCTCACTGGGACCCCGGTTTACACACATTCTGATCTCACTGGGCCCCCGGGTAACACACTTTCTGATCTCACTGGGCCCCCGGGTTAGACACTGTCTGATCTCACTCGGCCCCTTGGTTACACATTTTCTGATCTCATTGGGCCCCCGGTTTACACACAGTCCGATCTCACTGGGCCCCCGAGTTATACACTGTCTGATCTTTCTGGTCCCCTGGGATACACACTGTCAAATCTCACTGGGATCCCGAATTACACACTGTCTGATATCACTGGGCCCCGGATTACACACTGTCTGATCTCACTGGGCTCCCAGTGTTACACACTGTCTGATCTCACTGGGCCGCAGGTTTACATACGGTCTGAACTCACTGTGCCCCAGGATTACACACTCTCTGATTTCATTGGGCCCCCAGTTTACGCACAGTCCGATCTAACTGGGCCCCCGAGTTAAACACTGTCTGATCTTTCTGGTCCCCTGTGATACACACTGTCAAATCTCACTGGGCACCCGAGTTACACAGTTTCTGATCGTGCTTGGACCATTCTGCCCGGGTTACACACTGTCTGATCTCACTAGGCCACCGGTTTACACATTCTCTGATCTCACTGGGCCCCCGGGTTACACACTGTCTGATCTCACTGTGCCCCGGTTTACACACTGTCTGATCTCACTGGGCTCCCGATTACACACTGTCTGATCTCACTGGGCCGCAGGCTTACATACGGTCTGAACTCACTGTGCCCCAGGGCTACACACTCTCTGATCTCATTGAGCCCGCAGTTTACGCACAGTCCGATCTCACTGGGCCCACGAGTTACACACTGTCTGATCTTTCTGGTCCCCTGTGATACACACTGTCAAATCTCACTGGGCACCCGAGTTACACAGTTTCTAATCGTGCTGGGACCATTCTGCCCGGGTTACACACTGTCTGATCTCGCTGTGCCACCGGTTTACAAATTCTCTGATCTCACTGGGCCCGCGAATTACACACTGTCTGATCTCATTCTGCCCCGGTTTACACACTGTCTGATCTCACTGGGCACCAGGTTACACTGGGCACCAGGTTACACATGGTCTGATCTCACTGGACTGCCGGGTTACACATTGTCTGATCTCCCTGGGCCGCTGGTTTACATACGGTCTGAACTCACTGACCCCCGGGTTACACACTCTCTGATCTCATTGGGCCCCCGGTTTAAACACTGTCTGATCTCACTGGGCCCTCGAGTTACACACTGTCTGAACTCACTGGGCCCCGGGTTACACACTGTCTGATCTCACTGGGCCCCCAGGTTACACACTGTCTAATCTCACTGGGCCCCCGGGTTACACACTGTCTGATCTCACTGGGCCCCCGGGTTACGCACGGTCTGATTCACTGGGCCCCGGGTTACACACTGTCTGATCTCATTCTGCCCCGGGTTACACACTGTCTGATCTCGCTGTGCCACCGGTTTACAAATTCTCTGATCTCACTAGGCCCCCGGTTTACACACTGTCTGATCTCACTGGGCCCCCCGTTTACACACTGTCTGATCTCACTGGTCCCCCGTGTTACACACTGTCTGATCTCACTGGGCCCCCGGTTCACACACTCTCTGATCTTAATGGGCCCCAGGGTTACACACTGTCTGATCTCACTGGGCCCCCGGGTGACACACTGTCTGATCTCACTCGGACCCGGGGTTAAACATTTTCTGATCTCATTGGGCCCCCGGTTTACACCCTGTCTTATGTCACTGGGCTCCCGAGTTACACACTTTCTGATCTCACTGGGCCCCCGGGTTACATACTGTCTAATCTCACTGGGCCCCCGGGTTACACACTGTCTTATCTCACTGGGCCCCCGTGTTACTCACGGTCTGATTCACTGCGCCCTGGGTTACACACTGTCTGATCTCACTGGGCCCCTGGTTTACATCCGGTCTGATCTTAATGGGCCCCCGGGTTACACACTGTCTTATCTCACTGGGCCCCCGTGTTACTCACGGTCTGATTCACTGCGCCCCGGGTTACACACTGTCTGATCTCACTTGGCCCCTGGTTTACACACTGTCTGATCTCACTGGGCCCCCCGGTTACACACTGTCTGACCTCACTGGTCCCCCGTGTTACACACTGTCTGATCTCACTGGGACCCCGGTTTACACACATTCTGATCTCACTGGGCCCCAGGGTTACACACTGTCTGATCTCACTGGGCCCCCGGGTGACACACTGTCTGATCTCACTCGGACCCGGGGTTAAACATTTTCTGATCTCATTGGGCCCCCGGTTTACACCCTGTCTTATGTCACTGGGCTCCCGAGTTACACACTTTCTGATCGTGCTGGGCCCATTCTGCTCGTGTTATCCACTGTCTGATCTCACATGAGCCCCCGGTTTACACACTCTCTGATCTCACTGGGCCCCCGGGTTGCACTCTGTCTGATCTCACTGTGCCCCGGTTTACACACTGTCTGATCTCACAGGGCTCCCGGGTTACACACTGTCTGATCTCACTGGGCCGCTGGTTTACATACGGTCTGAACTCACTGGGCCCCCGGGTTACACACTGTCTGATCTCACTGGGCCGCCGGGTTTCACACTGTCTGATTTCACTGGGCGCCACGGATACACACTGTCTGATCTCACTGGGACCCCGAGTTACACACTGTCTGATCTCACTGGGCCCCCGGTTTACACACTTTCTGATCTCACTGGGCCGCCAGATTACAGACTGTATGATCTAACTGGGCCCCATGGTTACACACTGTCTTAACTCACAGGGCTCCCGGGTGACACATTGTCTTATCTCACTGGGCCCTCGGGTTACATACTGTCTGATCTCACTCGGCCCCGGGGTTACACATTTTCTGATCTCATTGGACCCCCGGGTTACTAAGGTCTGATTCACTGGGCCCCGGGTTACACACTGTCTGATCTCACTGGGACCCTGGGTAAAAAACTGTCTGATCTCACTGCGCTTGTGGGTGACACACAGTCTGATCTCATTGGGCCCCTGGTTTACATCCGGTCTGAACTCACAGGTCCCCGAATTACACACTCTCTGATCTCATTCGGACCCCGGTTTACACACTGTCTGATCTCACTGGGCCCTCGACTTACTCACGGACTAATCTCACTGGGCCCCAGGTTTATAAACTGTCTGATCTCACTGGGCCACCGGGTTACACACGGTCAAATCTCACTGGGCCCCCGGGTTAAACACTGCCTGAACTCACTGGGCCCCCGTGTTACTCACGGTCTGATTCACTGGGCCCCGGGTTACACACTGTCTGACCTCACTGGCACCCCGGCTTAAAAACTGTCTCATCTCACTGGGCCCACGGGTTAGTCACTGTCTGATCTCAGTGCGATTATGGATTACACACTCTCTGATCTCTCTGGGCTTTCGGGTTACACATAATCTGACCTCATTCGGCCCATCCTCCCCGGGTTTCACACTGTCTGATCTCACTGGACCCATCCTCCCTTGGTTACACACCGTCTGATCTCATTGAACCAATCCTCCCCGGGATACACTGTGTCTGATCTCACTGGGCCGATTCTCCCTGGGGTAAGACACTGTCTGATCTCACTGGACTCATTCTCCCCGGGTTAAGACAATGTCCGATCTCCCTGTCCCGCCGGATTACACACTGTCTGATCACTCTGGGCACCGGGGTTACACACTGTCTGATCTCCCTGGGCTACGGAGTTACACACTGTCTGATCTCTCTGCGTTCATAGAAACATAGAAACATAGAAAATAATTGCAGGAGTAGGCCTTTCGGCCCTTCTAGCCTGCACCGCCATTCAATGAGTTCATGGCTGAACATGCAACTTCAGTACCCCATTCAT
Organism: Pristiophorus japonicus; assembly: GCF_044704955.1. NCBI lineage: Eukaryota > Metazoa > Chordata > Chondrichthyes > Pristiophoridae > Pristiophorus > Pristiophorus japonicus. The sequence goes on along the minus strand of NW_027253073.1, from coordinate 407,619 downwards.
GCTTTCTCACCATACCTCTTGATTCCCCTAGTCGTAAGGACTTCATCTAACTCTTTTTTGAATATATTTAGTGAATTGGCCTCAACAACTGTCTGTGGTAGAGAATTCCACAGGTTCACCACTCTCTGGGTGAAGAACGTCCTCCTCATCTCGGTCCTAAATGGCTTCCCCCTTATCCTTAGACTGTGTCCCCTGGTTCTGGCCTTCCCCAACATTGGGAACATTCTTCCTGCATCTAACCTGTCGAATACCGTCAGAATTTTAAACGTTTCTATGAGGTCCCCTCTCATTCTTCTGAACTCCAGTGAATACAAGCCCAGTTGATCCAGTCTTTCTTGATAGGTCAGTCCCGCCATCCCGGGAATCAGTCTGGTGAACCTTCGCTGCACGCCCTCAATAGCAAGAATGTCCTTCCTCAGGTTAGGAGACCAAAACTGTACACAGTACTCCAGGTGTGGCCTTACCAAGGCCCTGTATAATTGTAGCAACACCTACCTGCCACTATACTCAAATCCCCTCGCTATGAAGGCTAACATGCCATTTGTATTCTTAACCGCCTGCTATAACTGCATGCCAACCTTCAATGACTGATGTACCATGACACCCAGGTCTCTTTGCACCTCCCCTATCCTAATCTGTCACCATTCAGATAATAGTCTGTCTCTCTGTTTTTACCACCAAAGTGGATAACCTCACATTTATCCACATTATAGTTCATCTGCCATGCATTTGCCCACTCACCTAACATATCCAAGTCGCTCTGCTGCCTCATAGCATCCTCTTCGCAGCTCACACTGCCACCCAACTTAGTGTCATCCGCAAATTTTCAGATACTACATTTAATCTCCTCGTCTAAATCATTAATGTACAGTGTAAACAGCTGGGGCCCCAGCACAGAACCTTGCGGTACCCCACTAGTCACTGCCTGCCATTCTGAAAAGTCCCCATTTAGTATTACTCTTTGCTTCCTATTTGACAACCAGTTCTCAATCCATGTCAGCACCCTATCCCCAATCCCATGTGCTTTAACTTTGCACATTAATCTCTTGTGTGGGACCTTGTCGAAAGCCTTCTGATGGTCCAAATTTACCACATCAACTGGTTCTCCATTGTCCACTCTACTGGAAATATCCTCAAAACATTCCAGAGGATTTGTCAGCCATGATTTCCCTTTCACAAATCCATGCTGACTTGGTCCTATCATGTCACCTCTTTCCAAATGCACTGCTATGTCATCCTTAATAATTGATTCCATCATTTTACCCACGACCGATGTCAGGCTTACCGGTCTATAATTCACTGTTTTCTCTCTCCCTCCTTTTTTAAAAAGTGGGGTTACATTGGCTACCCTCCACTCCATAGGAACTGATCAAGAGTCAATGGAATGTTGGAAAATGACTGTCAATGCATCCAATATTTCCAAGGCTCCTCCTTCAGCACTCTGGGATGCAGTCCATCAGGCCCTGGGGATTTATCGGCCTTCAATCCCATCAATTTCCCCAACACAATTTCCCGACTAATAAAGATTTCCCTCAGTTCCTCCTCCTTACTAGACCCTCCGACCCCTTTTATATCCGGAAGGTTGCTTTTGTCCTCCTCACATTGTCTGATCTTTCTGATCCCCTGGGATGCAAACTGTCAAATCTCACTGGGCACCCGAGTTACACAGTTTCTGATCGCGCTGGGCCCATTCTGCCCGGGTTACACACTGTCTGCCTTCAGTGGGCCCCCGGGTTACACCATCTCTGATCTCACTGACAACGCAGTGTTACAAACTGTCTGTTCTCAATGGGCCCCCGGGTTACACTCTGTATGATCTCATTGGGCCCCCGGGGGACACCCTGTCTGATCTCACTGGGCCCCCGGGTTACACATTGTCTGATCTCACTGAGTCCCGGGGTTACACATTTTGTGTTCTCATTGGGCCCCCAACTTACACGCTGTCTGATGTCTTGGGCCCCAGGGTTACACACTCTCTGATCTCATTGGGTCCCCGGTTTTCACACAGTCCGATCTCACTGGGCCCCCGAGTTACACACTGTCTGATCTTTCTGGTCCCCTGGGATACACACTGTCAAATCTCACTGGGCACCCGAGTTACACAGTTTCTGATCGCGCTGGGCCCATTCTGCCAGGTTTACACACTGTCTGATCTCACTGGGCCCGCGGTTGATACACGCTCTAATCTCACTGGGCGCCCAGGTTACACACTGTCTGATCTCACTGGGCCCCCGGGTGACTCACGGTGTGATTCACTGGCCCCGGGTTACACACTGTCTGATCTCACTGGGACCTCGGGTTAAAAACTGTCTGATCTCACTGGGCCCCCGTTTTGCACACTGTCCGATCTCACTGAGCCCCAGGTTTAGTCACTGTCTGATCTCACTGCGCTTAAGGGTGACACACTGTCTGATCTCATTGGGCCGCTGGTTTACATCATGTCTGAACTCACTGGCCCCCTGGGTTGCACACTCTCTGATCTCATTGGGACCCCGTTTTACACACTGTCTGCTCTCACTGGGCCCTCGAGTTACTCACGGTCTGATCTCACTGGGCCCCCGGGTTAACCACTGTCTGATCTGACTGGTCCCCTGGGTTACACACTGTCTCATCTCACTGGGCCCCCCGGTTACACACTGTCTTATGTCACTGGACCCCCGAGTTACACCCTGTCTGATCTCACTGGGCCCCCGGTTTACACACTTTCCGATCTCACTGGGCCCCCAGATTACAGACTGTCTGATCTCACTGGGCCCCACGGTTACACACTGTCTGATCTCACTGGGCCCCCGGGTTACTCACGGTCTGATTCCATGGGACACGTGTTACACACTGTCTGATCTCACTGGGCCCCACGGTTCCACACTGTCTGATCTCACTGGGCCCCCGGGTTACTCACGGTCTGATTCCATGGGAAACGTGTTACACACTGTCTGAACTCACTGGGCTTCCGGGTTACTCACGGTCTGATTCACTGGGACCCGCGGTACACACTGTCTGACCTCACTGGGACCCCGGGTTAAAAACTGTCTGATCTCAGTCGGCCCCCGTGTTACACACTGTCTGATCTCACTGGGTCCCCGGTTTCGTCACTTTCTGATCTCACTGCGATTATGGGTTACACACTGTCTGATCTCTCTGGGCTCCCAGGTTACACACACTGTAACCTCACTCGGCCCATCCTCCCAGGGTTTCACACTGTCTGATCTCACTGGGTTCATCCTCCCTTGTTTACACACTGCCTGATCTCAGTGAACCAATCCTCCCCGGGATACACTGTGTCTAATCTCACTGGGCCCATTCTCCCTGGGTTAAGACACTGTCTGATCTCACTGGACTCATTCTTCACGGGTTAAGACAATGTTCTAACTCCCTGTCCCGCCGTGTTACACACTGTCTGATCATTCTGGGCCCCGGTGTTACAAACTGTCTGATCTCTCTGCGTTCCTATTGTTACACACTGTCTGTCCTCAGTGGGCCGCCGGGTTACACACTCTCTGATCTTACTGACACCGCAGTGTTACACACTGTCACATCTCAATGGGCCCCCGGGTTACACACTGTTTGATCTCATTGGGCCCCCGGGTGACACACTTTCTGATCTCACTGGGCCCCCAGGTTAAACACTGTCTGATCACACTTGGCCTCCCGGTTACTCACGGTCTGATTCACTGGGCCCCGGGTTACACACTGTCTGATTTCACTGGGTACCCGTGTAACACACTGTCTGATCTCACTGGGCCCCAGGTTAAGTCACTGTCTGATCTCATTGCACTTATGGGTGACACTGTCTGATCTCACTGGGCCGCTGGTTTACATCCGATCTGAACTCACTGGCCCCCTGGGTTACACACTCTCTGATCACATTGGGACTCCGGCTTACACACTGTCTGATGTCACTGGGCCCTCGAGTTACTCACGGCCTGCTGTCACTGGACCCCCGGGTTACTCACGGTGTGATCTCACTAGGCCCCCGGGTTACACACTCTCTGATCTCACTGGTCCCCTGGATTACACACTGTCTCATCTCACAGGGCCCCTTGGTTACACACTGTCTGATCTCACTGGGCTCCCGAGTTACACACTTTCTGATCTCACTGGGCCCCCGGTTTACACACTTTCTGATCTCACTGGGCCCCCAGATTACAGACTGTCTGATCTCACTGGGCCCCAGGGTTACACACTCTCTGATCTCACTGGGCCCCCGGGTGACACACTGTCTGATCTCACTGGGTCTCCGCGTTACACACTGTCTGATCTCACTCGGCCTCGGGGTTACACATTTTCTGATCTCATTGGGCCCCCGGGTTACTCACGGTCTGATTCACTGGGGCCCGGGTTACACACTGTCTGATCTCACTGGGACCCCGGCTTAAAAACTGCCTGATTTCACTGGGCCCCCGTGTTACACACTGTCTGATCTCGCTGGGCCCCCGGGCTAGTCACTGTCTGATCTCACTGCGCTTATGGGTGACACACTGCCTGATCTCACTGGGCCGCTGGTTTACATCCGGACTGAACTCACTGGCCCGCCGGTTTACACACTCTCTGATCTCATTGGGACCCCGGTTTACACACTGTGTAATCTCACTGGGCCCTCGAGTTACTCACGGTCTGATTCACTGGGCTCGGGCTGCACACTGTCTGATCTCACTGGGCCCCGGGTTACACACTGTCTAATCTCACTGGGCCCCCGGGTTACACACTGTCTGAACTCACTGGGCCCACAGTTTACTCACGGTCTGATTCACTGGACCCCGGGTTACACACTGTCTATTATCACTGGGCCCCCGTGTTAAACACTGTCTAATCTCACTGGCCCCCCAGGTTACACACTGTCTGACCTCACTGGGACCCCGGGTTAAAAACTGTCTGATCTCACTGGGTCCCCGTGTTTCACACTGTCTGATCTCACTCGTCCCCCCGGTTAGTCAATGTCTGATCTCACTGCGTTTATGGGTTACACACTGTCTGAACTCACTGGGCCCCCGGGTTACTCACGGTCTGATTCACTGGGCTCCGCGTTACACACTGTCTGACCTCACGGGCCCCCGGGTTAGTCACTGTCTGATCTCGCTGCAATTATGGGTTACACACTCTCTGATCTCTCTGGGCTTTCGGGTTACACACAATCTGTCCTCATTCGGCCCATCCTCCCCGGGTTTCACACTGTCCGATCTCACTGGACCCATCCTCCCTTGGTTAACACCGTATGATCTCACTGAACCAATCCTCCCCGGGATACACTGTGTCTGATCTCACTGGGCCCAGTCTCCCTGGGTTAAAACACTGTCTGATCTCACTGGACTCATTCTACCCGGCTTAAGACAATGTCCGATCTCCCTGTCCCGCCGGGTTACACACTGTCTGATCACTCTGGGCCCCGGGGTTTCACACTGTCTGATCTCCCTGGGCTACGGAGTTACACACTGTCTGATCTCTCTGCGTTCATAGAAACATAGAAGCATAGAAAATAATTGCAGGAGTAGGCCATTCGGCCCTTCTAGCCTGCACCGACATTCAATGAGTTCATGGCTGAACATGCAACTTCAGTAACCCATTCGTGCTTTCTCACCATAACCCTTGATTCCCCAAATCGTAAGGACTTCATCTAACTCCTTTTTGAATATATTTGGTGAATTGGCCTCAACAACTTTCTGTGGGAGAGAATTCCACAGGTTCAGCACTCTCTGGGTGAAGAAATTCCTCCTCATCTCGGTCCTAAATGGCTTCCCCCTTATCCTTAGACTGGTTCCCCTGGTTCTGGCCTTCCCCAACATTGGGAGCATTCTTTCTGCATCTAACCTGTCTAACCCCGTCAGAATTTTTAACTTTTCTATGAGGTCCCCTCTCATTCTTCTGATCTCCAGTGAATACAAGCCCAGTTGATCCAGTCACAGTGAGATCAGACAGTGTGTAAACAGGGGCACAGTGAGATCAGACAGTGTGTAACTCGGGAGCCCAGTGAGATTTGACAGTGTATATCCCAGGGGAACAGAAAGCTCAGACAGTGTGTAACTCGGGCGCCCAGTGAGATCGGACTGTGTGTAAACCGGGCGCCCAATGAGATCAGAAAATGTGTAACCCCGGGGCCAAGTGAGAACAGTGAGTTTAACCCGGGGGCCCAGTGAGATCAGACAGTGTGTCACCCGGGGGCCCAGTGAGATCAGACAGTGTGTCATCCTGGGGCCCAGAGAGATCAGACAGTCAGTAATCTGGGGGCCCAGTGAGATCAGATAGTGTATAACCCGGGGGCCCAGTGAGATCCGACAGTTTGTAACACGGGGGCCCAGTGAGATCAGACAGTTTGTAACCCGGGGACCCAGTGAGATCAGACAGCGTTTTACCTTGGGGCCCAGTGAGAACAGACAGTGTGTAACACGGGGGCCCAGTGAGATCAGACAGTTTTTAACCCGGGGTCCCAGTGAGGTCAGACAGTGTGTAACCCGGGGCCCAGTGAATCAGACCGTGAGTAACCCGGGGGCCCAGTGTGATCAGACAGTGTGTAACCCGGGGGCCCAATGAGATTAGACAGTGTGTAACCCGGGGGCCCAGTGAGATCGGACAGTGTGTAATTCGGGGGCCAGTAAATCAGACCGTAAGTAATCTGGGGGCCCAGTGAGATCAGACAGTGTGCAACACGGGGGCCCAGTGAGATTAGACAGTGTGTAACCCGGGGTGCCATTGAGATCAGACAGTGTGTAACACGGGGCCCAGTGAATCTGACCGTGAGTAACTCGAGGGCCCAGTGAGATCAGACAGTGTGTAAACCGAGGTCCCAATGAGATCAGAGAGTGTGTAACCCGGGAGTCAATGAGTTCAGACCGTATGTAAAGCAGCGACCCACTGAGATCAGACAGTGTGTAACCCGGGAGCCCAGTGAGATCAGACCGTGTGACACCCGGGTCCCACTGAGATCAGAGAACGTGAGTAACCCGGGGGCCCAGTGAGATCAGACAGTGTGTAAGCTGGGGGCCCAGTGAGATCAGACAGTGTGTAACTTGACGGCCCAGTGAGATCAGACAGTGTGTAAACCGGGGGCCCAGTGAGATCAGACAGTGTGTAACCCGGGGGCCCAGTGAGATCAGACCGTGAGTAACGCGGGGGCCCAGTGAGATCAGAAAGTTTGTAACCCGGGGGCCCAGAGAGATCAGACAGCGTTTTACTTTGGGGACCAGTGAGATCAGACAGTGTATAACACGGGTGCCCAGTGAGATCAGACAGTTTTTAAACCGGGGTCCCATTTGAGGTCAGACAGTGTGTAACCCGGGGCCTTGTGAATCAGACCGTGAGTAACCCGGGGGCCCAGTGAGATCAGACAGTGTGCAACATGGGAGCCCAATGAGATTAGACAGCTTGTAACCTGAGGGCCCAGTGAGATCAGACAGTGTGTAACCGGGGCCCAGTAAATCAGACCGTGAGAAATCTGGGGGCCCAGTAAGATCAGATAGTGTGTACCCCGGGGGCCCAATTAGATTAGACAGTGTGTAACCCGGCGTGCCATTGAGATCAGAAAGTGTGTAACGCGGGGTCCAGTGAATCTGACCGTGAGTAACTCGAGGGCACAGTGTGATCAGACAGTGTGTAAACCGGGGTCCCAATGAGATCAGAGAGTGTGTAACCGGGGAGTCAGTGAGTTCAGACCGTATGTAAACCAGCGGCCCAGTGAGATCAGACAGTGTGTAACCCGGGAGCCCAGTGACATCAGACCGTGTGACACCCGGGTCCCACTGAGATCAGACAGTGTGTAACCCGGGGGCCCTGTGAGATCAGACAGTGTGTAACCTGGGGGCCCGGTGAGATCAGAAAGTGTGTAAAGCGGGCGCCCAGTGAGATCAGATAGTGTGTAACCCGGGGGCCCAGTGACATCAGACAGTGTGTAAGCGGGGGGCCCAGTGAGATCAGACAGTGTATAACCTAGGGGCCCAGTGAGATCAGACAGTGTGTAACCCGGGACCCAGTGAATCAGACCGTGAGTAACCCGGGGGCCCAGTGAGATCAGACAGTGCGTAACCTGGGGGCCCAGTGAGATCAGACAGCGTGTAACTCGAGGGCCCTTGAGAGCAGACAGTGTGTAAACCGGGGGCCCAGAGAGATCAGACAGTGTGTAACCCGGGGACCCAGTGAGATCAGACAACGTTTTACATTGGGACCCAGTGAGATCAGACAGTGTGTAACCCGGTGGCCCAGTGAGATCAGACAGTGTGTAACCCGTGGGCCCAGTGAGATCAGACAGTGTGTAACAGGGGGGCCCAGTGAGATCAGACAGTGTGTAACCCGGGACCCAGTGAATCAGACCGTGAGAAACCCGGGGGCCCAGTGAGATCAGACAGTGTGTAACCGGGAGGCCCAGTGAGATCAGACAGTGTGTAACTCGAGGGACCAGTGAGATCAGACAGTGTGTAAACGGGGGGCCCAATGAAATCAGTGAGTGTGTAACCCGGGAGTCAGTGAGTTCAGACCATATGTAAACCAGCGGCCCAGTGAGATCAGATCGTGTGTAACCCGGGGGCCCAGTGTGATTAGACAGTGTGTAAACCAGGGCACAGTGAGGATAGACAGTCTGTAATCCGGGGGCCGAGTGAGATCAGAAAGTGTGTCACCCGGGGGCCCAGTGAGATCAGACAGTGTGTAACCTGTAGGCCCAGTAAGATCAGAGAGTGTGTAACCCTGGGGCACAGTGAATACAGACCGTATGTAAGCCTGCGGCCCAGTGAGATCAGACAGTATTTAACCCGGGCCACAGTGAGATCAGACAGTGTGTAAACCGGAACCCAGTGAATCAGACCGTGAGTAACCCGGGGGCCCAGTGAGATCAGACAGTGCGCAACCTGGGGGGCCAGTGAGATCAGACAGTGTGTAACTCGAGGGCCCTTGAGATCAGACAGTGTGTAAACCGGGGGCCCAGAGAGATCGGACAGTGTGTAACCCGGGGACCCAGTGAGATCAGACAGCGTTTTACATTGGGACCCAGTGAGATCAGACAGTGTGTAACCCGGTGGCCCAGTGAGATCAGACAGTGTGTAACCCGGGGGCCCAGTGAGATCAGGCAGTGTGTAACCGGGGGTCCCAGTGAGATCAGACAGTGTGCAACCTGGGGGCCCAGTGAGCTGAGACAGTGTGTAACCCGGGACCCAGTGAATCAGACCGTGAGAAACCCGGGGGCCCAGTGAGATCAGACAGTGTGTAACCTGGGGGCCCAGTGAGATCAGACAGTGTGTAACTCGAGGGACCAGTGAGATCAGACAGTGTGTAAACGGGGGGCCCAATGAAATCAGTGAGTGTGTAACCCGGGAGTCAGTGAGTTCAGACCATGTGTAAACCAGCGGCCCAGTGAGATCAGATCGTGTGTAACCCGGGGGCCCAGTGAGATTAGACAGTGTGTAAACCAGGGCACAGTGAGGATAGACAGTCTGTAATCCGGGGGCCCAGTGAGATCAGAAAGTGTGTCACCCGGGAGCCCAGTGAGATCAGACAGTGTGTAACCTGTAGGCCCAGTAAGATCAGAGAGTGTGTAACCCTGGGGCACAGTTAGTACAGACCGTATGTAAGCCTGCGGCCCAGTGATATCAGACAGTATTTAACCCGGGGCACAGTGAGATCAGACAGTGTGTAACTCGGGAGCCCAGTGAGATTTGACCGTGTGTATCCCAGGGGGCCAGAAAGCTCAGACAGTGTGTAACTCGGGAGCCCAGAGAGATCGGACTGTGTGTAAACCGGGGGCCCAATGAGATCAGAAAATGTGTAACCCCGGGGCCACGTGAGATCAGACAGTGTGTAACCTGGGGGCCCAGTGAGATCAGACAGTGTGTCTCCCGGGGGCCCATTGAGATCAGACAGTGTGTCACCCTGGGGCCCAGAGAGATCAGACAGTCTGTAATCTGGGGGCCCAGTGAGATCAGAAAGTGTGTAACCCGGGGGCCCAGTGAGATCAGACAGTGTGTAACCCGGGGGCCCAGTGAGATCAGACCGTGAGGAACCCGGGGGCCCAGTGAGATCAGACAGTTTGTAACCCGGGGGCCCAGTGAGATTAGACAGTGTGTAACCCGGGGACCCAGTGAGATCAGACAGCGTTTCACCTTGGGGCCCAGTGAGAACAGACAGTGTGTAACACGGGGGGCCCAGTGAGATCAGACCGTGAGTAAACCGGGGGCCCATTGAGATTAGACAGTGTGTAACCCGGAGCCCAGTGATTCAGACCGTGAGTAACTCGAGGGCCCAGTGAGATCAGACAGTGTGAAAACCGGGGTCCCAATGAGATCAGAGAGTGTGTAACCAGGTAGTCAGTGAGTGCAGACCGTATGTAAACCAGCGGCCCAGTGAGATCAGACAGTGTGTAACCCGGGAGCCCAGTGAGATCAGACCGTGTGACACCCGGGTCCCACTGAGATCAGAGAGTGTATAACCCGAGGTGCCATTGAGATCAGAAAGTGTGTAACCCGGGGCCCAGTGAATCTGACCGTGAGTAACTCGAGGGCACAGTGTGATCAGACAGTGTGTAAACCGGGGTCCCAATGAGATCAGAGAGTGTGTAACCGGGGAGTCAGTGAGTTCAGACCGTATGTAAACCTGCGGCCCAGTGAGATCAGACAGTGTGTAACCCCGGAGCCCAGTGACATCAGACCGTGTGACACCCGGGTCCCACTGAGATCAGACAGTGTGTAACCCGGGGGCCCTGTGAGATCAGACAGTGTGTAACCTGGGGGCCCGGTGAGATTAGAAAGTATGTAAAGCGGGGGCCCAGTGAGAACAGATAGTGTGTAACCCGGGGGCCCAGTGACATCAGACAGTGTGTAACCCGGGGGCTCAGTGAGATCAGATAGTGTATAACCTGGGGGCCCAGTGAGATCAGACAGAGTGTAACCCGGGACCCAGTGAATCAGACCGTGAGTAACCCGGGGGCCCAGTGAGATCAGACAGTGTGTAACCTGGGGGCCCAGTGAGATCAGTCATGTGTGTAACTCGAGGGCCCTTGAGATCAGACAGTGTGTAAACCGGGTGCCCAGAGAGATCAGACAGTGTGTAAGCCGGGGACCCAGTGAGATCAGACAGCGTGTTACATTGGGGCCCAGTGACATCAGACAGTGTGTAAACCGGTGGCCCAGTGAGACGAGACAGTGTGTAACCCGGGGGCCCAGTGAGATCAGACAGTGTGTAACCGGGGGGCCCAGTGAGATCAGACAGTGTATAACCTGGGGGCCCAGTGAGCTGAGACAGTGTGTAACCCGGGACACAATGAATCAGACCGTGAGAAACCCGGGGGCCCAGTGAGATCAGACAGTGTGTAACCTGGGGGCCCAGTGAGATCAGACAATGTGTAACTCGAGGGACCAGTGAGATCAGACAGTGTGTAAACGGGGGGCCCAATGAAATCAGTGAGTGTGTAACCCGGGAGTCAGTGAGTTCAGACCATATGTAAACCAGCGGCCCAGTGAGATCAGACAGTGTGTAACCCAGGAGCCCAGTGAGATCAGACCGTGTGTAACCCAGGGGCACAGTGAGATCAGAAAGTGTGTAACCCGGGGGCCCAGTGAGATCAGGCAGTGTGCAACCCGGGGGCCCAGTGAGATCAGACAGTGTGTAACCCGGGAGCCCAGTGAGATCAGATCGTGTGTAACCCGGGGGCCCAGTAAGTTTAGACAGTGTGTAAACCAGGGCACAGTGAGGATAGACAGTCTGTAATCCGGGGGCCCAGTGAGATCAGAAAGTGTGTAACCCGGGGGCCCAGTGTGATCAGACAGTGTGTAACCTGTTGGCCCAGTAAGATCAGAGAGTGTGTAACCCTGGGGCACATTGAGTACAGATCGTATGTAAGCCTGCGGCCCAGTGAGATCAGACAGTATTTAACACGGGGCACAGTGAGATCAGACAGTGTGTAAACCGGGGCACAGTGAGATCAGACAGTGTGTAACTCGGGAGCCCAGTGAGATTTGAAAGTGTGTATCCCAGGGGGCCAGAAAGCTCAGACAGTGTATAACTCGGGGGCCCAGTGAGATCGGACTGTGTCTAAACCGGGGGCCCAATGAGATCAGAAAATGTGTAACCCCGGGGCCAAGTGAGATCAGACAGTGTGTAACCCGGGGTCCCAGTGAGATCAGACAGTGTGTCACCCGGGGGCCCAGTGAGATCAGATAGTGCGTCACCCTGGGACCCAGAGAGATCAGACAGTCTGTAATCTGGGGGTCCAGTGAGATCAGAAAGTGTGTAATCCGGGGGCCCAGTGAGATCAGACAGTATGTAACCCGGGGGCCCAGTGAGATCAGATCGTGAGGAACCCGGGGGCCCAGTGAGATCAGACAGTTTGTAATCCGGGGGCCCAGTGAGATTAGACAATGTGTAACCCGGGGACCCAGTGAGATCAGACAGCGTTTTACCTTGGGGCCCAGTGAGAACAGACAGTGTGTAACACGGGGGCCCAGTGAGATCAGACCGTGAGTAAACCGGGGTCCCAGTGAGGTCATGCAGTGTGTTACCCGGGGCCCAGTGAATCAGACCGTGAGTAACCTGGGGGCCCAGTGAGATCAGACAGTGTGTAAACCGGTGGCCCATTGAGATTAGACAGTGTGTAACCCTGGGCCTAGTGAATCTGACCGTGAGTAATTCGAGGGCCCAGTGAGATCAGACAGTGTGAAAACCGGGGTCCCAATGAGACCAGAGAGTGTGTAACCAGGGAGTCAGTGAGTACAGACCATATGTCAACCAGCGGCCCAGTGAGATCAGACAGTGTGTAACCCGGGAACCCAGTGAGATCAGACCGTGTGACACCCGGGTCCCACTGAGATCAGAGAGTGTGTAACCCGGGGGCCCAGTGAGATCAGACAGTGTGTAACCTGGGGGCCCGGTGAGATCAGAAAGTGTGTAAAGCGGGGGCCCAGTGAGATCAGATAGTGTGTAACCCGGGGGCCCATGACATCAGACAGTGTGTAACTCGAGGGCCCAGTGAGATCAGACAGTGTTTAAACCGGGGGCCCAATGAGATCAGAGAGTGTGTAACCCGGGAGTCAGTGAGTTCAGACTGTATGTAAACCAGCGGCCCAGGGAGATCAGTCAGTGTATAACCCGGGGTCCCAGTGAGATCAGACAGTGTGTAACTCGGGGGCCAAGTGAGATCCGACCGTGAGTAACCCGGGGACCCAGTGAGATCAGACAGTGTGTAACCCGGGGGCCCAGAGAGATCAGACAGTGTGTAACCCGGGGACCCAGTGAGATCAGACAGCGTTTTACCTTTGGGCCCAGTGAGATCAGACAGTGTATAACACGGGGGCCCAGTGAGATCAGACAGTTTTTAACCCGGAGTCCCAGTGAGGTCAGACAGAGTGTAACCCGGGGCCCAGTGAATCAGACCGTGAGTAACCCGGGGGTCCAGTGAGATAAGACAGTGTGTAACCCGGGGGCCAAATGAGATTAGACAGTGTGTAACCCGAGGGCCCAGTGAGATCAGACAGTGTGTAACCCAGGGCCCAGTGAATCAGACCGTGAGAAACCCGGGGGCCCAGTGAGATCATACAGTGTGCAACACTGGGGCCCACTTAGATTAGACAGGGTGTAACCCGGGGGCCCAGTGAATCAGACCGTGAGTAACCCGGGGGTCCAGTGAGATCAGACAGTGTGTAACCCGGGGGCCAAATGAGATTAGACAGTGTGTAACCCGAGGGCCCAGTGAGATCAGACAGTGTGTAACCCAGGGCCCAGTGAATCAGACCGTGAGAAACCTGGGGGCCCAGTGAGATCAGACAGTGTGCAACCCTGGGGCCCACTTAGATTAGACAGGGTGTAACCCGGGGGCCCATTGAGATCAGACAGTGTGTAAACCGGGGTCCCAATGAGATTAGAGTGTGTGTAACCCGGGAGTCAGTGAGTTCAGACCGTATGTAAACTTGCGGCCCAGTGAGATCAGACAGTGTGTAACCCGGTAGCCCAGTGAGATCAGACCGAGTGACACCCGGGTCACACTGAGATCAGACAGTGTGTAACCTGGGGGCCCAGTGAGATCAGATAGCGTGTAACCCGGGGGCCCAGTGAGATTTGACAGTGTATATCCCAGGGGAACAGAAAGCTCAGACAGTGTGTAACTCGGGCGCCCAGTGAGATCGGACTGTGTGTAAACCGGGGGCCCAATGAGATCAGAAAATGTGTAACCCCGGGGCCAAGTGAGAACAGTGTGTTTAACCCGGGAGCCCAGTGAGATCAGACAGTGTGTCGCCCGGGGGCCCAGTGAGATCAGACAGTGTGTCATCCTGGGGCCCAGAGAGATCAGACAGTCAGTAATCTGGGGGCCCAGTGAGATCAGATAGTGTGTAACCCGGGGGCCCAGTGAGATCAAACAGTGTGTAACCCGGGGGCCCAGTGAGATCAGACCGTGAGGAACCCGGGGGCTCAGTGAGATCCGACAGTTTGTAACCCGGGGGCCCAGTGAGATCAGACAGTTTGTAACCCGGGGACCCAGTGAGATCAGACAGCGTTTTACCTTGGGGCCCAGTGAGATCAGACAGTGTGTAACCCGGGAGCCCAGTGAGATCAGACCATGTGACACCCGGGTCCCACTGAGATCAGACAGTGTGTAACCCGGGGGGCCCAGTGAGATCAGGCAGTGTATAACCTGGGGGCCCAGTGAGATCAGACAGTGTGTAACCCGGGACCCAGTGAATCAGACCGTGAGAAATCCGGTGGCCCAGTGAGATCAGACAGTGTGTAACCTGGGGGCCCAGTGAGATCAGACAGTGTGTAACTCGATGGACCAGTGAGATCAGACAGTGTGTAAAGCGGGGGCCCAATGAAATCAGAGAGTGTGTAACCCGGGAGTCAGTGAGTTCTGACCATATGTAAACCAGCTGCCCAGTGAGATCAGACAGTGTGTAAACCAGGGCACAGTGAGATCAGATAGTGTGTAACCCGGGGGCCCAGTGACATCAGACAGTGTGTAACCGGGGGGCCCAGTGAGATCAGGCAGTGTATAACCTGGGGGCCCAGTGAGATCAGACAGTGTGTAACTCGATGGACCAGTGAGACCAGACAGTGTGTAAACCGGGGGCCCAATGAAATCAGTGAGTGTTTAACACGGGAGTCAGTGAGTTCTGATCATATGTAAATCAGCTGCCCAGTGAGATCAGACAGTGTGTAACCCGGGAGCCCAGTGAGATCAGACCGTGTGTAACTCGGGGGCCCAGTGAGATCAGACAGTGTGTAAACCAGGGCACAGTGAGATCAGACAGTCTGCAATCTGGGCACCCAGTGAGATCAGAAAGTGTGTAACCCGGGGGCCCAGTGAGATCAGAAAGTGTGTAACCCGGGGGCCCAGTGAGATCAGACAGTGTGTAACCCGATGGCCCAGTGAGATCGGACCGTGAGTAACCCGTAGGCCCAGTGAGATCAGAGAGTGTGTAATCCTGGTGCACAGTGAGTTCAGACCGTATGTAACCCGGGTCCCACTGAGATCAGACAGTGTGTAACCCGGGGGGCCCAGTGAGATCAGGCAGTGTATAACCTGGGGGCCCAGTGAGATCAGATAGTGTGTAACCTGGGGGCCCGGTGAGATCAGAAAGTGTGTAAAGCGGGGGCCCAGTGAGATCAAATAGTGTCTAACCCGGGTCCCATGACATCAGACAGTGTGTAACTCGAGGGCCCAGTGAGATCAGACAGTGTTTAAACCGGGGGCCCAATGAGATCAGAGAGTGTGTAACCCGGGAGTCAGTGAGTTCAGACTGTATGTAAACCAGCGGCCCAGGGAGATCAGTCAGTGTATAACCCGGGGGCCCAGTGAGATCAAACAGTGTGTAACTCGGGGGCCAACTGAGATCCGACAGTGAGTAACCCGGGAACCCAGTGAGATCAGACAGTGTGTAACCCGGGGGCCCAGAGAGATCAGAAAGTGTGTAAAGCGGAGGCCCAGTGAGATCAGATAGCGTGTAACCCGGGGGCCCAGTGACATCAGACAGTGTGTAACCCTGGGGCACAGTGAGTACAGACCGTATGTAAGCCTGCGGCCCAGTGAGATCAGACAGTATTTAAGCCGGGGCACAGTGAGATCAGACAGTGTGTAAACCGGAGCACAGTGAGATCAGACAGTGTGTAACTCGGGAGCCCAGTGAGATTTGACAGTGTGTATCCCAGGGGGCCAGAAAGCTCAGACAGTGTATAACTCGGGGGCCCAGTGAGATCGGACTGTGTCTAAACCGGGGGCCCAATGAGATCAGACAGTGTGTAACTCGGGAGCCCAGTGAGATTTGACAGTGTATATCCCAGGGGAACAGAAAGCTCAGACAGTGTGTAACTCGGGCGCCCAGTGAGATCGGACTGTGTCTAAACCGGGGGCCCAATGAGATCAGAAAATGTGTAACCCCGGGGCCAAGTGAGAACAGTGTGTTTAACCCGGGGGCCCAGTGAGATCAGACAGTGTGTCGCCCGGGGGCCCAGTGAGATCAGACAGTGTGTCATCCTGGGGCCCAGAGAGATCAGACAGTCAGTAATCTGGGGGCCCAGTGAGATCAGATAGTGTGTAACCCGGGGGCCCAGTGAGATCAAACAGTGTGTAACCCGGGGGCCCAGTGACATCAGACCGTGAGGAACCCGGGGGCTCAGTGAGATCCGACAGTTTGTAACCCGGGGGCCCAGTGAGATCAGACAGTTTGTAACCCGGGGACCCAGTGAGATCAGACAGCGTTTTACCTTGGGGCCCAGTGAGATCAGACAGTGTGTAACCCGGGAGCCCAGTGAGATCAGACCATGTGACACCCGGGTCCCACTGAGATCAGACAGTGTGTAACCCGGGGGGCCCAGTGAGATCAGGCAGTGTATAACCTGGGGGCCCAGTGAGATCAGACAGTGTGTAACCCGGGACCCAGTGAATCAGACCGTGAGAAATCCGGTGGCCCAGTGAGATCAGACAGTGTGTAACCTGGGGGCCCAGTGAGATCAGACAGTGTGTAACTCGATGGACTAGTGAGATCAGACAGTGTGTAAAGCGGGGGCCCAATGAAATCAGAGAGTGTGTAACCCGGGAGTCAGTGAGTTCTGACCATATGTAAACCAGCTGCCCAGTGAGATCAGACAGTGTGTAAACCAGGGCACAGTGAGATCAGATAGTGTGTAACCCGGGGGCCCAGTGACATCAGACAGTGTGTAACCGGGGGGCCCAGTGAGATCAGGCAGTGTATAACCTGGGGGCCCAGTGAGATCAGACAGTGTGTAACTCGATGGACCAGTGAGACCAGACAGTGTGTAAACCGGGGGCCCAATGAAATCAGTGAGTGTTTAACACGGGAGTCAGTGAGTTCTGATCATATGTAAATCAGCTGCCCAGTGAGATCAGACAGTGTGTAACCCGGGAGCCCAGTGAGATCAGACCGTGTGTAACTCGGGGGCCCAGTGAGATCAGACAGTGTGTAAACCAGGGCACAGTGAGATCAGACAGTCTGCAATCTGGGCACCCAGTGAGATCAGAAAGTGTGTAACCCGGGGGCCCAGTGAGATCAGAAAGTGTGTAACCCGGGGGCCCAGTGAGATCAGACAGTGTGTAACCCGATGGCCCAGTGAGATCGGACCGTGAGTAACCCGTAGGCCCAGTGAGATCAGAGAGTGTGTAATCCTGGTGCACAGTGAGTTCAGACCGTATGTAACCCGGGGCACAATGAGATCAGACAGTGTGTAAACCGGGGCACAGTGAGATCAGACAGTGTGTAACTCGGGGGCCCAGTGAGAGCGGACTGTGTGTAAACCGGGGGCCCAATGAGATCAGAAAATGTGTAACACCGGGGCCGAGTGAGATCAGTGTGTGTAACCGGGGGCCCAGTGATATCAGAAAGTGTGTCACCCGGGGGCCCAGTGAGATCAGACAGTGTGTCACCCTGGGGCCCAGAGAGATCAGACAGTCTGTAATCTGGGGGCCCAGTGAGATCAGATAGTGTGTAACCCGGGGGCCCAGTGAGATCAGACAGTGTGTATTCCGGGGTCCCAGTGAGATCAGACCGTGAGTAACCCGGGTGCTCAATGAGATCAGTTAGTAACCCGGGGGCCCAGTGAGATCACACAATGTGTAACCCGGGGACCCAGTGAGATCATACAGCGTTTTACCTTGGGGCCCAGTGAGAACAGACAGTTTGTAACACGGGGGCCCAGTGATATCAGACAGTTTTTAACCCGGGGTGCCATTGAGATCAGACAGTGTGTAACCCGGGGCCCAGTGAATCTGACCGTGAGTAACTCGAGGGCCCATTTAGATCAGAAAGTGTGTAACCCGCGGTCCCAGTGAGGTCAGACAGTGTGTAAGTCGGTGCCCAGTAAATCAGACCGTGAGTAACTCGAGGGCCCAGTTAGATCAGAAAGTGTGTATCCCGGGGACCCAGTGAGATCAGGCAGTGTGTAACCCGGGGGCCCAGTGAGATCAGACATTGAGTAACCCGGGAGCCCAGTGAGATCAGACAGTGTGTAAACCAGGGCACAGTGAGATCAGACAGTCTGTAATCTGGGGGCCCACTAAGATCAGAAATGGTGTAACCCGGGGGCCCAGTGAGATCAGACAGTGTGTAACCCGGGGGCCCAGTGAGATCAGACCGTGAGAAACCCGTAGGCCCAGTGAGATCAGAGAGTGTGTAATGCTGGGGCACAGTGAGTTCAGACCGTATGTAAGCCTGCTCAGTGAGATCAGACAGTATGTAACCGGGGCACAGTGAGATCAGACAGTGTGTAAACAGGGGCACAGTGAGATCAGACAGTGTGTAACTCGGGAGCCCAGTGAGATTTGACAGTGTATATCCCACGGGAACAGAAAGCTCAGACAGTGTGTAACTCGGGCGCCCAGTGAGATCGGACTGTGTGTAAACCGGGGGCCCAATGAGATCAGAAAATGTGTAACCCCGGGGCCAAGTGAGAACAGTGTGTTTAACCCGGGGGCCCAGTGAGATCAGACAGTGTGTCACCCGGGGGCCCAGTGAGATCAGACAGTGTGTCATCCTGGGGCCCAGAGAGAACAGACAGTCTGTAATCTGGGGGCCCAGTGAGATCAGATAGTGTGTAACCCGGGGGCCCAGTGAGATCAAACAGTGTGTAACCCGGGGCCCAGTGAGATCAGACAGTGTGTAACCCGGGAGCCCAGTGAGATCAGACCATGTGACACCCGGGTACCACTGAGATCAGACAGTGTGTAACCCGGGGGGCCCAGTGAGATCAGGCAGCGTATAACCTGGGGGCCCAGTGAGATCAGACAGTGTGTAACCCGGGACCCAGTGAATCAGACCGTGAGAAATCCGGGGGCCCAGTGAGATCAGACAGTGTGTAACCTGGGGGCCCAGTGAGATCAGACAGTGTGTAACTCGATGGACCAGTGAGATCAGACAGTGTGTAAACCGGGGGCCCAATGAAATCAGAGAGTGTGTAACCCGGGAGTCAGTGAGTTCTGACCATATGTAAACCAGCTGCCCAGTGAGATCAGAAAGTGTGTAATCCGGGGGCCCAGTGAGATCAGACAGTGTGTAACCCGGGGGCCCAGTGAGATCAGACCGTGAGGAACCCGGGGGCCCAGTGAGATCAGACAGTTTGTAATCCGGGGGCCCATTGAGATTAGACAGTGTGTAACCCGGGGACCCAGTGAGATCAGACAGCGTTTTACCTTGGGGCCCAGTGAGAACAGACAGTGTGTAACACGGGGGCCCAGTGAGATCAGACCGTGAGTAACCCGGGGTCCCAGTGAGGTCAGACAGTGTGTTACCCGGGGCCCAGTGAATCAGACCGTGAGTAACCTGGGGGCCCAGTGAGATCAGACAGTGTGTAAACTGGGGGCCCATTGAGATTAGACAGTGTGTAACCCTGGGCCTAGTGAATCTGACCGTGAGTAATTCGAGGGCCCAGTGAGATCAGACAGTGTGAAAACCGGGGTCCCAATGAGACCAGAGAGTGTGTAACCAGGGAGTCAGTGAGTACAGACCGTATGTAAACCAGCGGCTCAGTGAGATCAGACAGTGTGTAACCCGGGAACCCAGTGAGATCAGACCGTGTGACACCCGGGTCCCACTGAGATCAGAGAGTGTGTAACCCGGGGGCCCAGTGAGATCAGACAGTGTGTAACCTGGGGGCCCGGTGAGATCAGAAAGTGTGTAAAGCGGGGGCCCAGTGAGATCAGATAGTGTGTAACCTGGGGGCCCGGTCAGATCAGAAAGTGTGTAAAGCGGGGGCCCAGTGAGATCAGATAGTGTCTAACCCGGGTCCCATGACATCAGACAGTGTGTAACTCGAGGGCCCAGTGAGATCAGACAGTGTTTAAACCGGGGGCCCAATGAGATCAGAGAGTGTGTAACCCGGGAGTCAGTGAGTTCAGACTGTATGTAAACCAGCGGCCCAGGGAGATCAGTCAGTGTATAACCCGGGGGCCCAGTGAGATCAAACAGTGTGTAACTCGGGGGCCAACTGAGATCCGACAGTGAGTAACCCGGGAACCCAGTGAGATCAGACAGTGTGTAACCCGGGGGCCCAGAGAGATCAGAAAGTGTGTAAAGCGGAGGCCCAGTGAGATCAGATAGCGTGTAACCCGGGGGCCCAGTGACATCAGACAGTGTGTAACCCTGGGGCACAGTGAGTACAGACCGTATGTAAGCCTGCGGCCCAGTGAGATCAGACAGTATTTAAGCCGGGGCACAGTGAGATCAGACAGTGTGTAAACCGGGGCACAGTGAGATCAGACAGTGTGTAACTCGGGAGCCCAGTGAGATTTGACAGTGTGTATCCCAGGGGGCCAGAAAGCTCAGACAGTGTATAACTCGGGGGCCCAGTGAGATCGGACTGTGTCTAAACCGGGGGCCCAATGAGATCAGACAGTGTGTAACTCGGGAGCCCAGTGAGATTTGACAGTGTATATCCCAGGGGAACAGAAAGCTCAGACAGTGTGTAACTCGGGCGCCCAGTGAGATCGGACTGTGTGTAAACCGGGAGCCCAATGAGATCAGAAAATGTGTAACCCCGGGGCCAAGTGAGAACAGTGTGTTTAACCCGGGGGCCCAGTGAGATCAGACAGTGTGTCGCCCGGGGGCCCAGTGAGATCAGACAGTGTGTCATCCTGGGGCCCAGAGAGATCAGACAGTCAGTAATCTGGGGGCCCAGTGAGATCAGATAGTGTGTAACCCGGGGGCCCAGTGAGATCAAACAGTGTGTAACCCGGGGGCCCAGTGACATCAGACCGTGAGGAACCCGGGGGCTCAGTGAGATCCGACAGTTTGTAACCCGGGGGCCCAGTGAGATCAGACAGTTTGTAACCCGGGGACCCAGTGAGATCAGACAGCGTTTTACCTTGGGGCCCAGTGAGATCAGACAGTGTGTAACCCGGGAGCCCAGTGAGATCAGACCATGTGACACCCGGGTACCACTGAGATCAGACAGTGTGTAACCCGGGGGGCCCAGTGAGATCAGGCAGTGTATAACCTGGGGGCCCAGTGAGATCAGACAGTGTGTAACCCGGGACCCAGTGAATCAGACCGTGAGAAATCCGGTGGCCCAGTGAGATCAGACAGTGTGTAACCTGGGGGCCCAGTGAGATCAGACAGTGTGTAACTCGATGGACCAGTGAGATCAGACAGTGTGTAAAGCGGGGGCCCAATGAAATCAGAGAGTGTGTAACCCGGGAGTCAGTGAGTTCTGACCATATGTAAACCAGCTGCCCAGTGAGATCAGACAGTGTGTAAACCAGGGCACAGTGAGATCAGAGAGTGTGTAACCCGGGGGCCCAGTGACATCAGACAGTGTGTAACTGGGGGGCCCAGTGAGATCAGGCAGTGTATAACCTGGGGGCCCAGTGAGATCAGACAGTGTGTAACTCGATGGACCAGTGAGACCAGACAGTGTGTAAACCGGGGGCCCAATGAAATCAGTGAGTGTTTAACACGGGAGTCAGTGAGTTCTGATCATATGTAAATCAGCTGCCCAGTGAGATCAGACAGTGTGTAACCCGGGAGCCCAGTGAGATCAGACCGTGTGTAACTCGGGGGCCCAGTGAGATCAGACAGTGTGTAAACCAGGGCACAGTGAGATCAGACAGTCTGCAATCTGGGCACCCAGTGAGATCAGAAAGTGTGTAACCCGGGGGCCCAGTGAGATCAGAAAGTGTGTAACCCGGGGGCCCAGTGAGATCAGACAGTGTGTAACCCGATGGCCCAGTGAGATCGGACCGTGAGTAACCCGTAGGCCCAGTGAGATCAGACAGTGTGTAAACCGGGGCACAGTGAGATCAGACAGTGTGTAACTCGGGGGCCCAGTGAGAGCGGACTGTGTGTAAACCGGGGGCCCAATGAGATCAGAAAATGTGTAACACCGGGGCCGAGTGAGATCAGTGTGTGTAACCGGGGGCCCAGTGATATCAGAAAGTGTGTCACCCGGGGGCCCAGTGAGATCAGACAGTGTGTCACCCTGGGGCCCAGAGAGATCAGACAGTCTGTAATCTGGGGGCCCAGTGAGATCAGATAGTGTGTAACCCGGGGGCCCAGTGAGATCAGACAGTGTGTATTCCGGGGTCCCAGTGAGATCAGACCGTGAGTAACCCGGGTGCTCAATGAGATCAGTTAGTAACCCGGGGGCCCAGTGAGATCACACAATGTGTAACCCGGGGACCCAGTGAGATCATACAGCGTTTTACCTTGGGGCCCAGTGAGAACAGACAGTTTGTAACACGGGGGCCCAGTGAGATCAGACAGTTTTTAACCCGGGGTGCCATTGAGATCAGACAGTGTGTAACCCGGGGCCCAGTGAATCTGACCGTGAGTAACTCGAGGGCCCATTTAGATCAGAAAGTGTGTAACCCGCGGTCCCAGTGAGGTCAGTCAGTGTGTAAGTCGGTGCCCAGTAAATCAGACCGTGAGTAACTCGAGGGCCCAGTTCGATCAGAAAGTGTGTATCCCGGGGGCCCAGTGAGATCAGGCAGTGTGTAACCCGGGGGCCCAGTGAGATCAGACATTGAGTAACCCGGGAGCCCAGTGAGATCAGACAGTGTGTAAACCAGGGCACAGTGAGATCAGACAGTCTGTAATCTGGGGGCCCACTAAGATCAGAAATGGTGTAACCCGGGGGCCCAGTGAGATCAGACAGTGTGTAACCCGGGGGCCCAGTGAGATCAGACCGTGAGAAACCCGTAGGCCCAGTGAGATCAGAGAGTGTGTAATCCTGGGGCACAGTGAGTTCAGACCGTATGTAAGCCTGCTCAGTGAGATCAGACAGTATGTAACCGGGGCACAGTGAGATCAGACAGTGTGTAAACAGGGGCACAGTGAGATCAGACAGTGTGTAACTCGGGAGCCCAGTGAGATTTGACAGTGTATATCCCAGGGGAACAGAAAGCTCAGACAGTGTGTAACTCGGGCGCCCAGTGAGATCGGACTGTGTGTAAACCGGGGGCCCAATGAGATCAGAAAATGTGTAACCCCGGGGCCAAGTGAGAACAGTGTGTTTAACCCGGGGGCCCAGTGAGATCAGACAGTGTGTCACCCGGGGGCCCAGTGAGATCAGACAGTGTGTCATCCTGGGGCCCAGAGAGAACAGACAGTCTGTAATCTGGGGGCCCAGTGAGATCAGATAGTGTGTAACCCGGGGGCCCAGTGAGATCAAACAGTGTGTAACCCGGGGCCCAGTGAGATCAGACAGTGTGTAACCCGGGAGCCCAGTGAGATCAGACCATGTGACACCCGGGTACCACTGAGATCAGACAGTGTGTAACCCGGGGGGCCCAGTGAGATCAGGCAGTGTATAACCTGGGGTCCCAGTGAGATCAGACAGTGTGTAACCCGGGACCCAGTGAATCAGACCGTGAGAAATCCGGGGGCCCAGTGAGATCAGACAGTGTGTAACCTGGGGGCCCAGTGAGATCAGACAGTGTGTAACTCGATGGACCAGTGAGATCAGACAGTGTGTAAACCGGGGGCCCAATGAAATCAGAGAGTGTGTAACCCGGGAGTCAGTGAGTTCTGACCATATGTAAACCAGCTGCCCAGTGAGATCAGAAAGTGTGTAATCCGGGGGCCCAGTGAGATCAGACAGTGTGTAACCCGGGGGCCCAGTGAGATCAGACCGTGAGGAACCCGGGGGCCCAGTGAGATCAGACAGTTTGTAATCCGGGGGCCCAGTGAGATTAGACAGTGTGTAACCCGGGGACCCAGTGAGATCAGACAGCGTTTTACCTTGGGGCCCAGTGAGAACAGACAGTGTGTAACACGGGGGCCCAGTGAATCAGACCGTGAGTAACCTGGGGGCCCAGTAAGATCAGACAGTGTGTAAACTGGGGGCCCATTGAGATTAGACAGTGTGTAACCCTGGGCCTAGTGAATCTGACCGTGAGTAATTCGAGGGCCCAGTGAGATCAGACAGTGTGAAAACCGGGGTCCCAATGAGACCAGAGAGTGTGTAACCAGGGAGTCAGTGAGTACAGACCGTATGTAAACCAGCGGCTCAGTGAGATCAGACAGTGTGTAACCCGGGAACCCAGTGAGATCAGACCGTGTGACACCCGGGTCCCACTGAGATCAGAGAGTGTGTAACCCGGGGGCCCAGTGAGATCAGACAGTGTGTAACCTGGGGGCCCGGTGAGATCAGAAAGTGTGTAAAGCGGGGGCCCAGTGAGATCAGATAGTGTGTAACCTGGGGGCCCGGTGAGATCAGAAAGTGTGTAAAGCGGGGGCCCAGTGAGATCAGATAGTGTCTAACCCGGGTCCCATGACATCAGACAGTGTGTAACTCGAGGGCCCAGTGAGATCAGACAGTGTTTAAACCGGGGGCCCAATGAGATCAGAGAGTGTGTAACCCGGGAGTCAGTGAGTTCAGACTGTATGTAAACCAGCGGCCCAGGGAGATCAGTCAGTGTATAACCCGGGGGCCCAGTGAGATCAAACAGTGTGTAACTCGGGGGCCAACTGAGATCCGACAGTGAGTAACCCGGGAACCCAACGAGATCAGACAGTGTGTAACCCGGGGGCCCAGAGAGATCAGACAGTGTGTAACCCGGGGACCCAGTGAGATCAGACAGCATTTTACCTTTGGGCCCAGTGAGATCAGACAGTGTATAACACGGGGGCCCAGTGAGATCAGACAGTTTTTAACCCGGGGTCCCAGTGAGGTCAGACAGAGTGTAACCCGGGGCCCAGTGAATCAGACCGTGAGTAACCCGGGGGTCCAGTGAGATCAGACAGTATGTAACCCGGGGGCCAAATGAGATTAGACAGTGTGTAACCCGAGGGCCCAGTGAGATCAGACAGTGTGTAACCCAGGGCCCAGTGAATCAGACCGTGAGAAACCCGGGGGCCCAGTGAGATCAGACAGTGTGCAACCCTGGGGCCCACTTAGATTAGACAGTGTGTAACCCGGGGGCCCATTGAGATCAGACAGTATGTAACCCGGGGCCCAGTGAATCTGACCGTGAGTAACTCGAGGGCCAGTGAGATCAGACAGTGTGTAAACCGGGGTCCCAATGAGATCAGAGTGTGTCTAACCCGGGAGTCAGTGAGTTCAGACCGTATGTAAACTTGCGGACCAGTGAGATCAGACAGTGTGTAACCCGGGAGCCCAGTGAGATCAGACCGTGTGACACCCGGGTCCCACTGAGATCAGACAGTGTGTAACCTGGGGGCCCAGTGAGATCAGACAGTGTGTAACCCGGGGGCCCAGTGAGATCAGAAAGTGTGTAAAGCGGAGGCCCAGTGAGATCAGATAGTGTGTAACCCGGGGGCCCAGTGACATCAGACAGTGTGTAACCGGGGGGCCCAGTGAGATCAGAGAGTTTATAACCTGGGGGCCCAGTGCGATCAGACAGTGTGTAACCCAGGACCCAGTGAATCAGACCGTGAGTAACCCGGTGGCCCAGTGAGATCAGACAGTGTGTAATCTGGGGGCCCAGTGAGATCAGACAGTGTGTAACTTGACGGCCCAGTGAGATCAGACAGTGTGTAAACCGGGGGCCCAATGAGATCAGAGAATGTGTAACCCGGGAGTCAGTGAGTTCAGACCGGATATAAACCAGCGGCTCAGTGAGATCAGAAGTGTGTAACCCGGGAGCCCAGTGAGATCAGACCGTGTGTAGCCCAGTGGCCCAGTGAGATCAGGCAGTGTGTCACCCGGGCAGAATGGGCCCAGCGCGATCAGAAACTGTGTAACTCGGATGCGCAGTGAGATTTGACAGTGTGTATCACAGGGGACCAGAAAGATCAGACAGTGTGTAACTCGGGGGCCCAGTGAGATAGGACTGTGTGTAAACCGGGGGCCCAATGTGATCAGAGAGTGTGTAACACTGGGGCCCAGTGACATCAGACAGTGTGTAAACCGGGGGCCCAATGAGATCTGAAAATGTGTAAATCCGGGGCCCAGTGAGATCAGATAGTGTGTCACCCGGGGGCCCAGTGAGATCAGACAGTGTCTAACCCTGGGGGCCCAGTGAAATCAGAAAATTTGTAAACCGGGGTCCCTGCGACATCAGACAGTCTGTAACCTGGGGGCCCAGTGAGATCAGACAGTGTGTAAACTGGGTGCCCAATGAGATCAGAGAGTGTGTAACCCGGGAGTCAGTGAGTTCAGACCGTATGTAAACCAGCGGCCCAGTGAGATCAGAAATGTGTAACCCGGGAGCCCAGTGAGATCAGACCGTGTGTAGACCAGTGGCCCAGTGAGATCAGACAGTGTGTAAACCAGGGAACAGTGAGATCAGACAGTGTGTAACCTGGGCAGAATGGGCCCAGCGCGATCAGAAACTGTGTAACTCGGGTGCCCAGTGAGATTTGACAGTGTGTATCACAGGGGACCAGAAAGATCAGACAGTGTGTAACTCGGGGGCCCAGTGCGATCGGACTGTGTGTAAACCGGGGGCCCAATGTCATCAGAGAGTGTGTAACACTGGGGCCCAGTGACATCAGACAGTGTGTAAACCGGGGGCCTAATTAAATCAGAAAATGTGTAAACCCGGGGCCCAGTGAGATCAGACAGTGTGTCACCCGGGGGTCCAGTGAGATCAGACAGTGTCTAACCCTGGGGGCACAGTGCAATCTGAAAGTTTGTAAACAGGGGGCCCAGTGACAACAGACAGTCTGTAACGTGGGGGCCCAGTGAGAACATACAGTGTGAAACCCGGGGGCCCGGTGAGATCAGATAGTGTGTAATCCTGGGGTCCGCTGAGATCTGGATCACTGGACACTGAGACTGGTCACTCACACACTGAGCCTCACAGTCACACACACTTCAGCTGGGTCTGGATCACTGGACCCTGAGACTGGTCCCTCACACACTGAGCCTCACATTCACACACACTTCAGCTGGGCCTGGCTCACTGGTCCCTGAGGCTGGTCTCTCACACACTGAACCTCACATTCACACATTCTTCAGCTGGATTTGGATCACTGGACCCTGAGGCTGGTCTCTCACACACTGAATCCTTACATTCACACACACTTCAGCTAGGTCTGGATCACTGGACCCTGAGGCTGGTCTCTCACACAATGAGCCTCACATTCACACATACTTCAGCTGGGTCTGGATCACTGGACCCTGATACCGGATATTCAGCGAATGAGTTAGGACAATGGCGTGGTTTTCCTGCAGAAAGTGAGCCTCAGTATGTTTTCGGTGAAGGAGAGTTCGATGAAAGCGACACTATTTTACTGATCACAAGCTTAGAATCACATTGCTGTCACGGTGCCCAATCTGACCTGTGGTCACTGATATCTGACTGCAGGCAATGGCCACCTGGGTCATTTCTTCCTTAGAAGAGTCTGCAGCTGTCCACACACCGTGCTACTGGTTCTCATTGCCAGTGGTGTTGCTACTCTGCAAACACCATTGTACACAGACAGTGGGAAAGAGGACTCGCTGCTGGACACACCACCGTTCACAGACATCAGGACAATGGACTCACGTCCACAATCAACATCACTTCAGTTCCAATAAATTCCACAGAGCCACAGGTGATGGAGAAGCTGTTCGTGAACTGGAGAACGTAAAATTTCAAAGACAATACATGCTGATTGATATCATGATCTGTTTATTATTCTCCAGGCAATTCCACACACAAAAACCAATACAGTTATCATTCACTTCCTGATATTCTTCAGCTATTAAATCGAAAGGCGTATTCTCCTTTTACACTCCCCTGGGATAATCCACGTGTTCTGATGTTCATCCGGCAATAAACAATCCATGGTCACAACATCCTAAACCTCAATGCTGGGACTTGTATCTCTCTGTGTCCAGGAGCATGATTTAATCCAATTAAACTGCTAGCGCTATTATAACCCACTGTCTACATAATGCTCTTCTACCTTGTTCACAGACACTTACATAGGAAACCGCAGGCCTTGTCAGATATTGCCCAGTGTTATGTCTGAATGAGCCTGGGCCTGAGTTGTAGCCTGCTGGGGTTCAGGCAAAATATAACTCAGGATACGATATGTGATGTAATGCAGATCTAATGTTGGGAATTGCTCTGAACTTTTCTTTCCTGAACTAAATTAAATATTATTCTCAGAGGATACGTCAACCCATTTTTCAGCTCATCTCTGAATTTAGTCTGGGTTACTGCGTAAATACAGGTGTTTGTACAACAACTCAAAAGCAGCAGCATGTAGCTGGTACTGTCTGCAATAAGCATCGGGTCATTGAAACCTGTAAAATAATAGTGGTTTGTAATTTGGTATAATAAGAAAAATATCACATACGCCATCCAGAGCAGTATGAAGTTACCAGATATAGCGAAGAGTAAGATGATGGATTTCCTTCGGTTCTCCATCTCCGGATCATTGTGATTCACAACATTCTTGCTGCCCCTCAGCCTCCTGCGGACTCTGCTTGCCGCCATAATGTATCCTACAGTCAGAGCATTGAGCAGCAATATCAGGAATATTGGGAGCAGTGGGGTTAAACAGCGGTTAATCCAGCCAAATGCTACCCAAGCAGTTACAGTGTAATACTCGGGTTTTACTTTACACAACCAGGGTACATTGTCGATTATATAGTAGGGTACATATATAAAGAACCAGGGGATGTTTTTTATACAGAACAGCAGGCACACGGTTCCTATAACCAGGGATGCAGTTTTCTCGGTGCAATATTTAGTCCTCAGATTCTGGCAACAAATGGTAACAAAACGATCGAAAGTGAAAGCGATTGTTAACCAGACAGAAATATCGGTGACTGCATGAACCAGCGCTGCACCGAAAGAACACATAGGTGTGATGAGCAGGAAAGTAGTCGGGAAATAATAATCATTAATCCGAACGAGTATCACATCATTGATTATGACCAGTAGATCCGCCGCTGCCATGGTCACCAGGTAGCGAGTGATACATCTGGAGAGACCGCACTTTCCCCGGGACAGGATCACAATCGTCACCACATTAGCTGTAAAAGGTAAACACACAGAAACAGGGAATCAGTCGTCAGGTTAAAGCAAGGGAGCCAGTTACACAGGATTAGGTGTGAAATGTACTTTACTGAAGGATCTGGGGATTGGAACTGAACTCTTTACCGCTGTGCGATTTGTCTAGCAGAACAGGATTTTAACATACAATTGCAATGTTAAATATCTGTGAGTGTGGGGTAAAAACAAGAAAATAAACGACTTCACATAGTTTATAGAATATACAAATGGACTCTGGAAATTTCCTCGGAGCTGTTACCCTTCTGCCACTGCAACTTCGTAGAAAGTGGTGTAGAAATCCACCGGAGATCCGAGTAAACTACTGGCTATTTAAATGTATGAATAAATTGACAGTGTGAGAATGAGTTCTGGATAATTGCGAAAATAGCAGTTCAGTGACGGAAGAAGAAATGACCAGAAAACTATTTGAAAATAAGTCATGAATGGTCAATTCTAAATTGGGAGATGTTTCGAGAGCAGTGAGATAGACGCCTGAACGAAATGCAGTGAATGCTAAAGGGGAACAACCGAGGGTGAGACAAAGTGCGGGATTTGGGTCCGTGGACAGGAAAGTGGAGCGGATACACGGTGTGTGTACGAAATGGCTCAGAGTTCTCCTGTTGTCTTCGCAGACTGGAGGCTATGAGTAAAAACCTTTGGACAAACTACTGTCAAACACCACGATAATAGGGGAGTTGGTATGTTTTAACTCAGCCAAGTTGCAACAGTTACGTTTATAATCCACCAGATGAACATTTAATCTGATCAACTGATTTCTTGGCTGGAAGTCTCAGGTCTTTGCATTGGTGCCGTGTACCGTGCAACCCCATTCTGGACAAACTCTAGCAATTACCACAAGGGGGAGAAGTTCAGATGTGATCATGAACAAACAACATTAACTTTGCACCTTCTTCTGCGATCCTAGGAAACATATACATTCCTAGGTGCACAATGGCACAAGGGGCATAATCTTCACCTCGCTTTTGACGCCTCTAATAATGCAGCAAACTTCAGAGGGAGTTGTGGGTGGCGATCTCTGGACCGAAGCAAAGATACAGTAAAAGTGACAATAGAGGCTGCAGTCCAGCCCAGGAGATACTTGCCGAGATTTAGCTTCAGAAACGCTCCGTGGTAAGGTCTTCGCTCTGAATTGGCAGAATCCATCTTTAATATTAATCCGGCACATAGCAATATGGAGAATCTGTCTCTCTGGTGATAAAGACTGGCGGAAAGTACATCCCAGGGGATGTGGGACATTATATGTACCTGAGCTTCCAGCGCAATCTATCAACAATGTAAAATATGCTCAGAAGTGTTTGATTCGGATTCCTTTGGTGTGCAGGATAGTCTGACATATAGCAGTTGTTCCAACTTGATATACGTAAAGAGTTCCGTGTGTTCATTTGTAAAGAAATAGAGACAGGCAGAGAGCGAGAGAGAGACTACATATACAAAAGAAACATCGTCACTGAAAAGATATCCTGAACAAGATAAGGCGGCTGGTGTAGAAAAATTAACTGCATTCCCGTTCAACTGTGTTTAGACAATACAGTATTCGCTGGAAATTAAATCACATGAGTATATAAGATTAATATAGTTAAGTATGAGTGTGTGGTATATGGGGGGGAGGGTCCTGTGTTTACCATGGATATAGACGTATAATGGAAATCTACAGAGAAAAATGGACACAGTAACTCTGAATCAAACACATGAGATGGGCCGTCCTGTGCTTTTTACAAGACGTAGGTGGGCCGCCTTCTTGAACCGCTGCAGTCCGTGTGCTGACAGTGCTCCACAGAGTTGTTAGCTGGTGAGCTGCATGAAATAATGGCAAAGATATGAGGAGATAATATTTCCGACTGGACTTTGCAAATGGCCAGATCTGTCAGTAATTTATGTATCTGACGAATAGAGCCTCATAAAAGTTGCTAAAATCATGTCCCCTCTTCAGTATTTGTCAAATCACTTCATTAATTCAACAATTAGAACATTATTACAACAACAACAAAAATTTATACTTATATAATGCCTTTATAAAACTTCCCGAGGTGCTTCACAGGAGTGTTACAAGACAAAACAAATAAATTTGGCACCGAGCCACATAAGAATAAATTACGACCGATGACCAAAGGTTTGGTCAGAGGTAGGTTATAAGCACTGCCTTCAAGGAAGAAAGGGAGGTATAAAGGCGGTGAGGATTTAGGGAGGCTGTTCCAGAGCTCAGGGCTCGGACAGCTGAAGGCACGGCCACCAATGGTTGAGCATTTATAATCAGGGATGCACAAGAGGGTAGAATTTGAGGAGCGCAGACATCTTGGGTGGTTGCGATGTTGGAGTAGATTACAGAGATAGCGAGGGACGAGGCCATTGAGGGATTTGCACACAGAAGGAGAAGTTTGAAGCTGAGGTATTGTTGAACCGGGATCAATGTAGCTCTGCGAGCACAGGTGGGATTTCGTGCGAGATTGGACATGCCCTGGCGAGTTTTGAATGACTTCAAGTTTACATACGGTAGAATGTAGGAGGTCAGCCAGGAGAGTTTTGGAGCTGTACAAACTAGAGGTAACAAAGGCATGGATGAGAGTTTCAGCAGCAGAGGAGCTGAGGCAGGGGCGGAACTAGCAATGTCATATCGCAGATATGTGGCCAGAAGATCATTTCACGTTCTAAAGGACACCTAGTTTGCGAACTGTCTGCTTCAGTCACAGACAGAAGCAAGGGAGGAATCTAGTCGATGGTTAGGTAACACAGTTTGTGGCGGGAACCAAAGAGAATGTCGTCAGTCTTCCCAATATTTAATTAGAGAAATGTTCTGCTCATTCAGTACTGGATGTCGGACAAGCAGTCTGCCAATTTAGAGACCTTGGAGGGGTCGAAAGAAGTGGTGGTGTGATGGAGCTTGGTATCATCAGTCTACATGTGGAGACTGACGCTGTGTTTCCGGATGATGCCGCCAAGAGGCAGCATATAGTGGTGAAACGCGAGTGTGCCAAGGATAGATCCTTGGGGAACACGATATGCAAAGATTTGATCGTGGGAATATAAGCGAATGCAAGTGATTTTTTGGCTACAATTAGGGAGAAATGGATGGAACAAGGTGAGTGCAGTGCCACCCAGCTGAAGGGTGGTGAAGAGGCATTGGAGGAACATGGAGTACTCAACCATATCAAAGGTTGCGGAAATGTCGAGACTGTTGAGGAGGGAAAGGTTACTTTTGTCAATGTCACAAAGGATGACTTTTGTGACTTTGATGAGAGCTGTTTCGGTAGCGTGGCTTGGCGGAAACCAGACTAAAGGGATTAAAACATGGAGTTCCGGGAGGCGACAACATGTTGAAGGACTTAGCCGTGGAAATTGAGGTTGGAGAGGGGGCGGTAGCTTGCAAGCCGAATAGTGTCAATAGTTTTTTGAGGAGAGGAGTGATGACGGTAGATTTAAAGGAGACGAGAGGACATGAGCTGAGAGTACCGTTAACTGTGTCAGCTAACACGGGAGTCAGAAAAGGAAGTTGGCTGGTCAACAGCTTGGTGGGAATAGGGTCAAGTGAGCAGGAAGTGGGCCTCATGGATAAGATGAGCATGGAGAGGTCAAGAGAGGCAGATCAGGGAGAGACTAGAGAGAGATGCGACTTCATGGTGGAAACTTAGGGGAAGTTTGACCCGTTGGGCTAGAGGAAGGAAGAGAAGTGGCAGAGGCAGCTGATTGGGTGGTCTCAATCTTTGAGACAAATAATTCCATGAGCTACTCACACTTGTTGTTGAAGGTGAGTGTGGTGGAGACAGGGGAGAGGAGTTTCACAAGATGGTTAACAGTCGAGAATACTAGCCGGGGGTTATGTTTGCATTCTAGAATGATGTTGGAATAGTAAGCAGTTTTGGCAGACATGAGTCGGGTCCGATAATACTTTATGTGATCTAGCCAAATCTGGCGTTGAAAGGTTAAACCAGTTTTCGGCCACACCCGTAGAAGTCTGCGGCCCTTGGACTTGAGTGAGCGAGAATGAGGGCCGTACAGGGGAAAGGCCAGAGTGAGAGAGATTAATTGTTTTAATAGGAAATAAGGCATCAATGGTGATGGTGAGGGGCTATTTGGGGAGATTGGTGGCTGCAGAAATGGCATTGCCAATTAATTCATTGTCTCCTCGGTTTAAACAGAGTCACAGTTTAAATATTGGTGATACCTGACGAGCAAATATTCTAGTAACAAAACGATTTGACAATTAATCTTGTTGCTATTGCAGCTGCTATATAATGACAGGACAAAAAGGGAAACAATGTCCTTCTCTCACAGAATCCAAACACCACTGTTGCCAGTGACAAATCAAAATATCATTACTCCTGTGTCTTAATATTTGTATATTCCAAGCTCTCCATCCCGTCAGTCTCCTGTGCCACTGCCAGTGCAATGTCCCAATATAATCATGACATGTGTGCATAACTGATTCCAAATGTTTAAAAATGAAATTTGCGCCACAGGGCATAACTGTGCTTGGTGCACGAATTCAGCTCTGAATAAATACATCAACACTGTGGGTTCAGGAATTGCTTGAAAACACAACCGTATTTGTCAGAAATGGCATGCAATAAAACACTTGTTTGTTACAGTCTAGCAAAATTTATATGGACCTTCACTTTTTGTCAGAAGATGGTTTCTACAACTTCGTAACATACCTTGTCATGTAACTAACTGGCTATATATATGCACACAACAAGATCCACAAACACAATATCTAGTTGGTAAAGTTGGCTAAGGTTTGCTTTATTCGGAAACACTGCCATGGGATAGTCAGTGCATACGAATGTGAGCCCAGATTTTCGACAGGGTATCAAACCCATAAACTTCTGAATCAGATGGGAGCCCCCACTGTTACAGTAAAAGGCGAGGTAGATAACTTAACCAGAGCATGAAAAGGGGAGAACATTAGCGACGGTCTTGACGTTGCTCACGATTTACTGAAACAATTCCACAACCTAGCGACATCCCACTGTGTGAATACTGGGCTCATTCTCACTTAGAACCGCATCGCTCTTAGACATACAATGCCGAACAATGTTAGATTTTGAGTGGGAAATTCAAAAGCATTGTAATATCAATAAACATCTCGCAAAGTTTGGAGGAAATGGAGGATAGATATTCTCGGAATTTCCGATAGAGACCCAAATCTGACAAATAATCACCTCAGGACCGACAGAGCAATAAACAGGCCCTCCAGGTAATACTGCGAGACACGGATTTATGCAATCGGTAACCTGTTAAAATGAGTGCTGGAAACTCTATAGGCTGCAAAAATATCATCGGCCATTTTCTTTCCTGTAGAACATACAGATAAACTGAAATTAGACCTGCGATTAATGGAACTGTCTTTGCAGAAATGATGACTCTGGGTGCTTGACGCACAAGAACGCAGGATTAGATCATTCTGCCCCACAAGCCTTTTCCACCATTCCAGTAGACCATGGGTGATCGGCACCGTAACTTCAATTACCGTCTTCGTTCCATATCCCTTGATACCCTGACCTTACCAAATCTATCGATCAGAGTCTGTAAAATTACAACTGACCATTAATTGACAGGATTTTGGGAGAACGAGTGTAAAACATTGAAACATAGAAACATAGAAAATAGGTGCAGGAGTAGGCCATTCGGCCCTTCTAGCATGTTCATGGCTGAACATGCAACTTCAGTACCCCATTCCTGGTTTGTCGCCATACCCCTTGATCCCCCTTGTCTTAAGGACTATATCTAACTTATTTTTGAATATATTTAGTGAATTGGCCTCAACAACTTTCTGTGGTTGAGAATTCCACAGGTTCACCACTCTCTGGGTGAAGATGTTTCTCCTCATCTCGGTCCTAAATGGCTGACCCCTTATCCTTTGACTGTGACCCCTGGTTCTGGACTTCCCCAACATTGGAACATTCTTCCTGCATCTAACCTGTCTAAACCCATCAGAATTTTAAAAGTTTCTATGAGGTCCCCTCTCACTCTTCTGAATTCCAGTGAATACAAGCCCAGTTGATCCAGTGTTTCTTGATAGGTCAGTACCGCCATCCCGGGAAGCAGTCTGGTGAAACTTCGCTGCACTCCCTCAATAACAAGAATGTCCTTACTCAGGTTAGGAGACCAAAACTGTACACAATATCCAGGTGTGGCCTCACCAATACCCTGTACAACTGTACCAACACCTCCCTGCCACTCTCCACAAATCCCCTAACTATGAAGGCCAACATGCCATTTGATTTCTTAACCGCCTGCTGTACCTGCATGCCAACCTTCAATGACTGATGTACTATGACACCCAGGTCTCGTTGCACCTCCCCTTTTCCTAATCTGGCACCATTCAGATAAAAGTCTCTCTCTCTGTTTTTACCACCAAAGTGGAGAACCTCACATTTATCCACATTATACTTCATCTGCCATGCATTTTTCCACTCACCTAACCTATACAAGTCACTCTGCAGCCTCATAGCATCCTTCTCGCAGCTCACACTGCCACTCAACTTAATGTCAACCGCAAATTTGGAGATACTACATTTAATCCCCTCGTCTAAATCATTAATGTACAGTGTAAATAGCTGGGGCCCGAGCAGAGAACCTTGTGGTACCACACTAGTCACCGCCTGCCATTCTGAAAAGCACCCATTTGCTCCTACTCTTTGCTTCCTGTCTGACAACCAGTTCTCAATCCATGTCAGCACACTACCCCCAATTCAAAGTGCTTTAACTTTGCACATTAATCTCTTGTGTGGGATCTTGTCGAAAGCCATCTGAAAGTTCAAATATACCACATCAACTGGTTCTCCCTTGTCCACTCTACTGGAAACATCCTCAAAAAATTCCAGAAGATTTGTCAAGCATGATTTCCCTTTCACAAATCCATGCTGACTTGGACCTATCATGTCACCTCTTTCCAAATGCGCTGCTATGACATACTTAATAATTGATTCCACCAAGTAAGATTAAGATTTCCACTAAACTTTGTGTGAGAAAGTGTTTATTGATTTCACTCCTAAATGGCCGAGTTCCAATTTTAGGATAATGCCTTCTGGTTTAGATTACACCGCCATCGGAAACAGTATCGAAACAAGTCGTAAGATTACCGCTAATTATGTGAGTTGCAATTTGAACGAATAATAACTGAGCAGCATTTTCAAAGCAGGGACTAAACTGACACTGTAATACAATTTTAGACGATGGGAGCAGATATTCCAATGCACCGAGTACTGATCATATTTATAGTTAAAATTACCGCAGCTGACACAATATTGAATGGAAATAACAATTTGGCGCTTTTGCTTCACAAACTAAGCACGTTACCGGGAACACCAATTACCACGCCGAGAACTGGAACACCGGAAATGGTAATAGAATAAATCCAAATATATTGATTTCTGTGAAATGATGGGGACGCTCGGTGCGGCACATGGTACAGCGGACCATGTGAGCTGATATCGTCAGAGATATTCTTAGTAATACAGGGGTGAAACTTGCAGAAGGAGCATTGGGCTGCATTGATCCTGAGATTTGTGGGAGTCAGCGGGATAGTGAGACAACTCACTTCAATCTGTTCTCATTGAGTAACCTCTTCAAACGGACTCTGCAGAGTGTTAAAAACAACAGCCGTAATATTGGACTTGAATGCTGATCATACTTCTTCAAACACAGACATGCAAGGCAATTTATTAGTACAGGGTGGTGGGAACTCAGGAGACATAATGTGAGATTTCAGTTTCCCAACTGAAGAGGGAAAGTTAGTCAGTGGTACAATGGGTGATAAGACACACTGGCTCGATACCCTGGGCTCTGCCACATAACCTGGAAATGTGAGTTAGAGGAATGTGACACAGATTACAGGGCGATATGACAGATGTGTTTAAAATTATTGACAGGATGGAAGAAGGTGGATAGAAGCAGACTGATTCCAGTAGACGTGTGTTGCAGAACGAGGCGCTGTAGAAAGTAGATGAAATAGAAGACAATGGAAGAGAGAGAAGAGAGAGCGTGAGAAACTTTTTTATACAGGGATTGGGGAGGCGGTGGAGTTCAGTCACATGGATAGAGGTTGAGGCAGAAACTGTCAGAATTGAAAGTAGATTGGGTCCGTGGCTGGAGGATAGAGGGATATGGCGACCGGGTTGGCATCTGTGACTAGAAATTCCTCGATCTCTCATTATCTGAAGCGAAATTAAAGTGAATGTGTGTGGATAACCGAGCGGACAGGCTTACTGAGGGTACAGTCGATGTTCTATCACCCTGCAAGCGTTTGGTCTGAACAATAAATATGTCCGATTCGTATAAAGGGACCATGACCCGGCATGGAGACGGTGCTTTGGTTAAAATGTAGGTATTGAATCTAAAACGGGTTTTTAAATGTGGACAAACCCAGGACAGCTGCATAGAGCGCCGCTGCCTTGTTTCAATAGCTCTCTCAAAGCACGGATTCCCGGTCTGATGTGTACCGCTGCAGGAATGGATGTGACAGAAACCAGCTGCCTTCCACCTGCTGAAGGCAGAAAAATCTCCGCTGGGAGCTTGAAGGCGAGTCTGAGAACAGGCTGGTCACCGGTCAGTGGAAAAGATGAGGGAGAGAGTCTGTGTTCCTGCATGGAGCACAATCCCACAGTCGGCATGGATTGTGATGACCAGGAATAATATCCGGCACTTTGCTGGAACCAGACCGAGAACAGCGGGTAGATTCTGATTAACGGGACTGAAGAAATCCCGGTCCTGACTGTCCGAATTCCCAGGTATATGTCCATGATCGGCTGTCCGTGTCTATCTCCACAGCGGGAGTCAATGGAGCATTTTACAACACGCTGAATGTTCAGTAAAATATAATCTGTCAGATATTACCGAGTGTTACGGGAAAGGATAGCAGGCAAGGAAAAATCGAATTAAAATAATCCATTGATTTACACATTGCACGATTCTCAGATAAAACGGAACCAGTTTGAAAGACAATACAGGGGGGAAATAATCTGCCGGTTTTATGTGGGTTAAAGAAAATTGAAAAGTCACCAAATGATCAGTCAATGAACAAGGTTGAGCGAGAAATACTGTCACTGAATTTCTGCATCTGAATTGAATTGTGAAGGATCGTTACAAAAAGACAATTAGTGAGATGGGAGATAACGCAGTTTATCCCAAATTTATTCACAACTTTAGTAACGGAATGTAATCACTTACCGGGGATTCCAATGGCTGCTATAATCGGATAGTAAATCATTGCTGCCTGTAGAATTGGTGGTAACCAGGAAAAGGGATAGGCAATGTAAGGAACTCTCATTCTGTCCGAGAAATTATGATGACTATTGCCACTGGAAACAGAGATCCAATGAGTTGTGAGATGAGAGCTTAAGAGAAAACATCATTGCTAATTGTGGGACATTTCCCGTGGGAACATGAAAGATCAGGTGCATTGATATTACTTCCAGTCATTTTGCAGCACGTCAACTCCCTTCACTGTAATGTTTGTGCTGCAATGATTATATCCAAACTGATAATACAATGTTTGACGTGAAACTGCCCAAAACCTTGGCCTGATACATTGCTCACATTTCTAACTAACAATATACAGAAAGCCGGGCTCTGCCGGCATGGCCGCACCTGAAACAGAAACAGCTTCAGTTTTCCTCCTGTTAAATGATGCGGTTCACTCCAGTCGATGCACGAAGTGAATTCCCCAAATTCCCAATCAAATTTCAAATTTTACCCCACTCCCGGCGTTTGACAATCATCCCTTTCAATCTCGGAGTTGAGGCTTGCAATTGAATGAGCAATGTATATCTTTAGAACTGCATGAAGTCGGGATTTGCACCAACACCTAGAATGAAAAGTAATCTAAAAACTAGGGTAGAAAAATGTAACCATACAAAAGGGCTCGAAATAAGCCTCGTTTCACTGCAATTAACATTTTTCAAACGTTACAGATTATTTTAAAACCGTCTCCAGAGGGCTAGCTGTGACAAGGGACCGGTACAGTATTAGAATAGCTTCTGACACGTGAGAAGCAGAATCTCTCTGGGTATCTACCTCCCCATGGATTTCCTGGGCTGCGGTGGGGATTCTCGACGCTGCTCCATTCATTATCTTTTAGAATTATCCATTGCCGTAGTTTCACGTTGATATGTTCTGTGATATTATAGAGACTGAGGAATGCAGGGACAGGAGTAGGCCATTCAGTCGCTCGGACATACTCCACCGTTCAATTAATCCCCAATTCAATATTTCCCGCATTTATAGAAACACTTGAATTTACATAGCGCCTTTCACAACCAACGGATGTCGCAAAAGGCTTTAAGGCCAATTACATAATTTTGGACCTTTAGTCACTCTACTTTTGTAGCAAATGCTGCAGGTAATTTGTACACAGCAGGGTTCCAAAAACAGCAATGTTACAATAACAAGTTAATCTCCGTTAGTCATGAATTTGATTGCGGGATAAATATAGGTTAGTGCAACTGGATATCTCCCCTGCTCTTCTTAGAAATGGTGCCATAGGACCGTCTACGCCCTCCTCGGAGAACATAACACTCATCTGAAAGATGGCACCGCCGATAGTGCAGCATTCCCTCTATATTTCACTGGAATTTCAGCCAGATATGTGTGATGACGTCTCTGGAGTGGGAGTTTCTTGCTCCAACCTGCAGTATTTACTGCAGCACTACTTAACAAAGGCTCATCTGTGAAATAACATATGTTAAATTTCGATTGGATATGTATTTTTTTAATCTCCTTTTTATTAGCCAGAGATGTACTTAATGACTACGAACTGATTGTCGACCCGTCTTACAACCTTACACACGTGTTTAGATTCAATGTACCACATGCATTTTTGAAATAGAACTTTTTATTTTTTTTATATGTTCATCTTTTTCATGTTAATCGAACAAGTACACAGTAGTCCTGAAGCCTAAAATTTGTCAAGCATTGAAAAACTGAGAAAAAGAAACATTCTAACTTCATGCAATTAATGCAATGTGAGAATCAACTAATTGGTCTTGAGACGACATAATGCACTGTCTTTTACAATTGGTTCTTGGAAGTACGAAGCCTGGGACAGAATAATATTTGTAGAATAGGAGATCACATGTTCTGAAGTTGCTGGCAAAAGCCTTGAGAAAAAGCAAGAGCAAGATAAAATGGAAGAACAACTCTCTTCCCCTCTTGTAGGCCGGTAATTTTTCAGCCATAAATATATGGCATCTTGAGGACGAGTCAATCAGCCCTTGTCCATCAAAGTTATGGATGTGGAGACGGCCGACTCTTCTTTCCTTCGTCTGAAAGAAACTCCACGCCCTATTGGACTCCCACCATTTGGAAAGACCCCAAAATGGTACCTGTGTCAATATCGACTCATGGTACCGCCTGGAAATGTAGTATAAAAGAGCCACTTATGAGAGTTAGACTGTAGAGAACCAGGAGCAAGGGCTGAGCCTGGATAGGGACCAGGCAGTAGTGGCCCACGGGAGGAGGATCCGGATAAAAACAGACAAGATAAGGGCCAATGAACATAGAATAGCCCAAGTGGCTTGATTCCATGGCAAAGGCCAACGAGCAGAGAACACCTCGAGTGGAATGAGTCCAACCCAAGGGCCAATGAACAGAAGATACTCCAGGCGTGGTGAGATGTAAGAGAGCCTTGGTGCGTTGGAATGTTTCTTTCTGACTCCTATCAAAGGCAACTAAAACTACCTGAGGCAGCACGCGTGATATCATTTTCGTTCTATACTGTAAACTACTGATAAATGCTCACCTTTGTGTAATACCTAATAAAAGAACATTGTGCATTTTGAAGTAACGTCAGACAATTGGGAAAGCATGCAAAAACCCTAGCAAAATCTGGTGTGACAAAACGGTGGTGTTTATTTGGGTTTAAAAACATTCTAAGGCTGACCCATTTTGCTGGTACATTGTTCGAGGAAGGATAGCCATTGGGGAGTGCAGGGATATTTGTACACCTGCCAGTTTTCGATATGTCGCAGAATATCTGACTGTACAACTGACATAGAGATAGCCTTAGAGAAACACGTGGGTAAGCTGAGTGGGACGGATTTAGTCAAGGCGATTTTGCCCTGTAATTATGAAGCTAATTTGCAGCGGCTCATCCAAAAGTAGGTGGATGACAATGCAATCAGATTGGAAAAGTGCAGACCGTGGTTCGGATTACAACAAATGAGTGAGCAGCTAATCATTGATCTAGAAAACAGCTAAGCCTGAAAAAACTGCAATTCCTTAATCTGGAAAAGTAACTTAGCCAAACAATGCAGACTTTCAAGGCACATCTCATAAGGGCCCATGACCTGTTATGTATGCTACAGCACCTGCAAACTCAGGCGTGTGTATCAGCTGTACTCGCAGTCGGGTCACGAGCGATGAATGATAGAAATACAGAACTAGAAAAAGAGTTTGAAGTTTGGACCCAAAAGTTGAAAGAAGCGATCGGAACTTTATTCGGAAATATTGATCAAACCAGCTAGGGAGGCTGAGAACATATGGCCTATGAGCTGTGGGACAAATTGGGACGCCGGAATGCGGTGGTTTCATCTGTTACAATGTTTCAGGGTATAAACCGATATAAACTAGAGTGGAACTGCTTGGAAGGACAAGTTACTTCTCACTATTACACGGACAGAAGCAAAGACAGAAAGAGAAAGAAAAATTCCATGGAAAAAGTGATCCATCCGTGGCTAACTAAGCAAGTTAAGCATATCATTACATTGTAATATGCTTATAATAGTACGAAGAGTGGTCGTAAGCCTGCGGTTTGCGAACATTTCAGAAACCAGCAAAGAATGACAAGCAAATTGATAAAATGTGGAAAAATATAATATGAGATAAAACTAGCAAGAAATATAAAAACAGATTGCAATAGCTTCGACAAGAATGTAAAAAGGAGCAGAGTAGCACAAATGTTATTTGGTCCCTTAGAGGCTGAGACAGGAGAAAACATTATGAGGTGTAAGGAATTGTCAGAAACTTTAGAAAAATATTTCGTACCAGTCTTCACATTTGAATACACAAAAAGCAGACCAAAAATTTTGGGGAAACAAGGGTCTAATGAGGGTGAGGAACAAAATGCAATGAATAGAAGTAGAAAAAGTACAAGGCAATGAATAGGACTAATAACTGACAACCCCCCTAGATCTGACGGGCTACATGTTGGTTTTTAAAAGGCTGGACACAGAGATAATGGAAGTATTGGGTTTGATCTTCCAAAATTCAGTTGATTACTGATGCTGTTCTGGGATGGAATTGTGCAAATATAACACTGCTATTCAAGAAAAGTGAGGGGGAGAAACTAGAGACCTATTGGCCAGTTAGACTGACATCAATGTTGGGGGAAAATGCTGGAATCCGTTGTTAAAGAAGTGGAATCAGGGCACGCAGAAAATCATATCACGCAGAGCAAATCTGGTTTTATGAAAGGGAAATCGTTTTTGACAAATGTATTATAATGCTCCAAGGATGTAACGAGCAGCATATATAAAGTGGAACCAATGGATGCAGTATATTTGGATTTCCAGAAGGCATTCCAAAAAATGCCGTATAGATAGTTATTACACAAGATAAGGGCTCAGGTATTGGGGTAATACATGAGCATGGCTAACGGTTTTCTTAATGTAAAGGTACAAAGAGTAGGGTTCATTTGATCTTTTGCAGGTTAGTAGCTGGTAACTAGTGTGGAGCCTCAATGATCAGTGCTGCGGACTCAGCTATTTACAAACTAC
The DNA here is from genome assembly GCF_044704955.1 of Pristiophorus japonicus. NCBI lineage: Eukaryota > Metazoa > Chordata > Chondrichthyes > Pristiophoridae > Pristiophorus > Pristiophorus japonicus. The sequence goes on along the minus strand of NW_027253073.1, from coordinate 364,530 downwards.
ATTAACTACCCATATGAAGGGACCGAGTGTGCTGTAATCATGTTTGCTGACGATACAAAGCTGTGTGGGAGCGTACGCTTGTAAGGAGAACACAAAGCGTCTGAAAAGGGATATAGATAGACTGTGAGTTGGCAGTAAGCTGGCAGATGGAGTGTAATGCAGGGAAATGTGATCGTATCTACTTTGGGAAGAAAAATAGGAAATCATAATATGCTTAAATGGTATGAAAGTTTTAAATGTTGTTGTTCAGCGAGTGTTGCATGTCCTTGTGCAAGAACCACACATGCAGGTACAGCAAGTAATAAGGAATGCAAAAGGCATGTTGTCCTTTGTTCTAAGGGGGTTGGAGTGGAAGAGTGGGGAAATCATGCTTACATTGTGCAGTGCCTTGGTGGCACCATACCTGGAAATTGTCTCCCAATCTGAGGAAGGATAAAGGTGTCTTGGAAATGAAGCAACACAGGATCGGTAACTGATGCAGGGGTTGCGAGGGTTGTCTTATGATGAGAGATTTAGTAGAATTGACTTACACTTTCTGGCATTTAGTAAAGGGAGGTGATCTCATTGAAACAGCTAAGATGCTCAAATTGCGTTGATAGGCTAAATAATGAGTGATTGTTTCCCCTCGCTGGAGTTTTTGGAACAATGAGGCACAGTCCTAAGATAAGGGGTAGTCCATTAAAACCGAGATAAGGAAGACATTCTTCACTCAGTGGATTGTGAATGTTTGCAATTCTTTGACTCAGAAGGCTGTGGATGCCGATGTTTGCGTATATTTATGGGTGATTTGGATCAGTTTTTTGGACTCAAGGGGAATCAAGGAATGTGGGAATCGGGCCGGAAAGTGGAGTCGAGGTAGACGATCTCCTATTTCTTATGTTCTTATAGAATCATAAAAACATAGAAGTTTACAGCACAGAAGGAGGCCATTTCGATCCATCATGTCTGTGCCAGCCAAAAAGCAGCTAATCGCACTTTTCAGATCTGGATCTATGGCCCTGCAGGTTATTGCACTTCAGGTGCATATCCAATCCGTTTTAAATGTGGTGAGGGTTTCAGGCAGTGAGTATCCGCTGCCAACCATCTTCTGGTTGAGAAATATTCCCTCAAACCCCCTCTAAACTCTCTGCCAATTATTTTAAATTTATGCCCCTGGATTTTGACACCGCTGCGAAGGGAAATAGATCCTTTCTATAGGCACTGCAGAATATTAGCACGATTTCCCCAATCTTACACTCCAACCCCCTTACAACAAAGGTAAACATGCCATTTGCATTCTTTATATCTAGCCTTAATAATTTTATACTGCCCAATGAGGTCACCCCTCAGTCTCCTCTATTCCAAGGAAAAGAAACGTAGCCTATGCAATGTGTCCTCATCGATATGAATGAGTGATCGTAGCATAATTGAATTTCACATTCAGATGGAGGGTGAGAATTTGGTTCTCTAACTAGTGTACTAAGCTTAAATACAGGAAACAATGAAGGTATGAGGGCTCAGTTGGCTAAAGTGGACTGGGACAAAAGAGTAAAGTTTAGAACGATTGATGAACAGTGGCGTACATTTAAGGAGATATTTCACAACTCTCAAGAAAAATGAGGAGGAAAGGGCGTGAGAGAAAAGATAGCCATACGTGGCTTACTAAAGAAATAAATAACGGTAACCAATTAAAAACAAGGGCAAACAATGTGGCCTAAACTAATGGGAGGACAGAAGATTGGGAAGCGTTTAAAAGCCAACAAAGAGTGACTAAAAATGATTAAGAAAGGGAAGATAGACTATGAAAGTAAACTAGCACGAAATATATAAACAGCTGGCAAGAGTTTCTATAGTATATAAAATGGACAAGAGTGGTCTAGAGTAAATTTTGGTCCCTTGGAGGACGAGACCGAGAAATTAGTAATGGGGAACATGGAAATGGCAGTAGCTCTGAACAAACATTTTGTATCAATCCTTATGGTGAGTACACGAACAATATTCCGACAGTGTATAGTCGAGGGGTTATAGGGGGGAGGAACTTAACACAATCAAAATCACTAAGGAAGTGGCACTCAGTAAGATAATGGGACTAAAGGCAGATAACTACACTGGATCTGATGCATGCATCCTCGGGTCTTAAGAGAAGTAGCGGCAGGGATAGTGGATGCTTAGCTTGTAATTTGCAAACATTCACTGGATTCTGGGGAGATCCCAGCAGATTGAAAACTGCAAATGTAACTACATTACTTAAAAAAAGGAGGCAGACAAAAAGCCAGAAACTATAGACCAGTTGGCCTAACATCTGTGGTGAGGAAGATGTTGGAGTACATTGGTAAAGAATCATTAGCAGGACATTTGGAAAAGCAAAATACGGCTAGGCACAGTCAGCATGGAGTTATGAAGGGGAAGTCATGTTTGACAAATTTGCTGGAATTCTTTGAGGATTTAACGAACAGGGTGAATGTGGAACCAGTGGATGTGGTGTATTTGGCATTCCAGAAGGCATTTGACAATATGCCACGTAAAAGATTACTGCACAAGATAAAAGTTCGCGGGATAGGAGGTAATATATTAGCATGGATAGAGAATTAGCTAACGAACAGAGATCAGAGAGCAGCAATAAATGGTTCATTCTCGGGTTGGCAAATAGTAACCAGTGGGGTGCCGCAGCGATCAGTGCTGGGACCCCAACTATTTACAATCTATATTAACGACTTGTACGAAGCGACTGAATATAATGTGGCCAAGTTTGCCGACGATACAAATATCGGAGAAAAAGAAACGTGTGAGGAGGCCAAACAAAATCTACAAAAGGATATAGACAGGCTAAGCGAGTGGGCAAAAATTTGGCAGATGGAGTATAATGTTGGAAAATGTGAGGTCATTCACTTTAGCAAAAAATGAATCATAGAACAAATTATTACTTAAATTGAGAAGGATTGCAAAGTGCTGCAGTACAGCTGGTCCTGGAGGTACTTGTGCTAGGAACACATATGGTTAGTATGCAGGTAGAGCAAGTGATCAGGAAGGCCAATTGAATCTTGACCTTTATTGCAACGGGGATGGAGTATAAAAACAGGGATGTCTTGCTACAGTTGTAAGGGTATTGGTGAGGGTACCTGGAATACTGCGTGCAGTTTTAGTTTCCATATTTACAAAAGGATATACTTGGTTTGTAGGCAGTTCAGAGAAGGTTCACAAGGTTGATTCCAGAGATGAGGGGGTTGACTTATGAGGAAACGTTGAGTAGGTTGGGCGTCTACTAATTGGAATTCAGAAGGATGAGAGGTGATCTTATCGAATTGTGTAAGATTATGAGGTGGCTTGACAGGGTAGATGCAGAGAGAATGTTTTCACAGATAGGGGAGAGTAAACCTCATGTCCATAATCTTAGAATAAGGGGCCATCCAGTTACAACGAGATGATGAGAAATTTCTTCTCTCAGATGGATGTGGATCTGTGGAATTCGCTGCCTCAGAGAGCTGTAGAAGCTGGGACATTGAATATATTTAAGACAGAAATGGTCAGTTTTTTAAACGATAAGGAAATAAAGGGTTATGGATAGCGGGCAAGAAAGTGGAGCTGAGTCCACGATCTAATCAGCCATGATCGTATTAAATGGCGGAGCAAGCTGGAAGGGCCGTATGGCCTTCTCCTCCTCCTATTTCTTATGTTCTTATAAGATTCTCCACTCCCGGAAATATCCTCCTAAATCTTCTCTGTAACTTCTCCAGTGCAATCACATCCTTCCTGTAATGTGGTGACCAGAACTAATATTTTATACAGTTCAACATAACCCTCTTGTCTTGTATTCGATGCTGAGGCTAATAAAGGCAAGCATTCCGTATATCTTCTTAACCGTATATCTTGCTGGCCTGCTACCTTCAGGGATCTGTGGATATGCTCTCCAAGGTTCCTTTGTTCCTCTAAACTTCTCAGTGCCTTACCATTTAATCTGTATTCCCGTGCCTTGTTAGCCCTCCCCAAAATGCATTATTAACACTTCTCCGGATTAAATTCCATTTGCCACTGTTCATCCCTCCTGACAAGTTGATTGATATCTTCCTTCAGTCAGCAGCGTCCTTCTTCATTACTAACCACACAGCCGATTTTAGTACCATCTGTAAACTTTTTAATCATACCCCCAATATTCAAGCCTTGATCAGTGACGTGTACCACAAAAATGAAGGGATTCAGTACTGAGCCCTGCGGAACCCCACTGGAAAAGGACTTCCGGTCACAAAAATACCCCTCAAACTTTACCTCAGCTTCCTGCCTTTGATACAATGTTAGATCCAACTTGTCACTTTGTCCTGGATGCCTGGGCATTTACATTCGTGATCAGTCTGCCGTGTGGGAACTTATCAAAAGCCTTGCTGAAATCCATATTCACTACATAAAACACAGTACTCTCATCGACACTCCTTGTTACCTCCTCAAAAAAATCAATCAAGTTAGTCAGACACACCCTTCCCTTAACAAATCCGAATCGAATTGTGTGGGAGTGGGCCGATGCCCGTTAATGTGGTAACAAGGTATACAATTAAGTAGCAGAGTGGGAAAAACTCAACAGTGCGGGAATAACTGTGGGTAACAGGAGGAGGGCCTGGACTTAGTCCTGGACCTTGGCAATATTATAATCAGGCAATTAGATAAAAAGCTGCTGAGGCGAATATTCAAATGTCGATGGAGAAGAAAATTAAAGTTCAGCCGACACTGAAGTTGCCAGTTTTTGTTCCAAGAACAATAAAACTTAACATCTGCTGAGTTTAAATGACCGTTTATGTGGAACTATGTGTTAAAGTGCGGAATTTTTGTTTTTAATTTGATTGCTGATAATTCAGCACCCCACCCTCCAAGTTTTTGTAAATATGAAATAATTAGTAAATATAAATGTGGTTGAAAGACAATGCATATATTGATCTATGATTAAATAAAGGAAGAAAGGGAACGTTTATTAAGTCCCTTTTTTATTTTCAGAGTTGTGTCCCTTTTAAAAAACCGTCAGTCTGAATGTTTCGATAACAGAAGCTGCGGGAAGCTCCGTTCCTTGGAGAACAACCATGTTGTTAGATGAGGGAAAATCGCCATCATGGATAAGCAATAACGACTTTAGAAAGTGGAACATAGAACATGACGCTCAACATTCTCGTGTGTGCCAGATTCGTACACTCGCAAACGCACTCGTGGTCCAGCATGCCTGCAGTATGTACTGGAATTACGTACTGGGAAACCGATCTTATATGGGACTGATACTCAGAGTGCCCATTATTAGATGAGTGAATTTCGCAATCCATGTGTTTTGCGTTGAAAACAAACATGTGATACAGGGCCAGCTCTACAAAAGTATGAACCAGCCCCAGCATATGTCACAGTGATTAATAATTATAGCTGGGCGGCTCCATACTTATCGGGCTGCACCCGCATAAAAGACACGTGCTTATGCCCTTCGGAAACAACTGAACAATATGCCTCTGTTTGTGTGTTTAACTGGGATTCAGGCAGTATTAATTGCACCATGTCAGCAGAATTTGGATGGAGCTCTCTATTCAGCCGCAGCTAGTTGGGAAAAGGAATCTACTAAGTCACTGCTACCGCAACTACCATGTTTCAGGGTCAAGCAGTATCTGTCCCATTAATAGTCCCAGTTTTTGCTTCACACAACATCTAGCCACAGCCATCAAGCAACATGTTTTACTCAATATAAAAGCCTATGGCAACATGAAACTGACAATAAATGGAATACTTAAGTATTAGCTGCACCATTATGTGGCACCTCAGTATACTCGTGAGGCGACTGATCTTCTCCCTAAAGCATGTCTCTGTGTTAGAGGAGGACAACTCGAGAATAGATATCGAAATTGACAGCATCGGGAATTGTTCGCACTGGAGGGATATTAGTTTCGTAATGCCTCACAGGTGCTAGTATACTTCAACTCTTGATGGTTATATATTTAATGTGAGTAACTCGTTTGATCAAAACCATGTTGAAGAGACTCAAACGCCACATCGGTCAGTTAGAAGCGGCACCGTTCACAAGGGAAATAAAGGAAGTTTCGGAGGGTCCATCTCTAGGCGGGTTTGAAAGATTATTCCACTATATGTTAAATCTGTATTGGATATGGAGTTTGTAAAATCACTTGTGTATTAACCAAAAAATGCAGCTGATGTCTACGAACAGATTGTAAGCACTTGTTATAATCTCACACCTGTACCTTCATTCAATGTACCACGCGCATTTTTGATATGTAACTTTTACAGTTCTTTATATTATTATTAACCTTTCATTATTAACCAAACAATTGCGTAATAGTGGGAAGACCTCAAATTTGTCAAGATTTGCAAACCTGAGAAAAAGAAGCATTTTCCTTCATACAATTCACACAGTGTGAGAATGAACTAACTGGTATTCCCATACCTAGGGAACCAATTATCAACAAAGGCACACATGGACCACGAGGTTTAACACCGCCTCCAGTGCGCCATTGAAGCCTTCGGCAGCCTGAGAAAGAGAGTGTTCGAAGATCAGGCCCTCAAATCTGGCAGAAAACTTATGGCCTACAGAGCTGTAGTGATACCCACATCAGTCCGAGGACAACAGGGGAAACAGATTGAAGGTATTTGCCAAAATAACCAGAGTGGAGACCAGGACCAATGTTTTTTATTAAACTGCGATTGGTTATGATCTGTAATGCTCAGCCTGAAAGGGTGATGGAAGTAGATTCAACAGCAATGTATAGAGGGAATTGGATAAATACTGGGAGAGTAAGATTTTTCAGGAGAATGGGGAGAGCGTTGGGTCGAATTGGAAAGCTGTTTCAAGGGCACGATGGGCCAAATGGCCTCCCTTCTGTGATGTATGAAGTTATGATAATTTGAAAGGTTTTATAAAATAATTCATGTAAATGAGGCGGATCAGTTGGCCGCATCCCCCTGCCACACTATTTCTGTGAATATGTGACTGTGCTATTTCAAACTAATCGGAATGATTCGAGGTTCACTACTTAGGATACTCCAATCTAGTTATGACAGTGGGTGTACTGGTGGTCAAGTGGTAAGGCATCGCACTCGTAAACAAAAGATCACGGCTTTCATCCCCAGCTATGTCTGGAGAGATGATCTCATCTTTCATGCAAAGTAAAAAAATAATTTATCCTTATTAATTCGATCAAAAATATTCATAAGTTTGAACATTTATGTAAACGTTCCTCGAAGTGCTCTGCTTTAAAGAGGAAAATCGTAGCTTCTGCAGTCTCTTCGCATAAATGAGATCCCTCATCTCTGGTCCCATTCCAGCAAATCTAATCTGCACCCTCTCCAAGGATTCATCTTTATTTCAAATGTACAGCGCCCAGAATTGAACACAACACCCCAGCTGAGGACTCGCCAATATTTAATAAAGATTCCGCGTAACTTTTTTGCATTTGAGCTTTATTCCTCGATTAATAAAGGCAAGGATCCCATATGTTTTTTAAACAGCCATGTAAGTTTGACCTGACAGCTTCAAAGATTTGTGTCAGCACACCGCGCCCCCCCCCTTCCCCCGCGATCTCTATGCTCCGGCACCCTCCTTAAAATTGAACCATTGAGAGCGCGTTATTTAATTGCTTGGAGAACATTCTGACCGATTTCGAGATCAGTGATCTCCAGAGGGAAGGATATAATCGGTCCCGTTAATTTCATAATTTCTCTGCATATTTTCCGACCAACATTTAACACTTCTTTCTGTTAAATATTCAACTGCCATCTGCATGCCCATTTAAACAATCTGTATGTGTGCTCCTGTAGTCTGTTACCATGCCCCCCACGGTTTACTGCATTACCTTATTTTGTATCAATTGCAAACTCTTCATGAAAAAAGCAGCAAACCTGATATCGGCCACCGGGGAACACCACTCTAAACTTCCTTGCAGTCCCAGCATTTAACACCTTCACTGCTCTGCTCTCCCTGCACAAACTGCCTGACCTGCGGAGCAATTCAAGTAGAGAGAGTGAGAATCAAAGCAGTGAAATTACAACACTCAAATTCCATAGACTTTTGTTTGATGAGGCTATTAAAGATTGAGGAACAATGGTGGTAAGATACAGATCAGCCATGACCTAATTAAATGGCGGAACAAGTTCGAGGGGCTGAATGGCCTAATCGAGTTCATGTGTACAGAGTTGCACACCCACAAATGCAAACACTGCCTCACACGTCCGCAGATTTAGATAGGGAGAGAAACCGAGATAGTTGGATAGATACACAGACAGGAATAGAATCAAAATCGGATAGAAGGACAGTGACAGAGAGAGAGAGAGAGAAAGAGAGAGGGAGAGAGAAAGGGAGAGAGGAAGAGGGTGAGAGAGAGAGAGTGAGAGAGACAAGGCAGGGCGAGAACTAGAATGCGAGGCAGAACTCGGTACAGAGAATGTCAGATAAAGAGCAACAGTCAGACAGTGAGAGAGAAGAGAGAGAGAAATAAGCAGCTACAGGTATATCGAGCCATTGGAAAGCTCAGCATCTCTAATAGAACATTATAAAATTTAACAAATGAATACCAATGAAGATATAAACCCACTATTCATTGTTTCCTCATTGTGTAGAGGAAGAATGTGGTCCTCGTGATGTCCCATAGCAACACACCCGGGTAAGACAGATATTGCATGCGGCCGTTCAGTTATAAGAAAGGATTGCCACGAGTTAAAATAATATAATCTTTGCAAGTGAAGTTTCAGTATTTATATTTTACATTTCCAGGCAGCGCTCCTACATTTGCAACAGGCGCACTGCCGACTGACGGGAAATAGGAGCAGAAGTAGGGCCTTCAGACTTCGAGCCGCTTCCGCCATTGAGACAGAGCATGTCTGACCTGTAACTGAAACTTATCCACCGGCTTCGACTCCAAATCCATTCCTGCCCTTGTCAAGAATAACATCTATCAATCGAAGATTGAAATTATTCGATTTAAATGGCAAATGAATCAAGGCGAGATGAGGAAATTGTTGTACTAGTCAGAGAGAAGTTAAGGTTTGGTAAGGTTTGCTTGAAAAGTTGGTGGACACAGATCCGATAGTAACTTTCAGAAGGGAATTGGATAAATAGTTGATGGCGAATAATTTACAGTGCTCTAGCGAAAGAGAAACGGCAGGGAGACAAACACAATACGAGGCAGAAATATGGACAGGGAGTGAGAGAGACTGAGAAAGAGTAAAAGACAGAGGCATGAAAGCGAGGGAGAGAGTGATAAAGGAAGAAATATGTGCAGTGATAGCGAGTCATTGCACCGCGCAGCATCTCAAATAGATTATTATAAAATGTTAGAAATAAGTACCACAGAACACATGACGCCATTAGTCACCATTTCCATACTGTCTGCCTCTTTCGTCAAGCTACCCATCTAAATAGGAGACCTTACAGCGAGCTTGTGTCCGAGTGATCCCCCTTCGTAACTCACCCCGGCACAGGCAGTGATTGCATGTCGCTGTTCAGTTATAAAAAATGAGGAACACGGGAGAGGTAACCAGATAGAGAGAGAGAGAGAGAGAGAGAGAAGCAAACACAGCGAGAGAGAGAGAGAGAGAGAGAGAGAGAGAGAGGAGAGAGACCGTGAGGGAGGGGGATATATTAAGTGAGAGAAAGGGAGAGAGTGAGGGAGAGGAAGAGGGAAGCAAACAGAGAGAGGGGAGAGTGATAGTGTGCGGGAGCGGGAGGATGACAGAGAGGCAGAAAGGGATAGAGGGAGAGAGAGAGAGAGGGAGAGAAAGAGAAAAGGAGAGAGAGAGAGATCGGGAGTGCATGAGAGAAAAACAAACAGACAGAAACCGAAAGAAAGCGAGAGCGAGCGAGGGAGAGAGAGGGGTGGGCGAGAGAGTGAATGAGAGAGAGCTAGAGGGGGAGAGAGTGATGGAGAGAGAGAGAAACAGGAAGAAACTGTCGCGAATTTATAATATTCTCCCAAATACAGGGTGGGAACTGGAAGTTGCAAAACAATTGCGTTTTGGGACATTTCGAACTGGTGAAAGGCGCGATAGAATGTAAGTCATTTGATTTATCATTGTTACACACTGCGAGGGGTAACAATTAAACAGGTTGATCAGGATGTCTGTCTCTCTCTTTGTCCCTCTCCCTTTCTGTCTGTCTCTGTCTTTGGCCCTCTCTCTCGCTCTCTCTGTCTCGCTCTTTGACTCGCTCCCTTTTGTCTGTCTCTGTCTTTGGCCCTCTCTCTCGTGCCCTCTGTCTCTCTCTTTCTCCCTCTCCCTTTCTGTCCCTGTCTCTGTCTTTGGCCCTCTCTCTCTCGCACTCTGTCTCTCTTTGTCCCTCTCCATTTCTGTCCCCGCCTCTCTCTTTGTCCCTCTCGCCCCCTCGGCCTATCTCTCCATTTGCGTACTTCTCTCTCTCCTTTTCTCTCTCGTGCGGTAATACCGGCAGAATAGTGAAACACAGGGTCAATGAAATAAAAGGATTTGTGTCACTCACCTATTTCAAACTCGCAAAATGAAAGAATCGCTGCTCCAGCGATAAATGCTCCGGTAGAATTGATAAATGTTGGAAATTTCGGGGGGTGGGGGCGGCAGTTTGTCGTTGCCCCTGAGATGTCGAGAGTCAAGGACGCAAGGTTAGAAAGAGGCTTTTGTGAAAATAATTGCATTAAAGGTTGGAGCCTAAAGCAACTACGGATCTATGAAGCTTTCAGATATTTTACATCGACTGTACAGGACATGAAGAGGCCATGCGCCACAATTGTTCATTTCCGGCGTTTATGTTCCACACGAGCCTTCTCCCACTCTGCTTCCTCGAAGTCTAGCAGCATATCCTTCACTTGCTGTCTCGCTCATGTTCGTAAACCTTTCCCCCTTAAATGCATATCTGCTATTCACCTCAACTACTCTCTGTGGTAGCTAGTACCACATTCTAACCTCTCTTTCTCCTGATTGGATTCATGAGTGACTTCCTTATATTGGTGACTTCCAATTTTACTCAGTGTGACACAAGACCTTTCCAATCCCCGCCACCGGCTGGACATCTAGAAATCCGTCAGAAACAGCATTCACCACCAGAGCCGAAATCTTGCTCGGTTTCACCGCCTGTTTTCAGAGTACTTTTGCACATCCAATCCTAAAATTCAAATCAGGACGGACCGTATCTGGAAACAGTTAACCAATCGGTGTTTAGACCTTGAGTATGTGAAGGAGTGTAGCGCCTCCAATGGTGAATATACAAACCAGGACGGACAGAATCTGGTGCAACGAACGGTCAATGTGTGGCCTTGGGTCAAACCTGAAATCAGAATATGGGCTAGATATAAACGAGGGCGGTATGTAGGAGTGCGCTGTTGTATTATAAACAGTCGGTGTGTAAATATGAGTGGAATATTTCGATATAAAATGTAAGTGCATATGTACATTTATCACATTTTTCGCACTGTTTAACTAGGATAGAAATTCACTGATGATTATAAAGGTGCATTTTTACTTGCTGCTATCACTGTTTTCGTGTCTGACTGTTCGGTTTTAACTGCAATTTTTGGCGCTACCTGCTCTATACCTTTATACATTCAGTCTATATTCCATTCATCAAAAATACAGTCAACCAGCCTGAAAACATGGTGCACCACTATCCACAACCACCCCGATAAATTATCCTTAACTCTTAAATTCTCTTTTCAATCCTCAACCCCAATTTTGCTCTCGTTTTCTACCATGTTAATCACCCCATAACCCTCCATCGTCCACAACAATCTCGCATGTTATACCTTGCCGAAGGGTTTTTCTAAACTCCACTACATCACAGCCACCGCATTTTCCCAGCTACCGTGTTTTTTTTTAACGCCTCAAAGAATTTTATAATCTTTGCAAAGCATGACCGTCCTATGAAATCCGCACTGGCCACTTCTATCCTATAACTAGTTGTCTCAACAAGTGGAAAATTCTTTCTTCAATAGATACTCGGAAAGGTTCCATATTGCACTTGTTATGGTAACTGTCCTGTAATTAACCAGATTAGCTTTATCCACCTGTGAAAACATTGGTACTAAAATCTCCACTCTCGAGTTGCACAACACAAAGCCACGCTCTCTTGAGTTCTGAGATACAGTTTCTGGGGCCGTGGGAATATCTTCCCTAATCTCTTTCAGATTCCTGGGATATATCCTTTCAGATACCGGCACGTTGTCTTCTTTTAGCCAAACAAAATTACCTAAACATTAATTTTATCCATCCTGATTACGTTCTGACTGTAACGCATTTATATTACATTAATACACAATAAAGTTATTTTATGGGAATGGAAGATGTTTATTTTACAGCCTGAGAGAAGCAGAAAAGTTGAAGCAGTGAAGGCAATGAATGCCTTAATGTCGATGGGACTGATTCGACAATATGATTTAGAGCTAAAAAAGGATCCTGTCAAACCAGATTTAATGTTGAACATCCGAACAGTATCAATTACCAAACTGAACGTCTTGCGAATAATGTAGGTAATATGATTACAATTGTTACTAGTTTTAAGAGGCATAATGGAGTCAGAAACCACGTTTTTAACTTAATTAAGACCAATCTGAAGGGATACCAAATGTAATAAAAGGTGCAAAAAGGCAGATGTCAAATAACGTGCAAGGAATAAAAAAGTTAGCAACAAGTGTTTATTTGATTATATTAAGAGAATTGGAGTGGCAAGCGAAAATGTTGGCTCTTTCAAAACAGATGCAGCAAAACTATGATAGAAAGTAGGGAAATTGAAGCATGGATAGCAAGCTAGTTACAGATTCGTAAACAGGCGGTACAGTGCAATTGTAGTAAAACGTGGGAGGTGCTGTTTTGCAGCGAACTGTGCTGTGACCACTGCTGCTCATAAAATCCAGGGAGATTGTATACTGGTTACTCGGCTGTCCAGCAACAGTTGGCGATGGCCAAAGTGAATGATACATTTTATTAACCTTGGGGGGAAACCCAGAGGCAATGGTGTATGGGTGATGAAGTCAGGATTTCCGAGCAGTTTAAGGCTCTCCAGTCTGATCGCAGTCTCTTTTGGAGGCGTTGTTTCGAATCCTACATCTGACATATAATCATTTAATGTAGATTCTGCTTGAGGTAATTTTTCGGCGCATTTGAATTATCATTCCAGAAAACGATGTAGCCTTGCACCCATTATTATTTGTAAGCGGGTATTGTGTTCCGGTCAGCAGAACAGGGCCAGTGGAATAAGAACATACAAAATAGGAGCAGGAATAGGCTATTTGGTCCTTAGGAGCCTGATCTGCCATATAATAAGATCCTGGCTTATCTGATCTGGGGCTCAGCACCACTTCCCTGTCTGCTGCCCATAACCCTTCACACCTTTATTGTTCAGAAATCTGTCTACCTCCATCTTAAATATACTCAATGACCCAGCCTCCGCAGATAATTGCACAGATTTTCGACTCTCTGAGAGAAGAAATTACTCCGAATCTGTTCTAAATGGGCGACTCTTTATTCTTAACCTAGTTCTATATTCCCCCAGCTGTAGAAACATCATCTCAGCAACTAACTTATCGAGTCCCCTCATTAGCTTATATATTTCAATAAGATTAATTCTCTTTCTCATGAACTCTAATGCATATAGGCCCAACCTGCTCAATCATTCTTCTTACGTCAATACCTCCATGTCAGGAATCAGCCAAGTGAACCTTCTGTGTACTGATTTCAATGCAAGTAATTCCCTCCTTTAATAAAATGAACAAAACTATACACAGTACACTATGCATAGTCTCAGCAATGTCCTGTGCATTTGTAGAAGGACTTCACTGCTTTTCTATTCCATCCCTCTTGCAGTAAAGGACAACGTTTCTGAGTACTTCGTATCCTGCATACTATTTTTTCTCTCTCTTGCACACGGACACTCAGGTTCCGATGTACTGCAGCATTTTGGAATTTCTCTACATTTAAATAATAATTTGCTTTGTTATTTTTTAAACCAAATTAAATAACCTCACTCTTTCCCACAGTACAAAGCAAGCAGTTTAACCTCGACATTATTGATTACACATGAAATCCATATTATTAGTGCAGTAAGCATTGTGGCTAATACTATATTACTACATCACCCAACCAATGATCTGCCAGTTCAATGCGAGACCCTAAGGGTTGGATTTTTGTATTAGTGTCGCCAAATGTTTGCCCTCTCACTTACCCTGTCTACATTCCTTTGCAGATTCCGTGAATCGTTCTCAGAACTTGCTTCCCCACCCATCTTTGTTTATTCAGCAAACTTGGCTAAATTACACACGGTCCCTTCATTCATTTCATTGATACAGATTGTAAATTGTTGAGGCCCCAAAAGCGATTTATGCGGCACCCCCTAGTCACTGTTTGCCAGCGGATAATGACCCATTTATCCTGACTCTCTATGTTATGTTATTTAGCCAATCTTCTGTCCATGCTAACATATTACCCCAACCACGTGAATGCTTAACTTGTGCAGTAATCTTTTGGGTGGGATCTGATCGAATGCCTTCTGTAAATCGAAATACAATACAACCACTGGCCTCCCTAAAAAGAAATGCTCGTTACATCCTCAAAGAACTTCAGCAAATTTGTCAAACATGATTTCTCTTTCATAAAACCATGCTGACTCTGTTTGACTGCATTATTATTTTGCAACTGTGCTGGTACTGCTTCCCTTACAATGGACTTCATCACTTTCCAAAAGTCAGATGTTAGACTAACTGGTCTATAGTTTCCTGCTGTCTCCCTCATTTTTTAAATAGGGACGTTAAAATAGCAGTTTTCCAATTCGCTGAGATCTCTCCAGACTCCAGTGAATGTTGGTAGATTGCAAACAATGCATTCCTTGTCTCTGCAGCCTCTTCTTTTAAAACACTAGGCTGCAGAGTACCAGGTCCAGTCGACTTGGCCACCTTTAGTTTAATTATTTTATCGAGCACTGTCTCTTTAGTAATAGTGATTGTATTAATTGCCCCCTCTCAATATAGCCCCTTATTTACCTATTATTGGGATATGTTTTAATATCTTCTACCGTGAAGACCGATAAAAAAATATTTGTTCAAAGTCTCTCCCATGTCCATGTTCTCCATTATTTATTCACCAGTCGCATTTTCTAAAGTAATGTAGCAATCCTCTTAATTTTTATACACCTATAGAACCTCTTGCTATCTGTTTTTATATTTCTTGCTAGTTTTCACTTATAATCCATGTTCTCTATCTTTATTATTTTTTTAGTCGTGCTCTGCTGTTCTTTTTAATACTTTGGCCTCCCTCTAATCTTGGCTATATTGTGTGCAATTCTTTTTAATTTGATACCATCCTTTACTTCCTTAGCTAGCCACGGTCGGTTGTCCCTTCTCTTAAAGTTTTTTCTTCTGACTGGAAGATATTTTTGTTGAGAGTTAGTAAATATCAACTTCAATGTCCGCCATTGCTCTTTAAATGTCTTACACTTTAATCTATTTTCCCAGTCCATATTAGTCAACTCTGTCATTATAGCTTGGGGGTTAATCAACTTTATTTAAGATCAGTCTCTTTATAATGAATCCACTGTTCTCAAATGTTGCAGTAATCCACATCATAAATTATCGGACAGGAGTCAAGTCATTCCATGGTAATATCCAATGGCTTTTGAAGAAGGTTCACGGAAACTTTCACGTTTACATCATGGTTTTAGAAAAAAACTCAATTATTGTTCTGTTACAGCAATTAATTACCAGTGATTGTTTTAAATACACGTGAGTGTCTCCACGTTAGATAAACATATTTTTGTTGTTATTGTGTTAAATGTAACGGTGTTTGCGTCTCTGATTCTTACTAATGTAATTAACGGCACCTATATTGTTATTTAATGCATTGGGCTGGAGGATCTGTGTTAGTTATCAATGTATTTCTGAACGCTTCAAATGTTCATTATTGATTTGGATGAAGAAATTGAGTGTAATATCTCCAAGTTTGCAGATGACACTAAACTGGGTGGCGGTGTGAGCTGCGAGGGGGACGCTAAGAGGCTGCAGGGTGAATTGCACAGGTTAGGAAGTGGGAAAATGCATGGTAGATGCAGTAAAATATGAATACATGTGAGGTTATGCACTTTGAGGGCAGAAACAGGAAGGCAGAATATTATCTGAACAGTGGCCGATTCGGAAAAGGGGAGGTGCAACGAGACCTGGGTGCCATGGTACATCAATCATTGAACGTGGGCATGCAGGTACAGCAGACATTGAAGAAGGCAAATGGTATGTTGGCGTTGAAAGCTAGCAGATTTGAGTATAGGAACAGGGACGTATTACTGCAGTTATACAGGGCCTTGGTGAGGCCTCACCTGGAATGTTGTGTTCAGTTTTGGTCTCCTAATCTGAGGAAGGATGTTAATGCTATTGAGGGAGTGCAGCGAAGGTTCACCAGACTGATTCCCGGGATGGCCGGACTGTCATATGAGGAGATACTGGATGGACTGGGCCTTTATTCACGGGAGTTTAGAAGGATGAGAGGCGATCTCATAGAAACATATATAATTCTGATGGGACTGTACTAGTAAGTTGCAGGAAGAATGTTCCCGATGTTGGGGAAGTCCAGAGCCAGGTGACGCAGTCGAAGGATAAGGGGTAAGCCATTTAGGACTGAGATGAGGAGAACCTTCTTCACTCAGGGAGATGTTATCCTGTGGAATTTCCTACCACAGAGAGTTGTTTAATGCCAGTTCGTTGGATATATTCAAGAGGGAGCTAGATATGGCACTTCTGCCTAAAGGCATCAAGGGGTATGAAGAAAAAGCAGGAAAGCGGTACTGCGATGAATGATGAGCCATGATCTTGTTGAATGGTGCTGCAGTCTCGAAGGGCCGAATGACCGACTGCTGCAAATATTTTCTATATTTCTAAGTTTGTATTTTTCAGTACGTCCTCAGTCTACCCTCTCATTGCCCCCACGTGGGAGACGGCAAACCATCTGTGACATTCGGTTTCAACCTTTGAATTAATTAACCACGCTAATGTATATAAAATGCAATGCTTAGAAGATAACTTCTCGTGTTACACTAGATTCGCTGATACATCCTGAGCTTCACATACGCTCTCTGATCGATCCCGAGCTTTCCTTACTCACTCAAATACTTCCTGAGCGTCTTTAAGAAATCTAGAGCTTCTCTTGCTATGTCGTTTCTTACCTGCTCCGAAACCCTCTGAGGTCCCTTAATTTCTCCAAAACCTTTTAAGAGTCCGTTACTCTCACTGATATCTGCTGAGAACCCTGATAATTCAACGACACAATTTCACGAGTTCAAATCTCTCTTACCAGTGTGCACAAATTTCTCCATGGGTTTCGCTGGAGCGAGCAGATTCCTCATGTACGTTAGTGGCCCACAGAATGTGAGGAGGATAGCTCTTCGTTTGGCCACACTCTCTTCCCCTCTAACTCGTTGGCAACAAATTATTGTTCGAGTTGCTCCACAAAAGTTTCCCAATTATCTCCCGACGAGAATTTCTTCAGAATGCCCACTGCATCTTTGGGTTCGCTATCTGTACCTCGTCGCCAGTTGTTGGGCATGGAGAAAGAGTCAGACTGAACACTGTGAGCGCAAAGTAAAGTGTGATTTAATCTTATATTGCAGATCTCCAGAGTGCCTCTCCAAACTGTGAAGCCTCCTTAACTCCTGTGCTCAAAAGGGATTATGGGACCCCTTGGGACTCCATGAGATGGCACCTCTGGTGCCTGTACAGAGTACATACAAGTTTACATATATAACATTTTTGATGCAGACTATCAGGACCTGGGAATTTATCCGTCTTCAATCCCATCAATTTCCTTAACACAATTTCCTGAATAATAAGTATTCCCTTCAGTTCCTCCTTCTCGCTAGACACTTCGTCCCCTATTATTTCCGGAATGTTATTTGTGTCTTCCTTCGTGAAGACAGAGCCAAAGTATTTTTTCAATTGTTCTGCCATTTCTTTGTTCTCCATTATAAATTCGCCTGATTCTCACTACAAGGGACCTACGGTTGTCTTCACTAATCTTTTTCTCTTTGCATATCTATAGAAGCGTTTGCAATCAGTTTTTATAGACATAGACATAGACATAGAAAATAGGTGCAGGAGTAGGCCATTCAGCTCTTCTAGCCTGCACCGCCATTCAATGCGTTCATGGCTGAACATGCAACTTCAGTACCCCCTTCCTGCTTTCTCGCCATACACCTTGATCCCCCTAGTAGTAAGGACTTCATCTAACTCCCTTTTGAATATATTTAGTGAATTGGCCTCAACTACTTTCTGTGGTAGAGAATTCCACAGGTTCACCACTCTCTGGGTGAAGAAGTTTCTCCTCATCTCGGTCCTAAATGGCTTACCCCTTATCCTTAGACTGTGACCCCTGGTTCTGGACTTCCCCAAAATTGGGAGCATTCTTCCTGCATCTAACCTGCCTAAACCCGTCAGAATTTGAAACGTTTCTATGAGGTCCCCTGTCATTCTTCTGATCTCCAGTGAATACAAGCCCAGTTGATCCAGTCTTTCTTGATAGGTGAGACCCACCTTCCCGGGAATCAGTCTGGTGAATCTTCGCTGCACTCCCTGAATAGCACGAATGTCCTTCCTCAAATTAGGAGACCAAAACTGCACACAATACTCCAAGTGTGGCCTCACCAAGGCCCGTACAACTGTAGCAATCCCTCCGTGCCCCTGTACTCAAATCCCCTCGCTATGAAGGCCAACATGCCATTTGCTTTCTTAACCGCCTGCTGCACCTGCATGCCAACCTTCAATGACTGACACCCGGTCTCGTTGCACCTCTCCTTTTCCTAATCTGTCACCATTCAGATAATAGTCTGTCTCTCTGTTATTACCACCAACGTGGAAAACCTGAAATGTATCCACATTATACTTCATCTGCCATGCATTTGCCCACTCACCTAACCTATCCAAGTCACTCTGCAGCCTCATAGCATCCTCCTCGCAGCTCACACTGCCTCCCAACTTCGTGTCATCCGAAAATTTGGAGATACGACATTTAATCCCCTCGTCTAAATCATTAATGTACAATGTAAACAGCTGGGGCCCCAGCAGAGAACCTTGCGGTACCCCACTAGTCACTGCCTGCCATTCTGAAAAGAACCCATTTACTCCTACTCTTTGCTTGCTGTCTGACAACCAGTTCTCAATCCACGTCAGCACACTACACCCAATCCCATGTGCTTTAACTTTGCACATTAATCTCTTGTGTGGGACCTTGTCGAAAACCTTCTGAAAGTCCAAATATACCACATCAACTGGTTCTCGCTTGTCCACTTTACTAGAAACATCCTCAAAAATTACAGAAGATTTGTCAAGCATGATTTCCCTTTCACAAATCCATGCTGACTTGGACCTATCATGTCACCTTTTTCCAAATGCGCTGCTATGACATCCTTAATAATTGATTCCATCATCTTACCCACTACTGAGGTCAGGCTGACCGGTCTATAATTCTCTGTTTTCTCTCTCCCTCCTTTTTTAAAAAGTGGGCTTACATTGGCTACCCTTCACTAGATAGGAACTGATCCAGATTCAATGGAATGTTGGAAAATGACTGTCAATGCATCCGCTATTTCGAAGGCCACCTCCTTAAGTACTCTGGGATGCAGTCCATTAGGCCCCGGGGATTTATCGGCCTTCAATCCCATCAATTTCCCCAACACAATTCCAGACTAATAAGGATTTCCCTCAGTTCCTCCGCCTTACGAGACCCTCTGATCCATTTTATATCCGGAAGGTTGTTTGTGTCTACCTTAGTGAATACCGAACCAAAGTACTTGTTCAATTCGTCTGCCAATTATTTGTTCCCCGTTATAACCTCCCCTGATTCTGACTGCAGGGGACCTACGTTTGTCTTTACTAACCTTTTTATCTTTACATATCTATAGAAACTTTTGCAATCCGCCTTAATGTTCCCTGCAAGCTTCTTCTCGTACTCCATTTTCCCTCTCCTAATCAAACGCTTTGTCCTCCTCTGCTGAATTCTAAATTTCTCCCAGTCCCCGGGTTCTCTGCTATTTCTGGCCAATTTATATGCCACTTCCTTGGCTTTAATACTATCCCTGATTTCCCTCGATAGCTACGGTTGAGCCACCTTCCCTTTTTTATTTGTACGCCAGACAGGAATGTGCAATTGTTTTAGTTTATCTATGCGGTCTCTAAATGTCTGCCACTGCCAATCCACAGTCAACCCCTTCAGTATCATTCGCCAATCTATTCTAGCCAATTGACGCCTCATACATTCAAAGTTACCCTTCTTTAATTTCTGGAACATGGTCTCTGATTTAACTGTTTCATTCTCCATCGTAATGCAGAATTCCACCATATTATGGTCACTCTTCCCCAAGGGGTCTCGCACAATGAGATTGCTAATTAATCCTCTCTCATTCCACAACACCCAGTCTAAGATGGCCTTCCCCCATATTGGTCTAGAAAACCAGCCCTTATGCACTCCAGGAAATCCTCCTCCACCGTATTGCTTCCAGTTTGGTTAGCCCAATCTATGTGCATATTAAAGTCAACCATTATAACTGCTGCACCTTTATTGCATGCACCCCTAATTTCCTGTTTGATGCCCTCCCCAACATCACTACAACTGTTTCGAGGTCTGTACACAACTCCCCCTAACGTGTTTTGCCCTTTGGTGTTCTGCAGCTCTACCCATATAGATTCCACATCATCAAAGCTAATGTCTTTCCTAACTATTGCATTAATCTCCTCTTTCACCAGCAATGCTACCCCACCTCCTTTTCCTTTTATTCTTTCCTTCCTGAATGTTCTGAGCAAGCTTCCCTTCATAATCTGTTTTCCCACTCCGAAATAAAACCTTTGTCTTCCTCTTCGGATTTCTAAATTCCTCCCAGTCCTCAGGTTTTCTGCTTGTTCTGGCCAATTTGTGTGCCTCTTCCTTGGGTTTAACATTATCCCTACTTTCCCTTGTTCGCCACCGAACAGCATTTACAACACTATGTTAACCAAGTGATCCTGCACTCAACACATACACCTGTTACCTCCTCTTAAAATCAAGTGATCTAAAGTTGTCCGCACAACGGATAATTAAATGGCCAATTGAATTATTGCAGCGAGATTTAAATGTCACCCACATGTACAAAGTTTCTGCCTCCTAAGCTCGTTAATGTGCGAAGTGCACAACAGTTCTCCTGCTGGAGATGGACTGAAAACCAGTAAAAGCCAATGTTACTTCAGAAGCTCGAATGTGTATGTTGATTGTTTGACTTCGTAAGTTGATGACCACGTGAAAGCGAGTTGTGCCATGGTTGATATAGTTGCTCCCAATTGTTCGATGGGATTCCAAATTGCTGCCCAATCATATCAGGAAGCAGAGCTGAAAGCTGTTCGTCTCGGCGCTCAATTTACAGCATAGGCAGCAAGTAATATTTGGTGGGACAGCAGTTACGTCTGCAATGTTGCGATGGCCTTGCCTCTGTCCCACAAAAATGAATATTGGTTATCAGATCGTAAACCTTCACTACATTCTGGTCTCCTCCCTGCAAAATGGCAAGGATTCCAGGAGCGATTCGCACACTCTCATGTTGGAAAGATATCAGAACATCAGTAATATTCAACACCCACACCCGATATGACAATGCAGCCGACTGGCTTGCAATGGAATCCGCAAAGAAGAATTGCCAGTATCCAGGAGGGCAGTGGATACATTCCCGGCACCAGTTGTGGCACCCGCTATAAAGTAAAAGCTATCTAGTTCAGAGATTTACAACTTCGTGTCCTCCATATGATCAAGTTATTTCATGCCAACATCAGGGCTGCTCCCTACCATATCCCACCCCATGGGCAAATTCCAAAGTGCTTCAATATAGCGATGGATTCAGCCCCTCCCTGCGTTTGATTAACAACAAGGATGGTAATTTAGTTGTGTGCATTACTCCCCAACTGAAAGACACCATGATAACCCTCTTTCACTCCCACCAAGCGACTGGACATGACTCAGCATCTACCAAGCTACAAAAGTGAATACGCTTCTGCTGTTGGCCCGAAAAGCAACAACAATTACCATAATATGTTGACCGATGCCTACCATGCTTGCAAATTAAAACACCTTCTTGTTCTATTCGTGCCCTACTCAGATCGCAGCTTCCACCTTCAAGCCACCAGACACATTTACAGATCGAAGTTCTTGTCTTGTAGAGGTTCACAAATTTACAATTGGAGAGAGAACTTTCCAACCAGGGACAATAAGGAGCATACTGCAGCACGAATCCATTTAAATGTGGTATTCTGTCGATGGGGAAAACCTGTACAGATGAATATTGACCGGTGTCCACACTTTACTGGAGACATTTGTTCTATATTACAGGAAATACTCCAGATAAGGCATAAATTGCACAATGCTGTTCACCCACAATCAACAGGAACTGTGGAAAGGGTAAATCGGAGATTCAAAAGCATGTTTTGTAAATTATGTACTCAATGGGCTAACATGATGCCTCTTTCTTAAATGGCAATAGGTTTGACCTACGTACGTGCCCCGACAATACAACTGGAGTAAGTTTATATGAGGCTCTGACTGGGAGACAAATGTGGATGCCGGGACAGTTAGCCTTGGGGAATAACTCGCCAGTAATATTGCAGTCTCGTAGTGGAACTGATTAGAGACCCTGACAGACGATGTGAACGAAGCAAACATACTCGTGGCAAACAACATGGGCAGGTCACGAAATCAGGTCAAACAAAGTTTTGATAAGAAAGTTAGACCATACCAATATGAATTTGGGGAATTAATGACATTACAAACTATTTTCGCTAAGAAATAATCCTTTGATGTCAAATGGCTACCCCCCGCCCCCATCGCCTCCGCGTCCCCAACACATACACACACACCATAACTGAAAAAGGAAACGACTTACAGTCAAAAGCGTGAAGCCAAATTGAAATGGTTGCATATAAACCTGATCTAAACTGTTAAGAATTAAGATGTTACGCTGGGTCTTTATACAGGAGAAGGATGCGTACCTACTTTGTTTTGCTGATGCTTGGTGGTGCGGCGAGCACAGCCAACTACGCGAAAAAATCTGTAAACAGAATTACCAGCTGTATACTGGGTGAACGAAGTGAATGTGCTTCTCTCCAAATTTTCGGAACAGAACCTCAGATTCTTGCTGGACACAGAAAGTCAAGTGACTACAATAACTCATACTAAACATATAATGGGGAACTCTTGATTTGATAAAGAAATCGTACAAGGGATAAAATAACATCATGAATGGGACGGGGTGTGGTTCTCTCCAGGAAAGCGTCTCCACGGAAAAATAAAAACGGTATTAAATGTGTATTAGTGGCATTGTAAAGGATGGAAAGGTCCTAAAGTTTTGGATATTGCTGAAAAAGAATAATGTGAAATGGGAAAAGTTAAACGAATCAAATCCAGACCCAATAGCATCAAAATTCAAGGGGTCTCGATGGTGGAAGAAACGGAAAGGCCAGTATTCTTACATCGGGTCTCATGTCACGCCCAATAACAGTTGTCAGGATGGGGATAAAAATGCACCCTTTGCTGCAACCTGTAAACATTGGGGATAGTTTAGTTACACTAAAATGGATGGTAATGCGGCAGGTAGCGTCATAATACGATGCAGTTACGGATGCATGAAGTACGAAGAGTACTTGTACAGCGTCATGCTCACACTATATGAGAAAACTCTAGCTGAGATCCTCAGGATCAGGTAAAGAAGGGACAGTATCCCCAACTAGAATCAGGACCCGGAATGGTCTCATAGTTACCCCTACCCATAAAAATGGTAGACCATCGTTTATCCAGAATTGGTCCCTGTTATACTAAATTAACGGATTTAATAGAGCCAGAATGGCGTCCCAAGAAACCAACACAGTTAGCTCAGGAAATGACCAGCAAGTTTTTAATTAATATTTGGAAAAGGCTACCTTGTGCAGAAGAGAAGAGCAAGTACAGAATGCATTTCATGATAAGAATAATACTCACAATGAAGCAAGTCAAAAAAGGGATAGAAAGAAAAGAAAAGGATTTAAATACATAATGTACTCATCGCTTTAAATACAACCACCACAGAAATTAATTATGTGGATTAGCAGCTGTACAGTTACAGTTACGAAAATTATGATGAGAATTGAAAGATATACTCATTAACGAAAGCAATGTGGAATATGAGAAGCTAAACGCATATCAGATAATGTCCACACAGGTAAAGGATATTATACATCAGATAGAAATTAATGCCAATAGAATTAATGATCTTATCAGAGAGGACAGAAATGCCTCTGACCAAGCAGTGCATAATGACGTGGAGGAATTGGTTAGTCGAATAATCCCTGGAAAATTTAGAAATTAGTACAAAGGTAATACCTCCACTTGGGAAACGAATATACATTTCTCAGGACTATCTCGTTACTTTGATGATACAGAACTATGTAACTTCGGAAATTGATTGAGGTCCATCCAGTTAATTACGAATGTCACGAAGCGGGGAAACAGAAACTATTGGGACTAACAGAACGAATTCACAGTCTTATGTATCAAACCTTGCCTAATCATCTGTTCATAGTAGAAAATATAGGGGCCATGAAAAGATGTGTCACTAGTCGATTCCTGACAGCACCCAAATGGTTGATCCAATTAGAAGAACTAACGTGGTTAGAACCAAACATACAGCGATGGAATAAAATTGAAGTTGCCCTCATTTGCCAAATTGAATTACATGACCATCAAAAAGAAACATATGATTTCAATTGGAAAAGAACAGGTCCAAACTGGAGTGTGGAAGTGACGTAATCGTCAGATGTAAGAACCAGATCGGTCTATGTAAGGGAAGGAGGGTATTGTTATAGCACGTTTGAATATCGTTATCATGACGGGCGGCTTAAATGTGCAAATACCCTGGAAACTACTGTAATAATCCTACCGAAACCAAGGTCATCGGGAGAACCCACCCACCCACTTGCATTGGCCACACATAAAAAATAGAACTTACAAGTAAAACAGAACTTGAACGTAAACCTGGAAGATTATGTTACTAATTTTGTGTATGATATCACTGAACTACATGTTGTATTAAAAGAATAAATGCAAAAATGAAATTTTCTCAACGTCATTACAAGTTAGAACAATGTAATAATGCTAGAGTTAAATATATTTCGAATGCAGAATATTCGATGGATTAGTGGTAAATAGCGACAGGCATGGAGACCCCTCCCTGGATCAGAATAATTTCACAATTGTTTGTTATAACACGAATTGATAAATAAAACATATGGATCAATTGTCACGGGGTTAGTGATAATATATTAGTATAGATAGAGGATTGACTGACCAACAGAAAACACAGAGGCTGGGTAAATGGGGAATTTTGTGGTTGGCAAATAGTGGCTCGTGGGGTGCTGCAGAAATCCATGTTCGGTCCTCAATTACTAACCATCTTTATTAATGACTTTTATGAAGGAACGGTATGTAATGAAACTACGTTTGGTAACGATAAAATGATGGGTGTGAAATCAAATTGGGAGGAGGACAGATAAAGGTCTGCAAAGGGATATTGACTGGCTAAGTTATTGCGAAAAAAATTAGAAATTGACTTAAATATGTGAAATGTGAGGTTATCCACGTTGCCAGAAAAAATAGAAAAACAAACTATCATTTAAATAGAGGAACATTACCGAGTGCCGCAATACAAAGAGAAATTGGGTCCTTGTGCATGAATAAATAAAAAACGTTAGTATTCAGGTGCAGCAACTTATCAGGAAGGCAAATGGAATGTTGGCCTTTATTGCAAGGGGGATAAAGTATAAGGCAGAGACGTCCTGCTACAACTGGAAATGTTATTTGTGAGGCCACACCTGGAGTACTGCATGCAGTTTTGTTTTATTTATTTAAGTAAGACGATATTGCAGTGGAGTCTGTTCAGAGAAGGTTCATCCGGAGATGAGAAGGTTGACTAATGTGGCTAGGTTGGGCCTATACGCTTTGGAGTTTATAAGATTGAGAGGTGACCATATCCACAATTATTAGATAATGACGGAGATCGTCAAGGTGGAT
The DNA here is from genome assembly GCF_044704955.1 of Pristiophorus japonicus. NCBI lineage: Eukaryota > Metazoa > Chordata > Chondrichthyes > Pristiophoridae > Pristiophorus > Pristiophorus japonicus. The sequence continues at coordinate 338,535 of NW_027253073.1, read as the reverse complement.
ACAGAGATGATATTTCCACTCATACGGGAAACAAAACTAGGGGACATCGTCTTAGTATAAGGGGCTGCCCACTAAGAACTGAGATGAAGCGACATTTCTTCTCTCAGATAGTTGTAAATATGTGGAATACTCTGCCCCAGAGACCTGTGGAGGCTGGGTCATTGAATATATTTAAATCGGAGATAGACATATTGTTGAGCGATAAGGTAGTAAACGGTTATTGGGAGCGGGTAGGGAAATGGAACGAAGACCATTATCAGATCAGCCATGATATTATTGAAAGGTGGAGCAGACTTGAGCGTCCAAATGCCCTACACCTGCTCCTATTTCTTATGTTCATTGCAAAATTAACTTTTCCAAAATGCATTACATTTATTTCTGTTCTATCCTTGACCTTTTCCAGAACTTTCTTAAGTCGAACTGAATGCTCTCCCAGTGTTACCCCTTCCAGTTTATTGCCTAAAAGTAAATCGAAAAACGCCCATTCTCGGGTTGGATTTGCTACATAATAGCTAACAACGTTTTCCTGAATGCATTTTAGGAATTTAACACTCTCTACAACATAACACTGTATTTATCACAGTTAATAATAGGTTAGTTGAAATGCCCTACTGTTACTGACCTACAGATTTGCATTTTTCAGAAATGTGCTTACATATCTTCTCTTCTATCTCTCTCTCACTGTCTGAGGGTCTATCGTATACTCCCAGCAGTGTGATCGCCAAATTTTGTTTTACAATTCGACTCCTTTGTCTCCGTTTGATGATCACTCTAACGTATCATCCCTCCTCACAGCTGTACTAGTTTACTTAATCAATACGCTGCCACCCACCCCCCCTCCATTTTTATCCCTCTCTTTACCCCGTCTGAAAAACCTGTAACCAGAATTGTTGAGCTGCCATTCTTTCCCCGCTTTCATTCATGACTCTGCAATAGCTATAATATCATTGTCCCTAGTGTCTACCTGTGATGTCAGCAGATCTGCCTCATTTGTTATATCCTAAATTGAAGTAGAGCTAAATCCGTTTATTAACTGTTTTCTCGGCATTTTATCCTCTCTTCTTCAAAATCATATTCTACATTTTTTGCTTTCCAATTCCATGTTTATTTAACTAGCTACTGAATTTAATCTCAGGTTCTGATCCCCCTGCGAAGTTAGTTTAAACCCTCCCCAATAGCACTAACATGCAACCGCCCAAAGCCCCGCCGCTCCCCGCAAGGATACAGGGCCCATCTCTGCTGAGGTGCAAACATTCGTTTGTACAGGTCCCACCTCCCCCAGAAGCGGTCCCAATGCCTCAGGACGCTAAGGCTCTCCATATTCGCCATCTCTCCAGCCAAGTATTCATCTGCTCGATCCACCTAGTGCAGTCACTAGCTCTCACGAGCTCTAAAATCTCTCAATCCTCCTCCGCTGCCATGTTACCGATCACGCCCCCGCTCCTCCACCGTTAGCATCCGCTTTCTCACAGTGGGACCGCACAGACTGCTCCCACCTCCCTGTAATCTGCGAACTCATATAGTTTGAAAGATTAACTCTGGAACACGAGTCCTGCAAACTGTGGGAGAACTAACAGAGACTGTAAATTCGGTTCGTAATAAAAGATATTGGAGTTTATTCAGGCGATTAAAGCAATTACTTAAGGTCTCAAAGACCTCATTTATTTTGATGCGATGAACTGATTGAGAAGCGAAAGCGAGTTAATGACCTTGATCTTAAGCCCTGGACCACCAGTGAGTAGCTACGATAATTGTGTATATTTAAATATATATTGATATATGAACCTGAATATCAATGACCCAGCTCATGGCTCACCGGCAGTGCGTCTAACTTTGAGTGTGAGAAACTGTGCCACAGTCATGTCCGTTTGATATTTTGTTCACTTTTAAATATTAAAAACTGAGACAGGGAAAAATATTGAAATATAAGCACAGGGATATTGAGAAGAGGAAGAGGGAAAGGGGAAAATACTGTTTCCGCCCAGAAGTAATGCAGAAACTCCTCTGCCATGTTCGGGGTGACCACACGCAGCCTGGAAACACTCCCATCCCAAAAGCTCGTTCAATATCGGAGTGGGACCGTGTTGCGCTTCAGAAGACAGGCCTAAAAGGCAAAGTCACTGATTTGGTCTGAAGAGTTCCTCCGGTCATGAATATCAAAACTAATAAAATGTTTGTATAATGTTTAGCCCTGACTCCACATTTTGCAAGCAACAGGATCGTTGGTCCAGGCTTCTGATTCTCGCTTCAGTTTTGTTGGTTGAATTTTTCTCGTGGTTCCGGGTTCATATCCCCAAAAACCCTCATTTTGACCGCGAATTTTGAACTTTCAATTGAAACTTTCACAAAGAAAGACGCGCATTTTTGCAGCACATTTCAGGACTGCAGTATGAACCAAAGCGCGTTAGACCTATTTGAATTAACTTGGAAGTTTTTTCAGGTGGTGAATGATATGCCCAAATCACCCCATATTAATCTCAACTCTTTGCGAAGGAGTTTGGTGCAAATAATCATGCGCCTCAGTGACTTGGACTTTCCTATATTGAGTTCAGCATGTACCTGATTTCAAGCTTGAAACAGCATCTGGGCTTCCATCTCACGGTCGCGGTGTAGCAGTTACTGAGTCGGTGACGAGTTGTGTGGTTGATGTGCATCACTTTCAATCTTTGAAATTTCACTAAGGGGCAGAGAAATAAACAGTGAATCGAACTGTCCCAGTGAGCGATGGGTTGAAGGGAACTGCGCTCCAAGCAGAGCTGAAAAATATGCACTGCAGTAATAGGGTCCGCAATGTTTAATATCGGTGTTACTAAGCATACACCAATAAACATTCACTTAACAACGGTATGTACAGCGAATTCTTGCGAGTGTTAGCTGGAGAACTCAAACAATTTCTGGACTATGGTCAGATGCTGGGTATTCTGCAACGAGTATGTCAACTACTGACTCCCCAAAGCCTTTCCAGCATCTGCAAGGCAAAAATCATGAATTGATGGAATAATCTTTACTTGCCTATATGAGTGCAACTCTGACAACACTCAAGAAGCATGACAACATCCAGGACAATGCCGCCCCCTTGTTTGGCACCGATCAGCACCTTAACCATGCACTCCCTCAATCACTGGTGCACCATAGCTACAAGATGCACTGCAGCAACTCGCCAATGTTCAGCACCTCACAAACCTGCGAGCACGACAACCTAGAAGGACAAGGGCAGCAGGCGCATCGGAACAACACAATCTTGTTGTTCCACTCCAAGTCACACAACATCCTGACATAGCAATAGAAACATAGCAACATAGAAAAATAGGTGCAAGAGTAGGCCATTTGGCCCTTCGAGCCAGCACCGGCATTCAATAAGATCATGGCTAATCATTCCTTCAGTACCACTTTACTGATTTCTCTCCATAACCCTTGATCCCCTTAACCGTAAGAGCCACATCTAACTCTCTCTTGAATATATCCAGTGAACTGTCATCAACAACTCTCTGCGGCAGGGAATTCCGCATGGAGTTAACAGATCTCTGAGTGAAGAAGTTTCTCCTCATCTCAGTCCTAAATTGCCTGTCCCTTATCCTAATACTATTTCCCCTGGTTCTGGACTTAACCAACATCAGGAACGTTCTTCCCCCATCTAACCTGTCCAGTCCCGTCAGAATCTTTGTTTCTATGAGATCCCCTCTCATCCTTCTAAACTCCAGTGATTAAAGGCCCAGTTGATTCAGTCTCTCCTCCTATGACAGCCCAGCCATTCCTTCATTCAGTCTGGTGAATCTTCGCTGCGCTCCCTCAATAGCATGAACGTCCTTCCACAGACCAGCAGACCAAAACTGAACATAATATTCGAAGTGAGGTCTCAGCAATGCCCTGTACAACTGCAGCAGTGCATCCCTGCTTCTATATTCAAATTCCCTAGCTGTGAAGGAAAACATAACATTTCCCTTCTTTACCACCTGCTGTACCTGCGTGGCTACTTTCAGTGACTGATGAACCATGACTCGCAGGTCTCGTTGCACCTCCCCTTTTCCTAGTCTGCCGCCATTCAGATAACATTCTGCCTTCGTGTTTTTGGCCCCAAAATGGATAACCTCACATTTATCCACATTACGCTGCATCTGCCATGCTTTTTCCAACTCACGTAACCTGACCAAGTCACCCTTCTGCCTCTTAGCGTTCTCCTCACAGCTCAAACTGCCACTCTATTTAGTATCATCTGCAAACTTGGAGATGTTATACTCGATTCCTTCATCCAAATCGTTAATGTATATTGTAAAGTGCTTGGGTTCCAAGACTGAGTTCTGTGGCACTCCACTAGTCACTGCCTGCCATTCTGAAAAGGGCCCGTTTATCCCGACTCGCTGCTTCCTGTCTGCCAACCAGTTCCGTATCCACGTCAGTACATTACCCCCAATTCCCTCTGGTTTGATTTTGCACGACAATCTTTTTTTGCGGGACCTTGTCAAAAGTCTTCTGAAAGTCTAAATACACCACATCAACTGATTCTCCCTTGACCACTCTGCGAGTTGCATCCTCATAAAATTCCAGATTATTCGTCAAGCATGATTTCCCTTTCATAAATCCATGCTGGCTTGATCCGTACCTGTCACCGCATTCCAAATGCGCTGTTTTTTCGTCCTTCATGATCGATTCCAACATTTTCCCCACTATTGATGTAAAGCTAACCGGTCTATAATTACCCGTTTTCTCTCTCTCATTTTTTAAAAAGTGGTGTTACATTAGCTACCCTCCAGTCCATGGGAACTCATCCAGATTCTTTACACTGTTGGAAAATCATCACCAATGCATCCACTATTTCTAGGGCCACTTCCTTGAACACTCTGGGATGCAGACTATCAGGCCCTGGGGAATTTTCGGCCTTCAATCCCATCAATTTCCCGAACACAACTTTCCGCCTAATAAGGATATCCTTCAGATCCTCCATCTCACCAGACCCACTGTCCGTTGGTACCTTCGGAAGGTTATTTGTATCTTCCTTCGTGAAGACAGAACCGAAGTATTGGTTCAATTGATCTGCTTTATCTTTATTCCCTATTATAATTTCATGTGAATCCGACTGAAAGGGACCTACGTTTGTCTTTACTAATCTTTTTCTGTTCACATATTTAAAGGAGCTTTTGCAGTCAGTTTTTATATTTTCCGTTTCCGAAAGAAATTTGTCATTCCCATATTAATCAGGAATTCTACCATATTATGGTGACTTTTCTCCAAGAGACCTCGCGCAACATGATTGCTAATTAGTCCCTTCTCATTATACAATAATAAGTCTCGAATGGCCAGCTCGCTGTTGGTTCCTCGACATATTGGTCTAGAAAACCATCCCTAATACACATGACGAAATTCTCTTCCACCGCATTTCTATCAGTACGTTAACTCAATCAACGTGTGGATTAAAGTCGCTGATGAATACATCTGTACCTTTATTGCACACATCCCTTATTTCTTGTTTGATGCTGTCCCCAACCTCACTACTACTATTTGCTCGTCTATCACAACACCCACTAGCGTTTTCTGCCCTTTCGAATTCCACAGCTCCACCCAAACCGATTCCACATCATCCAGGCTAATGTCTTTCGTTGCAATTGCATTGATTTCATCTTTAACCAGCAACGCCACCCCGCCTCCTTTTACTTTCTGTCTATCCTTCCTAAATGCTGAATACCCTTGGATGTTAAGTTCCCAGCCTTGCTCCACTGGAACCATGTCTCCATGATGCAAATCACATCGTATCCGTTAACTGCTATCTGCGCAGTTAATTCATCCTCCTTATTCCGAATACTCCTTGCGTTGAAGCACAGAGCCTTCAGGCTTGTTTTTTTTAACACACTTTGCCCTTTGAGAATTTTGCTGCAATGTGGCCATTTTTGTTTTTTGCCTTGGGTTTCTCTGCCCTCCACTTTTACTATTCACCTTTCAATCTTTTGCTTCTGTCTCCTTTGTATTTCCCTCTTTCTCCCTGCATAGGTTCCCATCCCCATGCCACATCAGTTTAACTCCTGCCCAACAGCACTAGCAAACACTCCCCCTTGGACATTGGTTCCGGTCCTGCCCAGCTGCAGACAGTCCATTTGTACTGGTCCCACCTCCCCCAGAACCAGTTCCAATGTCCCAGGAATTTGAATCCATCCCTTCTGCACCACTCCTTAAGCCACGAATTCATCTGAGCTATCCTGCGATTCCTACTCTGACTAGCACGTGGCACTGGTAGCAATCCTGAGATTACTACTTTTGAGGTCCTACATTTTAATTTATTCATAGTTGTTTCGTGAAATCTGCACTCTCTTCCCCCGGGTTCAGTATCTCTGTCCGTCCTGTTTATAAAGCACACCGCAGTCTTATTCCCACTAATTATTGGTGCCGTATTCCTGGCCTATCCCCAAAGCTGTTTCATTTCCTCGTTACGTTGCTTTATGCACGTTAATTAAGTCGATTGTTTCTCCTTGCTCGGTGTCTTTGAATCTTTGTTCAACTAATGTCGACCGAGTCCCTGTAATATAGGCCTTGTCGTCCCTCTCCCTGTTGTCCTTGATATTAGGCTGCATTACCCCACGTTCTTACCACGAGCACTGGAGTCTTCCAAAAAATCATATTTCCCGGTTGCCACCAATTAGTTAATGACCATGCTATTTGATCTATGTCCAGTGTTTCCAATTGCCGATACCCATTATAACTACGATAACGTAAAATTATTACCTGATTGGCACCTGTCCATTTGGGCACCTGCCTGGATCTCTCAGGCGTAATCACCTGACTTCCTATTTGGGGTGTTTGGACCTACTGTTCCTTTTTATAGTTCTCTAATTCATTAATTTGCTCATCTCTAGAATGTACCTTTAAATAATGTTACTGCTAAGCGAGTTCCAGTATACATTCCGGCATCCTGGCTTTACTATTTCGTTCAAAGTTTGTCAGTGCTGTCGTATATCTAGGGCTTGCCTTGAGCTTCATTCGTACTCGGTACCTGTCCTGTCTACCCATCCCTTTCCAGTCCCTTTGATGTCGGATATTTTTGCCTGATCGCTAGAAAAGCGCAGGCCTGTTTCATTATCTTCCTAGTGAAGTGCTTACCTTGATTTAAGTCTACAGTAGTAGCATTATTTAATCTGCTAGAATCCTGACCCACGGTTTCTGCAGAACAAATTCGATTGGCGAAAGACTCTATCCACTTCATAAACTGGTCTATTACATCTAGACAGAATGTCTACCCAATGTTGCTGGGTAACGGTCCAGTAAAATCTATCTGCAAGCTTTCCCAGGGTTCTTTCGGTCGGGGCTGATGCCCCATTCTGGCCTTTTCTTTGACCCTGATTATATTTTGTGCATGCCACGCACCTCCGACGGTGATCCCCTATATCTCGACCTATTCCCTTTCACCACCATCATCTGGACCTCAAGCTTATCATGCTGGTTCTACCTGTATGGATCTTCCCGCGGTATAAATTTAATAAGTTCCCCTGGAATAATTCCAGGGCCACCACATTCGCGTTATTTCTTCCATATCCCGTCCGTCCCTTGCTGGGCCCCTCCTTCCTTCCACCTCTCCTTATCCTGTAGAGCGGCTTCTTCCTGTACCTTAAGCATATATACTTCCTCAGCACTGATTGTACCGACTCCGACTTGGGCTTCCCGGCTGCGGTACCTATTTCTGCCACTCGCTTCGCTGCTTGATCTGCCCAACATTTCCATGTTGATGGTGGTCGCACACTCTTGGTGTTGGATGGAGGCTTCCACTAATTTTTAATAATCTCCTCATGTTTAGTCGGCTCCCCTCCTGAGGTCATGTATCCACATCTGCTCCAGGCTATCATATAATCATGCACTACTCCAAAAGCATATCGAATCTCTGTATAGTTTTTTCTCCGATTACCCGAGCCAGCCTCAGAGCCTCAGTGAGAGCCACGAATTCAGCCACTTGAGCTGATTGAGCCGCTTCGAACCAACCTTCCCGTTTGACCTGTCTGCTGCAATCTACCACTGCTCGTACTTGGTGTCCCATATGGCGCAGAGACCATTTACGTTTTAACCCATGTCTGCCTCCTCAAGCCTCACTACTTCCCTCGTCATCTCCTGTCGACGACAGTGATGCTCCTTTCCCTTCCTAACGATCCATCCTGCAGGGTTGTTACAGTTGTCTTTTTGTGTAACCGTTCCACTGGTCGGGGTGGGGGGGTGGGTGCTGTGGGTAAGTGCATGCTTCCCAGCTAACCCTTCGCGCGTTGGATACCATTTGTCGCCTTTCTGTGTTAAGCAATCCTCTATGTTTGCTGGGTATGTGTTCCGACATTATTATACCTCTGGCCTATGCCTGTCCCCATGCAATGATTTTTACTTTGCTGGCTATAGATGTGGAAAGTCTTATTCTGGACGGATAATCCCAGGGCTGGAGCACTTGTGAGAATGTGCTTCAACATTACAACCACAATTTCCTGATCTTTCTGCAGTAGTTGACTAACCCTAGTACCTGCCTGTCCACTTCGACATTTCCTGGTTTGGGCATTGATCTAAGTGCTTCATTTCTGTATTAGGCATCTGCCTCTTCCCTTGCAGTACGCTTCCAAAACATACTAATTCGCACCTTTCCACCTGCACTTTCCTAGGATTTGTTTTTAATCCTGTGCTCTGTAGAGCTCCTAGCACTGTAGTTAAAGCTAGTACGTGTTGTTGTTCTGTACTGAAGGCAATAAGGATATCATCCACATACTGCAAAAGGCTGCTTCCTTCTGCTCAATATTCTGGTTCCATATTCCCTGAAAATGCTCGATGAAATATGCTCGAGCTATTATGGAATCCCTGTTTCACTTTCGTCCATCTTTATGGTTTCGGTTTTCGGTGAAGGCAAATTTTCCATGCAACTGTTTTCAAAGGTTATGGTCCAAAATCCATTCGCTATATCCAGCACAGTGAATATCTTGTGTTCTGGAGCCAGACCATTAAAAATTGTGGCCAATGTTGGGTGTTCTCTGGTAGTCACGTATTCAGGGCGGTATAATCGATTTTTCGTCGGTAAGACCTGTTGGGTTTCTTTACCAGCCACGTCGGTGAATTAGTGGAGGCTATTACCTGTTTCACTACCCGTTGCTGCTCTAATTCCTGCAATATCTGACAGACTTCTGCCTCAGCATTGGGTTTCAATCGGTACTGTCTGTGAACTTTGTGTTCGAGTCCAGGAATTTAGCTGGGAGGTTTCTCTGCTAATCCAAAATCCTGCTTGCACGTGTCCACAATATCGGATATAATTGACACACGCAAACCCCAACCACCCTTTGTTTCCCACTCGGGTATGATTGGTGTTATTTCATCCGCTCGTTGCTGCTGGTGTCCCGGGTGTTCGAACTTATTTCGCTTTTCGTGTGTCCCCGAAAATTACCCAGTTACGCTGGGGATCTCTCAGTAGCCATATCTCCCTTGATGTATCTATGCACAATTAGTGTTCTGCTCACACCAGAAATGAGTAGGTAACATTAACCCCTGTACTTCTAAAAACACTATTTCACTCAGAGTTGTTTTCTGATATCGCCCACTGACTCTTCCATGTTTACAGTCCGGCAGGTCAGGGGAAAATTTAATTTGGTTATGGAAACGGACGCTCCTGTGTCTACGAGAATCACAGTGCCTGCCCCCTAACACTGCACTGTAAACATCCTTGGATCACCTAGCTGCCGTCCCATACGTCCACCGAGGGCCAGCAACACCTAACGTGTACTGGCTAATCGGAGCATATTGATGATATCTTCGTTACAGTGTGTCTCATGTTGGGGTGGTGGCAGTGGCAGCAGTGGTGCTGGTAACTGTCTGTTCATTTCGATCACCTCTTCTCCCTTGTCCTAACTTTGATTACTCTACATGTTCTGCCCGTTCCAAAGTTTCAACCTAATCTTCAATACGTACTTAATTATCCTTTGATCCACCTCTTCAAGTCCCTCCTTAAACATTTTCAAAAATGCTGCATCATTTTCTTGAGGTCATTGTATTCAATCCACTTTCGTTCCCAGTACTCCCCGACCATTTCTCCTGCCTTTTGAGTCACATTCAGTATTCTAATCAAATTGTTTCTAACTGGACTACAGCATTCTTCCATCCCGTATTTGAGGATTTCCAATTTTTGTATTTATGCTAGATTTTCTCTTCCCTTATTTTGCCACTCCCCATCCTGTACCTCTGGTGTTGATTTGTACCAATTTATCGGACCCGTTTTCCATTTTGGCAGATTATGAATGTCTGCTGAAGTTAGGTTATTGGCATCTAGTAGTTCTTTCACTTTCTGCCGGAAATCTGTATTGTCCTATTTGCTTTAGGATTTGGTAACGCATTCAATAGAATATGTCTCTCCTGTGGGCTGAGGGATTCCTTCTGAATGGTAATGTGTGCTGCTCTACGTCCATTGGTGTGAATGGTGCTAATGCGTATCGGTGCCACTGATAAATAGCCATTGTCATGCGGCGGCGGTCATTCTACTCCGAACTCGTTATCCCTCTCTGGTTGATTGTTAGTTAGCGGTTGTGGGCTAAACCTAAACACCGTGAGGTACACTGGCTTTATTACTGAAGGCGATGTTGCAATGGGTCAGGCAGTGATACACATTTGATCAATGGTCTCTGGGCTCGACTGTGATACACATTTGATCAAGGGACTCTGGGCCAGACATTGATACATATTTGGACAATGGTCTCTGAACTCGACTGTGATACACATTTGATCAATGGTCTCTGGCCAGACTGTGATATACATTTGATCAATGGTCTCTGGCCAGACTGTGATACACATTTGATCAATGGTCTCTGGCCAGACTGTGATACACATTTGACCAATGGTCTCTGGGCCAGACTGTGATACACATTTGATCAATGGTCTCTGGCCAGACTGTGATACACATTTGACCAATGGTCTCTGGGCCAGACTGTGATACACATTTGATCAATGGCCTCTGTACGAGACTGTGATACACATTTGATCAAGGGACTCTGGCCAGACTGTGATATACATTTGACCAATGGCCTCTGTACGACACTGTGATACACATTTGATCAAGGGATTCTGGGCCAGACATTGATACACATTTGGATAATGGTCTCTGAACTCGACTGTGAAACACATTTAATAACTGGTCTCAGGGACATACAGTGATGCACATCTGACCAACGGTCTCTGGGCCAGACTGTGATACACATTTGATCAATGGTCTCTGGGCTCGACTGTGATACACATTTCATCAATGGTCTCTGGGCTCGACTGTGATACACATTTCATCAATGGTCTCTGGTCCAGACTGTGAAAGACACTTGATCAGGGTCCCTCGGCGAAGCATTGGTACATATTTGAACAATGTGCTCGACTGTGATACACTTCTAATCAATGGCCACTGGCCAGACTGTGTTACACATTTGATCATTTGTCTCCTGGCCAGACTGTGATACACGTTTAACCAATTGTCTCTAGGCCAGATTGTAATACACATTTGATCAATGGTCTCTGGGCCAGAATGTGATATACATTTGATCAATGATCTCTGGGCCAGTCTGTGACATATATTTGTAAAATGTCCTTCTGGGCCGAACTGTGATACATACGTGTTCAATGATATCTGGGCCAGACTAATAAAAAATTCACAATGGTCTCTGGTACAGTCTGTGACATTCAGTGGTAAAATAACCCTCTGTGCCTAACTTTGATACACTTTTGATCAATGGTCTCTGTGCCAGAAAACTACATACAGTTGAACAATGGTCTCTGGCAAAATCTGTGACATACATTTCACCTCTATGCATTGGGCCAGACTGTAATCCATATTTGATCAATGGTCTCTGGGTCAGGCTGTCATATTCAATTGATCATTGGTCTCTGGGTCAGTTTGTGGTACACATTTGATTAAGGGTCTGTGTGCCAGACTGTGGTACACATTTGATGAATGATTTCTGGGACAGACTGTGAAAAACATTTGATCAATTGTCCCCTCGCCAGACTGTGACAAACATTTGAGCAATGGACTCTGGAACAGTCTGTGATACACATTTGATCAATGATCTCTGCGCGAGTCTGTGATACACATGTGATCAATGGTCTCTGGGCCAATATGTGAAACAAGTATGTACAATGAGCCTCTGGGCCAAACTGTGATATAAATTTGATCAATGACCTCTGGGCCAATCTGTGGTACCCATTTTTTGATGGGCAAGACTGTGATACACATTTCATCTTTGGTCTCTGGGACAGACTGTGATACACATTTGTGCAATGGTCTCTGGTTCAGACTGTAATATACAATTGATCAATGGTCGCTGGGCCAGATTGTGATACATATTGGATCAATGGTCTCTGGGCTAGTCTATGATACACATGTGATCAATGGTCTCTGGGTCAGACTGTGATACACATTGGATCAATGTCTCTGGGCTAGTCTATGATACACATGTGATCAATGGTCTCTGGGCCAGACTGTGATACACATTGGATCAATGGTCTTTGGGCTAGTCTATGATACACATGTGATCAATGGTCTCTGAGCCAGACTGTGATACACTTTTGATCAATGGCCTCTCGGCCAGTCGGTGAAATGCATTTGTAAAATCATCCTGTAGGCCGAACTGTGCGACACATTTGATGAATGGTCTCTGGCCAGATTGTTATACATATTTCATCAATGGTCTCTGGCCACACTGTGATACACATTTGTCCAATTGTCTCCGGGCCAGACAGTGATAGACATTTGATCAATGGAATCTTTCCCAGTCAGTGATACACATTTGATCAATGGTATATGGGGCAGGTTGTGATACACATTTGATCAATCGTATCTGGGCGCGACTGCGATGCAGATTTGATCATTGATCATTCGGCCAGTCTGTGAAATACATTTGTTCAATCAAAGTTTTGGTCGAGCTATGATACATCTTTGATCAGATGTCTGCTCCTGACTGTGGTACACATTTGATAAATGCTCTCGACGTCAGACTGATACACATTTGATCAATGACCTTTGGGCCAGTCTGAGATACACATTTGATGAATGGTCTCTGGGCCTGACTCTGATTCACTTTTGTTCAATTTTCTTCGGGCCTGACTGTGATGCACATTTAACCAATGGTCTCTCGGCCAGACATTAATACACATTTGATCAATGGTCTTTGTCCAGTCTGTGATTCACATTTCATCAATGGCCTCTGCACCAGACTGAGATACACACTTAACCAATGGTCTCTGGGCCGGACTCTGATACACATTTGATCAATGGTCTTTGTCCAGTCTGTGATTCACATTTCATCAATAGTCTCTGCACCAGACTGAGATACACACTTAACCAATGGTCTCTGGGCCGGACTCTGATACACATTTGATCAATGGTCTTGCGCCAGTCTGTGAAACACATTTGATCTATTGTCTCCTGGCCAGAATGTGATATATATCTATTTGGTCAAAGGTGTCTGGGCCAGTCTGTGACATATATTTATAACATGTCCTTCTTGGCCGAACTGTGATACATATTTGTTCAATGGTCTCTGTGCCAGACTATGAAATACATTTGAACAATGGTCTCTGGACCAATCTGTGATACACAGTTTATCAACTGTCTCTGGGCCAGACTCTGATATATGTTTCATCACTGGACACTGGATCATACTGTAATACAAATTTGGTCAAGTGTCTCTGGGTCAGACTGTGCTACGCATTTGATCAATGGTCACCTGGCCAGTATCTGAAACAAGTTTGTACAATGTGCCTCTGGGTCAAACTGTGATACAAATTTGATCAATTACTTCTGGGCCAATCTGTGGTACTCACTACATCAATGGTCTATGGGCAAGACTGTGAAATACATTTCATCTCTGGTCTCTGGGACAGACTGTGATACACATTTGTGCAATGGTCTCTGGTTCAAATGTAATATACAATTGATCAATCGTCTCTTTGACAGAGTGTGATACACATTTGATCAATTGTCTCCGGGCCTGACTGTGAGACACATTTTGTCAATTGTCTCCCATCCTGACTGTGATACTCATTTGAACAATTGTCTCCATTCCATACTGTGAAACACATTTGATCAATGATATCTAGGCCAGACTGTGATATATATTTGATCAATTGTACCTGCGCCAGACTGTGATACACATTTGAACAATGATCCTCTGGTCAATTATGTGACACACATTTGATCAACGACGCTCTGGGCCAGTCTGGGAAACACATTTGAAAAATGATCTTCTGGTAAGAGTGTGATGCGCATATGATAAATGACCACATAACAGTACAAATAAACAGTGTGGGACAAGAATGGCAGCGAGTTAAACAAATGTAATTGCAGCATTAGTGTCGAAGTTGACATCTGGGAGATTTAGAAAAAAAGTTAAAACTAATGGCACGATATCTAAATGCATGTATCACAATTTTTTAAGTCAATAGATGAATTAATCGCAAATATAGAAATACATTTCCATGAATTAATACTCGTTTTCTAGACCTTGTTGCCTATTGATCAAGGCCGGGAACTATATTTTCCACGGAAACATACTTTTAGAAAGAATAGGCAAAATGGAAAGAGATGTGTTTAGCCCTGATAATTAAATTTGGGATATATGCAGTTAAGAAAAATGATCCTAATTCGGTAAATTAGAATGCAGTATGACTTTGGGTGAAACAAAGAAAGAAGACGGTGCAGGCGACGCTGGTGGGAATAGTTTCTACGCCCCCCTAACAGCAGTTGTATTGTTGGGCCCAGTCTAAAATCATGAAATTATAGGTGTTTATTAGAAGGGATACAGTAATTATAGGGGCCTTTAATGTTCATAGAGAATATTAAACCAAATTTGCAGTAAAATAAAGAGGACAAGTTCATTGAATGCCTAAAAGATAGCTTTCTAAATCACTATTTCTGGGAACCAAATAGGAAGGAGTTAATTTTCGATCTTGTAAAGTGTAATGAGACAGGATTAAGTAATAATCTTGCAGTAAAGTAGCCTTTGGCTACGTGTGACCAGTGCATGACATAAATTCACGTTGATTTTAAGTGTGATTTAATTAAATCCGAAAATACGGTCATAGGTTTGAACAAAATAAGCTATGTAGTTATGAGGTACGAACTTGTTAAGGTAAAGTGAGAAGCTACGTTAAAATAAAAGACAGTACAAAAGAAATGGCATATATTGAAACAAGAAAAATTATAATTCACACCAATTATCCATCATCTTAAGAACCAAGAATCCCAAGGACACATTGCTCCCACCGTAGATAACAGGAGAAGTTAAAGATATTTTTATATTTAACGACGAGTCATATAATTCTTGGCAAAAGGTGTGATAAGCCTGATGATTTATAATTCAGCAAAGGATGACCAAGCAATGGTTAAAGTGAGAAGCATATGATGAGAGTAAACTTGAAAAAGCCATCAACAAATAGTGTAACATATTCAACAGTATTTAAAAAGAAAGAGATTAGCAAAAGGAAAAGTCGTGCCATTACTGTCAGACACAGCAGAAATTATAATGGGGAATAAGGAAATAAAATTGACATTAAACAAATATTCCATACATGTCTTCGTGTTAGAAGATACAAACTAATTCCAGAAAATGTGTAGAACAAAGCATCAAGTGTGAATGAGGAAGTGAAATGAAGTAATGTTAGTTAAAAAATAATGATGTCAAGAATACTGGAACTAAGAGCCTAAAAAATTCCTCGAACTGATGAGCTGCATCCTATGGATGCATTGCTTGCAATTTACCATAATTTCCTCGGCTCTAGAATGTTACCAACGGATTAGCAAATAGCGAATGTAACCGCGCTATTCATGAAAGGAGGGAGACAGAAAACGGAGAATTACAGACAAGTTAGCCTGACATCAGTAGCAGGAAAAATACTAGAAGCTCTTTTGAGGGACGTGGTAACTTGGCACTTAGAAAATCATAATCTAAGTGGGCAGTGTCACACGGATTTATTATAAGGAAATCGTGTTTGACAAATCTGTTTTTTTTTAGATTCTTCCTATTATGGCAGCAAAGTGCGAATCGGTGGATGTGCTGTTACTTGTATTTTCACAAAGATTCGATAAGGTGCCAAATAAAAGTTATTAGACAGGTTTCCGGTTGATGAAATGGGGCAATATATTACCGTGGATTGAGGAGAGGTTAATGGGCAGAAGATGGACAACAGGGATTAATGTGTTGTTTTTCTCGGCGGCAGGCTGTACCTTGTGGTTCTCAACTATTTACAATTAGTGCTAATGACATAGATAAAGGTACCGAGAGCAAGGGATCCAAGTTTTCTGCCGAAGCAAAGTTAGTTCGGAAAATGGCTCTCAGTTGAATCCAAAGAGGCTGCGAAGAGATATAGACAGGTTACATGTGTGGAAAAGCAAATGGAATGTAGAATATAACGTGACAAATGTGACGTTATCCACTTTGGTAGGATGAACAGAAAACAGAATATTTGTTACCGGATTAGATGTTGGGAAATGTTGTTATTCAGAGAAACCTAGCTGTCTTTGTACACTGAAAATTACCAGGTACAACAAGCAAATGCAGAAAAGCACATTACATGTTAGGCTTTGTTACAACGGGCTTGGAGCGTAAGAGTAAATCATTCTTACTACAGCTGCAAAGGGATTTGGTGAAACCACACCTGGAGTATTATGTTCATATCTGTTCTCATGACATAAGTATGGATATACTTTCCTGAGAGGGAGAATAGTATGGTTCACTGGACTCATTCTTGTTGGCAGGGAATGGACTATGAGGAGAGATTCCTTATTCTAGGCCATTATTCCCTCGAGTTCAGAATAATGAGTGCTGATCACATTGGAATATATATAATTCTTAATGGCTGTGAGGATGGTTCCCCTAGATGGGGAAGCTAGTACAAAGTGTTGTCGTCTCAAAATGAGGGTTCGGCCATTTAGGATTGAGATGAGAATTTTTTTAATTCATGTTTGTGAATTTATGGAAGTCTCTACCCCAGACGGCCGTGGATGCTCAGTGGTTGCATTCTTTCAAGAGAGGGACTGAAAATGTTTTGAAATGAATTAAGGGATATGTAGATCGTGCAGGAAAGTGTAGCTGACGTTTAATATCAGCTGTAACCTTAGTGAATGGTGGATCAGGCTCGAATGGCCAAATGGCCAAAACCTGGTCATATTTCTTAATTTCTTATGATCACTATTCCATAATTGTTCTCTGACACTTAGTTTTCTTATTTATGCAGATTAATTCCGATTACCAGGTAAGGCGAGTTTCGTCGCTTTTTGTGCTATTTTCCTTTGGGTCTGAAACGAGGATTGCACAGAGTGGAGAAACGCTGCCACCTTCTGCACTTGCATTAGCTCTCCCTGACTGTGCTTGGGAAGCAGTTGGATGACCCATGATTAACCTCGTTTGTAATTTCATAATTACGAGAATCGTAATAATTTAATAATTTCATCTATTTACCTACGTATTTCTTTGTTCACTTCCTGTCGCAAAATTGAACGTTTGCACTATAACCCCGAGAATGTCACCAAGAACTTTCCTATTATTTATCTCAATCCAAATGGATAAAGTTTCTATCTCTTTTTAGTTATTTGCCATTGTTGCAACAGCGATTGTTAGTTCTCATGAACAAATATGACCCAACACCTATTCTTCCTTGCCCGTCATTTCTTAATTAATGGTAGCCCGCAATATTCAATTGAACAATCGAATGCTGGCTGCACCATATGTCTGTTATGCCTATTAAATTTGATTTCGAACTTATAATTAATTCCGACAATTCACAAAAATTGCTGCTGCCGTTCTGCACATTGCCATACAGGAAAGGTGTAATGCTCATATTTTCTTTACTCCTTCCTTATTTTTACGAGATACTAAATTATTACTTTCATTAATGTTTTCTATTTTCTCCGTAGTTACCTGATTTTTAAATCGATATTTATGCTCAGATATTTTCTCTCATATCTGCATTTTTATTCATTTTATGCCACTAATAATTGCAGGAGGACCCTTTTCCTTTACTAGTGTAAAGTGTACTCTGCAGATTGGTTTATGCTGCCGGTTGCGACATTGACTTCAGGGCAATTTCTGTGCAGCCTGACCCAGAGGTACACATGCAAGAATTTAATGATTGAATGCATAATATCGCATTATCTCAAATAAATTAGTTTAGCGAAGTCAAAGAAATTAGGTGATTGAAATAAAGAAAGGAAACAAATCCAACGATAGAAAAATGCATTCGAGTGAAATAAATTAAATCTATTCGAGGAAGTTAAAGGAATATATGATAACACGCGCGTGTTGACAAATAATGAAATAAAGTAATTTCGCTGCCTGAACGTATTGTTTGGAGATGTAGTAATTGGCTCTCTCTCTGCAGGCATCGTCCCCATCCCCTTCAAAACATTTGTAGTATCCCTGTACTGTACTCCCGGCATCAATCCCCTTATTCATTTAAGTTACAGTCCACCAAATACTTGTGCCTCCAATGTTCTTGCATGTGTCGTCACTTCCCTTGCACCATCTCTCCCACAAATCGTTAGCTCGACCCATCCATTCAGTTTTTTGAAACTCAAGTATCAGTAATTGATGAAAAACGTTGTCTGGGTGTGTGGCTGAAATGCATTATCGATTTATGTGCTTGGCCTCTCGCAAACTTCGGTACAGTTGAACATGCCAAGACTATCCAACGCGACTCCCGCTTTGTCAAAGTACATGAAAGGGCCCTGGCTTGGTCCGCACTTATAACTTTTAAAAAATAATTGTTGAGGCGATCTGAACAATGGCTTCCATTGACGTCAAGAACATTCAGCTCCAGCCGCCTCCAAGATTGCTTACTTGGTCCCGTCCTTCTGCTCATCTACCTATTGCCTTTCTATAACATATTTCGCAGACATTATTTAATTTGTACAGGAATTACATGAACTTAGTTCCAAATTTTCCACGAGCATTCTCCACTATTTCACTGCATATCGGCAGTTGATTATTTGTCACAATAATCAGGTCAGAAATCAACGATAAGATCGTCTCCCCTAATTTGGCAATTATCAACTAATGCCCCATCACAAGTGCTGCACCCTCGTCACTGATTCAACCATCCTCTCTGGGAATGGTGTCAGACAGAACCAGATGCTTCAGCATCATGACACTTAATTTCAACTCCATCTGAACTTCTGACTTCATATCTTCTGAATCAGAAGGAGTCCATATATCAACCTGTGAAACACACCGTGATGCACGGTGATTCAATTTAGAGCTGGTCATTTAGGGGTGAAAAAAGGAAGCATCATTTTTCACACAAAGGTTAGTGGGAAACTGAGATATATAAAATTATGTTTATCAAAAAATTCACTTTATTTATCCGAAAAGATTCACATACCTTGATAAAATTAACTATCAAAAATCTATCAGCCTTTGTCGGAACTTTTCAGCCTTTTGAATTGGAGGTCAGGATTCTATGTGTTTTGATGAAGAAGTGCTTCCTGATCTCTATCCCAAAGAGCCTAGATCGCACTTTTTTCGTCGATCCCACACCAGAGGTTTAGCAGTTATGCACCTACTCGCTCCAAGGATTTTATCATTTTATGCACTGTGCTGGACCAACCCCCAACCTTCCAAAATCAATACAATACAAGCCATACCTTGCAACCTTCAAATGTAACCTTTCAAGCACCTTTATCCTTCTGGGGACTCTGCAACGCACACGCTGAAAGGCGAATATCTACTTGTGGGGACTGTTTTGTGCCCAGAAGTGAAAGCAGTATTCCAGGTGGGATTTGATCATGTCTCTAAAAACGGAATCATCGCCTCCTCGTCATCGTAGTTCAGCCCCCTTTGCGATGAAGGTCAATATTCAGTTAGTCTTTTGAATTATTTTTTCTACAGGTGCACTAGCTTAACACGATTTATCTAATTGGAGAGCCTATCATTTTGCTTATCCACGATGTATAATCCCTCGCTTTTAAGGGCATATGCTTTATTGGCTCTAAACCGAATGACGTCACACTTACCCACATTGAACTCCATCGGCCATAGGTTTTTCCACCTGTTTAATATCTCTGTCACCATTTGGAATTGTCTGCTTCAGTGTGCCGACATTACTGTGCATACTAAAGAAATGTCATTTTCAATATTGGATATAAATCTTTTTCATCTAAGTCATTGATATATAATGCAAAATTGAGACCACCGCTTAACACATCTCAAAAAAATGAGTGCATTCTCCTGCCTTGTAACTAATTATCAACCAATTTCACAAGGTTTCCTCCAATTCACTGCGCTCTTATCTTGTATGGAACACATGATATGCCTTCTGCAATCTAGATATATAACATCCATATATCGCTTTGACCATGCCAGTGACCTTTTAAACAGACATCTATATTAATCAAACATAACCTACTATTCATAATTGGATGCTGACTCTCTTGCTCAGTTCACAATTTATCAAATGTTCAGTCCGTCTGTCATTGATGAGTAATTCCAATGAATCCCACATATAAAAGTAAGTGACAGTTCGCAGTTACCTCGTTTTCCACATTATTCTTTCTTAAGTAACTTAATGCTGTTCGCATTCTCTGATTTCAAAGATACAATTCCATAATCCTTAGAGCTGGAATAATACGGAATGGACAACGTACGCTGCTATTCCCCCTTTGAATCTGACTGCAAATTTATGATGTTGTAAATGTGTATGCTAACGCAGAAATGCAGAAGTTGTGTTAAGGCATTGATTGTTCTGACACTGACTGCGCTGCTCTCAAACTGTACTTAGCTGGCAATAAATGCAATAATGGAAATCTGGAGAATCGGTGAAAACTTTGTCCCTTCTGCAGCCCGACCGCTGTAAAATAACCCATTAAATGTTAGACTCCATTTTATTAGGTACAACTTTGGTTGTAAGAGCGTATTGACTGAGAAACTAAATTTATGGCCCTGAAATCTATTTTTAATAGGTGTTATGACAAATGTATCCATATTAATAAAAAATTAAATATTGAAGAATTTTTTTCAAATGGTTCCTTCACGTTTAAGTCAGAGTAATGTTTTTCTCCTTGTTCGAGACCCTATCTTTGTTTTGATCTTATTAACTAGTTACAATCAACCACAATTCCTGCTCTTCAGTCTGAGAATTCTGCATTTGATTGGCTGCTTAGGCAGCTTGCAGAAATCACATCAAACCTACGAAGATTTCAGCTGCATGTCAGGAAAGCCTAAAGTCTCGCCAAAGCGATCGCGAGATCGGCGTAGAAACCTTCCATCGTGGCTAGCGACGAATGCATTTGCTTCGCCGTCAACCAGAAATAAAGCCCAAAAGCTGCCAGTGGCTATTTTTTTAATAGAAAAAGAACATAATTGGGATGGGATGCAAAAAGAATCTGGGAGGAGCAGCGTGTGGTGTCGAAAATGGAAATACAGGGGATGGAATGCCTTTAATAACTGTAATGCGCTGTCATGAGTTACAAATAACGAAGTGGGATGGAATACTTAATGGTTTAACATTGACTTTTATAATTTCAATTATTTAATGAATTTCGAAATTAGTGCTAATGGATATTTCACCGCATTCTTTAACTCCTCTCTGAATTTACTTTGGGTTCCTGCATAAATACACGTGTTGGTGCAACAGCTTAAAAGCTGAAGCATATATCCGCTTTCCTGCAGAATTAACCTCGGATCATTGAAATGGGAACCTGCAAAATAATTACCCTTTGTAAATCGCACATACAACAAATTGATAACATACGACATCCAAAACAGAATGAAACTGCCCGATATCGACAGCAGTAAAACGATGGACTTTTTCCTGCTCTCCATCTCTGGGTCGTTGTGAATCTCTCCATTTCTCTGGGTCCGGAGTCTCCTGCGGGCTTTACTGGCCGCGAGAATGTGTTTAATGGTCAGAGCATTGAGCAGCAAAATCAGAACGAAAGGTACACATGGGGT
Source organism: Pristiophorus japonicus (assembly GCF_044704955.1). Lineage (NCBI taxonomy): Eukaryota > Metazoa > Chordata > Chondrichthyes > Pristiophoridae > Pristiophorus > Pristiophorus japonicus. The sequence goes on along the minus strand of NW_027253073.1, from coordinate 316,621 downwards.
CAGAATACGGTCCAGCCAGTCAAATGCTGCCCAACCAGCTGAAGTATAAAATATTGGTTTCATGCTGCAAAACCACGGCACGTTGTTTATCATGTACAATGGTTCATATATAAAGTAACAGGGTACATTCTTAGCACAGCTCAGCATACAAACCGTTCCGATAATCAAGCCTGCCGTTTTCTCTGTGCAATATTTTGTTTTAAGCTTTAGGCAACAAATGGCTACACATCGATCAAAGGTGAAAGCGACTGTTAACCAGACGGAACTGTCTCTGGCAGCATAAGTCAAGACGGCGCTCGTACTGCAGCCTGGAGTCGTGGTCAGAAAAGTAACTGGGAAATAAATACCATGGATCCGATTGAATATCACTGCAGTGACAACCACCAAAAGATCCGTCACAGCCATGGACAACAGCTACTGAGTGATACATCTGGAGATACCGCACCTTCCTCGGAACAGGAAAACAATCGCCACCAAATTAGCTGCAAGGAAGAGAAAACGGGAGAAGTGCAGGTAAATATGGTTTAATACTTTACAGGTACAATGAAGCCCTTACATTAAACGCAGACTGTACAATTAATCCCTCGTTCTCATAGCTTATCAGAACAGCGACAATTTAAACACAGTCTGCAGACTGCATCCCTCACTGTAATACCTTACCTGGAATAGTGATACCTTAAACAAAGGCTGCACCTTGAATACATCACTGTAATACCGTATCAGGAACAATTATACTTTTTAGAAAGGCATTCACAATGAATAGATAGCTGTAATAGCTTACAAGGAATAGCGGTAATTTAAACAAAAGTTTGTACAATGAATATGTGACAATAATGTCTTACCAGGTACAATTATCCTTTTAACAAAGATGTGTGCAATCAATAACTCACTGCAACACATTACTTCAAAATTAAACAACTACTTAAACAATGCAATCCTAACTGTAATACATTACCAGAAACAGCGATACCTTAAACCAAAACTGTACAATAAATCCCTCACTGTAACACCTTACCTGGAACAGTGATACGTCACACAAAATTTTTATTATGGATCCATCACTACAATAGCCTACCAGGATCAGTGATACCTCCAAACAAATATGTATATGAACCCCTCACTAATATATTACCAGGGACAGTGAGACCTTAAAGAAAAACTTAAATGAAATTAATGACTTTAATAATTTACAAAGAACAATTATACTTTAAAGGAGGATTGAATACTGACATCTTTACTGTAATTCTTTATCACGAACACCAAAACCTCATCCAAGGACGTCAGCAATGCATACCTTACCAGGAACAGCGATAGCTGCAAAAATCGGATAGTAAATGGCAAAGACACGACCAGTTACTTGGGCATGCATTTTAGCGTGAAATGCTGAGGTGTTAAACCAACACGTATTGTGGGACACTTTCAAATGAGCCCATATTTATATGCCATGTTAATTCCAGTGAGACAATTAGGTTGCACCATAATTTGTGTTCGTTGCAGTAGGCTGAGCAATCAAATTGAGGCAGGGACTTTCAAGGATATTTATTGCTGTGATAACATGGAACATTGACAGAGTTGTATAATCTTACTCACAATATGAATTGTACTGATGCTAGCATTTCCTTAATGAAAGATAAACCATTACTTATGACTGGCCATGGCGAATCTGAGACCAACCAAGTAGGGAGTACTCGTTTCAATCCCCTTTTGATGCTTAATTAGGAGATCTAATAATGGGGGCTTCTGTAGTCAAAATCGTCCCTTTTACTGTTGCCATGTCAATTAGCTAAGCCGTGGCACCCTTTATATGAGAATATAAGAACATAAGCAGGAATCGGCAATTTGCCACTTCGAGCTTGCTCTGCTGTTGAGTTAGATCATGGCTGATCTACATCAACTCCAATTTCCCAGACGATCGGCTAATGCCGGGAATCCCTTAGTATCCAAAAAGATATCGATCTCAACCTTGAATCTACTCAACTGCTGAACATCTGCAGCTCATTGACGGAGAGAATTCCAAAAAGTTACCAGGCTCTGAGTGAAGTTAATTCTTCCCATCTCAGTCGTAATTGCTCACCGCCTTATTCTGAGACTGCGAAACCTAAGTCTCGATTCGCCAGCCAGTGAAACATCTTCCTTGCAGCTCCCCTGCCGAACCTTAGAATGATATAAGTTTTAATGAGATCAACTGTCAATTTCTAAAGAAGAGGCAATATAGGCCGAGTGTATTCTGTTTTTTCCCAATGTACGATCATCCAGCCCAGGAAGCAGCCTAGTGAATTTTCGTTGCACTCCTATCAAAGCAATATATCCTTATTTAGCTAATCTTATCAAAATTGTACAGAACACTCCAGTCGAGGTGTGGTCTACCCAAGGGCCCATGCAATAACAATGATAGATCTAACACTTATAATCCAAGCATTTTGAAATAAAGGTCACCATGTTGAATACATTTCATTAAAATGCGAGATTTGCATCACAGGTCACAAAAGATTACACAGACGGTCTCAGGAAATCTCAGGCTTCAAATTAAAAACGGCAGTTTAAAGCATAATCAGATACAACACGTGATTAAGATAGATACACTAATCATACAACCCGTGAAAGCAGAAAAGATTTACGAATCCGGAACAGATGGACATTGGGACAGAACGATGGTCTTTATATGAATCCCGAGCTGTCAGATGTGTTTCGGCGAAGCCTGGATGTGCTCCGCCGCTGAGGAAGCACTGACCTCCGCTTGCTTCCTTCTCTTTCCCGGCTGCCTCTTTATATAACTTATTTCGTTGAGCCGCTGTATATCATGCATCAATAATTTTTACCTCTTCAATTGTCCAAGATCAGCGGAGTGAGAACCATCCTAATTAGGTTATTTCCCACCATAACTCTGTTCTAAATGACTTATTGTCCTTTCCCATACAGTTGTTAATCCTGTGTTCCTTGCTGCATCCTTTATCAGCTTAGTTATGCTTGAACGCCTAATTTTTTTCTCCTGATATCGTATCATAAGAACATAAGAACGTAACAGAAGAATTAGGAACAGGATTAGGCCATCTAGCCTTACGAGCCTGCTCCGCCACTCAGCAAGATCATGGCTGATCTGGCTGTGGAATCAGCTCCACTTACCAGCTCGCTCCCCGTAACCCTTAATTCCCTTATTGGTTAAACATCTATCTATCTGTGATTTGAATGCATTCAATGAGCTAGCCTCCACTGCTTCTTTGGGCAGAGAATTCCACAGATTCACAACCGTCTGGGAGGGGGAATTCCTTCTCAACTCGGTTTTAAATTGGCTCCCCCGTATTTTGAGGCTGTGCCCCCTAGTTTTAGTCTCCGAACCAGTGGAAACAAGCTCTCTGCCTTTATCTTGTCTATCCCTTTCATTATTTTAAATGTTTCTCTGAGATCACCCCTCATCCTTCTGAACTCCAACGAGGAAAGACCCAGTCTACTCAATCTATCATCATAAGGTAACCACCTCATCTCCGGAATCAGCCTAGTGAATCGTCTCTGTACCCCCTCCAAAGCTAGTATATCCTTCCTTAAGTAAGGTGACCAAAACTGCACGCAGTACTCCAGATGCGGCCTCACCAATACCCTATATAGTTGCAGAAGGACCTCCCTGCGTTTGTACTCCATCCCTCTCGCAATGAAGGCCAACATTCAATTCGCCTTCCTGATTACCTGCTGCACCTGCAAACTAACTTTTTGGGTTTCATGCACAAGGACCGCCAGGTCCCTCTGCACCGCAGCATGTTGTAATTTCCCCCATTCAAATAATATTCTCTTTTAATGTAATATTTTTCCAAGGTCGATGACCTCACATTTTCCGACATTGTATTCTATCTGCCAAACCTTAGCCCATTCGCTTAACCAATCTAAATCTTTTTGCAGCCTCTCTGTGTCCTCTACACAACCCGCTTTCCCACTAATCTTAGTGTCATCTGAAAAATGTGTTACACTACACTCTGTCCCCTCTTCCAGGTCATCGATGTATATTGTAAACAGTTGTGGTCCCAGCACCGAACCCTGCGGCATACTACTAACCACCGATTTCCAACCCGAAAACGACCCATTTATCCCTACGTTCTGCTTTCCGTTAGCCTGCCAATTCTCTATCCATGCTAATACATTTCCTCTGACTCCACGTATCTTTATCTTCTGCAGTAATCTTTTGTGTGTCACCTTATCGAATGCCTTTTGGAAATCTAAATACAACACTTCAATCAGTACACCTCTATCCACGATGCTCGTTATATCCTCAAAGTATTACAGTAAATTAGGTAAACATGATTTCCCCTTCATGAATCCATGTTGTGTCTGCTTGATTGCACTATTCCTATCGAACATATCTCACTCTGTCTGCTGAACAGGCACACTTGAAATCAATCAGTATTTGACGGAGTTTGGCACCAAGGAGCCCGAGGAACTCTGAAGTCAATGGGAAGCAAGGTGAAAAATTTTCACTGCTGGAGTCATATCTTGCAAAAAACAAGATTTTCTGGTGGATGGATATCAATCATCACAGCCCCAGGACATCACATCAGTAGCTCCTCAAACTAGTTTTCCAAGCCGTACCATCATCAGATGCTTCATCAATGACCTTTTATCCATCATAAGGTCAGAAGCGGCGATGTTCGCTGATGACTCCACAGTGTGCAGTTCCATTCGTAAATCCTCAGATAATGGAGCATTGCATGCCCACATGCACCAAGACTTGGATAACATTCATTCTTGGGCAGATAAGTGGCAAGTAATAATCGCACACACAATTGCCAAGCAATGACTATCTCCAACATGCTAGAGTCTAACCATCGACTTTTGACTTGTAACGTCATTACCATCGCCATATCGCCCAACATCAACATCCTCTGGATCACCATTCACCAGAAACATAACTGGAACAGCCACAAATGCATTGTGCCAACAAGAGCAGGTCAGAGGCTGGGTATTTCAAGGAGAGTGTCTCACCTCCTGACTTTCCACCATCTACAAAGTAAAAGTAAGGAGAGTGATGTAATACTTTCCACTTGCCTGGATAAGTGCAGGTTCAAAACACGCAAGAAGGTCTACATCATCCAGAACAAATCTGCCCACTGCATTGGCATCCCATCCACCAGCTAAAACATTCACTACGTCCAAGACCGATGTACCATGTTTGCAGTGTGTTCCATCTAGTGCTCCATCTAAAAGATCCACTGCAGCAACTCACTAAAGCTCTTTGGCAGCACCTCCTAGATCCGCGATCTATTCCAACGAGAAGGACAAAGGTCGCAGACACATGGGAACACAACCACCTCCACGAACACCTCCAATTCACACATCACAGTGACTTGGAAGAACATTGGCCTTTCCTTCATCGTCGCTGGGTCAATATGCTGGAACATCCTCCCTAACAGCAGTGTGGAAGTACGTTCACCATACGGACTGCAGCGGTTCAAGAAGGCGATTCAGCACAATCTTCTCAAGGGCTATTAGGGAAGGACAATTAATGCTGGCCTTTCCAGCGATGCCCACAACCCAGGAACGACAGAGTGACAGAGACTTTATCGATCTGGTCAGTTTGTCGTGATACAACAAACAAAATATCAGGCGCCTGTTAACTCCGCCCAGTGGTTTAACATGTTCTATTTCCCGGTGTTTCCCGATTCTGTCCGTCTCTCGTGCTCTGTTCAATCTGTGTGTGGCCACCTGCTGGTTGATTTTGAATGCATACCTATATCTGTGTCTTTTCATATTAAATAAATTAAGTCATCAGGCGCGTCTCAGCCTGACACTGTATAAAAGTATGAATCAGACGTTAGATCAAGGGTGTAGTTATTGTGAAACAGCAAAGAAAATATCGATTACGGAAGAGCAACATTGAAAAGATCATTTATCCTGACGTGATTTTTCGTCCACATCTATATTAATAATGTCCTAAACGTTGTTATAACGGTAATGTAGTGTAATGGTTATCACGTTCGCCCAACACGCAAAACGTTCCCGATTCGAAAGCGGGTGGAAAGATTTTGAAAATATGTTAAATTAAAGATTGGAAGAAATGGAATGATTCACGTTTGTGATTCAAATTTAATATAGTACAGTGTCTCACAACTCTATGATATTTGATGATTCTCTGTAAAGTTCTGTATACACTTAAACTCTACACAATTTCTCGCACTCCATCCCATTTGCAGCCCCGATCGTCCACAAAGCCCCTCTTCGAGCTGCAGAGTCCCGCTGCTTTCTATTGAGTTGTGAGAGATTATGAAATGATCCAGAAACTCTGCCTCACTTCGCAACAGCAGACCAAAGCCGCAAACTACCCATTGTCTAATCGCTCTTCTCCACCTCCACGGATACTGCCTGACCTGCTGAGTGTCTCCAACATTTCCTGTTTTTATTGAAGATACATGTACAGGCATGCTTGCAAAATTATCCTGCAGGTCGCCACACACGGAGTAAACAGAGACAGAGAGACAGAGAGAAATGGAACCATCGAGAATCACTCGCACATAATGGCCTCATAAATACATAATGGCCTCAGAGTCTGAAAAGCACAATCGTCATGTGTAAAAACATCAGCTGCTCTCGGTGAGTCTCGAACTCACAACCTCGGCATTTCCCAGGCTTGACATTGTCATTTTAGTACTGCACGCTAACCGATTGCGCCATTAGAGCTGCAAGTCTTGTAGCCTCAGTGCTTCCATCATACAGCTGCCTGTTGCACCTGTCTTACGAGCAAGAAGACAAGGAATCATTGAATCAATCAGCACAGAAGGAAGCAATTCATCCCATCCTGTCTGTGCCGGCTCTCTGCAAAAAGCCTTCAGTTATTGAGACGCCATAGATGTGTTTTATTTTTGTGTGTAATGTTTTGTTATTTCTAATGAATTTGGATGTCCGTGCGGGAAATTTAAAATATATTTGTGCACGTATCTGTGACATGTAAATACAATTGTGTGGAACCTTGATAATCAAATTATTTGTGTTCATCTCTCCGTTATTATAAATGTATTTATTTTTATCTCTGTTTTCTTTCTGAATTTATCTCTAAGTATCTCTGTGCTGCATTTGTCTTTGCGTTTATTTGCGAGGTGTCTACAGGTAACATAGATACAATCATAGACACAGAATATACATTTATAACACACACAGGTGCTCCACAATTCAATTATAAATAACGTTGTTGCATTCAAATACATAAACACTTCAACAGATATACAAAATATATTTATATCGCACAGAACAAATTGCAACTTAACACAGAGACATTAAAAGATATTAGGAACTATCGCTGATCAAAGAACATTTTGCTCTCTGCGGTCCTCAGCAAATTCTGCTGTGCCTGTTTTGCCTGTGATTGTGCTCGGTGTAAGGGAAGGTTTGTTCGGGCCGTGGTATATCGTTTCCCATGGATGGGCTGCAATGCCCTGTCTGAGGCCACGTTCACTGCGATATTGATATATAATAATCATCTGGACTTGGGTATACAGTGCAAAATTACAACATCGACAGCTGTTTCATCCTGATACACAAATCCACTGCCAAATTGGTTCAACCCCTCACCCGACCCACTAGGTAATCTTCCCGCGAGTACTTTGGTCCAAGCTCTGTTGATGTCCAACCCGACCTACTATAACAGGTCCGTCCTGCGCTGGAACTGATCCCAATGTCCCAGGTTTCTGTAGCCCAACCTCGTGCACCGTTTATTCTAAACTCAATATCGCGGGGAAGTGGAATAATCCATGGAATGCCTTTGTGGTCCTGCTCATTAATTTCCTCAATTACACCTGAAACTCTAACTGAAGGAACTCATCCCTTTATCTCCTTATGTCATTGCTTAGCACATAGATCACGGCTTATGCTGATCCCCTTCACCCCTCAAAATATTCCTCGCCAGTTAGTGATGTTCTTTACCTGTCAGCAGGGAGGATACACACCACGCACGTCTCAAGTTTGCCGTTGAATAAACGCCCTGTCTTTCGAATCCCCAATGACGTCAAATTACATAACTTTTTAGTTTCAAAAGCAAAGAACTGCGAAGCCTGTAAATCTGAAATGACATCAGAAAATGTTGGATATACTCAGCCAGCATCTCTCGAAAGATTTCTGATGATGAGGTTGTGATTAAATATCATTGACATAAAGCGTCAACAATACAATCCAGATACTGTCCGATGTAATCCCAGTGCCCCAGTTTGCGGGTCTTCAAACCAATCTGGATGCCACACATCAATCTGGGAGCTAACTTGATGTTGTTGTTCTTGTAAAGTCGCAACAGCAGAGGGCTGCAATAAAATATACAAGTCTTTAGGATAATTCATATGTTTTACAGTTAAGAAAACGAGCCAGTTCCAAAAGACATTCAATCTTCAAAACGGTTAACTTACGCCGTTTAATTTCCGCCATGTGTGCCAGGGCAAAACATAGGTTTTGGCTGTTTTTATTAAAATTGCAGTTGAATGCTGTTGCGACAAGTTTACTTTCAACATTCTCCCTTTGAAGATTCTCACAGAGGCCGTCTGACTGGCTCACGAGTTCTCGGCCTCAACATTTACTCAAACCTTTGACCGCCATCTAGTGGTTAGGGTGCAGTGCTCTATCCTCGTTGGCACAGGTTCGATGCCCGTTCCGGGATTTATTAAATTAAAATGAAGCTTATTAAATTAATTTCATAACTCTCTGTGAATGAATAATAATTATTGCAATCGCCATTGACAACTTGTCAGCACACACCCGTTGAGGCCCCTCATGTGCCCATGCGCCAAAAATCGGCACTGGAACAGTCAAACTGGCTTTTGACAGATCCAACCCGAGAGAAGGGTCTTTGTGTCCGGAGATTTGTGCTATTTTACCAATTCTTGCCTGGAAGATCTCCTTCAAAACCTTACACCTGGTAAAGGTGAAAGAGGGATAGACAGGCAGGGGGAGACAGTTATGTGCATGTCACAGAAAGAGAGAGACAGGCAGGGTTTTGTGATGGAGAGGAGACAGTCCGGAGAGACAGAAATCTGGACAGACAGATTTTGAAAAAGAGAGAGCGACAGACTATGGGGATGGGAGAATGAGTGAGTTAATTATGGTGGAGGATATAGAGAGCGACAATATTGAGCAGAGGGGACGGCAAGACAGACCGATAGGGTGAGAAACGGATGGAGACAAACTGGGAGGGGGTAGGAGATATGGTGGGAGACAAAGGGAGAGATAGACGTGGAAGGCAGAAGGGAATAGTCAGATGTGGGAGAATAATGGAAGGGGGCAGTGCGTGACAGACAGGGGAGGAAGACAGAAAAAACTGACGGAACGCAGACAGAGAGCGATAGACAGGGGCAGACGGGGGTGAATGGTGGAAGGGGACAGGAATTGCCAGACAGGGGAGGCAGAAGTGTGTTAGCCAGAAAGATAATAGATTGGGCTGAGATAGAGATAGCGAGAGAGAGACAGACGGTGGGATGAAAAATTGAGTGAGAGAGAGGGGGTGAGACAGACGTGTTAGGGACAGAAAAATAGAGAATGGGTTGAAACAATCGGGGCAAACATTGCGAAACGGCGAGTGATACAGATGGGGCAGAGAGCAACGGCAGACAGATGAGGAGACAGAGACAGAGAGAGAGGCATACAGGAGAGACAGGATCAGAAAGGCATACGAGGAGGCAGAATGAGAGAGACATACGGGGGATCAGAGCTAGAGACAGATACGAGTAGGAGCGTGGGGAGATAGAGAGAGTGACGAAGACAGGCGGTGGAAAAAGACAGATGGCAAGACAGAGATAGGCAGGTGGGGGAGAAGGAAGGAGGAGACAGACCGGGAATACACAAAGAGAGAGAACGAGAGAACGAGAGAAACCTTCAGGTAGCAGAGTGGGAATGTTACTGAACTAATCCAGTGGCCTGGACTAAAGATCCCGAGATGTAAGTTCAAATCCTGCCACCACAGCTGAGGAATTTAGGTTCAGTTAATTACATCAATCTGGATTTAAAAACCGAGTATGGAAAATGACCATGATACTACTGGACCGTGGTAACAATCCATCTGGTTCACTAATGTCCTTTAGAGGATGAAATATGCCGTCCTTTACTGATCTGGGCTATACATGACTCCAAATGCACAGCAATGTGGTTGACACTTCAATGCCCTCTACAATGGCCCAGCGAGACACTCAGTTGAATCAAGCCGCTGCGACAATGTCAGCATTGTGGGAGTACCTTCACCACACGGACTGCAGCGGTTCAAAGAGTCGGCTCACCACCACCTTCTCCGGGGCAGTTTCAGAAGGGCAACAAAGGAAGGAAGGCCGTAGTAGCGACGCCAAAATTTCTGAATTAATTAAAAAAGCACGTTGCAGACAGAGAAAGAGAGAGTTAAAAAGACATATGCAGAAGGTGGGGCAATGGATGGGTCAAACAGAGTGAGAAATATAGGGAGACAGACGTGGGGAGAAAGAGGGAGAGAACGAGAATGCGGAGGCACAGAGAGAGACAGACAGACAGATCGGCGGGGCAAAGAGAGATAAACATTTGGGGGTGACAGACAGAGTGCGAGATGGGGAGACAGCTGTGGATAGACAGGGACAGACGGGTTTGATGCAGAAGTGAGTACACGTGAGGCGGGTTAGAATGGGACAGACGTAGGAGAGAAATCGGCAGAAATCAGACCCAGGGAGAAAATGACGTGGTAGACAAAGAAAACGAGCTGGGGGAGCGAGAAATAGAGAGAGAGCAACATAGTGGGTGTGTGGGGATAGAGATTGACTGGAAGAATGGTGGATTGCGACCGGCTGCGGTAGATAGATGATATGTTACAAAGACAAAGGCAGAGACGGTGCCAGACGGGAACAGGAAAACTGGTGAGCCAGAGCGGGCAACAGAGAGAGTGAGAGAAAGACAGGCGAGAGATAGGAAGGAGACAGAGATGAGGTGCGGAGGCGGGTGGGCGGACAGAGAGAGAGCGACACACACAGAAGGTGATAGAGAGAGAGCGACAGACCGTGTGGTGGAGATAGTCCGACTGGAAATGTAAAAGAAGGAGACAGAGTGGGTGAGACTGATGGTGGTAGACAGACGGGAGGATGTAGAAGGGGAGAGAGATACCGCAGAGGGAAACGGGGAAGACAGAAATAGAACAGACGGATCAGACAGACACAGGAAAGCAGGAAAGTTAGGGAGAGAGAGACCCAGAATGGGGAGACAGAGAGGGTGCAAACGAGGAAGTTAAACAGGACGGAGACAGGGGGGAAACGACAGAGGCAGACAGTGAGAGAGATAGGTGGACAGACTGCGGGCCAGACGGATGGAGAACTGCAAGGGACAGACTCGAGAGACAGACGGCAGAGAGATGGAGGGGGAGAGACTTATGGCACAGACGGGGACACAGAAATAGAGATAACAGCAGAGGAAAGAAAAAGACAATGGGAGTCAGACGGAGAGACAGGCCGGAGGGGCACAGAGAAAGACAGACGCGGGTTACACAAGTGGCGAGAAAGAAGGTGGAGTGACATGTTGGGCGAGAGCCTGTTGGAAACAGATGGGCAGACAGAAAGAAACACAGACGTAAGAAGACAGAGAAAGAAAAACAAACGGGGAGACTCATTCCAGTCCCGCTCTCTCATCCAATTTTAGTGAAAAACAATGTAACTGGCAGTGCAAATAGTGTCGTGGTACATAAAGTTGTAAAGAGACGTTTATTAAGTGTTTGCGAAAATAACTGTAGATAAAGGTCCCTTTGGTGAAGTGTAAATTCTTCCACATTGAACCGAAAATAGATGGATCAGAGTACATTATATTTAGAAACTATACCTGACAATAATATTTAGCGGTGCAAGAACTGAAATCTCTCTTAATTCCCCTGTTTTTGGTGGTCATTATTTAGTTGTCTATTGAAAACCAAATGCCCCTGTTTGTGAAACTTCTAAAATCCCTGTAGCCGGGGCTGTGAATACCCCATGTTTCAGGAGCTCCTTATCCGTCTGTTTCAGGAGCTTCTTTGCACTCTATTTCTGGAGCTCCGTATCCCGCTATTTCAGCAGTTCTTTATCCCACTGTTTAAGGAGCTCCTTATCCCTCTGTTTCAGGAGTTCCCTATCGCTATGTTTCAGGAGCACCATGTCCCTCTGTTTCTGGAGTTCCATATCCCTCTGTTTCAGTAGTTCATTAGCCATCTGTTTCAGGAGCTTCTTGTCCCTCTGTTTCTGGAGCTCCTTATCCCTCTATTTCAGGAGGTCCTTATCCATCTTTTTCAGGAACTCCTTAACCCTCTGTTGCAGGAGCTTCTAATTCCTCTGTTGCAGGAACTCCTTTTCCATCTGTTTCTGGAGTTCCTTATCCCTCTGCTTCTGGAGGTCCTTCTCCCTCTGTTTCTGGAGCTCCTAATCCCTCTGTTTCAAGAGTTTCTTTTCCCTTTGTTTCAGGAACTTATAATCCCTCTGTATCAGGAACTCCTTATCCCTCTGTTTCAGGAGCACCTTATCCCTCTGTTGCAGGAGCTCCTAATTGTTCTGTTTCAGTAGCTCCTCATCCCTCTGTTTCAGGAGCTCGTTATTCCACTGTTTCAAAGCTCCTTATCCCTCTATTTCAGGAGCTCCTTATCCCTCTGTTTCTGGAGCTCCTTATTCCTCTGTTTCAGGAGATCCTTATCCCTCTGTTTCAGGAGCTCCGATTCCCTCTGTTTAATGAACTCCTTATCACTCTGTTGCAGGAGCTCCTAATTCTTCTGTTGCAGGAGCTCCTTATCCCTCTTTTTCAGGAGCTCCTATTCCGGCTGTTTCATGAGCTTATTATCACTCTGTTTCAGGACTCCTTATCCCTCTGTTTCAGGAGCTCCTTATCCCTCTGTTTCATGAGCTCCTTATCGCTCTGTACCAGGAGCTCCTTATCCCTCTGTTTCAGGAGCTCCTTATCCCTCTGTTTGTGGATCTCCTTATCCTTCTGTTTCTGGAGGTCATTATCCTCTGTTTCTGGAGCACTTTATCCCTCTGTTTCAGATGCTCCTTATCCCTCTGTTTCTGGAGCTCCTTATCCCTCTGTTGCAGGAGCACCTTATCCTTCTGTTTCGGAAGCTCCTTATCCCTCTGTTTCAGGAGCTCCTTATCCCTCTGTTTCTGGAGTTCCTTTTCCCTCTGTTTCAGGAGCTCAAAATTCCCCTGTTTCATGAGCTCCTTATTCCTCTGTTGCAGGAGCTCCTTATCCCTCTCTTTCTGGAGTTCCTTATCCCTCTGTTTCTGGAGCTCCTTATCCCTCTGTTTCTGGAGCTCTTTATCCCTCTGTTTAACAAGCTCCTTATCACTCTCTTTCAGGAGCTCTTTTTCCCTCTGTATCAGGAGCAACTTATCCCTCTGTTTCAGGAGCTCCTTATCCCTCTGTTTCCCGAACTCCGAATCCCTCTGTTGCAGGAGCTCATAATTCCTCTGTTTCAGGAGCTCGTTATCCATCTGTTTCAGGAGCACTTTGCCCCTTGGTTGCAGGAGCTCCTAATTCCTCTGTTTCATGAGCTCCTTATCCCTCTATTGCAGGAGCTCCTAATTCTTCTGTTTCAGGAGTTCCTTATCCCTCTTTTTCAAGAGCTCCTAAACCCGCTGTTTCATGAGCTCCTTATCACTCTGTTTCAGGAACTCCTTATCCCTCTGTTTCATGAGCTCCTTATCGCTCTGTTTCAGGAGCTCATTATCCCTCTGTTTCTGGAAGTCCTTATCCTCTGTTTCTGGAAGTCCTTATCCTCTGTTTCTGGAGCACTTTATCCCTATGTTTCAGGAGCTACTTATCCTCTGTTTCTGGAGCCCTTTATCCCTCTGTTTCTGGATCTCCTTATCACTGTGTTGCAGGAGCTCCTCATCCCTCTGTTTCTGTAGCTCCTTATCCCTCTGTTTCAGTAGTTCATTAGCCATCTGTTTCAGGAGCTTCTTATCCCTCTGTTTCTGGAGCTCCTTATCCCTCTATTTCAGGAGGTCCTTATCCATCTTTTTCAGGAACTCCTTAACCCTCTGTTGCAGGAGCTTCTAATTCCTCTGTTGCAGGAACTCCTTTTCCCTCTGTTTCTGGAGTTCCTTATCCCTCTGCTTCTGGAGGTCCTTCTCCCTCTGTTTCTGGAGCTCCTAATCCCTCTGTTTCAAGAGTTTCTTTTCCCTCTGTTTCAGGAACTTATAATCCCTCTGTATCAGGAACTCCTTATCCCTCTGTTTCAGGAGCACCTTATCCCTCTGTTGCAGGAGCTCCTAATTGTTCTGTTTCAGTAGCTCCTCATCCCTCTGTTTCAGGAGCTCCTTATCCCTCTGTTTCTGGAGCTCCTTATTCCTCTGTTTCAGGAGATCCTTATCCCTCTGTTTCAGGAGCTCCGATTCCCTCTGTTTAATGAACTCCTTAACACTCTGTTGCAGGAGCTCCTAATTCTTCTGTTGCAGGAGCTCCTTATCCCTCTTTTTCAGGAGCTCCTATTCCGGCTGTTTCATGAGCTCATTATCACTCTGTTTCAGGACTCCTTATCCCTCTGTTTCAGGAGCTCCTTATCCCTCTGTTTCATGAGCTCCTTATCGCTCTGTACCAGGAGCTCCTTATCCCTCTGTTTCAGGAGCTCCTTATCCCTCTGTTTGTGGATCTCCTTATCCTTCTGTTTCTGGAGGTCATTATCCTCTGTTTCTGGAGCACTTTATCCCTCTGTTTCAGATGCTCCTTATCCCTCTGTTTCTGGAGCTCCTTATTCCTCTGTTGCAGAAGCAGCTTATCCTTCTGTTTCAGAAGCTCCTTATCCCTCTGTTTCAGGAGCTCCTTATCCCTCTGTTTTTGGAGTTCCTTTTCCCTCTGTTTCAGGAGCTCAAAATTCCCCTGTTTCATGAGCTCCTTATTCCTCTGTTGCAGGAGCTCCTTATCCCTCTCTTTCTGGAGTTCCTTATCCCTCTGTTTCTGGAGCTCTTTATTCCTCTGTTTAACAAGCTCCTTATCACTCTCTTTCAGGAGCTCTTTTTCCCTCTTATCAGGAGCAACTTATCCCTCTGTTTCAGGAGCTCCTTATCCCTCTGTTGCAGGAGCTCATAATTCCTCTGTTTCAGGAGCTCGTTATCCATCTGTTTCAGGAGCACTTTGCCCCTTGGTTGCAGGAGCTCCTAATTCCTCTGTTTCATGAGCTCCTTATCCCTCTATTGCAGGAGCTCCTAATTCTTCTGTTCAGGAGTTCCATATCCCTCTTTTTCAAGAGCTCCTATTCCCGCTGTTTCATGAGCTCCTTATCACTCTGTTTCAGGAACTCCTTATCCCTCTGTTTCATGAGCTCCTATTCCCTCTCTTTCATGAGCTCCTTTTCACTCTGTTTCAAAGCTCCTTATCCCTCTGTTTCAGGAGCTACTTATCCTCTGTTTCTGGAGCATTTTATCCCAATGTTTCAGGAGCTCCTTATCCTCTCTTTCTGGAGCACTTTATCCCTCTGTTTCAGTAGCTCCTTATCGCTCAGTTTCTGGAGCTCCTCATCCCTCTGTTTCTGTAGCTCCTTATCCTCTGTTTCTGGAGCACTTTATCCCTCTGTTTCAGGAGCTCCTCATCCCTCTGTTTCTGGAGCTACTTATCCCTCTGTTGCACGAGCAACTTATCCCTTTGTTTCAGGAGCTCCGTATCCCTCTGTTTCTGGAGCTCCTTATCCCTCTGTTGCAGGAGCTCCTTATTCCTCTGTTTCAGGAGCTCCTTATCCCTCTCTTTCTGGAGTTCCTTATACTTATCCCTCTGTTTCTGGAGCTCCTTATCCCTCTGTTGCAGGAGCTCCTTATCCCTCTGTTTCAGGAGCTCCTTATCCCTCTTTTTCAGGAGCTCCTTATCCCTCTCTTTCAGGAGCTCCTTATCCCTCTGTTTCAGGAGCTCCTTATCCCTCTGTTACTGGAGGTCCTTATCCTCTGTTTCTGGAGCACGTTATCCTCTGTTTAACGAGCTCCTTATCCCTCTCTTTCAGGAGCTCCTCATCCCTCCGTTTCAGGAGCTCCTTATCCCTCTTTTCAGGAACTCCTTATCCCTCTGTTTCAGGATCTCCTGATCCATCTGGTTCAGGAGTACTTTGCACCTCTGTTGCAGGAGCTCCTAATTCCTCTGTTTCATGAGCTCCTTATCACTCTGTTGCAGGAGTTCCTAATTCTTCTGTTTCAGGAGCTCCTTATCCCTCTTTTTCACGAGCTCCTATTCCCTCTGTTTCATGAGCTCCTTATCCCTCTGTTTCAGGGGTACTTTGCACCTCTGTTGCAGGAGCTCCTAATTCCTCTGTTTCAGGAGCTCCTTATCCCTCTGTTTCTGGAGCTCCTTATCCCTCTGTTGCAGGTGCTCCTTATCCCTCTGTTCCTGGAGCTCCTTATCCCTCATTTTCAGAAGCTCCTTATCCCTCTGTTTCTGGAGCTCCTTTTCTCTCTGTTTCAGGAGCTCCAAATTCCCCTGTTTCAGGAGCTCCTTATCCATCTGATTCATGAGCTGCTTATTCCTCTCTTTCAGGAGCTCCTTATCCGTCTCTTTCTGGAGTTCCTTATCCCTCTGATTCTCTAGCTCCTTATCCGTCTGTTTCTGGAGTTCTTTATCCCTCTGTTTAACGAGCTCCTTATCCCTCTGTTTCAGGAGCTCCTTATCCATCTGTTTCAGGAGCTCCTTATCCCTCTGTTTCAGGAGCTCCTTATCCCTCTGTTTCAGGAGCTCCTTATCCCTCTGTTGCAGGAGCTCCAATTTCTCTGTTTCTGGAGTTCATTATCCCTATGCTTCTGGATTTCCTTATCCCTCTGTTTCTGGAGCTCCTTATCCCTCTGTCTCAAGAGCCCCTTATCCCTCTGTTTCTGGAGCTCCTTATCCCTCTATTTCAGGTGCTCCTTATCCCTCTGTTTCTGGAGCTCCTTATTCCTCTGTTTCAGTAGTTCCTCATCCCTCTGTTTCAGGAGCTCCGATTCCCTCTGTTGCAGGAGCTCCTAATTCTTCTGTTTCAGGAGCTCCTATTCCCGCTGTTGCATGAGCTCCTTATCACTCTATTTTTGGACTCCTTATCCCTCTGTTTCAGGAGGTCCTTATTCCTCTGTTTCATGAGCTCCTTATCGCTCTGTATCAGGAGCTCCTTATCCCTCTGTTTCCGGAGCTCCTCATCCCTCTGTTTCTGGAGGTCCTTATCCTCTGTTTCTGGAGCACTTTATCCTTCTGTTTCAGGAGCTCCTTATCCCTCTGTTTCTGGAGCTCCTTATCCCTGTGTTGTAGGATCTCCTAATTGATCTGTTTCATGAGCTCCTTATCCCTCTGTTGCAGGAGCTCTTAATTCTTCTGTCTCAGGAGCTCCTTATCCCTCTTTTTCAGGAGCTCCTATTCGCTCGTCTGTTTCAGGAGCTCCTTATCGCTCTGTTTCAGGAGCTCCTTATCCCTCTGTTTCTGGAGCTCCTTATCCTTCTGTTTCTGGAGGTCATTATCCTCTGTTTCTGGAGCACTTTTTCCCTCTGTTTCAGGAGCTCCTCATCCCTCTGTTTCTGGAGCTCCTTATCCCTCTGTTTCAGAAGCTCCTTATCTCTCTGTTTCAGGAGCTCCTTATCCCTTTGTTTCTGGAGCTCCTTTTCCCTCTGTTTCAGGAGCTCCAAATTCCCCGATTTCAGGAGCTCCTTATCCCTATTTTTCATGAGCTCCTTATTCCTCTGTTTCCCGAGCTCCTTATCCCTCTCTTTCTGGAGTTCCTTATCCCTCTCTTTCTGGAGATCCTTATCCGTCTGTTTCTGGAACTCTTTATCCCTCTGATTAAAAAGCTCCTTATCCCTCTCTTTCAGGAGCTCCTTATCCCTCTTTTTCAGGAGCTCCTTATCCCTCTGTTTCAGGAACTCCTTATTCCCCTGTTGCAGGAGCTCCTAATGCTCTGTTTCAGGAGCTCGTTATCCATCTTTATCAGGAGCACTTTGCCCCTCTGTTGCAGGAGCTCCTAATTCCTCTGTTTCATGAGCTCCTTATCCCTCTGTTGCAGGAGCTCCTAATTCTTCTGTTTCAGGAGCTCCTTTTCCCTCTTTTTCAGGAGCTCCTATTCCTGCTGTTGCATTAGCTCCTTATCACTCTGTTTTAGGACTCCTTATCCCTCTGTTTCAGGAGGTCCTTATCCCTCTGTTTCATGAGCTCCTTATCGCTCTGTATCAGGAGCTCCTTATCCCTCTGTTTCCGGAGCTCCTCATCCCTCTGTTTCTGGAGGTCCTTATCCTCTGTTTCTGGAGAACTTTATCCATCTGTTTCAGGAGCTCCTTATCCCTCTGTTTCTGGAGCTCCTTATCCCTGTGTTGCAGGATCTCCTAATTGATCTGTTTCATGAGCTCCTTATACCTCTGTTGCAGGAGCTCTTAATTCTTCTGTCTCAGGAGCTCCTTATACCTCTTTTTCAGGAGCTCCAAATTCCCCTGTTTCAGGAGCTCCCTATCCCTCTGTTTCATTAGCTCCTTATTCCTCTGTTTCAGGAATTCCTTATCCCTCTGTTGCAGGAGCTCCTAATGCTCTGTTTCAGGAGCTCGTTATCCATCTTTATCAGGAGCACTTTGCCCCTCTGTTGCAGGAGCTCCTAATTCCTCTGTTTCATGAGCTCCTTATCCCTCTGTTGCAGGAGCTCCTAATTCTTCTGTTTCAGGAGCTCCTTTTCCCTCTTTTTCAGGAGCTCCTATTCCTGCTGTTGCATTAGCTCCTTATCACTCTGTTTTAGGACTCCTTATCCCTCTGTTTCAGGAGGTCCTTATCCCTCTGTTTCATGAGCTCCTTATCGCTCTGTATCAGGAGCTCCTTATCCCTCTGTTTCCGGAGCTCCTCATCCCTCTGTTTCTGGAGGTCCTTATCCTCTGTTTCTGGAGAACTTTATCCATCTGTTTCAGGAGCTCCTTATCCCTCTGTTTCTGGAGCTCCTTATCCCTGTGTTGCAGGATCTCCTAATTGATCTGTTTCATGAGCTCCTTATACCTCTGTTGCAGGAGCTCTTAATTCTTCTGTCTCAGGAGCTCCTTATACCTCTTTTTCAGGAGCTCCAAATTCCCCTGTTTCAGGAGCTCCCTATCCCTCTGTTTCATTAGCTCCTTATTCCTCTGTTTCAGGAATTCCTTATCCCTCTGTTGCAGGAGCTCCTAATGCTCTGTTTCAGGAGCTCGTTATCCATCTTTATCAGGAGCACTTTGCCCCTCTGTTGCAGGAGCTCCTAATTCCTCTGTTTCATGAGCTCCTTATCCCTCTGTTGCAGGAGCTCCTAATTCTTCTGTTTCAGGAGCTCCTTTTCCCTCTTTTTCAGGAGCTCCTATTCCTGCTGTTGCATTAGCTCCTTATCACTCTGTTTTAGGACTCCTTATCCCTCTGTTTCAGGAGGTCCTTATCCCTCTGTTTCATGAGCTCCTTATCGCTCTGTATCAGGAGCTCCTTATCCCTCTGTTTCCGGAGCTCCTCATCCCTCTGTTTCTGGAGGTCCTTATCCTCTGTTTCTGGAGCTCCTAATTCTTCTGTTTCAGGATCTCCATATCCCTCTTTTTCAGGAGCTCCTGTTCCCGCTGTTTCATGAGCTCCTTATCACTCTGTTTCAGGAGCTCCTTATCCCTCTGTTTCAGGAGCTCCTTATCCCTCTCTTTCTGGAGTTACTTATCCCTCTGCTTCTGGAACTCCTTATCCGTCTGTTTCTAGAGTCTTTATCCCTCTGTTTAACGAACTTCTTATCCCTCTCTTTCAGGAGCTCCTTATCCCTCTGTTTCAGGAGCTCCTTATCCCTCTTTTCAAGAACTCCTTATACCTCTGTTGCAGGAGCTCGTAATTCCTCTGTTTCATGAGATCCTTATCACTCTGTTGCAGGAGATCCTAATTCTTCTGCTTCAGGAGCTCCTTATCCCTCTTTTTCAGGAGCTCCTATTCCCTCTGTTTCATGAGCTCCATATCACTCTGTCTGAGGAGCTCCTTATCCCTCTGTTTCAGGAGCTCCTTCTCCCTCTGTTTCAGGAGCTCCAAATTCCTCTGTTTTAGGAGCTCCTTTTCACTCTGTTTCATGAGCTCCTTATTCCTCTGTTTCAGGAGCTCCTTATCCCTCTCTTTCTGGAGTTCCTTATCCCTCTGTTTCTCTAGCTCCTTATCCGTCTGTTTCTGGAGTTCTTTATCCCTCTGTTTAACGAGCTCCTTATCCCTCTCTTTCAGGAGCTCCTTATCCCTCTGTTTCAGGAGCTCCTTATCCCTCTCTTTCTGGAGTTACTCATCCCTCTGTTGCAGGAGCTCCTAATTCCTCTGGTTCATGAGCTCCTTATCCCTCTGTTGCAGGAGCTCCTAATTCTTCTGTTTCAGGAGCTCCTTACCCCTCTTTTTCAGGATCTCCTATTCCCTCTGTTCCATGACCTCCTTATCACTCTGTTTTAGGAGCTCCTTATCCCTCTGTTTCAGGAGCTCCTTATCCCTCTGTTTCATGAGCTCCTTATCGCTCTGTTTCAGGAGCTCCTTATCCCTCTGTTTCTGGAGGTCCTTATCCCTCTGTTTCTGGAGCACTTTATCCCTCTGTTTCAGAGCTCATGATCGCTCTGTTTCTGGAGCTCCTAATCCCTCTGTTGCAGGAGCTCCTTATCCCTCTGTTTCTGGAGCTCCTTTTCCCTCTGTTTCAGAAGCTCCAAATTCCCCTGTTTCAGGAGCTCCCTATCCCTCTGTTTCATTAGTTCCTTATTCCTCTGTTTCAGGAGCTACTTATCCCTATCTTTCTGGAGTTCCATATCCCTCTGTTTCTGGAGCACCTTATCCGTCTGTTTCTGGAATACTTTATCCCTCTATTTAACGAGCTCCTTATCCCTCTGTTTCAGGAGCTCCTTCTCCCTCTGTTTCAGGAGCTCCTTATCCCTCTGTTTCAGGAGCTCCAAATTCCTCTGTTTTAGGAGCTCCTTCTCCCTGTGTTTCATGAGCTCCTTATTCCTCTGTTTCAGGAGCACCTTATCCCTCTCTTTCTGGAGTTCCTTATCCCTCTGTTTCTCTAGCACCTTATCCGTCTGTTTCTGGACTTCTTTATCCCTCTGTTTAACGAGCTCCTTATCCCTCTCTTTCAGGAGCTCCTTATCCCTCTGTTTCAGGATCTCCTTATCACTCTGTTTCAGGAACTCCTTATCCCTCTGTTGCAGGAGCTCCAATTTCTCTGTTTCAGGAGCTCCTTATCTCTCTGTTCCTGGAGCTCTTTATCACTCTGTTTCAAGAGATCCTTATCCCTCTGTTCCTGGAGCTCCTTATCCCTCTGTTTCAGGAGCTCCTTATCCCTCTGTTTCAGGAGCTCCTTATCCCTCTGTTTCAGGAACTCCTTATCCCTCTGTTGCAGGAGCTCCTAATTCCTCTGTTTCAGGAGCTCCTTATCCCTCTGTTGCAGGAGCTCAAATCCCTCTGTTTCAGGAGCTCCTTATCCCACTGTTTCTGGAATTCCTTATCCCTCAGTTTCTGTAGCTCCTTATATCTCTGTTTCTGCAGCTCTTTTTATCCCTCTGTTTCAGGAGCTCCTTATCCCTCTGTTGCAGGAGCTGCTAATTCCTCTGTTTCAGGAGCTTCTTATCCCCCTGTTTCTGGAGCTCCTGATTCCTCTGTTTCAGGAGCTACTTTTCCCTGTGTTGCAGGAACTTCTAATTTCACTGTTGCAGGAAGTCCTTTTCCCTCTGTTTCTGGAGTTCCTTATCCATCTGTTTCTGGAGCTCCTTATCCCTCTGTTGCAGGAGCTCCTAATTCTTCTGTTTCAGGATCTCCTTATCCCTCTTTTTCAGGAGCTCCTGTTCCCGCTGTTTCATGAGCTCCTTATCACTCTGTTTCAGCTGCTATTCCCGCTGTTTCATGAGCTCCTTATCTCTCTGTTTCAGGAGCTCCTTATCCCTCTGTTTCATGAGCTCCTTATCGCTCTGTTTCAGGAGCTGCTCATCCCTCTGTTTTTGGAGCTCCTTATCCCTCTGTTTCTGGAGGTCCTTATCCTCTGTTTCTGGAGCACTTTATCCCTCTGTTTATGGAGCTCCTTATCCCTCTGTTTCTGGAGCTACTTATCCCTCTGTTGCAGGAGCTCCTTATCCCTCTGTTTCAGGAGCTCATTATCCCTCTGTTTCAGGAGCCCCTCATCCCTCTATTTCTGGAGCTCCTTTTCCCTCTGTTTCAGGAGCTCCAAATTCCCCTGTTTCAGGAGCTCCTTCTCCCTCTCTTTCTGGAGTTACTTATCCCTCTGCTTCTGGAGCTCCTTATCCCTCTGTTTCTGGAGCTACTTATCCCTCTGTTGCAGGAGCTCCTTATCCCTCTGTTTAACGAAATTCTTATCCCTCTCTTTCAGGAGCTCCTTATCCCTCTGTTTCAGGAGCTCCTTATCCCTGTTTTCAGGAACTCCTTATACCTCTGTTGCAGGAGCTCGTAATTCCTCTGTTTCATGAGCTCCTGTTACCGCTGTTTCATGAGCTCCTTATCACTCTATTTCAGCTGCTATTCCCGCTGTTTCATGAGCTCCTTATCCCTCTGTTTCAGGAGCTCCTATTCCCTCTGTTTCATGAGCTCCGTATCACTCTGTCTCAGGAGCTCCTTATCCCTCTGTTTCAGGAGCTCCTTCTCCCTCTGTTTCAGGAGCTCCTTATTCCTCTGTTTCAGGAGCTCCAAATTCCTCTGTTTTAGGAGCTCCTTCTCCCTCTGTTTCATGAGCTCCTTATTCCTCTGTTTCAGGAGCACCTTATCCCTCTCTTTCTGGAGTTCCTTATCCCTCTGTTTCTCTAGCTCCTTATCCGTCTGTTTCTGGAGTTCTTTATCCCTCTGTTTAACGAGCTCCTTATCCCTCTCTTTCAGCAGCTCTTTATCCCTCTGTTTCAGGATCTCCTTATCACTCTGTTTCAGGAACTCCTTATCCCTCTGTTGCAGGAGCTCCTAATTCTTCTGTTTCAGGAGCTCCTTACCCCTCTTTTTCAGGAGCTCCTATTCCCTCTGTTTCATGACCTCCTTATCACTCTGTTTCAGGAGCTTCTTATCCCTCTGTTTCAGGAGCTCATTATCCCTCTGTTTCATGAGCTCCTTATCGCTCTGTTTCAGGAGCTCCTTATCCCTCTGTTTCTGGAGGTCCTTATCCTCTGTTTCTGGAGTACTTTATCCCTCTGTTTCAGGAGCTCCTGATCGCTCTGTTTCTGGAGCTCCTTTTCCCTCTGTTTCAGAAGCTACAAATTCCCCTGTTTCAGGAGCTTCCTATCCCTCTGTTTCATTAGCTCCTTATTCCTCTGTTTCAGGAGCTACATATCCCTATCTTTATGGAGTTCCTTATCCCTCTGTTTCTGGAGCACCTTATCCGTCTGTTTCTGGAATACTTTATCCCTCTATTTAACGAGCTCCTTATCCCTCTCTTTCAGGAGCTCTTTATCCCTCTCTTTCAAGAGCTCCTTATCCCTCTGTTTCAGGATCTCCTTATCCCTCTGTTGCAGCAGCTCCTAATTCCTCTGTTTCAGGAGCTCCTTATCCCTCTGTTGCAGGAGCTCAAATCCCTCTGTTTCAGGAGCTCCTTATCCCACTGTTTCTGGAATTCCTTATCCCTCTGTTTCTGTAGCTCCTTATATCTCTGTTTCTGCAACTCTTTATCCCTCTGTTTCAGGAGCTCCTTATCCCACTGTTTCTGGAGCTAATTATCCCTCTGTTTCAGGAGCTCCTTATCCCTCTGTTGCAGGAGCTCCTAATTCCTCTATTTCATGATGACCTTATCCGTCTGTTTCAGGAGCTCCTTAACCCTCTGTTGCAGGAGCTGCTAATTCCTCTGTTTCAGGAGCTTCTTATCCCTCTGTTTCTGGGGCTCCTTATTCCTCTGTTTCAGGAGCTACTTTTCCCTGTGTTGCAGGAACTTCTAATTTCACTGTTGCAGGAACTCCTTTTCCCTCTGTTTCTGGAGTTCCTTATCCCTCTTTTTCTGGAGCTCCTTATCCCTCTGTTGCAGGAGCTCCTAATTCTTCTGTTTCAGGATCTCCTTATCCCTCTTTTTCAGGAGCTCCTGTTACCGCTGTTTCATGAGCTCCTTATCACTCTATTTCAGCTGCTATTCCCGCTGTTTCATGAGCTCCTTATCCCTCTGTTTCAGGAGCTCCTTATCCCTCTGTTTCATGAGCTCCTTATCGCTCTGTTTCAGGAGCTGCTTATCCCTCTGTTTTTGGAGCTCCTTATCCCTATGTTTCTGGAGGTCCTTATCCTCTGTTTCTGGAGCACTTTATCCCTCTGTTTATGGAGCTCCTTATCCCTCTGTTTCTGGAGCTACTTATCCCTCTGTTGCAGGAGCTCCTTATCCCTCTGTTTCAGGAGCTCATTATCCCTCTGTTTCAGGAGCCCCTCATCCCTCTGTTTCTGGAGCTCCTTTTCCCTCTGTTTCAGGAGCTCCAAATTCTGTTGTAGGAGCTCCTAATTCTTCTGTTTCAGGGGCTCCTTGTCCCTCTGTTTCAGGAGCTCGTTTTCCCACTGTTTCTGGAGATCCTTATCCCTCTGTTTCAGGAGCTCAGTATACCTCTGTGTCTGGAGCTACTTATCCCTCTGTTTCAGGAGCTCATAATTCTTCTGTTTCAGGAGCTCCTTATCCCTCTGTTTCAGGAGCGCGTACAACTTCTGTTTCATGAGCTCCTTATCGCTCTGCTTCAGGAGCTCCTTATCGCTCTGTTTCAGGAGCTCCTTATCCCTCTGTTTCTGGAGGTCCTTATCCTCTGTTTCTGGAGCACTTTATCCCTCTGTTGCAGGAGCTCCTTATCCCTCTGTTTCTGGAGGTCCTTATCCTCTGTTTCTGGAGCACTTTATCCCTCTGTTTCAGGAGCTCCTGATCGCTCTGTTTCTGGAGCTCCTTATCCCTCTGTTGCAGGAACTCCTTATCCCTCTGTTTCTGGAGCTCCTTTTCCCTCTGTTTCAGAAGCTCCAAATTCCCCTGTTTCAGGAGCTCCCTATCCCTCTGTTTCATTCGCTCCTTATTCCTCTGTTTCACGAGCTACTTATCCCTATCTTTCTGGAGTTCCTTATCCCTCTGTTTCTGGAGCACCTTATCCGTCTGTTTCTGGAATACTTTATCCCTCTATTTAACGAGCTCCTTATCCCTCTCTTTCAGGAGCTCCTTATCCCTCTGTTTCAGGAAATCCTTATCCCTCTGTTGCAGGAGCTCCTAATTCCTCTGTTTCTGGAGCTCCTTTTCCCTCTGTTTCAGAAGCTCCAAATTCCCCTGTTTCAGGAGCTCCCTATCCCTCTGTTTCATTCGCTCCTTATTCCTCTGTTTCAGGAGCTCCTTAACCCACTGTTTCTGGAGTTCCTTATCCCTCTGTTTCTGGAGCTCCATGTCCCTCTGTTGCAGGAGCTCATAATTCCTCTGGTTCATGAGCTCCTTATCCCTCTGATGCAGGAACTCCTAATTCCTCTGTTTCAGGAGCACTTTGCCCCTCTGTTGCAGGAGCTCCTAATTCCTCTGTTTCAGTAGCTCATTATCGCTCTGTTTCAGGAGCTCCTTATCCCTCTGTTGCAGGAGCTCCAATGTCTCTGTTTCAGGAGCTTCTCGTCCCTCTGTTGCAGGATCTCCGAATTCCTCTGTTTCATGAGCTCCTTATCCCTCTGTTGCAGGAGCTCCTAATTCTTCTGTTTCAGGAGCTCCTTACCCCTCTTTTTCAGGAGCTCCTATTCCCTCTGTTTCATGAGCTCCTTATCACTCTGTTTCAGGAGCTCCTTATCCCTCTGTTTCAGGAGCTCCTTATCCCTCTGTTTCATGAGCTCCTTATCGCTCTGTTTCAGGAGCTCTTTATCCCTCTGCTTCTGGAGGTCCTTATCTCTGTTTCTGGAGCACTTTATCCCTCTGTTGCAGGAGCTCCTGATCGCTCTGTTTCTGGAGCTCCTTATCCCTCTGTTGCAGGAGCTCCTTATCCCTCTGTTTCTGGAGCTCCTTTTCCCTCTGTTTCAGGAGCTCCAAATTCCCATGTTTCAGGAGCTCCCTATCCCTCTTTTTCATTAGCTCCTTATTCCTCTGTTTCAGGAGCTACTTATCCCTATCTTTCTGGAGTTCCTTATACCTCTGTTTCTGGAGCACCTTATCCGTCTGTTTCTGGAATACTTTATCCCTCTATTTAACGAGCTCCTTATCCCTCTGTTTCAGGAGCTCCTTATCCCTCTGTTGCAGGAGCTCCTAATTCCTCTGTTTCAGGAGCTCCTTATCCCTCTGTTGCAGGAGCTCAAATCCCTCTGTTTCAGGAGCTCCTTATCCGACTGTTTCTGGAATTCCTTATCCCTCTGTTTCTGTAGCTCCTTAAAGCTCTGTTTCTAGAGCTCTTTACCCTCTGTTTCAGGAGCTCCTTATCCCACTGTTTCAGGAGCTACTTGTCCCTCTGTTTCAGAAGCTCCTTATCCCTCTGTTGCAGGAGCTCCTAATTCCTCTATTTCATGATGTCCTTATCCATCTGTTTCAGGAGCTCCTTAACCCTCTGTTGCAGGAGCTGCTAATTCCTCTGTTTCAGGAGCTTCTTATCCCCCTGTTTCCGGAGCTCCTGATTCCTCCGTTTCAGGAGCTACTTTTCCCTGTGTTGCAGGAACTTCTAATTTCACTGTTGCAGGAACTCCTTTTCCCTCTGTTTCTGGAGTTCCTTATCCCTCTGTTTCTGAAGCTCCTTATCCCTCTGCTTCTGGAGCTCCATATCCCTCTGTTTCACGTGCTCCATATCCTTCTGTTGCAGGAGCTCCTAATTCTTCTGTTTCAGGGGCTCCTTGTCCCTCTGTTTCAGGAGCTCGTTTTCCCACTGTTTCTGGAGATCCTTATCCCTCTGTTTCAGGAGCTCAGTATACCTCTGTGTCTGGAGCTACTTATCCCTCTGTTGCAGGAGCTCCTAATTCTTCTGTTTCAGGAGCTCCTTATCCCTCTGTTTCAGGAGCGAGTACAACTTCTGTTTCATGAGCTCCTTATCGCTCTGCTTCAGGAGCTCCTTATCCCTCTGTTTCTGGAGCTCCTTATCCCTCTGTTTCTGGAGCTCCTTATACCTCTGTTTCTGGAGCTCTTTATCACTTTGTTTCAAGACATCCTTATCCCTCTGTTCCTGGAGCTCCTTATCCCTCTGTTTCAGGAGCTCCTTATCCCTCAGTTTCAGGAGCACCTAATACCACTGTTTCAGGAACTCCTTATCCCTCTGTTTCTGGAGCTTATTTTCCCAGTGTTTCAGGAGCTCCAAATTTCCGTGTTTCAGGAGCTCCTTATCCCTCTCTTTCTGGAGTTCCTTTTCCCTCTATTTCCGGAGCTCCTTAAACCACTGCTTCAGGATCTCCTTATCCCTCTGTTGCAGGAGCTCCTAATTTCTCTGTTTCAGGAGCTCTTTATCGCTCTGTTTCATGAGGTCCTTATGCTTCTGTTTCAGGAGCTCCTTATCCCTCTGTTATGGAGTTCCTTATCCCTCTGTTTCTGGAGTTCCTTATCCCGCTGTTTATGGAGCTCTTTATCACTCTGTTTCAGGAGCTCCTTATCCCTCTGTTTCAGGAGCTCCTTGTCCCTCTGTTTCAGGAGCTCCTTATAACTCTGTAGCAGGAGCTTCTAATTCCTCTATTTCAGGATGTCCTTATCCATCTGTTTCAGGAGCTCCTTATCCCTCTGTTTCAGGAGCACCTTATCCCTCTCTTTCAGGAGCTCCTTATCCGTCTGTTTCAGGAGCTCCTTACCCCCCTGTTTCAGGAGCTCCTTATCCCTCTATTTCAGGAGCACTTTGCCCCTCTGTTGCAGGAGCTCCTAATTCCTCTGTTTCAGGAGTTCCTTATCCCTCTGTTGCAGGAGCTGCTAATTCCTCTGTTTCAGGAGCTGCTTATCCCCCTGTTTCTGGAGCTCCTGATTCCTCTGTTTCAGGAGCTACTTATCCCTGTGTTGCAGCAACTTCTAATTTCACTGTTGCAGGAACTCCTTTTCCCTCTGTTTCTGGAGTTCCTTATCCCTCTGTTTCTGGAGCTCCTTATCCCTCTGTTTCCGGAGCTCCATATCCCACTGTTTCAGGAGCTCCTTATCCTTCTGTTGTAGGAGCTCCTAATTCTTCTGTTTCAGGGGCTCCTTATCCCTCTGTTTCAGGAGCTCGTTTTCCCACTGTTTCTGGAGCTCCTTATCCCTCTGTTTCTGGAGCTCCGTATACCTCTGTGTCTGGAGCTACTTATCCCTCTGTTGCAGGAGCTCCTAATTCTTCTGTTTCAGGAGCTCGTTATCCCTCTGTTTCAGGAGCGCCTACACCCTCTGTTTCATGAGCTCCTTATCGCTCTGCTTCAGGAGCTCCTTATCCTCTGTTTCAGGAGCTCCTTATCCCTCTCTTTCTAGAGCTCCTTATCCCTCTCTTTCTGGAGCTCTTCATCACTCTGTTTCAAGAGATCCTTATACCTCTGTTCCTGGAGCTCCTTATCCCTCTGTTTCAGGAGCTCCTTATCCCTCTGTTTCAGGAGCTCCTTATCCCTCTGTTTCAGGAGCTCCTTATCCCTCTGTTTCAGGAGCTCTTTATCCCTCTGTTTCAGGAGCTCCTTATCCCTCTGTTTCAGGAGCTCCTGATCCCACTGTTTCAGGAGCTCCTTATCCCTCCGATTCAGGGGCTCCTTATCCCTCTGTTGCAGGAGCTCCTAATGTTTCTGTTTCAGGAGCTCCTTATCCATCTGTTTCAGGAACGACTACTCCCTCTGTTTCATAAGCTCCTTATCGCTCTGCTTCTCGCGCTCCTTATCCCTCTGTTTCTGGAGCACTTTATCCCTCTGTTTCAGGAACTCCTTATCCCTCTGTTGCAGGAGCTCCTAATTTTTCTGTTTCAGGAGCTCCTTATCCATATGTTTCAGGAGCGCCTACTCCCTCTGTTTCATAAGCTCCTTATCGCTCTGCTTCACGAGCTCCTTATCCCTCTGTTTCAGGAGCTCCTTATCCCTCTGTTTCAGGAGCCCCTTATCAATCTGTTTCTGGAGCTTCTTTTCCCTGAGTTTCAGGAGCTCCAAATTCCCCTGTTTCAGGAGCTCCTTATCCCTCCTTTTCAGGAGCTCCATATCCTTCTCTTTCTCGAGTTCCTTATCCCTATGTTTCTGGAGCTACTTATCCATCTGTTTCTGGAGCTCTTTGTCCCTCTGTTTAACCAGCTCCTTATCCCTCTCTTTCAGAAGCTCCTGATTCCTCTGCTTCAGGAGCTCCTTATCCCTCTGTTGCATGAGCTCCAGTTCCTCTGTTTCAGGAACTCCTTATCCATCTGTTTCAGGAGCTGTTTGTCCCTCTGTTGCAGGAGCTCCTAATTCCTCTGTTTCAGGAGCGCCTACACACTCTGTTTCATGAGCTCCTTATCGCTCTGCTTCAGGAGCTCCTTTTCCTCTTTTTCAGGAGCTCCTTATCCCTATGTTTCTGGAGCTCTTCATCACTCTGTTTCAAGAGATCCTTATACCTCTGTTCCTGGAGCTCCTTATCCCTCTGTTTCAGGAGCTCCTTATCCCTCTGTTTCAGGAGCTCCTTATCCCTCTGTTTCAGGAGCTCCTTATCCCTCTGTTTCAGGAGCTCCTGATCCCTCTGTTTCAGGAGCTCCATATCCCTGTTTCTGGAGCTCTTTATCACTCTGTTTCAAGAGATCCTTATCCCTCTGTTCCTGGAGCTCCTTATCCCTCTTTTTCAGGAGCTCGTTATCCATCTGTTTCAGGAGTTCCTTATACCTCTGTTTCTGGAGCTCCTTATCCCTCTGTTTCTGGAGCTCTTTATCACTCTGTTTCAAGAGATCCTTATCCCTCTGTTCCTGGAGCTCCTTATCCCTCTGTTTCAGGAGCTCCTTATCCCTCTGTTTCAGGAGCTCCTGATCCCTCTGTTTCAGGAGCTCCATATCCCTGTTTCTGGAGCTCTTTATCACTCTGTTTCAAGAGATCCTTATCCCTCTGTTCCTGGAGCTCCTTATCCCTCTGTTTCAGGAGCTCGTTATCCATCTGTTTCAGGAGTTCCTTATAGCTCTGTTTCTGGAGCTCCTTATCCCTCTGTTTCTGGAGCTCTTTATCACTCTGTTTCAAGAGATCCTTATCCCTCTGTTCCTGGAGCTCCTTATTCCTCTGTTTCAGGAGCTCCTTATCCCTCTGTTTCAGGAGCTCCTTATCCCTCTGTTTCAGGAGCTCCTTATCCCTCTGTTGCAGGAGCTCCTAATGTTTCTGTTTCAGGAGCTCCTTATCCATCTGTTTCAGGAACGCCTACTCCCTCTGTTTCATAAGCTCCTTATTGCTCTGCTTCTCGCGCTCCTTATCCCTCTGTTTCTGGAGCGCCTTATCCCTCTGTTTCTGGAGCTCATTAAACCTCTGTTTCTGGAGCACTTTATCCCTCTGTTTCAGGAACTCCTTATCCCTCTGTTGCAGGAGCTCCTAATTTTTCTGTTTCAGGAGCTCCTTATCCATATGTTTCAGGAGCGCCTACTCCCTCAGTTTCATAAGCTCCTTATCGCTCTGCTTCACGAGCTCCTTATCCCTCTGTTTCAGGAGCTCCTTATCCCTCTGTTTCAGGAGCCCATTATCCATCTGTTTCTGGAGCTTCTTTTCCCTGTGTTTCAGGAGCTCCAAATTCCCCTGTTTCAGGAGCTCCTTATCCCTCCTTTTCAGGAGCTCCATATCCTTCTCTTTCTCGAGTTCCTTATCCCTATGTTTCTGGAGCTTCTTATCCATCTGTTTCTGGAGCTCTTTGTCCCTCTGTTTAACCAGCTCCTTATCCCTCTCTTTCAGAAGCTCCTGATTCCTCTGCTTCAGGAGCTCCTTATCCCTCTGTTGCATGAGCTCCAGTTCCTCTGTTTCAGGAACTCCTTATCCATCTGTTTCAGGAGCTCCTTATCCCTCTGTTGCATGAGCTCCTAATTCCTCTGTTTCAGGAACTCCTTATCCATCTGTTTCAGGAGCTTTTTGTCCCTCTGTTGCAGGAGCTCCTAATTCCTCTGTTTCAGGAGCTCATTATCCATCTGTTTCAGGAGCTCCTTATCCCTCTGTTGCATGAGCTCCTAATTCCTCTGTTTCAGGAGCTCCTTAACCCTCTGTTTCAGGAGCTCCTTATCCCTCTGTTGCAGGAGCTCCTAATTCCTTTGTTTCTTGAGGTCCTTATGCCTTTGTTTCAGGAGCTCCTTATCCCTCTGTTATGGAGTCCCTTATCCCTCTGTTTCTGGAGTTCCTTATCCGTTTGTTTATGGAGTACTTTATCCCTTTGTTTCACGAGCTCCTTATCCCTCTGTTTCTGGAGCTCCTTATCCCTCTCTTTCAGGAGCTCCTTATCCCTCTGTTTCAGGAGCTACTTATCCCTCTTTTTCAGGAGCTCCTTATCCCTCTGTTGCAGCAGCTCCTTATTCCTCTGTTTCAGGAGCTCCTTATCCATCTGTTTCAGGAGCATCTTGCCCCTCTGTTGCAGGAGCTCCTAATTCCTCTGTTTCAGGAGATCCTTATCCCTCTGTTTCAGGAGTTCCTTATCCCTCTGTTTCTGGAGATCCTTACCCTCTGCTTCTCGAGCTCCTTATCCCTCTGTTTCAGGAGCTCCTTATCCCTGTGTTACAGGAGCTCCAAATTCCCCTGTTTCAGGAGCTCCTTATCCCTCCTTTTCAGGAGCTCCTTATCCCTCTCTTTCTCGAGTTCCTTATCCCTATGTTTCTGGAGCTTCTTATCCATCTGTTTCTGGAGCTCTTTGTCCCTCTGTTTAACCAGCTCCTTATCCCTCTCTTTCAGAAGCTCCTGATTCATCTGCTTCAGGAGCTCATTATCCCTCTGTTTCAGGTGCACTTTGTCCCTCTGTTGCAGGAGCTCCTAATTCCTCTGTTTCAGGAGCTCATTATCCATCTGTTTCAGGTGCACTTTGTCCCTCTGTTGCAGGAGCTCCTAATTCCTCTGTTTCAGGAGCTCCTTATCCCTCTGTTTCAGGAGCTCCTTATCCCTCTGTTGCAGCAGCTCCTAATTCCTTTGTTTCTTGAGGTCCTTATGCCTCTGTTTCAGGAGCTCCTTATCCCTCTGTTGTGGAGTTCGTTATCCCTCTGTTTCTGGAGTTCCTTATCCGTTTGTTTATGGAGCTCTTTATCCCTCTGTTTCACGAGCTCCTGATCCCTCTGTTTCTGGAGCTCCTTATCCCTCTCTTTCAGGAGCTCCTTATCCCTCTGTTTCAGGAGCTTCTTATCTCTCTTTTTCAGGAGCTCCTTATCCCTCTGTTGCAGGAGCTCCTTATTCCTCTTTTTCAGGAGCTCCTTATCCATCTGTTTCAGGAGCATCTTGCCCCTCTGTTGCAGGAGCTCCGAATTCCTCTGTTTCAGGAGCTCCTTATCCCTCTGTTGCAGGAGGTCCTAAATCCTCTGTTTCAGGAGATCCTTATCCCTCTGTTTCAGGAGTTCCTTATCCCTCTGTTTCAGGAGATCCTTACCCTCTGTTTCAGGAGCTCCTTATTCCTCTGTTTCAGGAGCTCTTTATCCCTCTGTTGCAGGAGGTCCTAAATCCTCTGTTTCAGGAGATCCTTATCCCTCTGTTTCAGGAGTTCCTTATCCCTCTGTTTCAGGAGCTCCTTATCCCTCTGTTGCAGGAGTTCCTTATTCCTCTGTTGCAGGAGGTCCTAAATCCTCTGTTTCTGGAGCTCCTTATCCATCTGTTGCAGGAGGTCCTTATCCCCCTGTTTCTGGAACACCTCATCCCTCTGTTTCAGGAGCTCCTTATCCCTGTCTTGCAGGAGCTCCTAATTGCTCTGTTGCAGGAGCTCATTATCACTCTGTTGCAGGAGCTCCTAATTCTTCTGTTTAAGGAGTTCATTATCCCTCTGTTTCAGGAGCTCCTTATCACCCTTTTTCCGGAGCATATTATCCCTCTGCTTAAGGAGTCCTTATCTCTCTGTTTCATGAGCTCCTTATCTCTCTGTTTCAGGAGCTCCTTATTCCTCTGTTTCACGAGCTCCTTATCAGTCTGTTTCAGGAGTTCCTTATCCTCCTCTTTCAGGAGCTCCTTGTCCCTCTGCTTCAGGGGCTCCTTAATCCACTGTTCTTGGAGCTCCTTATCATTCTGTTTCAGGAGCTCCTTACTGCTCTGTTTACGGAGCTTCTAATTTCCCTGTTTCTACAGCCCTATTCCAATTCCTCCTTTTTATGAATATCCTAACTCCGCTGTTTTCTCAGCTCCTCCTTCTGTTGTATCTGGTGCACTTAATTCCACGTGTGTACAGCCACTCACCTGAAGTAATGGAAAGCTGATGGCATATTTTCAACATTGTCGATCTGGTTGCATTGTCTGGACAAGTGGTGAAGTGGACATTCTTGCAGAATATTTCTGTTTGAATGCAAAAAGCCCTAAATTGAATGCCTAACGTTGCTGCAAACGGGAGAGGAGGTGGTGCAGAGTTTAAAGCAAATAACTGCTAAACCATTGTGATCTGCATGAGTGGGTCCGGATGCAATAATCGTCCTTAATGTATTTAACGAAGAAATCCTCTTGTTGTTTTGTAAATGACCTTAAACCTCATGGCCAAATTTGCCTTTTACTGTCAATGATGCTGCACTTTTGTCATGTCACGTCTCAAATTAATATAGAGCCTGAAATTCCGGCCTCACTGTGTTTTACGGAATACATACGCAACCGGCAAGGACCCACAAAAGCCCTTCTTTGGCGTACGGGATGCATGCAATGTAAACCAGTGTTTCCAATGTCAAATTCTTGCTTGACACATCCAACGCTTCTTCATGAGAAGGATATTCGCATGGGTGAGTATGCACTATTTGCCTATCTATTGTCCAGCGAATGTCCTTAAATGTCTTGCGCCTGGGAAAAGCAGGTGCATCGACTGCTTTTATCAGCGTAAGAGATTTAAAACATAAAAAATATAAAAACATATACAAATAAAATGCAATAACATTTTTATGTTAAAAACCCTGTCCACTATGGTAGGTTTATTTTAAACTCTAATTACCAAACTTTTTTAAAAATAAGAAAAATATATTTTTTTCTAACACATTTATAAACTTAAATTTAAATTAATATTAAATATGCGAGATGTTGTTTTTTAAATTTTTACGTGTGTTTGGGTGATGGGACGGTCTCATTCGTAATAATGAGAACCCGTACTGACGGAGATGCAATTATTATGAATGCGAATCCTGTACCTTCATTGGCTGTCCAGAGCCACGTGAATCCAACTTCTCCCTCCGCATCTCCAAGACCTGAATGCGCTGCGAAGGCCTCAGAAGCGGATTGCTGGAGGGCGCAGGAGCAAAAGGTAGGTGTGGAACCTGATTCCTGTTTTCAGTCGAGCGCCTGGGGGAAGCCTACCACAGTGACTTCAGGCCCAATATATACATCAAAGGGAACATCTATGTTTTTATGTTCTTATTCGCAGGACTATGGAGAGGGGGACTAATTTGATCGCTCTCTCAGAGACACAGCACAGCCATGTTGGTCCGAAAAGCTTTCTTCACTATCGTCAGAATATGTCGTTTTAATATAGAATGGGTTGCGCACTTTACTGTCGGCGGCTCGTTGGTCCAGGTGTATGGATCTCTCTTTGGGATTTTCACAGTGGAAATGCGAGATGTCCCGAATCATTCTGTGTCGGTCTAAACCGATTTGCTGTCATTCCAGGATCATGCTGTGTCTGTTTCTAAAGGGATTTGCTCTCAGTCTCGGGTCATTCTGGGGTTGTTTAAAATGAAAGAACTCTCGGTCCAAGATCATTCTATATCTGCTTCAGAGGGATTTGCATTCAGTCCCGGAAATTTATGTGTCAGTTTAAAAGGTATATGCTATCAGTCCCGGATCATTCTGTGTCTGTTTAAAAGGGATGTGCTGTCTGTGCCACATTTCAAATTTCAAATTTCAAAAACTGCCTTTGGAGTGTATAGGAATTTAAGTTTGTTGCTGAGTTTGTGTAAGAGAGGGAGTGAGTGCAAACGTGTTGTGGGATCTTGCTGGACATTTAATATCATGTGTGAAAAAAGGCATTACGTGGAATTGAAGCCGATTTGATTGAATACTCCTTCGAGGATCTTACAGAAGAACAATCTGATGTGGGATCTTATCATTTCACATCTGAAAAAATGCAAAATTCTCAAGTTAGAAACATACAGATTTCAGCCAGGGTTTGCGAGTGGGCTTTGAGACATGATGACCTTAACCACCTTATTTTCAAATTCAAATCAAAACAGGACAAGAGAAGACAGGACTCACTGACTGACTTTGTTTATATATATGCATGTGTGTGTGTGTGTGTGTGTGTGTATATATATACCTATATACAATGTATATATTCCCGCTTTTTAAATTTCACAATAAATGTTCTTTTTCTGATCTGCCTGCACTGGACTCTATTGCTCTTGTACACTTTCAGAGCACAAGCAGCTGCTGTCGGATCCTAACATTGCACAACTGAAAAACAGCAGACAGACACACGTCAATTTAAAACATCACCATTGCATCCCACATCTTCCCTCGTGGCTTGTCTTCCATCATGGGCTGACTGTGTCTGTCGGTATTTACTGCGTGCACACCCTTATGTACAATGCTAGCCATCCAGACACACAGCCTTCGTTCAGTCAAAACATGAATAGATGATTAATTAATGATATATTTATTTTAAAAAATCAAATTCAATTTTTGTTAAATAAAAATCATATGTATTCATTTTTTTAAATTATGTATATATATTTTAATAAATTGCCTTTTTGTCTGGGTTGGTTTTACGTCCCTCCCTCCTTCCTGCCTGTCTATCACCTGAGGCATCAATCAGCGTCCCAGCCCCGCGTGGTCCTAAGCACAACGCTCACTGACGCACTGCAAAAATGCCTTCAGGAATGATAGAAATCTCACTTTATTCTTTTAAAAGGAAACTGCTGTCAGTCAAGGGTCATTCTGCACTTGGGTAAAAGGGACGTGCTTGCAGTCGCGGATCATTCTCTGTCTATTGAAACGGGATGGTTGTCCGTTGCGGTTCATAATCTGTCCCTTTCAGACATATTTTCTCATAATCCCGGATCATGTTGTATAGTTTAGAAGGAGTGTGATTTCAGCTGCAGTGTCCGAATTGTTAAACTGTTGTGTTCCAAATGGGGTTGCCTGCGCCGGTGCACACCCAAATCGCAGGGCATCTGTTCATTTACTCGAAATATGCTCATCTTTTTCGAAATCCATTCCTTAATATAGCAGTTGGCCCGAGTTTGTTCCCAATGTACACAACAACACATTTGGCGCAAATGGCAGAGACCGCGTGGCCTAATCGCGAAGTTATCAGAAGATTGCAGGTTTGAGTCCTGCTGCGGTCAATTAGACCGCTCTGTGAAATTTGTGATTTTGTATTGCTGGGATTCTGCCGAAAAACCAATCATCTCGTACAGTCACTCACCAGAAGTAAAGCAAGGCTGTTTGCTTCAAGAATCCAATCGCACGTTTTCATCATTGTCGATCCGGTTTCACGGGCAGAGCAAGCTTTGCACTGGATTTTCTTGCACTTTATTTCTGTTTGCATAAAAACGCGGGAAATTGAATGGTTGACGCTTCGGTGAGTGAAAGACGAGGTTGCCGAGATGTTAAGGCGAGCGACTGCTAGACCGTTCTGTTCTGCACGCATGGGTTCGTAATCCCAACCTCGTCGTTATTGTGTTGCAACATTGACCCCCCGGTCGTTTGTCAATCACATTCAACCTCATCGCC
This sequence comes from Pristiophorus japonicus, assembly GCF_044704955.1. Taxonomy (NCBI): domain Eukaryota; kingdom Metazoa; phylum Chordata; class Chondrichthyes; family Pristiophoridae; genus Pristiophorus; species Pristiophorus japonicus. The sequence continues at coordinate 280,102 of NW_027253073.1, read as the reverse complement.
AAATTCCCCTTTCGCGAACAAGAATGGTGCACTTTGTCTCATGTCTCAAATTAATTATATATTCGTCAAAGGGATGACATTTGTAGGACTATGGAGAGGGGGACTAATCAGATAGGTCTGGAGGGACAGCACACGCACGATGCGCCGAATATCTTTTCTCACTACCGTCAGAATCTGAGAGCTACGCTCTTCAGTCTCAGCGGCTCGTTGATCTAGGGGTAGATTCTCGATAAGCGATGATCACATTTGAAATGCGAGAGGTGCCGGGTCCAAATCCTGGACGAGCCCCGCCAGTTTTTACTCAAATTTCCGCTTCTCACAGCCACTCGACATGTGAGAAAACAGACATATTTCACATAAAAACATGTGATTTTGCGCCGATGATCACACAGCGTCCAAATCCCAGAGCAAAGTGAAACCCGCCAAACAGAGTAAAGTTAAAGTATCTGAGACGTACTCGGCTCTGTGACTGGTTGCATCACCTAAACCCGTGTTTGGTTCCGGCCATTACTTGATCAGTATATCTTCCTGTCATACGCATAAGCTCACCTCAATTGGGATACGCATACATTCAGCGTCAATCTCCACCTCTGCCCTGAATATCAGTGCATCCTGTTTCTCTTGAGCTGATAACATATGAAAAGCTGTGTTTTGAATTATTCTCTTGGCTGCCGAATTCAAACCGGACAGGAAATCAATCCGGGCTGGCCAAGCTGCCTGGTCGGATTAAAAAGCGTTGAACCCTATATTGAAGGCATGTTGTTCATTATGTTCAACGTATCAGATCATAGCCACCGCTCCCATTATCTGGTAATGGTTCTGCTGTTCCCACTAACACCTCCTCTGGACCATCCTTTGTTACGTTATTGCCCGATTACCACCCACTTTGCCTTTCTCCATTGTACCATGTGTTATTTAATCACTCCTGCGTTCCACTGTATCACAGACGTTCCCATTTGACCATTCTCTCTGCGTATTTTTCCAGGCGCTATTTTTGTTGAAAAAATCTGTAATCTTTAACTTTTTCCTAAAATATCGGAATAATTGTCCGACAGAACGTGAATCCGGGTTCCTCATCTACAGGATCTGCACGACCTGCCGAGTTTGACACAATTATCTGTTTTTATTCATTCTGTTTCCGTGTCCCTTTTAAGAGGATGTGCTGTCTGTCTGGGATAATTTTCTGTTTGTTTAAAATGGTGTGCTATCAGACCCGCATCATTCTGTGTCTGTTTAAAAGCGATGTGCTGTATGTCCCAGATTCCAAATTTCAAATTACAAAAATTGCCTATGGAGGGTGCAGGAATTTTAATTTGGTTCTTTGTTTGTGTAAGCCAGAGTGTGTGCAAACGTGTGTGCGATCTTACTGTGCATTTCATGTCATGTGAGAAAACGGCATTACTTGCAACTTGAAACCGTACTGATTTGATTGAACACTCCTTCGTGGACTCTCTGATGGTAGAAGAATCTGCTGTGGGATTTTGCTATTCCACATCTGAAAGAAGGGAAAATACACAAGTTAGAAATATAGCGATTTTAGGCAGGGGCTTGCGTGTGGGTTGTGTGACATGATGAAATCCTCCAGCCGTATTTTGAAATTCAAAACAAATCAAATCAAGACAAGACCAGCCATAACTCACTGACAGACTGTGTGTATACATGTATATATATATATATATACATATATATGTATATCTGAATTCAATCTGAGCTTTTTAACTTTCACAATAAATGTGCTTTTTTCTGTTCTGCCTGCACTGGGCTCTATTACATTTGACCTCTTTCACCGTACAAGCAGCTGCTGCCAGATCCAGCAGAAAGACACACGCGACTTTAAAAGATCGCCTTTGTCGCCCACATCTTCCCTCGTGGTTTGTCTTCCACCATGGGCTTACTATGTTTGGGTATTTATTTACTGCACCCCTCATATCCAATGAAATTATTCTGCTCACACAGCCTTCGTTTCTCAAAAAATATATCCAGATAATGATTCAATTATTTATTTATTTCAAACAAATCAAATTCAATTAGTTTAAAATAAAATTTAAATGTATTTATTTTCTTAAAATTCGAATATATATATATGTTTCAGTGTGGGCTGGTTTTACGTCCCTCCATCCTTCCTGCCAGTCGATCACCTGTGGCTTCAATAACCGTCTCTGTCCCGCGTGGTCCTGAGCCCCACTGCACAATTGCCTTCAGGGATGATAGAAATCTCACTTTATTCTTTTAAAAGGGAACTGCTGTCAGTCAAGGGTCATTCTGCATCTGGGTAAAAGGGATGTCCTTGCAGTCCCGGATCATTCTGTGTCTGTTTAAAAAGGCTGGTTGTCAGTTCCGGTTCATAATCTTTCCCTTTAAAACGGATTTTCTCATAAACCCGGGTCATCCTGTATTGTTTGAGAAGGAGTATGATTTCAGCTGCAATGACCGAATTGTTAAACTGTTGTGTTCCAATTTACATTGGGCTTGCCTGCGCCGGTGCGCACCCAGATCGCAGTACATCAGTTCATTCACTCGAAATATGCTCATCTTTTCCTAAATCCACTCCTTGATGTTGCAGTTGCCCCGAATTTTCTCCCAATATATACAACAACACAATATACGCTGATGGCAGAGGTCGCGTGTTCGAAACGATAAGGCGTCTGTCTTCGATTATAATAGCGAAGTTATCAGAAAATTGCAGGTTCGAGTCCTGCAGCGGTAAACTGAGCTCGTTGCGTGAAATGTTATGTGTTTTTTTGTGATTCTGCCGAGAAACCAACCATCTCTTCCAGTCACTCACCTGAACAAAGGAAGGCAGTTTGCTTAAAGAATCTCATGGCACGTTTTCATCATTGTCGATTTGCATGCACGGGCAGAGCAAGCTGTGAAGTGGACTTTCTTGTACATTATATTTGTTTGGATACAAAATGCAGGAGATTGAACGGCTGACAATGCGCTGCATAAGTGACGAGGTGGCCGAGAGGTTACGGCGATGGATTGCTAATCTATTGTTCTCTGCACGCATGGGTTCAAATCCCATCCTCATCGTCGTTGGCTTACAGCTTTGCCCTCGTTTTGTCAATCACATTTAACCTCATCGCCAAATTCCTCTTTTACTTTCAAGGATGCTGTACTTTCCTCATGGCATGTCTCAAATTAATAATATATTCGTCAAAAGGCGAACAGTTGCAAGACAATGGCGAGGGGCACTAATTAGACAGGTTTCTGAGGGACAGCACAAGCACGATGGGCCTAATATCTTTTCTCACCACCATCAGAATCTGAGAGCTGCGCTTTTCACTGTCGGCGGCTCGTTGGTCCACGGTTATGATTCTCGCTTCGGGATGATCACATTTGAAATGCGAGAGGTCTCGGACCAAATCCCGGACGAGCCCTGCCATGTTTTACTCAAAGTTCCGGTTATCACAGCCACTCGACATGTGAGAAAACAGGCATGTTTCACGTTAAAAGGTGTGATTTTGCGCCGATGTTCCCTTAGCATCCAAATCCCAGAGCAAAGTGAAACCCGCCAAACGGAGTAAAGTTAAAATATCTCAGAGGTACTCGGCTTTGTGATTCGTTGGATAACCTAAACCCGTGTTTGGTTCCGGCTAATACTTGATCAGTATATATTTGTGTCTGTATGCATAAGATCATCTCAATTGGGATAAGCATACATTCAGCGTCAATCTCCACCTCTGCCCTGAATATCAGTGCGTCCTGTTTCTCTCGAGCTGAAAAGATGTGAGAAGCTGCCTTTTGAATTAGTCCCTTGGCGGCCGAATTCAAAGCGGAAAGGAAATCAATCCGGGCTGGCAAAGATGCCTGGTCTGATTAAAAGGCGGTGACACCCTATATTATAGGCATGTTCTCGTCTTCTGGCTCAACATTAGGTTCAACGTATCGGATGATAAGCACCGCTCCTATTGTCTGGTAATGGTTCTGCTATTCCCACTAACACCTCCTCTAGACCATCCTTTTTACGTTATTGCCAGATTACCACCCACTTTGCCTTTCTCCATTGTGCCATGTATTATTTAATCACTCCTGCGTTCCACTGTATCACAGACGTTCCCATTTGACCTTTCTCGCTGCGTATTTTTTCCAGGCGCTATTTTTGTTGAAAAAATCTGTAATCTTTAACTTTTTCCTAAAATATCGGAATGATTATCCGTCAGAACCTGAAACCGGAATCATCCTCCACAGAATCTGCACGACCTGCCGAGTTTTACATATTTATCTGTTTTTATTCATTCAATTTCCGTGTCCCTTTTCAGGGGATGTGCTGTCTGTCCGAGATCATTCTCTGTTTGTTTAAAATGGTGTGCTATCAGACCCGCATCATTCTGTGTCTGTTTAAAAGTGATGTGCTGTCTGTCCCGGATTTCCAATTTCAAATTTCAAAAACTGCCTTTGGAGGCTGCAGGAATTTTAGTTTGTTTGTGTGTTTGTGCAAGCCAGAGTGTGTTCAAACGTGCTGTGCGATCTTACTGTCATGTGAGGAAAATGCATTACATGCAACTTGAAATCGTACTGATTTGATTGAACACTCCTTCGTGGACTGTCTGACGGTAGAAGAATCTGCTGTGGGATTTTGCTATTCCACATCTGAAAGAAGGGAAAATACACAAGTTAGAAATATAGCGATTTTAGCCAGGGCTTGCGTGTGGGCTGTGTGATATGATGATATCCTCCATCCTTATTTTCAAATTCAAATCAAATCAAACCAAGACAAGACAAGACAAGACATGACTGACTGACTGACTTTGTTTATACATGTATAAATATGTGTATATTTATATGTAATCCCAAATTTTGAACTTCCAAAAGAAATATGCTTTTTCTGTTCCGCCTGCACTGGGCTCTATTACATTTGACCTCTTTCACAGCACAAGCAGCTGCTGTCAGTTTCAGCAGAAAGACACACGCGACTTTAAAAGATCGCCTTTGTAGCCCACATCTTCCCGCGTGACTTGTCTTCCACCATGGGCTTACTGTGTTTGGGCAATGATTGACTGCGCACCTCATTTCCAATGAAATTCTTCCAGTCACACAGCCTTCCTTCAATAAAAAATATATAGATTTTGAATCAATTATTTATTTATTTAAAACAACTCAAATTCAATTTTTTTTTAATAAAATTTAAATGCATTTATTTTCTTAAATTGTTAAATATATGTATATTTCAATCTGGGCTGGTTTTACGTCCCTCCCTCCATCCTGCCTGTGGCTTCAATAACCGTCTGTGCCCCGCGTGGTCCTGAGGCCCAATACACAATTGCCTTCTGGGATGATAGAATTCTCACTTTATTCTTTTAAAAGAGAACTGCTGTCAGTCAAGGGTCATTCTGCAACTGGGTAAAGCGATGTCCTTGCAGTCCCGGATCATTCTGTGTCTGTTTAAACGGGCTGGTTGTACATTCCGGTTCATAATCTTTCCTTTGAAACTGATTTTCTCATAAACTCGGGTCATCCTGTATAGTTTGAGAAGGAGCATTATTTCAGCTACAATGACCGAATTGTTAAACTGTTGCTTTTCAATTTACATTGGGCTTGCCTGCGCCGGTGCGCACCCAGATCGCCGTGCATCTGTTCATTCACGAGAAATATGCTCATCTTTTCCGAAATCCACTCCTTGATGTTGCAGTTGCCCCGAATTTGCTCGCAATATGCACAATAACAGAATGGATGGTGTTGGCAGAGACCGCGTGGCCGAATGGATAAGGCGGCTGACTTCGATTACAACGGCGAAGTTATCAGAAAATTGAAGGTTCGAATCCTGACGCGGTCAACATAACATGCTTTAGTGAAATTTTACATTCTTTGTAGTGAAATTTTACATTCTTTGTTGTGATTCTGCCGAGAAACCAAACATCTCTTCCAGTCACTCACCTGCAGCAAAGCAAGGCTGTTTGCTTAAAGAATCTCATGGCAAGTTTTCATCATTGTCGATCTGCATGCACGGGCAGAGCAAGCTGTGAAGTGGACTTTGTTGCACATTATTTCTCTTTGGATACAAAAAGCATGAGATTGAATGGATGACGATGTGCTATAGCAGTGCCGAGATGACCGAGAGGTTAAGGCGATGGACTGCTGATCCATTGTGCTCTCCACACATGGGTTCGAATCCCGTCGTCGTTGGCTTACAGTTTTGACCTCGTTTTGTCAATCACATTTAACCTCATCGCCAAATTCCCCTTTCACTGACAAGGATGCTGTACTTTCCTCATGTCATGTCTCAAATTAATAATGTATTCGTCAAAAGGAGAACAGTTGCAGGACTATGGCGAGGGGCACTAATTAGATAGGTCTCTGAGGGACAGCACAAGCACGATGGGCCTAATATCTTTTCTCACCAGCATCAGAATCTGAGAGCTGCGCTTTTCACTGTCGGCGGCTCGTTGGTCTCGATGTATGATTCTCGCTTAGGAATGATCACATTTGAAATGCGAGAAGTCTCGGGCCAAATCCCGGACGAGCCCCGCCATGTTTTACTCAAAGTTCCGCTTCTCACTGCCACTCGACGTGTGAGAAAACAGACATAATTCACGTTAAAACGTGTGATTTTGCGCCGATGTTCCCTTAGCATCCAAATCCCAGAGTAAAGTGAAACCCGCCAAACTGAGTAAAGTTAAAATATCTCAGAGGTACTCGGTTCTGTGACTCGTTGGATAACCTAAGCCCGTGTTTGGTTCCGACCAATACTTGATCAGTATATCGTTGTGCCTGTACGCATAAGCTCACCTCAATTGGGATAAGCATACATTCAGCGTCAATCTCCACCTCTGCCCTGAATATCAGTGCGTCCTGTTTCTCTGGAGCTGAAAAGATGTGAGAAGCTGCCTTTTGAATTCGTCCCTTGGCTGCCGAATTTAGAGCGGACAGGAAATCAATGCGGGCTGGCAAAGCTGCCTGGTCTGATTAAAAGGCGATGACACCCTATATTGTAGGCACGTTCTCGTCTTCTGGCCTCAACATTAGGTTCAACGTATCGGATGATATGCACCGCTCCTATTGTCTGGTAATGGTTCTGCTGTTCCCACTAACACCTCCTCTGGACCATCCTTTGTTACGTTATTGCCCGATTACCACCCACTTTGCCTTTTTCCATTGTGCCATTCATTATTTAATCAATCCTGCGTTACGCTGTATCACAGACGTTCCCATTTAACCTTTCTCACTGCGTATTTTTTCCAGGCGCTATTTTTGTTGAAAAAATCTGTAATCTTTAACTTTTTCCTAAAATATCGGAATGATCATCCGACAGAACGTGAAACCGACTTCTTCCTCCACAGAATCTGCACGACCTGCCGAGTTTTACATATTTATCTGCTTTTTTTCATTCTATTTCCGTGTCCCTTTCAAGGGGATGTGCTGTCTGTCCGAGATCATTCTCTGTCTGTTTAAAATTGTGTGCTATCTGTCCCGCATCATTCTGTGTCTGTTTAAAAGGGATGTGCTGTCTATCCCGGATTTCAAATTTCAAATTTCAAAAACTGCCTTTGAAGGGTGCAGGTATGTTAGTTTGTTTGTGTGTTTGTGTAAGCCAGAGTGTGTGCAAACGTGCTGTGCGATTTTACTGTCATGTGAGAAAAATGCATTACATGCAATTTGAAAACGTACTGATTTGATTGAACACTCCATCGTGGACTCTCTGACGGTAGAAGAATCTGCTGTGGGATTTTGCTATTCCACATCTGAAAGAAGGGAAAATACCCAAGTTAGAAATATAGCGATTTTAGCCAGGGCTTGCGTGTGGGCTGTGTGAAAAAATGACATCCTCCATCGTTATTTTCAAATTCAAATCAAATCAAACCAAGACAAGACAAGACAAGACATGACTGACTGATTGACTTTGTTTATACATGTATAAATATGTATATATTTATATGTAATCCCAAATTTTGAACTTCCAAAAGAAATATGCTTTTTCTGTTCCGCCGGCACCGGGCTCTATTACATTTGACCTCTTTCACAGAACAATAGCTGCTGTCAGATCCAGCAGAAATACACACGCGACTTTAAAAGATCGCCTTTGTAGCCCACAACTTCGCTCGTGGCTTGTCTTCCAAAATGGGCTTACTGTGTTTGGATAATGATTGACTGCACTCCTCATTTCCAATGAAATTCTTCCCGTCAAACAGCCTTCCTTCAATCAAAAAATATATAGATTATGAATCAATTAGTTATTTATTTAAAACTACTCAAATTCAATTTTTTGAATACAAATTTAAATGCATTTATTTTCTTAAAATGTTAAATATATATATATTTCAGTCTGGGCTGGTTTTACGTCCCTCCCTCCTTCCTGGCTGTGGCTTCCATAACTGTCTCTGCCCCGCGTGGTCCCGAGGCCGAATACACAATTGCCTTCAGGGATGATAGAAATCTCACTTTATTCGTTTAAAAAAGAACTGCTGTCAGTCAATGGTCATTCTGCATCTGGGTAAAAGGGATGTCCTTGCAGTCCCCAATCATTCTGTGTCTGTTTAAACGGGCTGGTTGTCAGTTCCGGTTCAGCACATGGGATTGGGGGTAGTGTGCTGACATGGATTGAGAACTGGTTGTCAGACAGCAAGCAAAGAGTAGGAGTAAATGGGTACTTTTCAGAATGTCAGGCAGTGACTAGTGGGGTACCGCAAGGTTCTGTGCTGGGGCCCCAGCTGTTTACACTGTACATTAATGATTTAGACGAGGGGATTAAATGTAGTATCTCAAAATTTGCGGAAGACACTAAGTTGGGTGACAGTGTGAGCTGCAAGGTGGATGCTATGAGGCTGCAGAGTGACTTGGATAGGTTAGGTGAGTGGGCAAATGAATGGCAGATGAAGTATAATGTGGATAAATGTGAGGTTATCCACTTTGGTGGTAAAAACAGAGAGACATACTATTATCTGAATGGTTACAGATTAGGAAAAGGGAAGGTGCAACGAGACCTGGGTGTCATTGTCCATCAGTCATTGAAGGTTGGCATGCAGGTACAGCAGGCGGTTAAAAAAGCAAATGGCATGTTGGCCTTCATAGCGAGACATTTGAGTACAGGGGCAGGGAGGTGTTGCTACAGTTGTACAGGGCTTTGGTGAGGCCGCACCTGGTGTATTGTACACAGTTTCGGTCTCCTAACTTGAGGAAAGATATTCTTGCTATTCAGGGAGTGCAGCGAAGATTCACCAGACTGATTCCCGGGATGGCGGGACTGACCTATCAAGAAAGACTGGATCAACTGGGCTTGTATTCACTGGAGTTCAGAAGAATGAGAGGGGACCTCATAGAAACGTTTAAAATTCTGACGGGTTTAGATAGGTTAGATGCAGGAAGAATGTTCCCAATGTTGGGGAAGTCCAGAACCAGGGGTCACATTCTAACGATAAGGGGTAAGCCATTTAGGACCGAGATGAGGAGAAACTTCTTCACCCAGAGAATAGTGAACCTGTGGAATTCTCTACCACAGAAAGTAGTTGAGGCCAATTCACTTAATATATTCAAAAGGGAGTTAGATGAAGTCCTTACCACTCGGGGGATCAAGGGGTATGGCGTGAAAGCAGGAAGGGGGTACTGAAATTTCATGTTCTGCCATGAACTCATTGAATGGCGGTGCAGTCTAGAAGGGCTGAATGGCCTGTTCCTGCACCTATTTTCTATGTTTCTATAATCTTTCCCTTTGAAACGGATTTTCTCATAAACCCGGGTCATCCTGTATAGTTTTAGAAGGAGTATGATTTCAGCTGCAATGACCGAATTGTTAAACTGCTGTGCTCCAATTTACATTGGGTTTGCCTGCGCCGGTGCGCACCCAGATCGCAGTGCATCTGTTCATTCACTCGAAATATGCTCATCTTTTCCTCAATCCAGTCCTTGATATTGCAGTTGCATCGAATCTGCGCCCAATATACACAATAGCACAGTGGATGGCATTGGCAGAGGCCGCGTGGCCTAATGGATAAGGCGTCTGACTTGGATTATAACTGCGAGGTTATCAGAAGATTGCAGGTTTGAGTTCTGCCGCGGTCAACTAGGCTTGCTGCGTCTCTTCCAGTCACTCACCTCAAGTCAATGAAGGCTGTTTGCTGAACGAATCTCTCACGACACGTTTTCGTCATTGTCGATCTGCATGTACGGGCAGAGCAAGCTGTGAAGTGGACTTTCTTGCACGTTATTTTTGTTTGCATACAAAAAGCAGGAGATTGCATCGCTGACGATGTGTTAAAGAAGAGACGAGGTGGCCGAGAGCTTAAGGCGATGGACTTATAATGGGCTCTGCACACATGGGTTCGAATCCCATTCTCATCGTCGTTGTTTGACAGCTTTGACCTTCCTGGTCGTTTTGTCAATCACATTTAACCTCATCGCCAAATTCCCCTTTTACTTAAAAGGATACTGTACTTTGCTCATGTCATGTCTCAAATTAATAATCTATTCGTCAAAAGGATAACATTTGCAGGACTATGGAGAGGGTGACGAATTAGATAGTTCTCTGAGGGACAGCACAAGCACGATGGGCCGAATATCTTTTCTCACTACCGTCAGAATCTGAGAGCTGCACTCCTTACTGTCGGCGGCTCGTTGGTCAAGTGTTATGGTTTTTGCTTTAGGATGATCACATTTGATATGTGAGTGGTTCGCGGACGAGCCCCACCATTTGTTACTCAAAGTTCCATTTCTCACAGCCAGTCGACATGTGAGAAAACAGACATATTTCACATTAAAACGTGTGATTTTGCGCCGATGTTCCCACAGCGTCCAAATCCCAGAGCAAAGATTTAATCCCCTTCCCACTGAATACTGCGGACAGGCATGGTCACCTTGGTAACGGAATGGTCATTCTGTCATCACTTTCTAAACAATAGCACACAAGGCAATGGGTCATCAATAAATGGTAACTGAATTAAACACTCTGCAATTACATTGTAAATAATAGGAAATAAAATGCTGGATAATAGCTGGTGCAAAAAGTAGCTTATCTCTCGCAAAGATTAAGAATGATGTGTTTTGTTTACACACACACACACACGCACATAGCAACGACTCTGTGCATTTTTTTCAGTTGTTCTACTTAACCTGATGCAATTTATTTCTTAGGAATTTAGGAACCTGCGGGAAGCCATTCGGCGGTGTTTGCTGTGTCAGTATCTCAAGAGGTTGCGCGCGGTTGCTCTTCCCACTGCCCGGGGGAATGGGGCACTATTTAAAGGGACAGGGACTCTCATTTCTCTTCCTATTTATACTTGAAGGATCAGTCCAGTTTATCTCAGCGTGTTGGTGGACTTCACGAACAGAGCTCCGATTAACATTCGCTCCCTTCTGTATTGTCCTGTCATTGTAAAGCTGTCTATTTCAGTGACTTGAGCCTTTCTAAAATGGAACATTGTTTTTATAATCCATTTGACTTGCTTGTTTAATTGGGAAAAAATTCAGAATTGTGCAGTGTGACGAAGGTTTTGTTTAAAGGTGGAGTAAAATTTGTTTCAAAATATTCTATCCAACCCTCCCTCAACCCCCCAAATTTTTGAACAATCTGCAATACTAACTGGGAAGTTCCCAAGTTCGGTTCTTGGTCTGGGCTGTTAGTTGATCGCAGCCAAGGCAGCAGTTCAGGGGTTATAATTGTCCTCAGTACCACTGGGCTAAGTATGAGTAAAAATTAGCCACTGCCCTTGCTCTTGATACTGATCCAGTGACATCAATTTGGAGGATTGTGGATGTCATTTGGAGGTAGTATTGGATTCGGCTTTGATGCCTGCTGACACTCTCTGAGTCGACTGATGGTGAAGCACCAGAGCTTAACAAATTTCTGTGGAATTGCACCCAGCCAGATTTAGCACTTCCTGGAGAAAGTAACTCACAGTTGAATTTCGACCGTAAGGATGGAGGGAGACTGTCTAAAATAAGGCTTTTGCATCTTGCAGGGACAGAGGCAACAGAATGTCCTATAGAATCTAGATATGTCTATTCTGAATTTATATCCTGTACTTAAAGTAACAACTTTTGTAACCTACATTTGCAGGGTATTAGAATGGGAGGATCTGCAGCTTGGTAACTCAAACCAAACATCACGTCAAGATTTGAGAGATTCACCAGATTCATCAGGATCACCTTATCATCAGCCTTTGGAAAAACACCAATCACAGCGGTGAGAAACAGGACACATGTTCTGTGTGTGGATAGAACTTCAACCATTCATCAACCTCTGAGACTCGTGTGCCCAGCTGACTAAACACTGTAAATGTGGGGACTGTGGGAATGGATGCAGATGTGCGTTCGGTGGAAACACATCAGGGAGAGGCCATTTACCAGCTGAGTGTGGAAAGAGATTCAGTCTCTCATCTCACCAACTGACATTCGAGGACTTAGATAACAGACTTTCTCCTGTGAATATCGAGCGGTGTTATTGTGCCATGATGTTTTTACTTGTTCATCTAGTTGACTGTAAACCTTTGCCAATTAGTTGATGTGTTCAGTTTACTTGTAGATATTTAAAAAAAATAAATTTCCTGAGTGGATTCAAATTTAAATTGAAACCAGCTTTTCACGTGTGATACTCCACTCACACATTGAAGGTGAGAGAGATGCTGTGGACACACGAAAATTCCAGTATCTGTAAGTGATTAACAGACTGGATTTTGTGTTTAATGATCCAGGGCGTGTTAGCTACGGCTACCCTGGACATCAATGCACTCTGGACGGTATGGGGAACTGGGACTTGTCCTGAGAGTAACCAAAAGTCTGAGAACTGATACAATCTAGAGTTAGAAAGCAGTAAAGGCGCAAAATGAAGCAGTCGATAACAAGACATCAATTTGTTTCCTCTTATCATGGAGACATCAAGTATCGACACACTGTGTTATTTTAATTATCAAAAAATAAACTCCAGCCCAGATTTATGGGTGATTAACATCAGCAGAAACAAATCCCAACTGACAGAATGAACACGATTCAGTCAGCATGTGATTAACAGCAGTAATGACAGTAGATCCCAACCCCTGCAGTGACTTGCGAACTCGCAATACAAATGACTGTGTAAATCCCTTCCCACACTTCCCCAGTGCGAACTCGCTGGAGTTTCAGCAGATCAGATGACTGAGTGAAACCTTGGCTATACACAGAGCAGGTGAATGGTCTCTCCCCAGTGTGACTGTGATGATGGATTTCTAGATCAGACGGGAAACTGAATCCCTCCCTACAGTCTCCACATTTCCATGATTTCTCCATGGAGCAGGTGTCCTTGTGTCTCTCTCCAGGTTGGACGATCAGTTGAAGTTTCGTCCACACACAGAACACATGTAGTTTCTCCCCGCTGTGAATGGTACGATGCTTTTCAGGCTGTGTAACTGGTTGAAGCTCTTTCCACAGTCAGTACACTGGAATATTCTCACGCGGAAAGGTTATGTGTGTCTCACTGATGTTTGAAATATTTTTCCACAGACAGAACTGAAATATTTTTCTCCTTCCACATTCAAAGGCAGATGGTATTTATCATTTCCAGTTTACATGGTTGGGTAAGTACGCAAAGTGAGAATAAAATAAATGAGCTGCTGATTTTCTCTGCTGATCACTAGGCATTTTGTGCTGGCCCAATAGGGTGAACCCGGGCTGGCCCAATAGTGGGAGCCCGGGCTGACTTAAGGAGATGAGACTGTGTTGGCCCATTAGGGTGAGCCTGGGCTGGCCCAATAGGGTTAGCTTGGGCTGGTCTGACACAATAGGGTGAGGCGTGCTGGTCCAGGTTCACCAGACAACGATCAGAACAACAAGGCTCCCTTTCAGGGGCCACTGAGCTGTACATAAACATGTGACCAATCAAACTGACAGACATCCTGAAGCCCCGCCCACCCTTTGTCCCTGCACAAAGGACCGTGCATGCGCCATGAGACCGCCCTGACCAATATGGCGGGGCTGAGCACGCTCCCACCACCTGGGGAAACAGATTTACTCGTTGGGGTTCGAAGGATGAGGGGTGATCTTATAGAAACATTTAAAATAAGGAAAGGGATGGACAAGATAGAGGCAGAGAGGTTGTTTCCACTGGTCGGGGAGACTAGCACTAGGGGGCACAGCCTCAAAATACGGGGGAGCCAATTAAAAATCGAGTTGAGAACGTGTTTCTTCTGCCAAAGGGTTGTGAATCTGTGTAATTCTTTGCCCAAGGAAGCAGTTGATGCTAGCTGATTGAATGTATTCAAGTCACAGATAGATAGATTTTTAACCAATAAGGAAATTAAGGGTTACAGGGAGCGGGCGGGTAAGTGGAGCTGAATCCAAGACCAGATCAGCCATGATCGTGTTGAATGGCGGAGCAGGCTCGAGGGGCTAGATGGCCTACTCTTGTTCCTAATTCTTATGTTCTTATGTTCTTATTAGTTACTGCCAAGAAAGGCACCAAGAAAACGGTCACTAAAGCACCACCGAAGAGCGGCAAGAAGCGCAGAAAGTCGAGGAACGAGAGTTACCCCATTTACATCTACAAAGTGATGAAGCAGGTTCACCCCGACACTGGCATATCCTCCAAGGCCATGGACATCATGAACTCGGTTGTGAACGATATTTTGGAGCGTATCGCTGGTGAGGCTTCCTGCCTGGCCCATTACAACAAGCGCCGCACCATCAGCTCCCGGGAGATCCAGACCGCCGTGCACCTGCTGCTGCCTGGGGAACTGGCCAATCACGCCGTGTCGTAAGGGACAAAAGCGGTGCGCAAGTACACCAGCTCCAAGTCAAACTGCACGCTGTCCTAAGAGAACAAACCCAAACACAACGGCTCTTTTAAGAGCCACCCACAACCTCTCTGAAAGAGCTGCACAAACCCATCAACCTTTAAACTTAACTCACTAATTATTTCCTGAACAATTGTGTGAGAACCTTTGGAGTTCCAGCTGTAGATTTAGTTTTGAATTCTCAGATAAGCAGCTTCACTCTCAGACCTGTTCATTTACACCGCCTGCCGAATTAAAAGCATGTTTAGTGGCTGAGAATCAGATTTCAATCACACATTCTCTCTCGCAAGTACTTGTTAAATTTATTTTTCAATTCCTGTTGTGTCAGTCCGTTTATTAACCCGACACTCCCCGCAGTTTAACAATCCAGAAAGGGAGTTCTTATATCGATTATAACTGGGGCAGTTTGAACACTCTGCCTAATATGTCCTTACTGTACAGTATAAATGCACACGAGACCCATACTTGAGAGAAGGTCACTTTGTGGTCAGTAACATTTATTAGCCAGCACTGAAGTGATGATAATGGGTGGAGCTTCCCCTTTTATACCTGAAAGTCCAGGTTAGGAGTGTCTCCCACAAGTGCACCTCCTTATGGTCAATGTTCTCACGGTGCACAACTTAGGTCAGTTTATACATGGGTTACAATGACAGTTGAATATATGATATCACCTCTCCCAAAGTCTTCTGGGGATCATTGGTTAAGTCTCTCTGGTGGTTTACGCAGCATTGCAGAGCGCCTGAGTTGGGGCTCCAGTTATTGGGCGTTGGCCTGAGTGTCTGCTGTTTGTGGTACCTCAGGCCTGTCCGGACTGCCCACAGTGACTGGGCTCTCCTCCGCTTGATTCCGATATTCAGTCACCTTTGGAGGAATGAACTCGATATTGTGTTCTTCCTCTGCTTCTTCTATGGGGTTGTTGAACCCTCTTTTTGTTTAATCCACGTGTTTGCGGCAGATTTGTCCATTGGTAAGTTTAACTATCAGAATCCTATTACCCTCTTTGGCAATCACAGTGTCTGCGAGTTATTTAAGCCCTGCAGTGTAGTTGAGGACAAAGACAGAGTCATTGACATCAATACATCGCGCCCTCGCATTCCCGTCATGGTAGTCACATTGTGACTGGCGCCTGCTCTCAACAATTTCTTTCATGGTTGGGTGTATAATGGATAACCTGGTTTTGAGTGTCCTTTTCATTGGCAGCTCTGCGGGTGGAACCCCTGTGAGCGAGTGTGGTCGGGATCTATTGGACAACAGGAGGCGTGATAAGCGGTTTTGTAGGTAATCCCCTTGGATTCTGAGCATCCCTTGTTTGATTATCTGCACTGCTCGTTCCACCTGACCATTTGAGGCCGGCTTGAATGGTGCCGTTCTGACATGGTTGATACCATTTCCTGCCATGAAGTCCTGGAATTCAATGTTTGTAAAGCACGGGCCATTGTCGCTGACCAAGGCGTCCGGTCGACCATGGGCAGAGAACATTGCATGTTGACTTTCTACCTTGGCGGAGGATGTGCTTGAATTGAGAATGTCACACTCGATTAATTTGAAGTATGCGTCTACTGCAACCAAAAACATTTTTTCTCATGAAAGGACCTGCGTAGTCCACATGGATACATGCCCATGGTTTGGCGGGCCAGGACAAGGGGCTAAGGGGGGACTTCCCTGGCCACATTGCCCAGCTAGGCACACGTGTTGCACCTGTGAACACAACATTCCAGGTCTGCATCTATCCCTGGCCAAAAAACGTGTGACCTGGCAATTGCCTTCATCATGACAACGCCCGGGTGCTCATTGTGGAGTTCTCTGTTGAACATCTCTCTGCCCATCTGGAGTATGACTACATGGTTTCCTCATCGTAGGCAATCGGCCTGAATCGAGGGTTCCTCCTTGCGTCTGTGAAATGTTTTGAATTCCTCAGGGAATGCCCCGTACGTGGCTGCCCATTCCCCATTAGCACACATTTCTTCACTAAGGCAGTAGTGGGTCTCTATGTGTCCAGATTTTGACCTGACGGGCTGTCACAGGTGAGCCTTCGGTTTTGAAAACATCAACAGCCATGACCATCTGAGCTGCATGCTCGGTTGGCCGCTCGGTGGTGGCTAGTGGGAGCCTGCTGAGTGCATCGGTGCAGTTTTCAGTGCCCGGTTAGTGCTGAATTGTGTAGTCATAGGCGGCTAACGTGAGTGGCCCGTCTGTATGGGGGCCAATGCATTTGCATTTATGGCCTTGTTGTTGGCCAAAAGGGACGGTTGGGGTTTGTGATCTGTCTCCAGCTCACACTTCCTGCCAAACAGGTACTGGTGCACTTTTTTTTTTACAGCATATATCCATGCAAGCGCTTACTTTTCTACCATCCCATAGCCCCGTTCTGCCTGGGACAGACATCTGGAGGCATAAGCTACCGGGTGAAACATACCATTGCCATTCACATGCTGCAACACACACCTGACCCCATAGGACGACGCATCTCATGTTAAATCATGTTTCTTACATGGGTCATATAGCGTTAACATATTGTTGGAGCATAACAAATGTTGCGTTCAATCAGAAGCCCTTTCCTGGCTGTCCCCCCCAGACCCATTCACGACCATTGTGCAGGAACACATGTCGCGGCACTAACAGCGTGCTCAATTTGGGAAGAAAGTGATCAAAATAATTCAGGAGCCCCTGGAATGAATGCAACTCCGTCGTGTTACGGGGTCTGTGTGCTCTCTGGATTGCTTCCGTTTTGGACACCGTAGGTCTGATCCCGTCTGCTGCTACCCTCATCCGCAGGAATTCTACCTCTGGAGCTATGAAGATGTACTTCACTTTTTTCTGTCACAGACCTACCCGGCCATCGCAATCGGGGTAAGATTAACGCCTCGCAGGCCAGAAATGATTTATGGTACATTACAGCAGGCTTTTATAACAGCAAACCTGTTGCACTGTCTGTCGGCAGTGACAAGATTATAACCGACAATGTCTGAGGGTCATTTCTGATTAGGAAACTAACCGCTTAATGCAGAGATTTAATGTTAATTTAGATCTGGGACAATTGTGATAGATAGAGCATTAACCTGCCCTTACATTGATACTGTGGGTGGCTCGGAAAAGAGCCTTTGGTTTATTAGATTAAATCCTGTCCGCTTTACTTGCTCTTGGACACACTGGTGGTTTTCTTGGGCAGCAACACAGCCTGTATATCAGGCAGCATCCCGCCCTGAGCGATGGTCACCTTTCCCAGCAGCTTGTTGAGCTCCTAGTCGTTGCGGATGGCCAGCTGCAGGTGTCTGGGGATGGTGCGGGTCTGCTTGTTGTCGCGGGCCGGTTGGCCGACCAGCTCCAGGATTTCAGCCGGTCAGATACTCGAGCACAGCAGCCATGTAGACCGGGGTTCCGGCACCCACACGCTCAGCGTTGTTCCCCTTCCAGAGGAGCCTGTTAACACGGCCCACATGGAACTGCAGTCCGGCCCGGGAGGAGCGAGACTTGGCCTTGGCCCGAGCTTTACCGCCGGTTTTTCATCTTCTGGACAGTTCCACAATCTACACGTTCATGGAAAGATTGAGAAACTCATCCCACATCTGCCTTATACCTTCTGGAGGAATGCAGGGAGAGAACTTGTGATTGGTCACTCTGTCGTGAATTTCATTGGCCCTTTGCGATGACCAATCGCAGCCTGTTTAGCCCACCAAAGAAACCTGGGCGGAAATGACTGTTCTCAACAGTCAGTGTTCGAAGGATTTAGAAATTCAAAAATCCCGCCAATAATTGTTAAAATTGCGGATTATGTTAGTAACTTCCCCATTAGCCACATATTTCCAAACATTTTTTGTTTCCCTTTGTCTTAATCCACATTTCACTTGTAAATTCCAGGCTGTTACAATCAGGATTAAATTTGGGTTCAGTTTCAAACTATATGTAATGGGAGGGAATCACTCCCCACTTATTCTGTAACGGGACACAATCCACTCAATCTTTGTAAAAGTTGGATTACATAGATTATCGATCGATCCCCCGCACAGGCAGCAGTGAGACCAGAACTGGGAAACCTTCTGTGACAAGGGAAGAGGGACAGAGTGTTCAAACTGCCCCGGTTCTGGTCTCTGTAAGAACTCCCATTCTGGGTTGTTGCACTCGGACTCGAAGGTTAATAAACGGTTTGAATCCTAAGTAGAATTGTATTTTTAATTGAAAAGGGCGTGAGAGAGAACGAGGTGGCTAAAGTCTGAGTATCGCCCTAAAACAAATTTCTAATTCTTTGGCAGCCGCTGTAAATAAACGGGTCTGAGAGCAAAGGAAAAGGGCGACCAGGGACCGTGTTTGTAGTTTAGGGCGGGAAAAGGAAGAACCGGACAGTAAAATCAATAATCTGAGAATTTAAAACTAAATCTACAGCTGGAACTGCAAAGGTCCCCACCCACTTGTTCAGGAAATAATTACAGTAAATTGAGTCTAAAGGGAGATGGGTTTGTGCAACTCTTTCAGAGAGTTTGTGGGTGGCTCTTAAAAGAGCAGTTGTGTTTGGGTTTGATCTCTCAGGACAGCGCATAGTTTTACTTGGAGCTGGTGTACTTGGTCACAACCTTTGTCCCTTCCGACACGGCGTGCTTGGCCAGCTCCCCGGGCAGCAGCAGGCGCACGGTGGTCTGGATCTCCCAGGAGCTGATGGTGCGGCGCTTGTTGTAATGGACCAGGCGGGAAGCCTCACTCGCGCTGCTCTCCAAAATATCCTTCACAACCGAGTTCATGATGCCCATGGCCTTGGAGGAGATGCCGGTGTCGGGGTGAACTTTGTAGATGTAGATGGAGTAACTCTCCTTCCTCCACCTTCTGCTCTCGTTGCCGCCCTTCGGTGATGTTTTCTTGATTACTTTCTTGGTGGTAACTGTTTTCTGGGCGGGGAATGGGCTCAGCGCCCGCCATCTTGGTCAGGGCGGGTCTCACGGCGCATGTGCGGTCCTTTGTGCAGGACAACGTGTGGGCGGGGCTTCAGGGTGTATGTCAGTTTGATTGATCACATGTTTGTGCCCAGGTCAGTGGCCCCAGAAAGAGAGCCTTGCTATCTGATTGTTGTCTGGTGACCCTGGGCCTGGGCTCATCCTATTGATCCAACCCTGGCTCACCTTATTGGGCCATCCCATGCTCACCCTATTGGGCCAGCACAGGCTCACTCTATTGGGTCATCCAAAGCTCACCCTATTCATCATCATCATAGGCAGTCGCTCGAAATCGAGGATGTCTTGATCCAACTCTAAAAGTGAGTTCTCAGGTGACTGAACAGTCCAATACGGGAATTAAAGTCTCTGTCCCAGTTGGGATAGACGGAGCTTGAAGGAAAGGGTGTGTGGGACTGGTTTGCTGCAAGCTTCTTCCACTGCCTGTGCTAGATTTCGGTATGCTCTCTGCGATGAGACTCGAGGTGCTCAATGCCCTCCCAGATGCACTTCCTCCACTTAGGGTGGTCTTTTGCCAGGAACTCCCAGATGCCGGTGGGGATGTTGCACTTTATCAGACAGGCTTTGAGCGTGTCGTTGAAACGCTTCCTCTGCCCACCTTAGGATCGCATGCCATGTCGGAGTTCCGACTAGAGCATTTGCTTTGGGAATCTTGTGTCAGGCTCGTGAACAATGCGGCCCGCCCAGCGCAGCTGGTCGAGTGTGGTCAGTGCTTCAATGCTGGGGATGTTGGCCTGGTCAAGGACGCTAACGTTGGTGCCGGTAAGGGGATTTGCAGGATCTTGTGAAGACATCGTTGATGGTATTTCTCCAGCAATTTGAGTTCAAAGCTTTCAGCATGCACATGGTCTGCAGGGCTGTGTAATTCGCCCCCTCAGTATGGCTCAGAGGTGTGGACGCTATACAGCAGACATCGCACCCTATTGGGCCAGCACTGATACACCCTATTGGGGCAACCGGGCCTCACCCTCTCGGGCCAGCCCAGGCTCACCCCATTGAGCCAGCACAGGCTCACCCTATTGGCTAGCCCGGCCTCACCCTATCGAGCCAATCCAGGTTCGCACTATCGGGCCAGCACAGATTCACACTAGCGGGCCAGCACAATCTCACAATATTGAGCCAGCACAGGATCATCTTGTCGGGTCATCACAATCTCACAATAATTGGCCAGCACAGGATCATCCTGTCGGGCAGCACAGGTTCACACTATCGGCCAGCACAGGCTCACACTATCGGGCAGCACAGGCTCACACTATTGGGCCAGCACAGGCTCACACTATCGGGTTAGCACAGTCTCACATTATTGGGCAGCACAGGTTCACACTATCGGACCAGCACAGGCTCACACTATCGGGCAGCACAAAAGACCCAGTGGCCAGCATGAAAATCAGCATCTCATTGATTTTATTCTCACTTTGCACACAGCTGCTGCAGGTCTGAACCCAACCATGTAAGGTGGAAATGATCAACATCCTCGGCCTTTGAATGTGGAAGCAGGAATGTTTGTCTCTTCTCTCTGAGGGAAAATATTTCCAACATCTGGGAAAGCACCACGACACACAAACATCCGCGTGAGATTGTTCCAGTGCTCTAGAAAGAGCTTCGACCAGTTATACAGCCTGAAAACACTTCGCACCATTCACAGCAGAGAGAAGCTACACGTGTTGTGTGTGTGGACGAATCTTCAACTGAGCGTCCAACCTGGAGAGACACAAGGACACCCACACCATGGAGAAACCGTGGGAATGTGGAGACTGTGGGGAGAGATTCAGCTCCCCGTCTGATCCAGAAATTCATTGTCACAGTCACAACGGGAAGAGGCCATTCACCTGCTCCGTGTGTGGGTAGGGGTTCACTCCATCATCTGTTGAAACTCCAGCGAGTTCACACTGGGGAAGTGTGGGAAGAGATTCATTCAGTCATCTGAATTGCGAGTTCTCAAGTGACTTCAGGGGTTGGGTTCAACTGTTATTACTGCTGTTAATCACATTCTGACTGAATCATGTTCGTTCTGTCAGTTGGGATTTGTTTCTGCTGATGTTAATCATTCTGAAAACTGGGCTGGAGTTTAATATTTTGATATTTCAAATTACACAATGTGTCAACATTTGATATCTCTATGACAAGAGGCGACTATTGATGTCCTGTTACCGACTGCTCCATTTGGGGCCTTTTTTCCTTTCTAACTCTCGATTGTTTCAGTTCTCACGCCTTTGGTTACTCTCAGACACAAGTCCCAGTTCCCCACACCTTCCAGAGTGCCTCTCTTTGCCTTGATGTCCAGGTTAGGGATAGCTAACACGCCCTGGATCATTAACACAAAATCCAGTCTGTTATTCACTTTCAGTGACAGGACTTAGCATGTGCCTACAGCAGTTGTTGAGATAAGCGACTGCATCTCTTTCCACACTCAGCTGGTAAACGGCCTCTCCCTGATGTGTTTTCACCTGACGTACATCTGCATCCATTCCCACTGTCCCCACATTCACAGTGTTGAATCAGCTGGGCACACGAGTCTCACAGGCTAGAAAATTGGTTGAAGGTGCATCCATACACAAAACATATGTCCTGTTTCTCCTCGCTGTGATTGGTGTTTTCCCAAAGGCTGATGATAAAGTGATCCTGATGAAACTGATGATTCCCTCAAATCATGACGTGATGGTTGGTTTGAGTTTCCAAGCTGCAGATCCTCCCCTTCTAATACCCTGCAAATGGAGGTTACAAAAGTTGTTACTTTAAGTACAGGATAGACATTTCCACTGTGATAGGCATCAGAGCCGAGTTCAATCCTGCCCTCAAGTGACATCCACACAATTCCCAGTTGATGTCACTGGATCGGTATCAATAGCAAGGGCACTGAATAATTCTTACTTATATTTAGCCCAGTGGTAGTGAGGACAATTAGAACCCCTGAACTGCTGCCTTGACTGAGAACAACTAACAGCCCAGATCAAGGACCGAACTTCGGCCGGTCGCAGTCGGTATTGCAGAGCGTTCTAAAATTTGTGGAGTTGGGGGAGGGTTAGAAAGAATATTTTCAAAGAAAATTAAATTCTCCTTTAAACAAAACCTTCGTCACAATGCACAATTCTGAAATCCTTTCAAATTAGAAAAGCAAATCAAATGGATCATCAAAAACAACTGAGACATTATAGAAAGGCTCAAGTCACTGAAAATAAACAGCTCTACAATCACTGCACGATACAGAAGGGAGCGACTGTTAATGAGAGCTCGGCATGTGAAATCCTCCGACATTCCGAGATAAACTGGACTGTTCTTTTAAGTATAACTAGGCAGAGAAAAGGGAGTCCATGTCCCATTAAATATCTGCTCCATTCCCCCAGGCAGCAGGAGGAGCAATAGCGTGCGGTATCTTTATATTCTGACACAGCAAGACCTAATAAAACATATTGCATCAGCTTAAGTACAACAACTGAAAAGTGTGCACACAAAGTCTTTGCTACACATATATGTGTAAGTGTGTGTGTGTGTGCAAACTAAACACATAATTTTTATTGTTTGCTCGTGAATTCCACAGAGATAAGCTATTATTTTCGCCAGTTATTTTTCAGCATTTATTTCCTATTATTTACAATGTAATTGCAGAGTGTTTAATCCCTTTACCATTTATTGATGACCCATTGTCCTGTGTGCCCTTGTTTAGAAAGTGATGTCACAATGACCATTCCGTTACCGAGGTGACCGTCTGTGTGCAGTATTCAGTGGGAAAGCGGATTAAATCTCACCGAGGGTAATGAGCAGCCTCCCATCAGGCTCTGCACTTTATTGTCCAGTGATCACCTCACCATCACACAGACGCTCCTCAGATTTAACTCCAGTGTGGATGAATTGTTTCAGTGCTGTTGAAAATAAAATTGTAGGGGTGAAAGAGGAGTTGGGGGACGGGTTTGGAGAGAAGGGTGAAAGAGAAGTTTGGGTGAGGGTTTGAAAGAAATGGGGCGATAGAGGAGTTGGGGTGAGGGGTTTGGAGAGTAGGGGCGAAAGAGTAGTTGGTGAGGAGGTGTTGGAGAGTAGAGGTGAATGAGGTGTATCAGTGAGGAGTATTTACTGCCCATTAATTGCCTTTGTTGAACTATGATCGGGTTTATTTTTCCTTTAAAATGTTTTGTATTGTGTGTTCCACCGAAGTTAGACATGGGGCTGCAGTTCCTTGCAGGCACGGGGCTGTTTCTGGTGAATTAATGTGGGTAGTGTTAATTGGGAATAGATTTTAGTGGGATCATTCTGTGTTGAATGCGTTGCTGGGCTGCGGGGTTGTCCATCGTCCCAATGACGAGGTGCGGTTGACAACAAATCCAGGATTCCCTTACATAGTGACAGCAAATCCAGGGACCACTTACATTGTGACACCAAATCTGACATGTCCTTACTATACCGTATAAATGCACACGAGGCCCATACGTGAGAGAAGGTCACTCTGTGACCAGTTACCTTTATTACCAAGACCTCAAGTGATGAAGGTGGGTGGTGCTTCCCCTTTTATACTTGAAAGTTCAGGTTAGGAGTGTCTCCCACAAGTTCACCCCCTTGTCTTCAATGTTCTCACGGTGTACAACTTCGGTCAGCTTATACATGGATTACAATGATAGTTGAATACATGACATCACCTCCCCGCAAAGTCTTATTGAGATCACAGGTTAAGTCTCTCTGGTGGTTTACACCCCCTTGTCGAGCGCCTGAGTTGGGGCTCCGGTTGTTGGGCGCTGGCCTGAGTGTCTGCTGTTTGCGGTGCGTCAGGCCTGTCTGGACTGCCCACAGTGACTGGGCTCTCCTTCACTTGGTTCCGGTGTTCAGTCACCTGTGGTGGAGTAAACTCTACGTCGTGTTCTTCCTCTGCTTTTTCTATGGGGTTGCTGAACCTCCTTTTAGTTTGATCCACATGTTTGCGGCAGATTTGTCCATTGGTAAGTTTAACTACCAAAACCCTAATTCCCCTCTTTGGCAATCACAGTGCCTGGATGCCATTTGGGCCCTGCAGTGTAATTAAGGACAAAAACAGTGTATTGACATCAATAATGGCGCCCTCGCATTCCTCTCATGATAGTCACATTGTGACTGGCCCCTGCTCTCAACAATTTATTTTCATAGCAGGGTGTATAAGGCATAACCTGGTTTTGAGCGTCCTTTTCATTAGCAGCTCTGCGGGTGGAATCCCTGTGAGCGAGTGTGGTCGGGATCTATTGGCCTACAGGAGGCGTGATAAAGCAGCTTTAAAGGGAACCCCCTTGGATTCTGAGCATCCCCTGTTTGATTATCTGCACTGCTCGTTATGCCTGGCCATTTGAGGCCGGCTTGAACGGTGCCGTTCTGACATGGTTGATTCCATTGCCTGCTTGAAGTCTTGGAAATCAATGCTTGTGAAGCACGGGCCATTGCAGCTGACCATGACATCCGGTAGACCATGGGCAGCGAACATTGCCCGTAGACTTTCGACTGTGGCAGAGGATGTGCTTGAATTTAAAATGGCACACTCAATCCATTTTCAATAGGCATCTACTACAACCAAAAACAGTTTTCCCATGAAAGGACCCGCGTAGTCCACATTGATGCGTCACCATGGCTTGGCGGGCCAGGACCAGGGGCTAAGGGCGGCTTCCCTGGGTGCGTTGACCAGCTGAGCACACGTGTTGCACCTGCGAACACAAAGTTCCAGGTCTGCATCTATCCCTGTCCACCAATGTGTGACCTGGCAATTGCCTTCATCATGACAATGCCCAGGTGCTCATTGTGAAATTCTCTGATAAACACCTCTCTGCCCCTCTGGGACATGACTACTCGATTTCCCCATAGTAGGCAATCGGCCTGAATGGACAGTTCAACCTTGCGCCTATGAAACGGTTTAATTTTGTCAGGGCATGCCCTGTACGTGGCTTTCCAGTCCCCATTCAAGACACATTTCTTAACTAAAGACAGTAGCGGGTCTTTATTTGTCAAGACTTTAATCTGATGGGCTGTCACAGGTGAACCTTCGCTTTCGAAAGCTTCAACAGCCATGACCATCTCAGCATCGTGCTCAGTTGCCCCCTCAGTGGTGGCTAGTGGGAGCCTGCTGAGTGCATCGGCAGAGTGTTCAGTGCCCGATCTGTGCTGAATTGTGTAGTCATAGGCAGCTAACGTAAGTGCCCACCTCTGTATGCGGGCCGACGCATTCGCATTTATGGCCTTGTTGTCGGCCAAAAGGGACGTTCGGGATTTGTGATCTGTCTCCAGCTCAAATTTCCTGCCAAACTAGGGCCTTACAAGAGCAATTCTTGTACCTCAGCCTGAGCCAGAAGCAGTGTGGGAGGTTTCTGCTCTTTATAACGGAGGTGCTCACAGATCTCTGTCACCTCTTGTAACCAAACCTGCAATCTCACTCTATGACAAGGACAGCGCTGCTACTAGCTGTGAAGGTGACCGTGATTCTGAATTTCCTCACTCTGGGAACCTTCCAGGCAGTCTTCTCTCTTTTCAGAGAGATGCAGGTAGAGCATGGGTCATATAATGTTAACAGTTTGTTGGAGCATAACAAGTTGCGTGCTCTATCAAAAGCCCTTTCCTGGTTGTTCCCACAGACCCAATCGCGACCTTTGCGTGCGAGCACGTGTAGCGGCTCTAACAGCATGCTCAATTTCGGAAGAAAATTACCAAAAAAGTTTTAGAATGAATGCAGCTCCGTCGTGTTACGGGGTCTGGGTGCTCTCCGGATCGCTTCCGTTTTGGACAAAGTAGGTCTGATCCCATCTGCTGCTACCATCCTCCCCAGGAATTCTACCTCTGGAGCTAAGAAGATGCACTTTGCCTTTTTCAGTCGCAGCCCTACCCGGTCCAGTCTGCGTAGCACCTCATCCACGTTGTGGAGATGTTCTTCAGCATCGCGACCCATGATGAGGATGTTGTCCTGAAAAACCACCGTCCTTGGAATCGACTTGAGGAGGCTTTCCATATTTTGCTGAAAGATCACGGCGGCTGAACGAATCCCAAACAGATATCTGTTATACTCAAACAACCCCTTGTGTGTCGTGATGGTGGTCAGCCTTTTTGAATCACTCGCCAGCTCCTGGGTCATGGGAGCTGAGGTCAGGTCCAATATTGATCAAAGTTTGCCAGCGGATAGTGTCGCAAAGAGGTCCTCCACTCTCGGTAGCGGGTACTGGTCTTGGAGTGAGACCCGGTTGATGGTGGCCTTGTAAGCGCCTCATACCCTGACCGACCCATCCGCTTTGTGCACCGGCACGATCGGGCTCGCCCAGTCACTGAATTCAACTGGCAAGATGATGCCTTCCCTCTGCAGGTGGTCGAATTCGCATTCTATTTTTTCCCGCATCACGTACAGCACCGCTCTGGCCTTGTGGTGTACTGGCCTGGCGTCCGGGTTTATGTGAATCACTACCTTAGCCCCCATGAAAGTGCCGATGCCGGGTTGAAATAATGAGTCAAATTTGTCTAGGACCTGTGAGCATGATACTCGCTCCACAAAAGAAATGCATTGACATCGCCCCATTTTCAGTTCATGACAGCAAGCAAACTCCTCCCCAGGAGTGTGGGACCATCCCCCGGGACAATCCAGAGTGGCAACCTGTTCTCCGAATATATCACCGGAATAATCTCCTTTGTATATGTCCGTAGCTGTGCATCAATCGGCAATAATTTTGGTCTCCTGGCCTTGGACACCCACAATCTTTCAAACTGGTTGATATTCATCAAGGTCTGGCTGGCCCCCGTGTCTAGCTCCATTAATACTGGGATGCCATTGAGGGGCACTTTCATCATTATTGGTGGCGTCCTGGCATATGAACTGTATATGTGCTCCACATGAACTCGCTGAACTTCAGATTCCTGTGATTTTCCACAGTATTAATTTGGCCTCGTAGGGCTTACATCGGGCTTGTCCTCCTCGTACTTCAACCTGGCTGCAGGCTTCCTGCATATACGCACCAAATGACCGCTGACGTTGCAGTTTCTGCAGGTATATTGCTGATAGCTGCAGGCTCTGTCTGGATGTTTGGCTTCACACCTCCAGCATGAGCTGGAGGACCCGTTGTTGGAAACAAAAGGTCCATTACCAGTCGATCGTCTCTGACTGTCTCTGTAACTGTCCTTAAATGCACCATTAACACGTGTTGATTGCCCCATTACTGGCCGCATTGTTCATTACAATGGCATGATTCACCGTTCAGCTATCCATTGTCTCTGTTGAATTCCCCTTTTGGGTTCGACTGCATGCTGGGACATATCCGATTGCCCTTGTCTGCCTCGAGAACTGTGTGCCGCGTTAACAATGTTGACTCCCTGGTCATTTGCCGCATTTGAGCCAAGATTTTTGTCATACATCATTCTGGTCTCTTCCTCCCCTGATTTAAAGTCTGGGCTGTCAGAGCCGGTCTCAATCAGTTTCCTGAAAACCCCAGCATGCCCGATGCCCTCAATAAAAAAGTCTCGCATCATTTCTGATCTGCCGGCATCTGTGAACTTACATAGGCTCACCAGTCGCCGGAGATCTGCCACGAAGTCAGGAACGCTTTGCCCTTCTCACCGCAAGTTCATGTAAAACTGGTGTCTCGCTATGTGCATGCTGCTCGCAGGTTTAATGTGTTCCCCGATCAATTTACTGTACTCTTCGAATGTCTTGTCCCCGGCATCTCTGGTGCTAAAAGGGCCTTCATCAGCAAGTACATTCTGGATCCACAAACCGTCGCGATGAGCCCTGCGTTTGTCGGCCGAATCCTGTCCCAAACTTTCCTTAGTGACAAAACTTTGCTGTAGTCTCTCAATAAAGTCGTCCCAATCACCACCAACACAGTACCTCTCTTCTCTGCTGCTAGTGGCCATGCTCGCGAGGTTTAAATTCCAGTTTCTCGTCGCCAATGATATGTCCTTACTATACAGTATAAATGGACACGAGGCCCATAATTGAGAGAAGGTCACTCTGTGACCAGTTGCCTTTATTACCAAGATCTCAAGCGATGAAGGTGGGTGGAGCTTCCCCTATTATACCTGAAAGTCCAGGTTAGGAGTGTCTGCCACAAGTTCACCCCCTTGTGGTCAATGTTCTCAAGGTGTACAACTTAGGTCAAGTTATACATGGGTTACAATGACAGTTGAATACATGGCAAAATCCAGGGACCACCAACATTAAGACACCAAATCCAGGAACCACTTTCATGGTAACTCCAAATCCAGGGACCACTTGCACTGGGGCATCAAATCCAGCGGCCACTTGCACTGGGCATCAAATCCAGGGACAACTTACACTGAGGCACTAAATCCAGGGGCCCCTTACACTGAGGCATCAAATCCAGGGACCACTTACACTGAGGCATCAAATGCATGGACTCCTTACACTGAGGCATCAAATCCAGGGACCACTTACACTGAGGCACCATATCCAGGGACCCCTTACACTGAGGCATCAAATCCAGGGACCCCTTACACTGAGACATCAAATCCAGGGACCCCTTACACTGAGACATTAAATCCGGGGACCCCTTACACTGAGGCACCAAATCCAGGGACCCCTTACACTGAGGCACCAAATCCAGGGACCCCTTACACTGAGGCATCAAATCCAGGGAGCCCTTACACTGAGAGATCAAATCGAGGGACCCCTTACACTGAGGCACCAAATCCAGGGACCCCTTACACTGAGGAATCAAATCCTGGGATCCCTTACACTGAGACACCAAATCCAGGAACCCCTTACACTGAGTCATTAAATCCAGGGACGCCTTACACTGAGGCACCAAATCCAGGGACCCGTTACACTGAGGCACCAAATCCATGGACCCCTTACACTGAGGCACCAAATCCAGGGACCCCTTACACTGAGGCATCAAATCCAGGGACCCCTTACACTGAGACATCAAATCCAGGGACCCCTTACACTGAGACATTAAATCCGGGGACCCCTTACACTGAGGCACCAAATCCAGGGACCCCTTTCACTGAGGCACCAAATCCAGGGACCCCTTACACTGAGGCATCAAATCCAGGGAGCCCTTACACTGAGAGATCAAATCGAGGGACCCCTTACACTGAGGCACCAAATCCAGGGACCCCTTACACTGAGGAATCAAATCCTGGGACCCCTTACACTGAGACACCAAATCCAGGAACCCCTTACACTGAGTCATTAAATCCAGGGACGCCAAACACTGAGGCACCAAATCCAGGGACCCATTACACTGAGGCACCAAATCCATGGACCCCTTACACTGAGGCACCAAATCCAGGGACCCCTTACACTGAGGCACAAAATCCATGGACCCCTTACACTGAGGCATCAAATCCAGGGACCCCTTACACTGAGACACAAAATCCATGGACCCCTTACACTGAGGCACCAAATCCAGGGACCCGTTACACTGAGGCACCAAATCCATGGACCCCTTACACTGAGGCACCAAATCCAGGGAGCCCTTACACTGAGGCACAAAATCCATGGACCCCTTACACTGAGGCATCAAATCCAGGGACCCCTTACACTGAGGCACAAAATCCATGGACCCCTTACACTGAGGCACCAAATCCAGGGACCCGTTACACTGAGGCACCAAATCCATGGACCCCTTACACTGAGGCACCAAATCCAGGGACCCCTTGCACTGAGGCACAAAATCCATGGACCCCTTACACTGAGGCACCAAATCCAGGGACCCCTTACACTGAGCCACCAAATCCAGGCACCCCTTACACTGAGGCACCAAATCCAGGGACCAGTTACAATGAATCATCAAATCCAGGGACCACTTACAATGAGACTACAAAATTACAGAATTACACAGAAATGAGCCACTCGGACTAACCAGTCCGTGCCGGTAATAATGCTCTGCTTGATAATGAGATAGCCTCAGTATGGAGAATGGTCATGCCGGTGAAAGCAGCTCCAGTTAGGGGGAATGGTGGATAATGAATGAAGAGACGATGGAGGAATCAGACGGTGACTGGTGGGGCCTGGTGACAGATTATTGTCAGAAGTCCTTTTCAGGCAGGTTGATGATTAGATGTAACCAATGCAACAACTGTATCCATCTGTTATTGTTCCAAAATACCCAAATCTAATGTCACTAATTTATTTTTCCATGAGAAATGTTGAGATTACGATGTGTTGTTGACAGAAAGAAATGAGGCTTGTGCAGGAAAGCTGGTTCCTTGAATGAACTTATTGTGAGGCTGTTTTGTGACTCGGCTCTGTGAGGTTAAAAACATGAAATGGAAAAGGGCATGTCCAGTAACACTTATATTGCCAATAGTGCTTTCTAAGTTAATCATTATATCCTAAGCCGAATATCCTATTGACTATCCCAATAACTAATTCCAATCCTAAACAAATAACCACAAACCACAACCACTAAACATACTTCTAAACCCAGCCCCTAACCAACGCTAACAACATAAGAAATAGGGGCAGTAGCAGCCATCTGGCCCCTTCAGCCCACCCTGCCATTCAATAAGATCTTGGCTGATCTGATCTTGGCCTCAATTCCGCTTCCCTGCCCTCTCCCCATAAACCTTGACTCCACTCTCTTTCAAAAATCACTCTATCTGCAACTTAAATATTTTCAATGACCCAGACTCCACTGTTCTTTGGGGTAGAGAATTTCAGAGATTCACGACCTTCTGAGAGAAGAAATTCCTCTTCATTTCCATTTTAAATGGGCGCCCCCTTCTGCTCAGACTTTGCCACCGAGTTCTCGATTCCCCCACAAGAAGAAACAGAGATCAGTGGGGAAGCTAAAGACCTGATAAAGGAAGTATTTAAACAATTATTTTGATGCAAGAAATACTGCAAGGTATGTTAGTAACAAGTAATTGTAATCAACTAACCCATCAAAATTAGCAAAGGCAATTACAAAGATCAGAACATTTCAAAGTTCTCCATGCAGTATGTGTGGAGATCTATTAACCGCATCCAACAATCGTTAAATACAGAAAATAACAGATTTACCGTCTTACGAAAGATAGTTCTTTCAAGGGTTGGTTGAAAGGAACGTTAAATGAGTGTAAAGTGAGACACGCCGGTTCAGTCTGAGACATCCACAAGCCGGATACTCAAATGAAACAAGTTTGGGATTTGATGTGGAAAAGATGAATTACGTGAGAAGTGAAACAATCTAGAGTAAGAAAAAGCCCAAAATGGAAGGGACGGGAACATTAATGAGTCTATTTTTGTGGAGAAATCCAATATTGGACACAGGGTGTTTGAAACAATCCTGAGACAGAACATTACTGTCCAGCTCAGGGACAGGGTTATACAGAGCAGCAGGAACAATGACTGAGTGCCAGAATGAACATGTTCAGTGCCCAATGGGGGCCCAGGATATCCTGTCCCAGTCACTAAAGTGGTCTTGGGTATTTACCCAGCATTCGCCGCGATGGAGAATGTGCCGAGCCCAGACTACAGGGGCCCAGTGCGCAGGCGCGAGAACTGGCGGTATTTGGAGCATGCGCGGTGCGTGTAATGGCGGAGCGGCTGTGGTGAAATGTGTTCCGCCAAACAGCTCCTACTCCGCGGGGCGGAGGGGAGTAACGGACCAGCGGGGAGCCGGGGAGGCTTCAGAAACAACTGGTGCCCGCCGGAAGCCCGGAATAACAACCGGAATATCGGCGGCTGCAGCCTCGAGGCTTTCTCCCGGTTACAGGCCCAGGTTAACGGCGGCCACCTTTGTACAGGAAGGCAGGGTCAGTCCTCCGCCATTTTGGTTCAGTGAGCAGCAAAGCGCATGCGCGGCCATCTTGGTAAAGTAAGAGCTGAGTTATTTTATTCTCACACCTCGGATTTCTCTCATTGTTCTGATCTCCAAAGTGTATCGTCCCAACCTGCTCAACCTGTCCTCATCAGAGAACCCCCTCCTCGCCGGAATCAACCTCTGAACAGCCTCCAATGTAAGTATATCCTTCCTTAAACACACAGTATTCCAGGTGTGGTCCCACCAATACCCTGTACACTTGGAGCAGGACTTCTCTGCTTTTTATTCTATCCCCCTGACAATAAAGGCCAACATTACATTTACCTTCCTGACTACTTCCTGAACCTGCAGACTGACTTTTTGTGTTTTATGCACAAACACCCTCAGGTCTCTCTGTCCTGTAGCACTTTGCAATTTTTCTCCATTTAAATTATAATTTGCTTTTTTATTATTTCTGCCAACGTGGATAACCTCACATTTTCCCATATTATACTCCATCTGACAAATTTTTGCCCACTCATTTACCCTGTCTATATCCCTTTGCAGATTTTTTGTGTCCTCAATTTGCTTTCCCACCCATCTTTGTATCATCAGCAAACTTGGCTATATTACACTTGGTTTTTTTATCCAAGTCATTAATATAGATTGTAAATAGTTGAGGACCTAGCACCGATTCCTGCGGCACCCCACTGGATACCATTTGCCAACCAGAAAAAGACCGATTTATCCCGACTCTCTGTTTTCTGTTAGTTAACCAATCCTCTATCTGTGCTAATATACTGCCCCCAACCCAGTGAGCTTTTATCTTGTGTAGTAATCTCTTATGTGCAATCTTATCAAATGCCTTCTGGAAATCCAAATACACCACATCCACTGGTTCCGCCTTATCCATCCTACTCATTACATCCTCAAAGAACTCCAGCAAATTTGTCAAACATGATTTCCCTTTCATGAAGCCATACTGACTCTGCTTGATTGAATCAAGCTTTTCCAAATGTCCCGCTACTGCTTCCTTAATAATGGTCTCCAGCACTTTCACAATGACAGATGTTAGGCTAACTGGTCTTTAGTTTCCTGCTTTTTGTCTGCCTCCTTTTTTAAATATAGGCGTTACATTTTTGGTTTTCCAATCTGTTGGGACTGCCCCAGAATCCAGGGAATTTTGGTAGATTACAACTAACGTGTCCACTATCTCTGCAGCCACTTCTCTTAAGATCCTACGATGTAAACCATCAGGGCAAGGTGACTTGTCTGCCTTTAGTCCCATTATTTTACCGAGTACTACTTCATTATGAATTGTTATTGTATTAAGTTCTTCCCTCACAAAAGCCCCTTGATTATACACTTCAGTATTACTCTCAGTGACCGAGTGTTTTACTCTAATTCAACTGATCTTGGATTGTTTCTGTCAGATATTAACTCCTGCACGGTCCCAGCAAACACTCCCACTCCCTCGTCCCTCCGATGTTGCTGCAGGATTGCTTTGTGAAGACGGGCTAATGGAGAGAAACACCCTGCACGGAATGATCCCAAATTGATCATCTCCAAGGGACAAGGCTTGCAGCTTTAATCATTCTCTGTCCTTTCCCCCCAGGCCCAGTTCCTTTGCTCAGATTCTGTTAAAAGTAAATTGGGAAAAGTGCACTTTGAATTTTACAGATTGAATTATTGCAGAGAGCTGCGCATGCGCAGTTCAGCCCCACCCCCTGTGTCATTCCCAGTGAGCAGAAGAGCACATGTGCCCTCCCCTCCCCCAGCACTGCCTGTGATCACCATTCACTCAGTGAGTGGAAGAAGATGGTTTAAAACAGCCGGGAATGGAGACACCGCGGCCCCGGGGTAAGGCAGCGAGCAGCAGCCTCCTCACAGCAGCACAGCGCATTGGGAGTATGTCCCGCAGATGGGCTCAGAGATCGGCATTGAGTCCGGGGGGAGTCGGGGGCTGTGTGTAAGGGGCAGAGTGGATCAAGAATCAGTGTCAGTGCGTGGTGTGAGTGGGGGAAGGGAGAGGCCATTCTCGGGCTGTGTTTCGACAACGTGTGTCCAGGGTAAGGGAGACAGAATGGGCAGAATCTGCTGTTTACAACCTGCTGCTTTCTATCCAAACCAGGAGTGAACGTTCCTGGTTTAGTTCCCTCGGGGGCTGTGTGTAAGGGCAGAGTGGATCAGGAACTAGTTCCGGAACAAGATGTGAGTGGGGGAAGCGAGAGGCCATTCTCGGGCTGTGTATGGACAGTGTAAGGTAACAGGGAAAGTAAATCACCTCGCTCTTTCCAATCATTGCTGCATTCTTTCCCCAAATCAGCAGTGAATGTTCCTGATTCAGTTCCAATCTCACTGTGTCTGTTGTTCTTGGGCAGTGAGCAGTGGAAACACAGCCTGACAGTGAGAATGTGGGGAGTTTCACAAAGTGCATCTATTGCAGGCACCAGGAGAGGAGTGTGGGAGAAGATATTTTAAAGACGGGTTATATTGTTTCGGTGAGCTGAGTTCTCCAGAAACGCGTTGCTGATGATCGAGAGATACATTGTCACTCCCTCAGATATATCGTATTCTCCCCGCATCCATATCTTAGAACTAATAATGTTCTCGTATTATTATTCTCAGAGCAAAATTCTTCAACCAGCCAGAACAAATGTGATCTTTTCTCCACCCAGAATACAAGGAACAGTGCAGGCAGCTCCTTCTCACACACAGTAAGTAGATTATCACTCACAGAGCGCAGAGACACAGAACTGGCCTCAATCCTATTGTCACAGACAGCAGAAGCTGTCAGTCCCACAGTGATCCGAAGTGGCAGAGTTACATTGTGAATCTTACAGCCACATGGAGCAGTAGAATCACATGCTGTTTCACCATTGAAACAGATCACACTGACAGGTACATTAAACACCAACACTCATTTGCCAGAAACTGGCAGGTGGAGAATAAAAGACAATCATCTATCAGAAAAAATGTCAAACAGAAAGTATAAACCACACTCGCATATCAGAAGCTGATGGGTACAGAGCAAAAGCCATATTCATGTTTCAGAATCTGACGGATTCAGTATTTAAATCCCCCGAACATACCAGAAGATGACAGGTGCAGAATAAAACCCACATTCCCGTACCACAGACTGACAGATACAGTATACAACACACACCCACATATATGAAAGTGACAGTAACAGAATAAAATCCCCACTTACATACCAGAGAGTGACAGGTAAAGTGTAAATCCCATGGGCACATATCGGAAAACTGAAAGGCAGTAAGTAAAATTGTTACTTACATCGCAGGAACTGATCGGGGCAGAGTAAAACTCACACACACATCTGAACAATGACATGGAGAACGCAAAATCTTCACTCACATATCAGAGAAATACAGGTTAAAAATTAACATTGATTCTCACGTTCACATACCAGAGACTAGCCGATACAGAGTAAATTCCACAGTCACACAGCAGGAACCGATAGGAACAGTCTAAAACACACAATCAAGTAGCAGGAACAAATAGGTACAGTCCAACATAGAAGAAACTGAGAAGCACAGATTGAACCTCAACATACACCAAAATCTGACAGTTACAGAAAAATACACACACTTGCATATCAGAGACTGAGAAATACGGTATAAAACCCATACTCACATATCAGAGACTGAGAGATACAGTATAAAACCCATACTCACATATCAGAGACTGAGAGATACAGTATAAAACCCACACTCACATATCAGAGACTGAGAGATACAGTATAAAACCCACACTCACATATCAGAGACTGAGAGATATAGTATAAAACCCATACTCACATATCAGAGACTGAGTGATACAGTATAAAACCCATACTCACATATCAGAGACTGAGAGATACAGTATAAAACCCATACTCACATATCAGAGACTGAGAGATACAGTATAAAACCCATACTCATATCAGAGACTGAGAGATATAGTATAAAACCCATACTCACATATCAGAGACTGAGAGATACGGTATAAAACCCATACTCACATATCAGAGACTGAGTGATACAGTATAAAACCCACACTCACATATCAGAGACTGACATATTACAATCCATATTCCCATAACATAAATTGACATAGTGACATGCCCACACTCACGAGCCAGTAATTGACAGGTACAGGGTAAAGATCTCTCTTTCATTACAGAAACTGACAGGTACAAAGGAAAGTCCACTCACAATTAAGCAGAAACTGGCAGTTATAGAGTAAGGCCCACAATCACATGTCAGAACTTGACAGATACAGCCTAAAACCCAGACTCCCATAACAGAAATGGAGATACAGAGAAAGGCCCACACTCACATAGCAGAGACAGATAGATACAGAGTAAAACTCAGACTCATTTACCAGAGACCGACAGATTCAGCAGAAAACTCACCTCCATAACAAAAATTGATAGTTAGAAAATAAAACGAATACTCTATCAGGAATTGGGGGTACACAGTAAAACAATACTAACATACTGGAGAATGCCGGGTATGGAGTAGAGCGCACATTCACATAACAGAGATGGACAGATACAGCACAGAACACACTCACACACCAGGAATGGAAAGATACATAGAAACATAGAAAATAGGTGCAGGAGCAGGCCATTCGGCCCTTCGAGCCTGCACTGCAATTCAGTATGATCATGGCTGATCATGCAACTTCAGTACCCCACTCCCGCTTTCTCTCCCTATCCCTTGATCCCCTTAGCCGTAAAGACCACATCTAACGCCCTCTTGAATATATCCAACGAACTGGACTCCACAACTTTCTGTGGTAGAGAATTGCACAGATTTACCACTCTCTGGGTGAAAAAGTTTCTCCTCATTTCAGTCCTATAAGGCTTATCCCTTATCCTTAGATTGTGACCCCAGGTTCTAGACTTCCCCAACATCGGGAACATTCTTCCTGCATCTAACCTGTCCACTCCCGTCATAATGTTACATGTTTCTATGAGATCCCCTCTCATTCTTCTAAATTCCAGTGAGTATAAGCCTAGCTGATCCAGTCTTTCTTCATATGTCAGTCCTGCCATCACGGGAATCAGTCTGGTGAACCTTTGCTGCACTCCCTCAATAGCAAGCACGTCCTTGCTCAGATTAAGAGACCAAAACTGCACAGAATACTCAAGGTGTGGTCTCACCAAGGCCCTATACAATTGCAGTACGACCTCCCTGCTCCTATACTCAAATCCTCTCGCTATGAATGCCAGCATGCTATTTGCTTTCTTTACTGCCTGCCGTACCTGCATGCCTACCTTCAGTGACTGATGTACCATGACACCCAGGTCTCTTTGCACCTCCCACTTTACTAACCTATCAACATTCAGATAATAATCTGCCTTCCTGTTTTTGCCACCAAAGTGAATAACCTCACATTTATACACACTATACTGCATCTGCCATGCATTTGTCCACTCACCTAACCTATCCAAGTCACCCTGCATCCTCTTAGCACCTCCTCACAGTTCACACTGCCATCCAGCTTTGTGTCATCTGCAAACTTGGAGATATTACACTCAATTCCTTCATCTAAATCATTGATGTATATTGCAAATAGCTGGGATCCCAGCACTGAACCTTGCGGCACCCCACTAGTCACTGCCTGCCATTCTGAAAAGGACCTGTTTATTCCCACACTTTGCTTCCTGGCTGCCAACCGGTTCTCCCACCACGTCAATACATTACCCCCAATACTATGGGCCCAAGACTCCACACGATAAAAAACGGTCACCCCTCCAAGCTGGGCGCCCGTTTTTCGCGCCAAAAACGGCGCCGGAAAAAAACTCGCGATTCTGGAGAGCCCTGCAGCTCCTTGTCTGCTTGGCGCGGCGCCCAGGGGGGCGGAGCCTACACTCGCACCGATTTTGTAAGTGGGAGGGGGCGGGTACTATTTAAATTATTTATTTTCCTGCCGGCAACGCTGCGCGTGCGCGTTGGAGCGTTCGCACATGCTCAGTGTGAAGGAAACATTGGCACTCGGCCATTTTTGTAGTTCTTTGTAGCTGTTTAGTTTTTGAACATTGTTTAATAAAACCACATTGCCATCAGCACTGAGAAGGCTGCAGGAAGCCTCAGAAAGTTGAGGCAGCCGTTTCCCGACAACATCCCCCTTTTGCCGTTGGGAAATGGCTCCTCAATTTTTGTGGCTTCCTGCAGCCTTCTGTCTCCTTTCCTCCCTCCCTCCCTCCCGCCATCTGGAAAGGCTTTGTTCCCCCCCCCCGCGTTCAGTCGCTCGGTTCACTCCCGCCCGCCCACCTTCGGGAACGGCTGCCTCATTTTGTGAGGCTTGCTGCAGCATTCTCCCTGGCTGAAGAACTTTCACACAGATAGGAAGATGGTTTATTTAATCTCTTCTTTGCTTATAAATGTTTATTCAGGTTGGATTTATTTGTATAATATTTGTATAAAAAAAATAAGGATTGATTGTAGAATTTACTGACTTCCCTCTCCCCCCACCTCGTTCTGGGCGCCTAATTTGAAATCTGCGCCTGATTTTTTAATGTGCAGAACAGGTTTTTTCAGTTCTACAAAAATCTTCACTTGCTCCATTCTGAGTTAGTTTGGAGCACGTTTTCACTGTGGAAACTTTCAAATCAGGCGTCAGTGGCCGGACACGCCCCCTTTGGAAGAAAAAGTTCTGTTCCAAAGTGGAACTGTTCTACCTGACTAGAACTGCAGAAAAAAAAATGTGGACATTAAATTTGCACACTAATCTCTTGTGTGGGATCTTGTCAGAAGCCTTTTGAAATTCCAAATACACCACATCCACTGGTTCTCCCTTGTCCACTCTACTAGTTACATCCTCAAAAACCTCTAGAAGATTTGTCAAGCATGATTTCCCTTTCATAAATCCATGCTGACTTGGACCGATCCTGTCACTGCTTTCCAAATGCTCTGCTATTACATCTTTAATAATTGATTCCAGCATTTTCCCCACCACCGATGTCAGGCCAACTTTCAAATTATAATTCCCTGTTTTCTCTCTCTCTCCTTTTTAAAAAGTGGGGTTACATTAGCGACCCTCCAATCCATAGGTACTGATCCAGAGTCAATGGAATTCTGGAAAATGATCACCAATGCATCTACTATTTCTAGGGCCACTTTTTTAACTGCTCTGGGATGCAGACTATCAGGCCTTGGAGATTTATTGGACTTCAGTCCCATCAGTTTCCCTCCAACCATTTCCTGACTAATAAGGATTTCCCTCAGTTCCTCCTTCCCGCTAGACCCTCGGTCCCCTAGTATTTTTGGGAGGTTATTCGTGTCTTCCTTAGTGAAGACAGAACCAAACTATTTGTTCAATTGGTCTGCCATTTCCTTGTTCCCCATTATGAATTCACCTGATACTGACTGCAAGGTGCCGACATTAGACTTCACTAATCTTTTTCTCTTCACATATCTATAAAAGCTTTTGCAGTCAGTTTTTTATGTTCCCTGCAAGCTTACTCTCATATTCTATTTTCCCCCTCCTAATTACACCCTTAGTCCTCCTCTGCTGAATTCTAAATTTCTCCCAGTCCTCAGGTTTGCTGCTTTTTCAGACCAATTTATATGCCTCTTCCTTGGATTTCACACTGTCGCTAATTTGCCTTGTGAGCCACGGTTGAGCCACCTTTCCTGTTTTATTTTTCCGCCAGACAGGAATGTACAATAGTTGTAATTCATCCATGTGATCTTTAAATGTCTGCCATTGCCTATCCACCATCAACCCTTTAAGTATCATTCGCCAGTTTATCCTAGCCAAATCACGTCTCATACCATTGAAGTTTCCTTTAAGTTCAGGACCCTAGTCTCTGAGTTAACTGTGTTGCTCTCCATCTTAATGAAGAATTCTATCATATTATGGTCACTTTTCCCCAAGGGGCCATGCAAGACCAGATTGCTAATTAATCCTCTCTCGTTACACAAGACCCAGTCTAGGATGGCCTGCTCTCCAGTTGGTTCCTCGACATATTGGTTTAGAAAACCATCCCTTATACACTCCAGAAAATCCTCCTCCACAGTATTGCTACAAGTTTGGTTAGCCCAATCAATATGCAGGTTGTCACCCATGATAACTGCTGTACCCTTATTGCACGCATCCCTAATTTCCTGTTTGATACCATGCCCAACCTCCCTACTACTGTTTGATGGTCTGTACACAACCCCAACTAACGTTTTCTGCCCTTCGATGTTTCGCAGCTCTACCCATGTAGATTCCACATTATCCCAGCCAATGTCCTTCCTTACTGTTGCATTAACCTCCATTTTAACCATTAACACTACACCACCTCCTTTTCCTTTCTGGCTATCCTTCCTGAATATTGAATACCACTGGATGTTATGTTCCCAGCCTTGGTTACCCTGGAGCCCAATTACATCATATCCATTAACAGCTTTCTGTGCAGTTAATTTGTCCACCTTATTACGAATGCTTCTCGCTTTGAGACTCAGAGCCTTCAGGCTTGTTTTTTTTAAACACTCTTTGTCCTTTTAGAATTATGTTGTAATGTGGCCCTTTTTGTTACAGAATGAAACCCACAGGCAATGACCAGAAATTGACAGATACAGGATAAAATCCATGCTTTCGTGTCAGAAACTAACATAGAGAGTAAAACCCTCATCCACATACCAGAGATGGACAGATATAGAGTCAAATCCACACTCCCATACCAGACACCCACTATATAAGAAAATAAGAACATAAGAAATAGGAGCAGGAGTGGGCCATATGGTCCCTCGAGCCTGCTCCACCGTTTAATACGATCATGGCTGATCCGATCATGGACTCAGGTCCACTTCCCTGCCCGTTTCCCATAACCCTGTATTCCTTTATCGGTTAAGACACTCTCTATCTCTGTCTTAAATATATTCAATGTCCCAGCTTCCACAGCTCTCTGAGGCAGCGAATTCCACAGGTTTATAACCCTCTGTGAGAAGAAATTCCTCCTCACCTCAGTTTTAAATGGGGTGCCCCTTATTCTAATATTATGCCCCCTAGTTCTAGTCTCCCCCGATCAGTGAAAACATCCTCTCTGCTACCACCTTGTCAAGCTGCCTCATTATCTTATACGTTTCGATAAATCACCTCTCATTCATTCTTCTGAATTCAATGAGTAGAGGCCCAACCTCCTCAACCTTTTGTCATAAGTCAACCCCTCATCTCAACCAAGTGAACCTTCTCTCAACTTCCTCCAAAGCAAGTGTATCCTTTCATTAATATGGAAACCAAAACTGCACGCAGTATTCCAGGTGTGGCCTCACCAATACCCTGTATAACTGTAGCAAGACCTCCCTGCTCTTATACTTCAACCCCTTTGCAAAAAAGGCCAAGATTGCATTGGCCTTCCTGATCACTTGCTGCACCTGCATACTAACCTTTTGTGTTTCATGCACAAGTACCCCCAAGTCCGTCAGTACTGCAGCACTTTGCAATCTTTCTCCATTCAAATAATAACTTGTTCTTTGATTTTTTTCTGCCACAGTGCATCACTTCACACTTTCCAACATTACACTCCATCTGCCAAATTTTTGCCACTCACTTAGCCTGTCTGTGTCCTTTTGCAGATTACGTGTGTCCTCCTCACACATTGCTTTTCCTCCCATCTTTGTATTGCCAGCAAACTTGGCTACGTTACACTCGGTCCCTTCTTCCAAGTCGTTAATATAGATTGTAAATAGTTGGGGTCCCAACACTGATCCCTGCGGCACCCCACTAGTTACTGATTGCCAACCGGAAAATGAACCATATTTCCTGACTCTCTGTTTTCTGTTAGTTAGCCAATCCTCTATCCATGCTAATATATTACCCCCAGCCCCGTGTACTTTTATCTTGTACAGTAACCTTTTATGTGGAACCTTGTCAAATGCCTTCTGGGAGTCCAAATACACCACACCCACTTTATCCACCCTGTTCATTACATGCTCAAAGAATTAACTTCCCCTTCATAAATCCATGCTGACTGCCTGACCGAATTATGCTTTTCCAAATGTTGTGCTACTGCTTCTTTAAGAATGAACTCTTCAACATTTTCCAAACCACAGATGTTAGTCTAACTGGTCTTTAATTTCCTGTTTTTTGTCTGCCTCCTTTTTAACCGAGTGTGGCTCTCAGTCCCCGGGCAACACCGGGTGCAGCTCTCAGTCCCCGGGCAACACCGAGTGTGGCTCTCAGTCCCCGGGCAACACCGGGTGCAGCTCTCAGTCCCCGGGCAACACCGAGTAGGCTCTCAGTCCCCGGGCAACACCGGGTGCAGCTCTCAGTCCCCGGGCAACACCGAGTGTGACTCTCAGTCCCCGGGCAACACCGGGTGCAGCTCTCAGTCCCCGGGCAACACCGAGTGTGGCTCTCAGTCCCCGGGCAACACCGGGTGCAGCTCTCAGTCCCCGGGCAACACCGAGTGTGGCTCTCAGTCCCCGGGCAACACCGGGTGCAGCTCTCAGTCCCCGGGCAACACCGAGTGTGGCTCTCAGTCCCCGGGCAACACCGGGTGCAGCTCTCAGTCCCCGGGCAACACCGAGCGCGTCTCACGGGCTCTGAGCAACACCGAGCGCGGCTCACGGGCGCTGGGCAACGCCGAGCGCGGCTGTCGGGGCCCTGGGCCACACCGAGCGCGGCTGTCGGGGCCCCGGGCAACGGCGAGCGCGGCTCACGGGCCCCGGGCAACACCGAGTGCGGCTGTCGGGGCCCCGGGCCACACCGAGCGCGGCTGTCGGGGCCCCGGGCAATGGCGAGCGTGGCTGTCGGGGCCCCGGGCAACGCCGAGCGTGGCTGTCGGGGCCCCGGGCAACACCGAGCGCGGCTCACGGGCCCCGGGCAACACCGAGCGCGGCTGTCGTGCCCTGAGTCGGATACACTGGGCCC
This sequence comes from Pristiophorus japonicus, assembly GCF_044704955.1. Classification (NCBI taxonomy): domain Eukaryota; kingdom Metazoa; phylum Chordata; class Chondrichthyes; family Pristiophoridae; genus Pristiophorus; species Pristiophorus japonicus. The sequence continues at coordinate 236,929 of NW_027253073.1, read as the reverse complement.
GGCACCAGAAACCCCCGGGGGCAGCCCCTCCCCCACACCAGGAAAACAACAACTTACATTTATACAGCAGGCCCAGCAATTCCCAGCCGCTCTGTATCAGTGGGCACTGGATGTCGAAGTCACTCACTGGTCTCCTGTGTTGGTCTGTTTGTTGCATCAGTTTGAGCTGGATGGAGAGGGGGTAGAAGTTGCTGGGTTTCTCCTCCAGTAATTCTGGGCCCAGTGGGACCAACAATTGCCCATGTGGGCCTGTCGAGGGAGGTGGGTTCCCTTCCCTGAAGGACAGTACTGACCCAGATGTGTTTTTACGACAATCCGGCAGCTTTCATGGTCACTTTTTTCTCGTGCCGGCCCCACAAATGACCAGACTCATTAAGCTCAATTTCACAACCTGCCTTTGTGTTTTTGTGGGTTCTCTCTCACACTCATGTTTCCTGTTTGAAATTCACTTTACAGGGTGTTAAATGGGGAGGATTTGTAGACTGGAAGCTCAAACCAAACATCACCTCAAGATCTGACGGTCACTCGATATATCGGGACTGGAATATCATCAGCTTTTGACCATGGAAGCAGAAGGCACCGTTCACAGTGGGGAGAAATGGTACACGTGCTCTGTGTGTGGACAAGGCTTCAGCCAATCGTCCAAACTGGAGAGACACAAGTGCAGTCACACTGGGGAGAAACCGTGTAAATGTGGGGCTTGTGGGAAACGATTCAACTACCCGTCCCAGCTGGAAACACATCGGCGAGGTCACACTGGGGAGAGGCCGTTCACCTGCTCCGACTGTGGGAAGAGATTCACTCGGTCATCCGACCTGCTGAGACATCAACGAGTTCACACTGGGGAGAGGCCGTTCACCTGCTCCGACTGTGGGATGGGATTCACTCGGTCATCCGACCTGCTGACACACCAGCGAGTTCACACGAGGGAGAGGCCGTTCACTTGCTCTAAGTGTGGGAAGGGATTCTCTCTGTCAGGCAACCTGCTGAGACACCAGCGAGTTCACAAGTGACCGCAGGGGTTGGATTCTGGTGTTATTGCTGCTGGTAATCACATCCTGGACTGCATCGTGTTCATTCTGACAGTTGGGGTTTATAAATCCTGCAACGCTGATGGTAATAACTCCTGTAACTGGAAAGAGGTATAATATTTGGGATATGGACACATAAATTAGTTTTGCTTTCAACACATTGCTGTGGATTTTTGTCTTTCCCACCTGAGTGTATAGCATCACCTGGCTGGAGCTGAGAAAGGACAATCTGTGGGGAGGATCTTACAGGGGGAACAGAACTTCAACCTGGACAGAGTCCTTCAGGGCCACACAGAGATCACCTCATTCTTCTGAACTCCAATGTGTATAGGCTCAACCTATCGTCATAAGTCAATCCGCTCATCTCCGGAATCAACTCTGGAATCTGCAGCAGACATGAGCAAGGACCTGAGGCTTATTAAATGACACATATTTCTTTACAGACAAGGTTACACTGGGAGAAATGTTCAGTTAGAACATGAGAACATCAGAAATAGGAGCAGGAGTAGGCCATTTGACCCCTCGGGCCTGCTCCGCCATTCAATAAGATCATGGCTGATCTGATCATGGACTCAGTTCCACTTCCCTGCCCACTCCCCATAACCCTTTACTCACTTATCACTCAAAAATCTTTTTAATCTCCGCCTGAAAAATATTCAAAGACCCAGCCTCCACAGCTCTCCTGGGCAGAGAATTCCATGGATTTACAACCCTCAGAGAAGAAATTCCGCATCTCAGTTTTAATTGGGTGGCCCATTATTCTAAGACTATGTCCCCTAGTTTTAGTTTCCCGTGTAAGTGGAAATATCCTCTCTGCATCCACCTATCAAGCCCCCTCATTATCTTATGTTTCGATAAAATCATCTCTCATTCTTCTAAACTCCAATGTGTTTAGGCCCAACCTACGCCAGCTATCTCTAAAAGTAAATCCCCTCATCTCCGGAATCAACCGAGTGAACCTTCTCTGAACTGCCTCCAATGCAGGTATATCCTTTCTTAAATACGGAGACCAAAATACGGAGTCCATTACAGGCAAAATGCCAATCAAACCAGCAGCACACTGGCACCTTAACAGTGTCTCATTGGCCTACAGGCTTTTCTTAAATAGATTTGCTGAGTGGATATAAACTTAAACCAGGTTTGCAGGCATGATGCTCTATTCACATATTGAGGGTAGAAGAGATGCTGTGGGGTACATGCTAAGTCCAGTAGCTGAAAGTGATTAACAGACTGGGTTTTGTGTTTACTGATCCCGGGCGTGTTACCAACACCAGCAAAATGGAAGCCCATGGAATAACGGGGACAGTGGCAGCATGGATATAAAAGTGGCTAAGTGATACACACAGAGTAGTGGTGAATGGTTGTTTTTCAGACTGGAGGAAGTGGTGTTCCCCAGGGGTCGGTATTGGGGCCACTGCTTTTTTTAATCTATATTCATGACCTAGACTTGGGTGTACAGGGCACAATTTCCAAATCTACAGCTCACACAAAACTTGGAAGTACAGTGAACAGTGAGGAGGATGGTGATAGACTTCAGAAAGACATAGACAGGCTGGTGGAATGGGCAGACGTGGCAGATGAAACTTAACGTAGAAAAGTTTAAAAGTGATACATTTTGGGAGGAAGAAAGAGGAGAGGAAATATAAACTAAAGGGTACAATTGTAAAGGGGTGCGTGAACAGAGAGACCCAGGAGTATATGTGTACACCAATCACTGAAGGTGGCAGCACAGGTTGAGAAAGTGGTTACAAAGACTTAAGGGGCCCTAGGCTTCATGAATAGAGGTATAGAGTACAGAAGTGTGGATATTATGTTGAACCCACGTAAAACTCTGATTCGGCCTCAACTGGAGTATTGTGTCCAGTTCTGGGTCATCATCATCATCATAGGCAGTCCCTCGGATCGAGGAAGACATGTTTCCACTCTAAAAATGAGTCCTTAGGTGGCTGAACAGTCCAATACGAAGCCACAGTCCCTGTCACAGGTGGGACAGATAGTCGTTGAGGGAAGGTATGGGTGGGACAGGTTTGCCGCACGCTCTTTCTGATGCCTGCGGTTGATTTCTGCACGCTCTCAGCGATGAGACTCCCGGATGCTCTTCCTCCACTTAGGAAGGTCTTTGGCCAGGGGCTCCCAGCTGTCACTGGGGATGTTGCACTTTATCAGGGAGGCTTTGAGCGTGTCCTTGTAATGTTTCCTCTGGCACATCTTTGGCTCGTTTGCTGTGAAGGAGTTCTGAGTAGAGTGCTTGCTTTGGGAATCTCGTGTCTGGCATGCGAACAATGTGGCTTGCCCAGCGGAGCTGATCAAATGTGGTCCGTGCTTCACTGTTGGGGATGTTGGCCTGGTCGACGACACAAACGTTGGTGCATCTGTCCTCCCAGGGAATTTGCAGGATCTTGCGGAGACCTCGTTGGTGGTATTTCCCCAGCAACTTGAGGTGTCAACTGTACATAGTCCATGTCTCTGAGGGTGGGTATTACTACAGCCCTGTAGACCATGAGCTTAGTGGTAGATTTGAGGGCGTGGTCTTCAAACACTCTTTTCATCAAGGGATGAGGGACTTCAGTTATGTGGATAGTCTGGAGAAGTTGGGGTTGTTCTCAGAACAGAGAAGATTGAGAGGAGATTTGACAGAGGTGTTCAAAATCATGAGGGGTCTGGACAGAGTAGATAGAGTGGGATTAGTAGAAGCACTTGCAGATAGCCGGCATGGGCTCGACGGGCCAAATGGTCTCCTTCCATGTTGTAACCAGTCTCTGATTCTAAGATGATGAAAAATGTGTTGCCCAGAATGTCCATCTCCCGGGTACTGGGATCCAGTTGGGAACAGAGATTCTGAAGCCCCGCCCACTCTCTATTCCTGAACCAAGATGGCCGCGCACGCGTCCTGATCCCGCTCTGTGCAAGATGGCCGCCAGTGACCCTGCTCCCCCGGGCCTGTCACCACGGGGCCTGTGGGCACGAATTCGGGGCCTGAGATTTATTCTGTATCTAAGCCGTGCTGTACCTGCTCTGGTAGTGTTCGATGGGACATTGTAGAGGAAACGTTTTGATACACACGATAAATGACGGACAGGTAAAGACCATCGGTCCATCAAGCCTGTCCCACACAATTGCGATATATCACAGCGTTTCCATTCCACTCCACCCGAATCCATGTGATCTCCTGGGAGAGGCAAAAATACAGATTTTAAAAAAAACTAGGACAATTTGGGAAAATAAAATCTGGGAAATTCAGCTCCGACCCATCGAAGTGATGGAAACTAGTCCAGGAGATCACTCTGGCCATTAAACTCCCTGCAGTACCTACCTTCTGTAAGTGTTAATCTCCGCCGCAGCCAGAAACAAATCCAGCTATTACTTGAAGGAATTCAGTGAGTCTGCATCCACCACATGAGAGGACAGCTTGTTCCAGAGGTCTACTGTTCTCTGGGAAAAGAACCACCTCCTGATGTCTAACCTAGATCTAGCCTTGTACAACTGAAATTTGTGTCCCTGGTCCTGCCTAACATACTTAATTGAAATAAACGGTCAGCTGGAACACTCTCTTTCACCTTCATTATCTAATAAACCGCAATCATATCGCCCGAAGTCTACGCTGCTCTAAGGTAAAGAGTCCCAACTCTTTTAACCTATCTTGGTAACGAAGATGCTTTAGACTTGGAATTAGTCTAGTGACCCTTTCCAGAACCTCTATCACCCACCATGTGAGGAGACCAAAACTGGACACAGTATTCCAAGTGTGGCCTGACTAAGGTCTTGTACTCGGACAAAACAGTACTCCTAGTCTTATACTCAATTGTCCTATGGATACACCCCAACACCCTATTTGCTCTAACTGTCACTGCACTGCATTGCTCGTGTACCTTTAAGGATGTATTCACTAGAATGTCGAAATCTCTTTCTATCTCCACCATCTTTTTAATGCCTTTCCCTGGAGGGTGAATGAATGTTGAGCATTTGCCCTTCCAACATGAATAACACTGAACTTTTCTAAGTTACACATCATTTTCCAGTCATGAGGCCAGTCTCCCAACACATTAAGATATGCCTGAATCAGACGAGCCTCTTCTACAGTTCGAGCACTTGCACAGATCTTGGTATCATTTCAAAATTTGCAAATTGTGCCCCTAAACCCAAAATCCTGATCATTAATAAAAATAGTAAAATGAAATATCCCAACACTGATCCCTGCAGGACACCACTGGTGACCGGTACCAAACAGATCCAAATCCATCTATAACTGCTCTTTACCTACATCCTGCCAGACAGTTCTGTATCCAGCTCAATATATTTCACTAATACCAGAGGCTCCGATCTTATAGAGAAGCCTCTTGTGCGGTACCTTGTCAAAAGGTTTTTGGAAATCTAAGTAGATAATGTCTACTGGGCTTCCCTCATCCACCAACTTTGTAACTTCTTCAAAAAATACAATTAGAGTTGTGAGACATGAACTCTTTATTATGGGTTGTGGAGTTCCTAATATGTCCCTCCCTATCCAAGTATTCATATATTGCACCCCCTATGATTCTTTCAAGCATCTTACCTCTTACGGATGTTAAACTGATGGGCCTCTGGTTACCCGGGTCTGCCTTGTCACATTTTTATTAAAATGGGGACTTCATTAGCATCCTTCCAATCTGTAGGAACTATTTCACAGTGAGCTATTAAACATACACGCCAGGGGCTCGCACAACACAAGTCCCATCGCCCAGAGGACCCTCACACAGCACATGTCCCATCGTCCAGAGGACCGTCACACAGCACATGTCCCATCTCCTGGAGTGGCTCACACAGCACATGTCCCATCGCCCGGAGGACCCTCACGCAGCACATGTCCCATCTCCCGGAGGAGCCTCACACAGCACATGTCCCATCTCCTGGAGGGGCTCACTTCGCAAATGTCCCATCTCCCGGAGGACCCTCACACAGCACATGTCCCATCTCCCGGAAGTCCCTCACACAGCACATGTCCCATCTCGCGGAGAACCCTCACACAGCACATGTCCCATCTCGCGGAGGACCCTCACACAGCACATGTGCCATCGCCCAGAGGACCCTCACACAGCACATGTCCCATCTCCCGGAGGACCCTCACACAGCACATGTCCCATCTCGCTGAGAACCCTCACACAGCACATGTCCCATCTCCCGGAGGACCCTCACACAGCACATGTCCCATCTCCCGGAGGACCCTCACACAGCACATGTCCCATTCCCGGAGGACCCTCACACAGCACATGTCCCATCTCCCGGAGGACCCTCACGCAGCACATGTCCCATCTCCCGGAGGACCCTCATACAGCACATGTCCCATCTCCCGGAGGGGCTCACTTCGCAAATGTCCCATCTCCCGGAGGACCCCCACACAGCACATGTCCCATCTCGCAGAGAACCCTCACACAGCACATGTCCCATCTCGCGGAGGACCCTTGGATTGATATCCTCCAGTCTGGCTGCTCTATCTCTTTTTAAGTTCTGAATGTTTTCTAAAACAATATGCTTATATATGTTAATGTTACTGATAAAACTAGTATTATTAAATTCTAATATTTGAGCATGATGTTAAAGGGTGAAGACTGATGCACAGTACTCACTGATATTCCCACCATACTCAGTGAGTCCTGTGTAACCTGTCCTTGAACACCCTTCAGTGGCTCAATACAGACTTTGATAGTTCTCGGACTCAGCACATAACTGAAAAAGCTCTGCCCATGACGGCCAGTTGTCTGCAATCCTTTTATTCCCAGAGACTTTTTGCTGATCAAATAGCAGCCTTCGTTTTCTTTAGTTGTTCCTTGTATTCACCCTATTTATTTAAGTGTGAAATTTATTTAATTTGTGGAAACTTTTCTGTTTACATCTTTGTACAGAGCCAGTCGCCCACCTCGGCTTTTTCTTACCACATTTCTATCTTTTGATTTTGACTACATTTGTTTACCACATTTTTAAACTAGTTTTTAAAACCTTTCCATTTATATCCAACATTGGTCACATCACCACCGAGGAGGGTTGACCAATTTACCTGTTACAATCCTCTGCCAGTTTGGGAGAAGATTGCACTGAAATGCGGTCCGTGTCGCAGGGTCTCCGTCCCTTTGGTTCTCCCAGCCAATCGGGACGGTATAATGTGATCAGTGTTGCCCAGATGTTCCCCACACGGAGGCCTGATCCCAGGTCAGGCTCACTACTAAACACCAGATCCAATCTCTGGTTTTCCCCAGTGACTGCATTAACATGTTGTGTCAGGAAACAGTGCTGTATATTGTCACTCAATCTTTCAGCTGCACTGCCCCCAGCAGCAGGTAAAGGCCCATGCCCCTGAATGTCAGGCCAATGACAATGATCTTCCCTCAGCTCCATTCTCTCTCTCTCTCCCCCCACACACACTGCCTGAGCTCTCAGGCTGACTGTTCCCAGCACCTTCTCTCTTTATTCTCTCACATTGCTGGGCTCAGGGGCTGTGTGGGCGGGGTCCTGACCTCACTCACGGTGGGCGGGGCCCTGACCTCACACACGGTGGGCGGGGCCCTGACCTCACACACGGTGGGCGGTCCCTCTCTCAGACAGGAATTGAGAGCGAGTTGGATGTCCACTGTTGTCTCTCCGGACACAGAGAGAGCCCCAGAAAGTGGGAGTGGGAGGGCGAAAGCCCTTGTTAATGCGTGTCATTAAAGCTTGCCAACGCTCCAGGGAAGTTGCTGAGTTGTCTGAGCTGAATATCTTGTCTGTCAGCTCTCTCTCTGCCTGAGGTGTCACTGAGAGAAAGTAAAACACGAGGGACAGACAGACAGGTGGAGACTGGGCGTGTGTGTCCTGGATGGGCATCAGCCAGGAATATAAAGGAATGGGCAGTGATTGTAGATAGCGGAGAAAGCATGCTGGCGTTCATAGCGAGAGGCTTTGAGTATCGGAGCAGGAAGGTCTCACTGCAGTTGTACAGGACCTTGGTGAGACCACACCTGGAGTATTGTGTACAGTTTTGGTCTCCTAATCTGAGGAAGGACATTAATGCTATTGAGGGAGTGCAGCGAAGGTTCACCAGACTGAGTCCGGGGATGGCGGGACTGACAAGAGGAAAGACTGGATCAGCTAGGCTTATACTCACTGGAATTTAGAAGAATGAGAGGCGATCTCATAGAAACATATAAAATTCTGATGGGATTAGACAGGGTAGATACGGGAAGAATGTTCCCGATGTTGGGGAAGTCCAGAACCAGGGGACATAGTCTAAGGATAAGAGGTAAGCCGTTTACGACCGAGATGAAGAGAAACATCTTCACTCAGAGAGTGGTGAACCTGTGGAATTCACTGCCACAGAAAGTTGTTGAGGCCAGTTCACTAAATATATTCAAAAGTGAGTTATATGTGGCCCTTAGGGCTAAAGGGATCAAGGTTTATGGAGAGAAGGCAGGGGTGGGGTGCTGTGGTTGAATGATCAGCCATGATTTTATTGAATGGCGGTGCAGGCTAGTAGGGCTGAATGGCCTACTCCTGCACCTATTTTCTATGTTTCTATCTTCAATATGGACCTACTCCTGGAAAATGCACGGCCGGTATATGAGGAGTCTCTAACCGTGGAATATTGAATTATTTTTACTTGAATGTTTTGTTTCGACCAGGAACTACAAGGTAGGTTAACATCGCACTCTATTTCACACCGATAATATTGTTCTCATTTTCTGTCCTGATCAGATGTCCCGGTGAATTTAGGAGTGCTTGAGAACCTAACAGGGATTGTAGACTGAGGAACAACACAAGGTGAACCAGCCCGGAATTGTGAGAGCACCAAACAGAGAAAACAATTGATTTAAATAGCTTTCATACATCGATAGGGGCGAAAGGGAAGAGAGAGTCCCATTGATTCAGATACACACTGGTCCTGGGGATGGACAATGGCAAAAGGTCAGAGAGAGTCCCATTGACTCAGATAAACACTGGTTCTGGGGGACTGGGGAGAAAGGTCAGAGTGAGTCCCATTGACTCAGATACACACTGGTCCTGGGGATAGACTGGGGAGAAAGGTCAGAGAGTGTCCCATTGACTCAGATAAACACTGGTCCTGGGGATAGACTGGGGAGAAAGGTCAGAGAGAGTCCCATTGACTCAGATACACACTGGTCCTGGGGATAGACTGGGGAGAAAGGTCAGAGAGTGTCCCATTGACTCAGAAAAACACTGGTCCTGGGGATAGACTGGGGAGAAAGGTCAGAGAGTCTCACATTGACTCAGATAAACACTGGTCCTGGGGGACTGGGGAGAAAGGTCAGAGAGAGTGCCATTGACTCAGATACACACTGGTCCTGGGGATAGACTGGGGAGAAAGGTCAGAGAGTGTCCCATTGACTCAGATAAACACTGTTCCTGGGGATAGACTGGGGAGAAAGGTCAGAGAGAGTCCCATTGACTCAGATACACACTGGTCCTGGGGATAGACTGGGGAGAAAGGTCAGAGAGTCCCATTGACTCAGATAAACACTGGTCCTGGGGATAGAATGGGGAGAAAGGTCAGAGAGTGTCCCATTGACTCAGATACACACTGGTCTTGGGGATGGACTGGGGGGAAAGGTCAGAGAGAGTCCCATTGACTCAGATACACACTGGTCCTGGGGGACTGGGGAGAAAGGTCAGAGAGAGTCCCATTGACTCAGATACACACTGGTCCTGGGGATAGCCTTGGGAGAAAGGTCAGTGAGGGTCCCATTGACTCAGATACACACTGGTTCCTGGGGATAGACTGGGGAGAAAGGTCAGAGAGAATCCCATTGACTCAGATACACACTGGTCCTGGGGATAGACTAGGGAGAAAAGTCAGAGACTGTCCCATTGACTCAGATACACACTGGTCCAGGTGATAGACTGGGGAGAAAGGTCAGAGAGTGTCCCATTGACTCAGATACACACTGGTCCTGGGGATAGACCAGGTAGAAATGTCAGAGAGAGTCCCATTGACTCAGATAAACACTGGTCCTGGGGATAGACTGGGGAGAAAGGTCAGAAAGTTCCATTGACTCAGATAAACGCTGCTCCTGGGGTTAGACTGGGGAGAAAGATCAGAGAGTGTCCCATTGACTCAGATAAATACTGGTACTGGGGATAGACTGGGGAGAAAGGTCAGAGAGAGTCCCATTGACTCAGATACACACTGGTCCTGGGGATAGACTGGGGAGAAAGATCAGAGAGTGTCCCATTGACTCAGATAAACACTGGTCCTGGGGATAGAATGGGGAGAAAGGTCAGAGAGAGCCCCATTGACTCAGATACAAACTGGTCCTGGGGATAGACTGTGGAGAAAAGTCAGAGAGAGTCCCATTGACTCAGATACACACTGGTCCTGGGGTTAGACTGGGGAGAAATATCAGAGAGCGTCCCATTGACTCAGATAAACACTGGTCCTGGGGATAGACTGTGGAGAAAGGTCAGTGAGTGTTCTATTGACTCAGATACACACTGGTACTGGGGATAGACTGGGGAGAAAGGTCAGAGAGTGTCCCATTGACTCAGATAAACACTGGTCCTGGGGATGGATTGGGGAGAAAGGTCAGAGAGTGTCCCATTGACTCAGATACACACTGGTCCTGGGGATAGACTGGGAAGAAAGGTCAGAAAGTGTCCCATTGACTCAGATACACACTGGTCCTGGGGATAGACTGGGGAGAAAGATCAGAGAGTGTTCTGTTGACTCAGATACACACTGGTCCTGGGGATAGACTGGGGAGAAAGGTCAGAGAGAGTCCCATTGACTCAGATAAACACTGGTCCTGGGGATGGACTGAGGGGAATGGTCAGAGAGAGTCCCATTGACTCAGATGCACACTGGTCCTGGGGAACTGGGGAGAAAAGTCAGAGAGAGTCCCATTTACTCAGATAAACACTGATCCTGGGGATAGACTGGGGAGAAAGGTCAGAGAGAGTCCCATTGACTCAGATAAACACTGGTCCTGGGGATAGACTGGGGAGAAAGGTCAGAGAGTGTCCCATTGACTCAGATACACACTGGTCCTGGGGATGGACTGGGGAGAAAGGTCAGAGCGAGTCCCATTGACTCAGATACACACTGGTCGTGGGGATCGACTTGGGAGAAAGGTCAGAGAGAGTCCCTTGACTCAGATAAACACTGGTCCTGGGGATAGACTGGGGAGCAAGATTAGAGAGAGTCCCATTTTCTCAGATACACACTGGTCCTGGGGATAGACTGGGGAGAAAGGTCAGAGAGAGTCCCATTGACTCAGATAAACATTGGTCCTGGGGATACACTGGGGAGAAAGGTCAGAGAGTGTCCAATTGACTTAGATACACACAGGTCCTGGGGATCGACTGGGTAGAAAGGTCAGAGAGAGTCCCATTGACTCAGATACACACTGGTCCTGGGGATGGACTGGGGAGAAAGGTCAGAGCGAGTCCCATTGACTCAGATACACACTGGTCGTGGGGATCGACTTGGGAGAAAGGTCAGAGAGAGTCCCTTGACTCAGATAAACACTGGTCCTGGGGATAGACTGGGGAGCAAGATTAGAGAGAGTCCCATTTTCTCAGATACACACTGGTCCTGGGGATAGACTGGGGAGAAAGGTCAGAGAGAGTCCCATTGACTCAGATAAACATTGGTCCTGGGGATAGACTGGGGAGAAAGGTCAGAGAGTGTCCAATTGACTTAGATACACACAGGTCCTGGGGATCGACTGGGTAGAAAGGTCAGAGAGAGTCCCATTGACTCAGATACACACTGGTCCTGGGGATAGACTGGGGAGAAAGGTCAGATGGAGACCCACTGACTCAGATACACACTGGTCCTGGGGATAGACTGGGGAGAAAGATCAGAGAGTGTCCCATTGACTCAGATACAAACTGGTCCTGGGGATAGACTGGGGAGAAAGGTCAGAGAGTTCCATTGACTCAGATAAACACTGGTCCAGGGGAGAGACTGGGGTGAAAGATCAGAGAGTGTCCCATTGACTCAGATAAATACTGGTCCTGGGGATAGACTGGGGAGAAAGATCAGAGAGAGTTCCTTTGACTCAGATACACGCAGCACCTGGGGTTAGACTGGGGAGAAAGATCAGAGAGAGTCCCATTGACTCAGATAAAAACTGGTCCTGGGGGATTGGGGAGAAAGGTCAGAGAGAGTTCCATTGACTCAGATACAAACTGGTCCTGGGGATAGACTGGGGAGAAAGGTGAGAGAGTGTCCCATTGACTCAGATACACACTGGTCCTGGGGATAGAATGGGGAGAAAGGTCAGAGAGAGTCCCATTGACTCAGATACACACTGGTCCTGGGGATAGACTGGGGAGAAAGGTCAGAGAGTCCCATTGACTCAGAAACACACTGGTCCTGGGGATAGACTGTGGAGAAAGGTCAGAGAGTCCCATTGACTCAGATACACACTGGTCCTGGGGATAGACTGGGGAGAAAGATCAGAGAGAATCCCATTGACTCAGATACACACTGGTCCTGGGGATAGACTGGGGAGAAAGTTCAGAGAGTGTCCCATTGACTCGGATACACACTGGTCCTGGGGATCGACTGGGGAGAAAGGTCAGAGAGTGTCCCATTGACTCAGATACACACTGGTCCTGGGGATAGACTGGGGAGAAAGGTCAGAGACTGTCCCATTGACTCAGATACACACTGGTCCAGGTGATAGACTGGGGAGAAAGGTCAGAGAGTGTCCCATTGACTCAGATACACACTGGTCCTGGGGATAGACTCGGGAGAAATGTCAGAGAGAGTCCCATTGACTCAGATAAACACTGGTCCTGGGGATAGACTGGGGAGAAAGGTCAGGGAGTTCCATTGACTCAGATAAACGCTGCTCCTGGGGTTAGACTGGGGAGAAAGATCAGAGAGTGTCCCATTGACTCAGATAAATACTGGTACTGGGGATAGACTGGGGAGAAAGGTCAGAGAGAGTCCCATTGACTCAGATACACACTGGTCCTGGGGATAGACTGGGGAGAAAGATCAGAGAGTGTCCCATTGACTCAGATAAACACTGGTCCTGGGGATAGAATGGGGAGAAAGGTCAGAGAGAGCCCCATTGACTCAGATACAAACTGGTCCTGGGGATAGACTGGGGAGAAAAGTCAGAGAGAGTCCCATTGACACAGATACACACTGGTCCTGGGGATAAACTGGGGAGAAAGGTCAGAGAGTGTCCCATTGACTCAGATACACACTGGTCCTGGGGATAGACTGTGGAGAAAGGTCAGAGAGTCCCATTGACTCAGATACACACTGGTCCTGGGGATAGACTGGGGAGAAAGTTCAGTGAGAATCCCATTGACTCAGATACACACTGGTCCTGGGGATAGACTGGGGAGAAAGGTCAGAGAGTCCCATTGACTCAGATAAACACTGGTCCTGGGGATAGAATGGGGAGAAAGGTCAGAGAGAGCCCCATTGACTCAGATACAAACTGGTCCTGGGGATAGACTGGGGAGGAAAGTCAGAGAGAGTCCTATTGACACAGATACACACTGGTCCTGGGGATAGACTGGGGAGAAATGTCAGAGAGTGTCCCATTGACTCAGATACACACTGGCCCTGGGGATAGCCTGTGGAGAAAAGTCAGAGAGTCCCATTGACTCAGATACACACTGGTCCTGGGGCTAGACTGGGGAGAAAGGTCAGTGAGAATCCCATTGACTCAGATACACACTGGTCCTGGGGATAGACTGGGGAGAAAGGTCAGAGAGTCCCATTGACTCAGATAAACACTGGTCCTGGGGATAAACTGGGGAGAAAGGTCAGAGAGAGTTCCATTGACTCAGATACGCGCTGCTCCTGGGGTTAGACTGGGGAGAAAGATCAGAGAGAGTCCCATTGACTCAGATAAAAACTGGTCCTGGGGGACTGGGGAGAAAGGTCAGAGAGAATCCCATTGACTCAGATACACACTGGTCCTGGGGATAGACTGGGGAGAAAGGTCAGAGAGTCCCATTAACTCAGATACAAACTGGTCCTGGGGATAGACTGGGGAGAAAGTTCAGAGAGAGTCCCATTGACTCAGATACACACTGGTCCTGGGGATAGACTGGGGAGAAAGGTCAGAGAGAGTCCCATTGACTCAGATACACACTGGTCCTGGGGAGAGACTGGGGAGAAAGGTCAGAGAGAGTCCCATTGACTCAGATACAAACTGGTCCTGGGGTTAGACTGGGGAGAAAGATCAGAGAGAGTCCCATTGACTCAGATACAGACTGGTCCTGGGGATAGACTGGGGAGAAAGGTCAGAGAGAGTTTCATTGACTCAGATACATACTGGTCCTGGGGATCTGGGGAGAAAGGTCAGAGAGAGTCCCATTGACTCAGATACAAACTGGTCCTGGGGATAGACTGGAGAGAAAGGTCAGAGAGAGTCCCATTGACTCAGATAAACACTGGTCCTGGGGGTAGACTGGGGAGAAAGGTCAGAGAGTCCCATTGACTCAGATACACACTGGTCCTGCGGATAGACTGGGGAGAAAGGTCAGAGAGAGTCCCATTGACTTAGATGAACACTGGTCCTGGGGATAGACTAGGGAGAAAAGTCAGAGACTGTCCCATTGACTCAGATACACACTGGTCCAGGTGATAGACTGGGGAGAAAGGTCAGAGAGTGTCCCATTGACTCAGATACACACTGGTCCTGGGGATAGACTAGGGAGAAATGTCAGAGAGAGTCCCATTGACTCAGATAAACACTGGTCCTGGGGATAGACTGGGGAGAACGGTCAGAGAGTTCCATTGACTCAGATAAACGCTGCTCCTGGGGTTAGACTGGGGAGAAAGATCAGAGAGTGTCCCATTGACTCAGATAAATACTGGTACTGGGGATAGACTGGGGAGAAAGGTCAGAGAGAGTCCCATTGACTCAGATACACACTGGTCCTGGGGATAGACTGGGGAGAAAGGTCAGAGAGAGGCCCATTGACTCAGATACACACTGGTCCTGGGGAGAGACTGGGGAGAAACGTCAGAGAGAGTCCCATTGACTCAGATACAAACTGGTCCTGGGGATAAACTGGGGAGAAAGGTCAGAGAGTGTCCCATTGACTCAGATACACACTGGTCCTGGGGACAGACTGGGGAGAAAGGTCAGAGAGAGTCCCATTGACTCAGATACATACTGGTCCTGGGGATCTGGGGAGAAAGGTCAGAGAGAGTCCCATTGATTCAGATACAAACTGGTCCTGGGGATAGACTGGGGAGAAAGGTCAGAGAGAGTCCCATTGACTCAGATACACACTGGTCCTGGGGATGGACTGGAGGGAAAGGTCAGAGAGAGTCCCATTGACTCAGATAGACACTGGTCCTGCGGGACTGGGGAGAAAGGTCAGAGAGAGTCCCATTGACTCATATACACACTGGTCCTGGGGATAGACTGGGGAGAAAGGTCAGTGAGGGTCACATTGACTCAGATACACACTGGTCCTGGGGATAGACTGGGGAGAAAGGACAGAGAGAGTCCCATTGACTCAGATACACACTGGTCCTGGGGATAGACTAGGGAGAAAAGTCAGAGACTGTCCCATTGACTCAGATACACACTGGTCCTGGTGATAGACTGGGGAGAAAAGTCAGAGAGTGTCCCATTGACTCAGATACACACTGGTCCTGGGGATAGACTGGGGAGAAATGTCAGAGAGAGTCCCATTGGCTCAGATAAACACTGGTCCTGGGGATAGACTGGGGAGAAAGGTCAGAGAATTGCATTGACTCAGATAAACGCTGCTCCTGGGGTTAGACTGGGGAGAAAGATCAGAGAGTGTCCCATTGACTCAGATAAATACTGGTACTGGGGATAGACTGGGGAGAAAGGTCAGAGAGAGTCCCATTGACTCAGATACACACTGGTCCTGGGGATAGACTGGGGAGAAAGATCAGAGAGTGTCCCATTGACTCAGAGAAACACTGGTCCTGGGGATAGAATGGGGAGAAAGGTCAGAGAGAGCCCCATTGACTCAGATACACACTGGTCCTGGGGATAGACAGGGGAGAAAGGTCAGTGAGAATCCCATTGACTCAGATACACACTGGTCCTGGGGATAGACTGGGGAGAAAGGTCAGAGAGTCCCATTGACTCAGATAAATACTGGTCCTGGGGATAAACTGGGGAGAAAGGTCAGAGAGAGTTCCATTGACTAAGATACGCGCTGCTCCTGGGGTTAGACTGGGGAGAAAGATCAGAGAGAGTCCCATTGACTCAGATAAAAACTGGTCCTGGGGGACAGGGGAGAAAGGTCAGAGAGAATCCCATTGACTCAGATACACACTGTTCCTGGGGATAGACTGGGGAGAAAGGTCAGAGAGTCCCATTAACTCAGATACAAATTGGTCCTGGGGATAGACTGGGGAGAAAGTTCAGAGAGAGTCCCATTGACTCAGATACACACTGGTCCTGGGGATAGACTGGGGAGAAAGGTCAGAGAGAGTCCCATTGACTCAGATACACACTGGTCCTGGGGAGAGACTGGGGAGAAAGGTCAGAGTGAGTCCCATTGACTCAGATACAAACTGGTCCTGGGGATAAACTGGGGAGAAAGGTCAGAGAGTGTCCCATTGACTCAGATACACACTGGTCCTGGGGATAGACTGGGGAGAAAGGTCAGAGAGAGTCCCATTGACTCAGATACATACTGGTCCTGGGGATCTGGGGAGAAAGGTCAGAGAGAGTTCCATTGACTCAGATACAAACTGGTCCTGGGGATAGACTGGGGAGAAAGGTCAGAGAGAGTCCCATTGACTCAGATAAACACTGGTCCTGGGGGTAGACTGGGGAGAAAGGTCAGAGAGTCCCATTGACTCAGATACACACTGGTCCTGCGGATAGACTGGGGAGAAAGTTCAGAGAGAGTCCCATTGACTCAGATGAACACTGGTCCTGGGGATAGACTAGGGAGAAAAGTCAGAGACTGTCCCATTGACTCAGATACACACTGGTCCAGGTGATAGACTGGGGAGAAAGGTCAGAGAGTGTCCCATTGACTCAGATACACACTGGTCCTGGGGATAGACTAGGGAGAAATGTCAGAGAGAGTCCCATTGACTCAGATAAACACTGGTCCTGGGGATAGACTGGGGAGAAAGGTCAGAGAGTTCCATTGACTCAGATAAACGCTGCTCCTGGGGTTAGACTGGGGAGAAAGATCAGAGAGTGTCCCATTGACTCAGATAAATACTGGTACTGGGGATAGACTGTGGAGAAAGGTCAGAGAGGCCCATTGACTCAGATACACACTGGTGCTGGGGATAGACTGGGGAGAAAGGTCAGTGAGAATCCCATTGACTCAGATACACACTGGTCCTGGGGATAGACTGGGGAGAAAGGTCAGAGAGTCCCATTGACTCAGATAAACACTGGTCCTGGGGATAAACTGGGGAGAAAGGTCAGAGAGAGTTCCATTGACTCAGATACGCGCTGCTCCTGGGGTTAGACTGGGGAGAAAGATTAGAGAGAGTCCCATTGACTCAGATAAAAACTGGTCCTGGGGGACTGGGGAGAAAGGTCAGAGAGAATCCCATTGACTCAGATACACACTGGTCCTGGGGATAGACTGGAGAGAAAGGTCAGAGAGAGTCCCATTGACTCAGATACACACTGGTCCTGGGGAGAGACTGGGGAGAAATGTCAGAGAGAGTCCCATTGACTCAGCTACAAACTGGTCCTGGGGATAAACTGGGGAGAAAGGTCAGAGAGTGTCCCATTGACTCAGATACACACTGGTCCTGGGGATAGACTGGGGAGAAAGGTCAGAGAGAGTCCCATTGACTCAGATACATACTGGTCCTGGGGATCTGGGGAGAAATGTCAGAGAGAGTCCCATTGACTCAGATACAAACTGGTCCTGGGGATAGACTGGGGAGAAAGGTCAGAGAGAGTCCCATTGACTCAGATAAACACTGGTCCTGGGAGTAGACTGGGGAGAAATGTCAGAGAGAGTCCCATTGACTCAGATACACACTGGTCCTGGGGATAGACTGGGGAGAAAGGTCAGAGAGAGTCCCATTGACTCAGATACACACTGGTCCTGGGCATAGACTGGGGAGAAAGGTCAGAGAGAGTCCCATTGACTCAGATAAACACTGGTCCTGGGGATAGACTGGGGAAAAAGGTCAGAGAGAGTCCCATTGACTCAGATAAACACTGGTCCTGGGGATAGACTGGGGAGAAAGGTCAGAGAGAGTCCCATTGACTCAGATACACACTGGTCCTGGGGTTAGACTGGGGAGAAATATCAGAGAGCGTCCCATTGACTCAGATAAACACTGGTCCTGGGGATAGACTGGGGAGAAAGGTCAGTGAGTGTTCTGTTGACTCAGATACACACTGGTACTGGGGATAGACTGGGGAGAAAGGTCAGAGAGTGTCCCATTGACTCAGATAAACACTGGTCCTGGGGATGGACTGGGGAGAAAGGTCAGAGAGTGTCTCATTGACTCAGATACACACTGGTCCTGGGGATAGACTGGGGAGAAAGGTCAGAGAGTGTCCAATTGACTTAGATACACACAGGTCCTGGGGATCGACTGGGTAGAAAGGTCAGAGAGAGTCCCATTGACTCAGATACACACTGGTCCTGGGGATAGACTGGGGAGAAAGGTCAGATGGAGTCCCATTGACTCAGATACACACTGGTCCTGCGGATAGACTGGGGAGAAAGATCAGAGAGTGTCCCATTGACTCAGATACAAACTGGTCCTGGGGATAGACTGGGGAGAAAGGTCAGAGAGTTCCATTGACTCAGATAAACACTGGTCCAGGGGAGAGACTGGGGTGAAAGATCAGAGAGTGTCCCATTGACTCAGATAAATACTGGTCCTGGGGATAGACTGGATAGAAAGGTCAGAGAGAGTTCCTTTGACTCAGATACACGCAGCACCTGGGGTTAGACTGGGGAGAAAGATCAGAGAGAGTCCCATTGACTCAGATAAAAACTGGTCCTGGGGGATTGGGGAGAAAGGTCAGAGAGAGTTCCATTGACTCAGATACAAACTGGTCCTGGGGATAGAATGGGGAGAAAGGTCAGAGAGAGTCCCATTGACTCAGATACACACTGGTCCTGGGGATAGACTGGGGAGAAAGGTCAGAGAGTCCCATTGACTCAGATACACACTGGTCCTGGGGATAGACTGTGGAGAAAGGTCAGAGAGTCCCATTGACTCAGATACACACTGGTCCTGGGGATAGACTGGGGAGAAAGATCAGAGAGAATCCCATTGACTCAGATACACACTGGTCCTGGGGATAGACTGGGGAGAAAGTTCAGAGAGTGTCCCATTGACTCGGATACACACTGGTCCTGGGGATCGACTGGGGAGAAAGGTCAGAGAGTGTCCCATTGACTCAGATACACACTGGTCCTGGGGATAGACTGGGGAGAAAGGTCAGAGACTGTCCCATTGACTCAGATACACACTGGTCCAGGTGATAGACTGGGGAGAAAGGTCAGAGAGTGTCCCATTGACTCAGATACACACTGGTCCTGGGGATAGACTCGGGAGAAATGTCAGAGAGAGTCCCATTGACTCAGATAAACACTGGTCCTGGGGATAGACTGGGGAGAAAGGTCAGGGAGTTCCATTGACTCAGATAAACGCTGCTCCTGGGGTTAGACTGGGGAGTAAGATCAGAGAGTGTCCCATTGACTCAGATAAATACTGGTACTGGGGATAGACTGGGGAGAAAGGTCAGAGAGAGTCCCATTGACTCAGATACACACTGGTCCTGGGGATAGACTGGGGAGAAAGATCAGAGAGTGTCCCATTGACTCAGATAAACACTGGTCCTGGGGATAGAATGGGGAGAAAGGTCAGAGAGAGCCCCATTGACTCAGATACAAACTGGTCCTGGGGATAGACTGGGGAGAAAAGACAGAGAGAGTCCCATTGACACAGATACACACTGGTCCTGGGGATAAACTGCGGAGAAAGGTCAGAGAGTGTCCCATTGACTCAGATACACACTGGTCCTGGGGATAGACTGTGGAGAAAGGTCAGAGAGTCCCATTGACTCAGATACACACTGGTCCTGGGGATAGACTGGGGAGAAAGTTCAGTGAGAATCCCATTGACTCAGATACACACTGGTCCTGGGGATAGACTGGGGAGAAAGGTCAGAGAGTTCCATTGACTCAGATAAACACTGGTCCAGGGGAGAGACTGGGGTGAAAGATCAGAGAGTGTCCCATTGACTCAGATAAATACTGGTCCTGGGGATAGACTGGATAGAAAGGTCAGAGAGAGTTCCTTTGACTCAGATACACGCAGCACCTGGGGTTAGACTGGGGAGAAAGATCAGAGAGAGTCCCATTGACTCAGATAAAAACTGGTCCTGGGGGATTGGGGAGAAAGGTCAGAGAGAGTTCCATTGACTCAGATACAAACTGGTCCTGGGGATAGAATGGGGAGAAAGGTCAGAGAGAGTCCCATTGACTCAGATACACACTGGTCCTGGGGATAGACTGGGGAGAAAGGTCAGAGAGTCCCATTGACTCAGATACACACTGGTCCTGGGGATAGACTGTGGAGAAAGGTCAGAGAGTCCCATTGACTCAGATACACACTGGTCCTGGGGATAGACTGGGGAGAAAGATTAGAGAGAATCCCATTGACTCAGATACACACTGGTCCTGGGGATAGACTGGGGAGAAAGTTCAGAGAGTGTCCCATTGACTCGGATACACACTGGTCCTGGGGATCGACTGGGGAGAAAGGTCAGAGAGTGTCCCATTGACTCAGATACACACTGGTCCTGGGGATAGACTGGGGAGAAAGGTCAGAGACTGTCCCATTGACTCAGATACACACTGGTCCAGGTGATAGACTGGGGAGAAAGGTCAGAGAGTGTCCCATTGACTCAGATACACACTGGTCCTGGGGATAGACTCGGGAGAAATGTCAGAGAGAGTCCCATTGACTCAGATAAACACTGGTCCTGGGGATAGACTGGGGAGAAAGGTCAGGGAGTTCCATTGACTCAGATAAACGCTGCTCCTGGGGTTAGACTGGGGAGTAAGATCAGAGAGTGTCCCATTGACTCAGATAAATACTGGTACTGGGGATAGACTGGGGAGAAAGGTCAGAGAGAGTCCCATTGACTCAGATACACACTGGTCCTGGGGATAGACTGGGGAGAAAGATCAGAGAGTGTCCCATTGACTCAGATAAACACTGGTCCTGGGGATAGAATGGGGAGAAAGGTCAGAGAGAGCCCCATTGACTCAGATACAAACTGGTCCTGGGGATAGACTGGGGAGAAAAGACAGAGAGAGTCCCATTGACACAGATACACACTGGTCCTGGGGATAAACTGCGGAGAAAGGTCAGAGAGTGTCCCATTGACTCAGATACACACTGGTCCTGGGGATAGACTGTGGAGAAAGGTCAGAGAGTCCCATTGACTCAGATACACACTGGTCCTGGGGATAGACTGGGGAGAAAGTTCAGTGAGAATCCCATTGACTCAGATACACACTGGTCCTGGGGATAGACTGGGGAGAAAGGTCAGAGAGTCCCATTGACTCAGATAAACACTGGTCCTGGGGATAGAATGGGGAGAAAGGTCAGAGAGAGCCCCATTGACTCAGATACAAACTGGTCCTGGGGATAGACTGGGGAGAAAAGTCAGAGAGAGTCCTATTGACACAGATACACACTGGTCCTGGGGATAGACTGGGGAGAAAGGTCAGAGAGTGTCCCATTGACTCAGATACACACTGGTCCTGGGGATAGACTGTGGAGAAAAGTCAGAGAGTCCCATTGACTCAGATACACACTGGTCCCGGGGCTAGACTGGGGAGAAAGGTCAGTGAGAATCCCATTGACTCAGATACACACTGGTCCTGGGGATAGACTGGGGAGAAAGGTCAGAGAGTCCCATTGACTCAGATAAACACTGGTCCTGGGGATAAACTGGGGAGAAAGGTCAGAGAGAGTTCCATTGACTCAGATACGCGCTGCTCCTGGGGTTAGACTGGGGAGAAAGATCAGAGAGAGTCCCATTGACTCAGATAAAAACTGGTCCTGGGGGACTGGGGAGAAAGGTCTGAGAGAATCCCATTGACTCAGATACACACTGGTCCTGGGGATAGACTGGGGAGAAAGGTCAGAGAGTCCCATTAACTCAGATACAAACTGGTCCTGGGGATAGACTGGGGAGAAAGTTCAGAGAGAGTCCCATTGACTCAGATACAAACTGGTCCTGGGGATAGACTGGGGAGAAAAGTCAGAGAGAGTCCTATTGACACAGATACACACTGGTCCTGGGGATAGACTGGGGAGAAAGGTCAGAGAGTGTCCCATTGACTCAGATACACACTGGTCCTGGGGATAGACTGTGGAGAAAAGTCAGAGAGTTCCATTGACTCAGATACACACTGGTCCTGGGGCTAGACTGGGGAGAAAGGTCAGTGAGAATCCCATTGACTCAGATACACACTGGTCCTGGGGATAGACTGGGGAGAAAGGTCAGAGAGTCCCATTGACTCAGATAAACACTGGTCCTGGGGATAAACTGGGGAGAAAGGTCAGAGAGAGTTCCATTGACTCAGATACGCGCTGCTCCTGGGGTTAGACTGGGGAGAAAGATCAGAGAGAGTCCCATTGACTCAGATAAAAACTGGTCCTGGGGGACTGGGGAGAAAGGTCTGAGAGAATCCCATTGACTCAGATACACACTGGTCCTGGGGATAGACTGGGGAGAAAGGTCAGAGAGTCCCATTAACTCAGATACAAACTGGTCCTGGGGATAGACTGGGGAGAAAGTTCAGAGAGAGTCCCATTGACTCAGATACACACTGGTCCTGGGGATAGACTGGGGAGAAAGGTCAGAGAGAGTCCCATTGACTCAGATACAAACTGGTCCTGGGGAGAGACTGGGGAGAAAGGTCAGAGAGAGTCCCATTGACTCAGATACAAACTGGTCCTGGGGTTAGACTGGGGAGAAAGATCAGAGAGAGTCCCATTGACTCAGATACACACTGGTCCTGGGGATAGACTGGGGAGAAAGGTCAGAGAGAGTTTCATTGACTCAGATACATACTGGTCCTGGGGATCTGGGGAGAAAGGTCAGAGAGAGTCCCATTGACTCAGATACAAACTGGTCCTGGGGATAGACTGGGGAGAAAGGTCAGAGAGAGTCCCATTGACTCAGATAAACACTGGTCCTGGGGGTAGACTGGGGAGAAAGGTCAGAGAGTCCCATTGACTCAGATACACACTGGTCCTGCGGATAGACTGGGGAGAAAGGTCAGAGAGAGTCCCATTGACTTAGATGAACACTGGTCCTGGGGATAGACTAGGGAGAAAAGTCAGAGACTGTCCCATTGACTCAGATACACACTGGTCCAGGTGATAGACTGGGGAGAAAGGTCAGAGAGTGTCCCATTGACTCAGATACACACTGGTCCTGGGGATAGACTAGGGAGAAATGTCAGAGAGAGTCCCATTGACTCAGATAAACACTGGTCCTGGGGATAGACTGGGGAGAACGGTCAGAGAGTTCCATTGACTCAGATAAACGCTGCTCCTGGGGTTAGACTGGGGAGAAAGATCAGAGAGTGTCCCATTGAATCAGATAAATACTGGTACTGGGGATAGACTGGGGAGAAAGGTCAGAGAGAGTCCCATTGACTCAGATACACACTGGTCCTGGGGATAGACTGGGGAGAAAGGTCAGAGAGAGGCCCATTGACTCAGATACACACTGGTCCTGGGGAGAGACTGGGGAGAAACGTCAGAGAGAGTCCCATTGACTCAGATACAAACTGGTCCTGGGGATAAACTGGGGAGAAAGGTCAGAGAGTGTCCCATTGACTCAGATACACACTGGTCCTGGGGACAGACTGGGGAGAAAGGTCAGAGAGAGTCCCATTGACTCAGATACATACTGGTCCTGGGGATCTGGGGAGAAAGGTCAGAGAGAGTCCCATTGATTCAGATACACACTGGTCCTGGGGATAGACTGGGGAGAAAGGTCAGAGAGAGTCCCATTGACTCAGATACACACTGGTCCTGGGGATGGACTGGAGGGAAAGGTCAGAGAGAGTCCCATTGACTCAGATAGACACTGGTCCTGGGGGACTGGGGAGAAAGGTCAGAGAGAGTCCCATTGACTCATATACACACTGGTCCTGGGGATAGACTGGGGAGAAAAGTCAGTGAGGGTCACATTGACTCAGATACACACTGGTCCTGGGGATAGACTGGGGAGAAAGGTCAGAGAGAGTCCCATTGACTCAGATACACACTGGTCCTGGGGATAGACTAGGGAGAAAAGTCAGAGACTGTCCCATTGACTCAGATACACACTGGTCCTGGTGATAGACTGGGGAGAAAAGTCAGAGAGTGTCCCATTGACTCAGATACACACTGGTCCTGGGGATAGACTGGGGAGAAATGTCAGAGAGAGTCCCATTGACTCAGATAAACACTGGTCCTGGGGATAGACTGGGGAGAAAGGTCAGAGAATTCCATTGACTCAGATAAACGCTGCTCCTGGGGTTAGACTGGGGAGAAAGATCAGAGAGTGTCCCATTGACTCAGATAAATACTGGTACTGGGGATAGACTGGGGAGAAAGGTCAGAGAGAGTCCCATTGACTCAGATACACACTGGTCCTGGGGATAGACTGGGGAGAAAGATCAGAGAGTGTCCCATTGACTCAGAGAAACACTGGTCCTGGGGATAGAATGGGGAGAAAGGTCAGAGAGAGCCCCATTGACTCAGATACACACTGGTCCTGGGGATAGACTGGGGAGAAAGGTCAGTGAGAATCCCAATGACTCAGATACACACTGGTCCTGGGGATAGACTGGGGAGAAAGGTCAGAGAGTCCCATTGACTCAGATAAATACTGGTCCTGGGGATAAACTGGGGAGAAAGGTCAGAGTGAGTTCCATTGACTAAGATACGCGCTGCTCCTGGGGTTAGACTGGGGAGAAAGATCAGAGAGAGTCCCATTGACTCAGATAAAAACTGGTCCTGGGGGACAGGGGAGAAAGGTCAGAGAGAATCCCATTGACTCAGATACACACTGTTCCTGGGGATAGACTGGGGAGAAAGGTCAGAGAGTCCCATTAACTCAGATACAAATTGGTCCTGGGGATAGACTGGGGAGAAAGTTCAGAGAGAGTCCCATTGACTCAGATACACACTGGTCCTGGGGATAGACTGGGGAGAAAGGTCAGAGAGAGTCCCATTGACTCAGATACACACTGGTCCTGGGGAGAGACTTGGGAGAAAGGTCAGAGAGAGTCCCATTGACTCAGATACAAACTGGTCCTGGGGATAAACTGGGGAGAAAGGTCAGAGAGTGTCCCATTGACTCAGATACACACTGGTCCTGGGGATAGACTGGGGAGAAAGGTCAGAGAGAGTCCCATTGACTCAGATACATACTGGTCCTGGGGATCTGGGGAGAAAGGTCAGAGCGAGTTCCATTGACTCAGATACAAACTGGTCCTGGGGATAGACTGGGGAGAAAGGTCAGAGAGAGTCCCATTGACTCAGATAAACACTGGTCCTGGGGGTAGACTGGGGAGAAAGGTCAGAGAGTCCCATTGACTCAGATACACACTGGTCCTGCGGATAGACTGGGGAGAAAGTTCAGAGAGAGTCCCATTGACTCAGATGAACACTGGTCCTGGGGATAGACTAGGGAGAAAAGTCAGAGACTGTCCCATTGACTCAGATACACACTGGTCCAGGTGATAGACTGGGGAGAAAGGTCAGAGAGTGTCCCATTGACTCAGATACACACTGGTCCTGGGGATAGACTAGGGAGAAATGTCAGAGAGAGTCCCATTGACTCAGATAAACACTGGTCCTGGGGATAGACTGGGGAGAAAGGTCAGAGAGTTCCATTAACTCAGATAAACGCTGCTCCTGGGGTTAGACTGGGGAGAAAGATCAGAGAGTGTCCCATTGACTCAGATAAATACTGGTACTGGGGATAGACTGGGGAGAAAGGTCAGAGAGAGTCCCATTGACTCAGATACACACTGGTCCTGGGGATAGACTGGGAGAAAGATCAGAGAGTGTCCCATTGACTCAGATAAACACTGGTCCTGGGGATAGAATGGGGAGAAAGGTCAGAGAGAGCCCCATTGACTCAGATACAAACTGGTCCTGGGGATAGACTGGGGAGAAAAGTCAGAGAGAGTCCCATTGACACAGATACACACTGGTCCTGGGGATAGACTGGGGAGAAAGGTCAGAGAGTGTCCCATTGACTCAGATGCACACTGGTCCTGGGGATAGACTGTGGAGAAAGGTCAGAGAGGCCCATTGACTCAGATACACACTGGTCCTGGGGATAGACTGGGGAGAAAGGTCAGTGAGAATCCCATTGACTCAGATACACACTGGTCCTGGGGATAGACTGGGGAGAAAGGTCAGAGAGTCCCATTGACTCAGATAAACACTGGTCCTGGGGATAAACTGGGGAGAAAGGTCAGAGAGAGTTCCATTGACTCAGATACGCGCTGCTCCTGGGGTTAGACTGGAGAAAAAGGTCAGAGAGAGTCCCATTGACTCAGATACACACTGGTCCTGGGGAGAGACTGGGGAGAAATGTCAGAGAGAGTCCCATTGACTCAGCTACAAACTGGTCCTGGGGATAAACTGGGGAGAAAGGTCAGAGAGCGTCCCATTGAATCAGATACACACTGGTCCTGGGGATAGACTGTGGAGAAAGGTCAGAGAGAGTCCCATTGACTCAGATACATACTGGTCCTGGGGATCTGGGGAGAAATGTCAGAGAGAGTCCCATTGACTCAGATACAAACTGGTCCTGGGGATAGACTGGGGAGAAAGGTCAGAGAGAGTCCCATTGACTCAGATAAACACTGGTCCTGGGAGTAGACTGGGGAGAAATGTCAGAGAGAGTCCCATTGACTCAGATACACACTGGTCCTGGGGATAGACTGGGGAGAAAGGTCAGAGAGAGTCCCATTGACTCAGATACACACTGGTCCTGGGCATAGACTGGGGAGAAAGGTCAGAGAGAGTCCCATTGACTCAGATAAACACTGGTCCTGGGGATAGACTGGGGAGAAAGGTCAGAGAGAGTCCCATTGACTCAGATAAACACTGGTCCTGGGGATGGACTGGGGAGAAAGGTCAGAGAGTGTCTCATTGACTCAGATACACACTGGTCCTGGGGATAGACTGGGGAGAAAGGTCAGAGAGTGTCCCATTGACTCAGATACACATTGGTCCTGGGGATAGACTGGGGAGAAAGATCAGAGAGTGTTCTGTTGACTCAGATACACACTCGTCCTGGGGATAGACTGGGGAGAAAGGTCAGAGAGAGTCCCATTGACTCAGATAAACACTGGTCCTGGGGATGGACTGAGGGGAATGGTCAGAGAGAGTCCCATTGACTCAGATGCACACTGGTCCTGGGGATAGACTGGGGAGAAAGGTCAGAGAGTGTCCCATTGACTCAGATACACACTGGTCCTGGGGATGGACTGGGGAGAAAGGTCAGAGCGAGTCCCATTGACTCAGATACACACTGGTCGTGGGGATCGACTTGGGAGAAAGGTCAGAGAGAGTCCCTTGACTCAGATAAACACTGGTCCTGGGGATAGACAGGGGAGAAAGATTAGAGAGAGTCCCATTTTCTCAGATACACACTGGTCCTGGGGATAGACTGGGGAGAAAGGTCAGAGAGAGTCCCATTGACTCAGATAAACATTTGTCCTGGGGATAGACTGGGGAGAAAGGTCAGAGAGTGTCCAATTGACTTAGATACACACAGGTCCTGGGGATCGACTGGGTAGAAAGGTCAGAGAGAGTCCCATTGACTCAGATACACACTGGTCCTGGGGATAGACTGGGGAGAAAGGTCAGAGAGAGTCCCATTGACTCAGATAAACCCTGGTCCAGGCGAGAGACTGGGGTGAAAGATCAGAGAGTGTCCCATTGACTCAGATAAATACTGGTCCTGGGGATAGAATGGGGAGAAAGGTCAGAGAGAGCCCCATTGACTCAGATACAAACTGGTCCTGGGGATAGACTGGGGAGAAAAGTCAGAGAGAGTCCCATTGACACAGATACACACTGGTCCTGGGGATAGACTGGGGAGAAAGGTCAGAGAGTGTCCCATTGACTCAGATACACACTGGTCCTGGGGATAGACTGTGGAGAAAGGTCAGAGAGGCCCATTGACTCAGATACACACTGGTCCTGGGGATAGACTGGGGAGAAAGGTCAGTGAGAATCCCATTGACTCAGATACACACTGGTCCTGGGGATAGACTGGGGAGAAAGGTCAGAGAGTCCCATTGACTCAGATAAACACTGGTCCTGGGGATAAACTGGGGGGAAAGGTCAGAGAGAGTTCCATTGACTCAGATACGCGCTGCTCCTGGGGTTAGACTGGGGAGAAAGATTAGAGAGAGTCCCATTGACTCAGATAAAAACTGGTCCTGGGGGACTGGGGAGAAAGGTCAGAGAGAATCCCATTGACTCAGATACACACTGGTCCTGGGGATAGACTGGAGAGAAAGGTCAGAGAGAGTCCCATTGACTCAGATACACACTGGTCCTGGGGAGAGACTGGGGAGAAATGTCAGAGAGAGTCCCATTGACTCAGCTACAAACTGGTCCTGGGGATAAACTGGGGAGAAAGGTCAGAGAGTGTCCCATTGACTCAGATACACACTGGTCCTGGGGATAGACTGGGGAGAAAGGTCAGAGAGAGGCCCATTGACTCAGATACATACTGGTCCTGGGGATCTGGGGAGAAAGGTCAGAGAGAGTCCCATTGACTCAGATACAAACTGGTCCTGGGGATAGACTGGGGAGAAAGGTCAGAGAGAGTCCCATTGACTCAGATAAACACTGGTCCTGGGAGTAGACTGGGGAGAAATGTCAGAGAGAGTCCCATTGACTCAGATACACACTGGTCCTGGGGATAGACTGGGGAGAAAGGTCAGAGAGAGTCCCATTGACTCAGATACACACTGGTCCTGGGCATAGACTGGGGAGAAAGGTCAGAGAGAGTCCCATTGACTCAGATAAACACTGGTCCTGGGGATAGACTGGGGAGAAAGGTCAGAGAGAGTCCCATTGACTCAGATAAACACTGGTCCTGGGGATAGACTGGGGAGAAAGGTCAGAGAGAGTCCCATTGACTCAGATACACACTGGTCCTGGGGTTAGACTGGGGAGAAATATCAGAGAGCGTCCCATTGACTCAGATAAACACTGGTCCTGGGGATAGACTGGGGAGAAAGGTCAGTGAGTGTTCTATTGACTCAGATACACACTGGTACTGGGGATAGACTGGGGAGAAAGGTCAGAGAGTGTCCCATTGACTCAGATAAACACTGGTCCTGGGGATGGACTGGGGAGAAAGGTCAGAGAGTGTCTCATTGACTCAGATACACACTGGTCCTGGGGATAGACTGGGGAGAAAGGTTAGAGAGTGTCCCATTGACTCAGATACACACTGGTCCTGGGGATAGACTGGGGAGAAAGATCAGAGAGAGTCCCATTGACTCAGATAAACACTGGTCCTGGGGATGGACTGAGGGGAATGGTCAGAGAGAGTCCCATTGACTCAGATGCACACTGGTCCTGGGGAACTGGGGAGAAAAGTCAGAGAGAGTCCCATTTACTCAGATAAACACTGATCCTGGGGATAGACTGGGGAGAAAGGTCAGAGAGAGTCCCATTGACTCAGATAAACACTGGTCCTGGGGATAGACTGGGGAGAAAGGTCACAGAGTGTCCCATTGACTCAGATACACACTGGTCCTGGGGATGGACTGGGGAGAAAGGTCAGAGCGAGTCCCATTGACTCAGATACACACTGGTCGTGGGGATCGACTTGGGAGAAAGGTCAGAGAGAGTCCCTTGACTCAGATAAACACTGGTCCTGGGGATAGACTGGGGAGCAAGATTAGAGAGAGTCCCATTTTCTCAGATACACACTGGTCCTGGGGATAGACTGGTGAGAAAGGTCAGAGAGAGTCCCATTGACTCAGATAAACATTGGTCCTGGGGATAGACTGGGGAGAAAGGTCAGAGAGTGTCCAATTGACTTAGATACACACAAGTCCTGGGGATCGACTGGGTAGAAAGGTCAGAGAGAGTCCCATTGACTCAGATACACACTGGTCCTGGGGATAGACTGGGGAGAAAGGTCAGAGAGAGTCCCATTGACTCAGATACACACTGGTCCTGGGGATAGACTGGGGAGAAAGATCAGAGAGTGTCCCATTGACTCAGATACAAACTGGTCCTGGGGATAGACTGGGGAGAAAGGTCAGAGAGTTCCATTGACTCAGATAAACCCTGGTCCAGGGGAGAGACTGGGGTGAAAGATCAGAGAGTGTCCCATTGACTCAGATAAATACTGGTCCTGGGAATAGACTGGGGAGAAAGGTCAGAGAGAGTTCCTTTGACTCAGATACACGCAGCACCTGGGGTTAGACTGGGGAGAAAGATCAGAGAGAGTCCCATTGACTCAGATTAAATCTGGTGCTGGGGGATTGGGGAGAAAGGTCAGAGAGAGTTCCATTGACTCAGATACACACTGGTCCTGGGGATAGACTGGGGAGAAAGGTCAGAGAGAGTCCCATTGACTCAGATACACACTGGTCCTGGGGATAGACTGGGGAGAAAGGTCAGAGAGTCCCATTGACTCAGATACACACTGGTCCTGGGGATAGACTGTGGAGAAAGGTCAGAGAGTCCCATTGACTCAGATACACACTGGTCCTGGGGATAGACTGGGGAGAAAGATCAGAGAGAATCCCATTGACTCAGATACACACTGGTCCTGGGGATAGACTGGGGAGAAAGGTCAGAGGGTGTCCCATTGACTCGGATACACACTGGTCCTGGGGATCGACTGGGGAGAAAGGTCAGAGAGTGTCCCATTGACTCAGATACACACTGGTCCTGGGGATAGACTGGGGACAAAGGTCAGAGAGAGTCCCTTTGACTCAGATACACACTGGTCCTGGGGATAGACTGGGGAGAAAGGTCAGATAGAGTCCCTTTGACTCAGATACACACTGGTTCTGGGGATAGACTGGGGAGAAAGGTCAGAGTGTCCCATTGACTCAGATAAACACTGGTCCTGGGGATAGACTGGGGAGAAAGGTCAGAGAGTGTCCCATTGACTCAGATAAACACTGGTCCTGGGGATAGACTGGGGAGAAAGTTCAGAGAGAGTCCCATTGACACAGATAAACACTGGTCCTGGGGATAGACTGGGGAGAAAGGTCAGAGAGAGTCCCATTGACTCAGATACACACTGGTCCTGGGGATAGACTGGGGAGAAAGGTCAGAGAGTGTCCCATTGATTCAGATGCACACTGGTCCTGGGGATAGACTGGGGAGAAAGGTCAGAGAGTCCCATTGACTCAGATACACACTGGTCCTGGGGATAGACTGGGGAGAAAGGTCAGAGAGTGTCCCATTGACTCAGATACACACTGGTCCTGGGGATAGACTGGGGAGAAAGGTCAGAGAGTACCATTGACTCAGATAAACACTGGTCCTGGGGATAGACTGGGGAGAAAGGTCAGAGAGTGTCCCATTGATTCAGATGCACACTGGTCCTGGGGATAGACTGGGGAGAAAGGTCAGAGAGTCCCATTGACTCAGATACACACTGGTCCTGGGGATAGACTGGGGAGAAAGGTCAGAGAGTGTCCCATTGACTCAGATACACACTGGTCCTGGGGATAGACTGGGGAGAAAGGTCAGAGAGTCCCATTGACTCAGATACACACTGGTAATGGGGGACTGGGGAGAAAGGTCAGAGAGTGTCCCATTGACTCAGATACACACTGTTCCTGGGGATAGACTAGGGAGAAAGGTCAGAGAGAGTCCCATTGACTCAGATACACACTGGTCCTGGGGATAGACTGGGGAGAATGGTCAGAGAGAGTCCCATTGACTCAGATAAACACTGGTCCTGGGGATAGACTGGGGAGAAAGGTCAGAGAGTGTCCCATTGACTCAGATACACCCTGGTCCTGGGGATGGACTGGGGTGAAATGTCAGAAAGAGTCCCATTGACTCAGATACACACTGGTCCTGGGGATAGAATGGGGAGAAAGGTCAGAGGGAGTCCCATTGACTCAGATGAACAATGGTCCTGGGGATAGACTGGGGAGAAAGGTCAGAGAGTGTCCCATTGACTCAGATAAAGACTGGTCCTGGGGATAGACTGGGGAGAAATGTCAGAGAGTGTCCCATTGACTCAGATGCACACTATTCCTGGGGAAAGACTGGGGAGAAAGGTCAGAGAGAGTCCCATTGACTCAGGTACACACTGGTCCTGGGGATAGACTGGGGAGAAAGGTCAGAGAGTGTCCCATTGACTTAGATACACACTGGTCCTGCGGATAGACTGGGGAGAAAGTCAGAGAGTGTCATATTGACTCAGATACACACTGGTCCTCGGGGTCTGGGGAGAAAGTTCAGAGAGAGTCCCATTGACTCAGATAAATACTGGTCCTGGGGGTCTGGGGAGAAAGGTCAGAGAGAGTCCTATTGACTCAGATACACACTGGGCCTTGGGATAGACTGGGGAGAAATGTCAGAGAGAGTCCCATTGACTCAGATACACACTGGTCCTGGGGATAGACTTGGGAGAAAAGTCAGAGAGTGTCCCATTGACTCAGATACACACTGGTCCTGGGGATAGACTGGGGAGAAAGGTCAGAGAGTGTCCCATTGAATCAGATACACACTGGTCCTGAGAATAGACTGGGGGAAAAGGTCAGAGAGAGTCCCATTGACTCAGATACACACTGGTCCTGGGGATAGACTGGGGAGAAAGGTCAGAGAGTCCCATTGACTCAGATAAACACTGGTCCTGGGGTTGTGGGGAGAAAGATCGGAGAGAGTCCCATTGACTCAGATACACACTGGTCCTGGGGATAGACTGGGGAGAAAGGTCAGAGAGTCCCATTGACTCAGATAAAGACTGGTCCTGGG
Source organism: Pristiophorus japonicus (assembly GCF_044704955.1). Classification (NCBI taxonomy): domain Eukaryota; kingdom Metazoa; phylum Chordata; class Chondrichthyes; family Pristiophoridae; genus Pristiophorus; species Pristiophorus japonicus. Next base: position 203,944 of record NW_027253073.1, on the reverse strand, counting down.
GATAGACTGGGGAGAAAGGTCAGAGAGTCCCATTGACTCAGATAAACACTGGTCCTGGGGGTCTGGGGAGAAAGGTCAGAGAGTGTCCCATTGACTCAGATAAACACTGGTCCTGGGGATAGACTGGGGAGAAAGGCCAGAGAGTGTTCTATTGACTCAGATACACACTGGTCCTGGGGGTAGACTGGGGAGAAAGGTCGGCGAGTGTCCCATTGACTCAGATAAACACTGGTCCTGGGGATAGACTGGGGAGAAAGGTCAGAGAGAGTCCCATTGACTCAGATAAACACTGGTCCTGGGGATGGACTGAGGGGAAAGATCAGAGAGAGTCCCATTGACTCAGATACACACTGGTCCTGGGGGACTGGGGAGAAAGGTCAGAGAGAGTCCCATTGACTCAGATAAACACTGGTCCTGGGGATGGACTGGGGAGAATGGTCAGAGAGAGTCCCATTGACTCAGATAAACATTGGTCCTGGGGATAGACTGGGGAGAAAGGTCAGAGAGTGTCCCATTGACTCAGATACACACTGGTCCTGGGGATAGACTGGGGAGAAATGTCAGAGAGTACCATTGACTCAGATAAACACTGGTCCTGGGGATAGACTGGGGAGAAAGGTCAGAGAGTGTCCCATTGATTCGGATGCACACTGGTCCTGGGGATAGACTGGGGAGAAAGGTCAGAGAGTCCCATTGACTCAGATACACACTGGTACTGGGGGACTGGGGAGAAAGGTCAGAGAGTACCATTGACTCAGATAAACACTGGTCCTGGGGATAGACTGGGGAGAAAGGTCAGAGAGTGTCCCATTGATTCAGATGCACACTGGTCCTGGGGATAGACTGGGGAGAAAGGTCAGAGAGTCCCATTGACTCAGATACACACTGGTCCTGGGGATAGACTGGGGAGAAAGGTCAGAGAGTGTCCCATTGACTCAGATACACACTGGTCCAGGGGATAGACTGGGGAGAAAGGTCAGAGAGTCCCATTGACTCAGATACACACTGGTACTGGGGGACTGGGGAGAAATGTCAGAGAGTGTCCCATTGACTCAGATACACACTGGTCCTGGGGATAGACTGGGGAGAAAGGTCAGAGAGAGTCCTATTGACTCAGATACACACTGGTCCTGGGGATAGACTGTGGAGAAAGGTCAGAGAGAGTCCCATTGACTCAGATAAACACTGGTCCTGGGGATAGACTGGGGAGAAAGGTCAGAGAGAGTCCCATTGACTCAGATAAACACTGGTCCTGGGGATAGACTGGGGAGAAAGGTCAGAGAGAGTCCCATTGACTCAGATACACACTGCTCATTGGGGATAGACTGGGGAGAAAGGTCAGAGAGTGTCCCATTGATTCAGATGCACACTGGTCCTGGGGATAGACTGGGGAGAAAGGTCAGAGAGTCCCATTGACTCAGATACACACTGGTCCTGGGGATAGATTGGGGAGAAAGGTCAGAGAGTGTCCCATTGACTCAGATACACACTGGTCCTGGGGATAGACTGGGAAGAAAGGTCAGAGAGTACCATTGACTCAGATAAACACTGGTCCTGGGGATAGACTGGGGAGAACGGTCAGAGAGTGTCCCATTGATTCAGATGCACACTGGTCCTGGGGATAGACTGGGGAGAAAGGTCAGAGAGTCCCATTGACTCAGATACACACTGGTCCTGGGGATAGACTGGGGAGAAAGTTCAGAGAGTGTCCCATTGACTCAGATACACACTGGTCCTGGGGATAGACTGGGGAGAAAGGTCAGAGAGTCCCATTGACTCACATACACACTGGTAATGGGGGACTGGGGAAAAAGGTCAGAGAGTGTCCCATTGACTCAGATACACACTGTTCCTGGGGATAGACTGGGGAGAAAGGTCAGAGAGAGTCCCATTGACTCAGATACACACTGGTCCTGGGGATAGACTGGGGAGAAAGGTCAGAGAGAGTCCCATTGACTCAGATAAACACTGGTCCTGGGGATAGACTGGGGAGAAATGTCAGAGAGTGTCCCATTGACTCAGATACACCCTTGTCCTGGGGATGGACTGGGGTGAAATGTCAGAAAGAGTCCAATTGACTCATATACACACTGGTCCTGGGGATAGAATGGGGAGAAAGGTCAGAGGGAGTCCCATTGACTCAGATAAACAATGGTCCTGGGGATAGACTGGGGAGAAAGGTCAGAGAGAGTCCCATTGACTCAGATAAACACGGGTCCTGGGGATAGACTGGGGAGAAATGTCAGAGAGTGTCCCATTGACTCAGATGCACACTGGTCCTGGGGAAAGACTGGGGAGAAAGGTCAGAGAGAGTCCCATTTACTCAGGTACACACTGGTCCTGGGGATAGACTGGGGAGAAATGTCAGAGAGTGTCCCATTGACTCAGATGCACACTGGTCCTGGGGAAAGACTGGGGAGAAAGGTCAGAGAGTGTCCCATTGACTCAGATACACACTGGTCCTGGGGATAAACTGGGGAGAAAGGTCAGAGAGTCCCATTGACTCAGATACACACTGGTCCTGGGGATAGACTGGGGAGAAAGTCAGAGAGTGTCATATTGACTCAGATACACACTGGTCCTCGGGGTCTGGGGAGAAAGTTCAGAGAGAGTCCCATTGACTCAGATAAATACTGGTCCTGGGGGTCTGGGGAGAAAGGTCAGAGAGAGTCCTATTGACTCAGATACACACTGGGCCTTGGGATAGACTGGGGAGAAATGTCAGAGAGAATCCCATTGACTCAGATACACACTGGTCTTGGGGATAGACTGGGGAGAAAGGTCAGAGAGTGTCCCATTGAATCAGATACACACTGGTCCTGAGAATATACTGGGGAAAAAGGTCGGAGCGACCCATTGACTCAGATACACACTGGTCATGGGGATAGACTGGGGAGAAAGGTCAGAGAGTCCCATTCACTCAGATAAACACTGGTCCTGGGGGTGTGGGGAGAAAGATCGGAGAGAGTCCCATTGACTCAGATACACACTGGTCCTGGGGATAGACTGGGGAGAAAGGTCAGAGAGTCCCATTGACTCAGATAAACACTGGTCCTGGGGATAGACTGGGGAGAAATGTCAGAGAGAGTCCCATTGACTCAGATACACACTGGTCCTGGGGATAGACTGGGGAGAAAGGTCAGAGAGAGTCCCATTGACTCAGATACACACTGGTCCTGGGGATAGACTGGGGAGAAAGGTCAGAGAGAGTCCCATTGACTCAGATACACTCTGGCCCTGGGGATAGACTGGGGAGAAAGGTCAGAGAGTGTCCCATTGACTCAGATAAACACTGGTCCTGGGGATAGACTGGGGAGAAAGGTCAGAGAGTGTTCAATTGACTCAGATACACACTGGTCCTGGGGATAGACTGGGGAGAAAGGTCAGAGAGTGTTCAATTGACTCAGATACACACTGGTCCTGGGGATAGACTGGGGAGAAAGGTCAGCGAGTGTCCCATTGACTCAGATAAACACTGGTCCTGGGGATAGACTGGGGAGAAAGGTCAGAGAGAGTCCCATTGACTCAGATAAACACTGGTCCTGGGGATGGACTGAGGGGAAAGATCAGAGAGAGTCCCATTGACTCAGATACACACTGGTCCTGGGGGACTGGGGAGAAAGGTCAGAGAGTGTCCCATTGATTCAGATAAACACTGGTCCTGGGGATGGACTGGGGAGAATGGTCAGAGAGAGTCCCATTGACTCAGATAAACATTGGTCCTGGGCATAGACTGGGGAGAAAGGTCAGAGAGTGTCCCATTGAGTCAGATACACACTTGTCCTGGGGATCGACTGGGGAGAAAGGTCAGAGAGAGTCCCATTGACTCAGGTACACACTGGTCGTGGGGATCGACTTGGGAGAAAGGTCAGAGAGAATCCCTTGACTCAGATCAACACTGGTCCTGGGGATAGACTGGGGAGCAAGATCTGAGAGAGTCCCATTGAATCAGATACACACTGGTCCTGGGGATAGACTGGGGAGAAAGGTCAGAGAGTACCATTGACTCAGATAAACACTGGTCCTGGGGTTAGACTGGGGAGAAAGGTCAGAGAGTGTCCCATTGATTCAGATGCACACTGGTCCTGGGGATAGACTGGGGAGAAAGGTCAGAGAGTCCCATTGACTCAGATACACACTGGTACTGGGGTACTGGGGAGAAAGGTCAGAGAGTCCCATTGACTCAGATAAACACTGGTCCTGGGGATAGACTGGGGAGAAAGGTCAGAGAGTCCCATTGACTCAGATACACACTGGTCCTGGGGATAGACTGGGGAGAAAGGTCAGAGAGTGTCCCATTGACTCAGATACACACTGGTCCAGGGGATAGACTGAGGAGAAAGGTCAGAGAGTCCCATTGACTCAGATACACACTGGTACTGGGGGACTGTGGAGAAAGGTCAGAGAGTGTCCCATTGACTCAGATACACACTGGTCCTGGGGATAGACTGGGGAGAAAGGTCAGAGAGAGTCCCATTGACTCAGATACACCCTGGCCCTGGGGATGGACTGGGGTGAAATGTCAGAAAGAGTCCCGTTGACTAAGATACACAGTGGTCCTGGGGATAAACTGGGGAGAAATGTCAGAGAGAGTCCCATTGACTCAGGTACACACTGGTCCTGGGGATAGACTGGGGAGAAAGGTCAGAGAGTGTCCCATTGACTGAGATACACACTGGTCCTGGGGATAAACTGGGGAGAAAGGTCACAGTGTCCCATTGACTTAGATACACACTGGTCCTGGGGATAGACTGGGGAGAAAGGTCAGAGAGTGTCATATTGACTCAGATACACACTGGTCCTCGGGGTCTGGTGAGAAAGCTTCAGAGAGAGTCCCATTGACTCAGATAAATACTGGTCCAGGGGGTCTGGGGAGAAAGGTCAGAGAGAGTCCTATTGACTCAGATGCAAACTGGGCCTTGGGATAGACTGGGGAGAAATGTCAGAGAGAGTCCCATTGACTCAGATACACACTGGTCCTGGGGATAGACTTGGGAGAAAGGTCAGAGAGTGTCCCATTGACTCAGATACACACTGGTCCTGGGGATAGACTGGGGAGAAAGGTCAGAGAGTGTCCAATTGACTCTGATACACACTGGTCCTGGGGATAGACTGGGGAGAAAGGTCAGCGAGTGTCCCATTGACTCAGATAAACACTGGTCCTGGGGATAGACTGGGGAGAAAGGTCAGAGAGAGTCCCATTGACTCAGATAAACACTGGTCCTGGGGATGGACTGAGGGGAAAGATCAGAGAGAGTCCCATTGACTCAGATACACACTGGTCCTGGGGGACTGGGGAGAAAGGTCAGAGAGTGTCCCATTGACTCAGATAAACACTGGTCCTGGGGATGGACTGGGGAGAATGGTCAGAGAGAGTCCCATTGACTCAGATAAACATTGGTCCTGGGCATAGACTGGGGAGAAAGGTCAGAGAGTGTCCCATTGAGTCAGATACACACTGGTCCTGGGGATCGACTGGGGAGAAAGGTCAGAGAGAGTCCCATTGACTCAGGTACACACTGGTCGTGGGGATCGACTTGGGAGAAAGGTCAGAGAGAATCCCTTGACTCAGATCAACACTGGTCCTGGGGATAGACTGGGGAGCAAGATCTGAGAGAGTCCCATTGAATCAGATACACACTGGTCCTGGGGATAGACTGGGGAGAAAGGTCAGAGAGTACCATTGACTCAGATAAACACTGGTCCTGGGGTTAGACTGGGGAGAAAGGTCAGAGAGTGTCCCATTGATTCAGATGCACACTGGTCCTGGGGATAGACTGGGGAGAAAGGTCAGAGAGTCCCATTGACTCAGATACACACTGGTACTGGGGTACTGGGGAGAAAGGTCAGAGAGTCCCATTGACTCAGATAAACACTGGTCCTGGGGATAGACTGGGGAGAAAGGTCAGAGAGTCCCATTGACTCAGATACACACTGGTCCTGGGGATAGACTGGGGAGAAAGGTCAGAGAGTGTCCCATTGACTCAGATACACACTGGTCCAGGGGATAGACTGAGGAGAAAGGTCAGAGAGTCCCATTGACTCAGATGCACACTGGTACTGGGGGACTGTGGAGAAAGGTCAGAGAGTGTCCCATTGACTCAGATACACACTGGTCCTGGGGATAGACTGGGGAGAAAGGTCAGAGAGAGTCCCATTGACTCAGATACACCCTGGCCCTGGGGATGGACTGGGGTGAAATGTCAGAAAGAGTCCCATTGACTAAGATACACAGTGGTCCTGGGGATAAACTGGGGAGAAATGTCAGAGAGAGTCCCATTGACTCAGGTACACACTGGTCCTGGGGATAGACTGGGGAGAAAGGTCAGAGAGTGTCCCATTGACTCAGATACACACTGGTCCTGGGGATAAACTGGGGAGAAAGGTCACAGTGTCCCATTGACTCAGATACACACTGGTCCTGGGGATAGACTGGGGAGAAAGGTCAGAGAGTGTCATATTGACTCAGATACACACTGGTCCTCGGGGTCTGGTGAGAAAGTTTCAGAGAGAGTCCCATTGACTCAGATAAATACTGGTCCTGGGGGTCTGGGGAGAAAGGTCAGAGAGAGTCCTATTGACTCAGATGCAAACTGGGCCTTGGGATAGACTGGGGAGAAATGTCAGAGAGAGTCCCATTGACTCAGATACACACTGGTCCTGGGGATAGACTTGGGAGAAAGGTCAGAGAGTGTCCCATTGACTCAGATACACACTGGTCCTGGGGATAGACTGGGGAGAAAGGTCAGAGAGTGTCCAATTGACTCTGATACACACTGGTCCTGAGAATAGACTGGGGAAAAAGGTCAGAGAGAGTCCCATTGACTCAGATACACACTGGTCCTGGGGATAGACTGGGCAGAAAGGTCAGAGAATCCCATTGACTCAGAAAAACACTGGTCTTGGGGGTGTGGGGAGAAAGATCGGAGAGAGTCCCATTGACTCAGATACACACTGGTCCTGGGGATAGACTGGGGAGAAAGGTCAGAGAGTCCCATTGACTCAGATAAACACTGGTCCTGGGGGTCTGGGGAGAAAGGTGAGAGAGAGTCCCATTGACACAGATAAACACTGGTCCTGGGGATAGACTGGGGAGAAAAGTCAGAGAGAGTCCCATTGACTCAGATACAAACTGGTCCTGGGGATAGACTGGGGAGAAAAGTCAGAGAGAGTCCCATTGACTCAGATAAACAATGGTCCTGGGGGTAGACTGGGGAGAAAGGTCAGAGAGTCCCATTGATTCAGATACACACTGGTCCTGCGTGTAGACTGGGGAGAAAGTTCAGAGAGAGTCCCATTGACTCAGATACACACTGGTCCTGGGCATAGACTGGGGAGAAAGGTCAGAGAGAGTCCCATTGACTCAGATAAACACTGGTCCTGGGGAGAGACTGGGGAGAAAGGTCAGAGAGAGTCCCATAGACTCAGATAAACACTGGTCCTGGGGACAGACTGGGGAGAAAGGTCAGAGAGTGTTCTATTGACTCAGATACACACTGGTCCTGGGGATAGACTGGGGAGAAAGGTCAGAGAGTCCCATTGACTCAGATAAACACTGGTCCTGGGGATAGACTGGGGAGAATGGTCAGAGAGAGTCCCATTGACTCAGATAAACACTGGTCCTGGGGATAGACTGGGGAGAAAGGTCAGAGAGTGTCCGATTGACTCAGATACACACTGGTCCTGGGGATGGACTGGGGAGAAAGGTCAGAGAGAGTCCCATTGACTCAGGTACACACTGGTCGTGGGGATCGACTTGGGAGAAAGGTCAGAGAGAGTCCCTTGACTCAGATAAACACTGGTCCTGGGGATAGACTGGGGAGCAAGATCAGAGAGAGTCCCATTGACTCAGATACACACTGGTCCTGGGGATAGACTGGGGAGAAAGGTCAGAGAGAGTCCCATTGACTCATGTAAACATTGGTCCTGGTGATAGACTGGGGAGAAAGGTCAGAGAGTGTACAATTGACTTAGATGCACACAGGTCCTGGGGATCGACTGTGTAGAAAGCTCAGAGAGAGTCCCATTGACTCAGATACACACTGGTCCTGGGGATAGACTGGGGAGAAAGGTCAGAGAGAGTCCCATTGACTCAGATACACACTGGTCCTGGGGATAGACTGGGGAGAAAGATCAGAGAGTGTTCCATTGACTCAGATACAAACTGGTCCTGGGGATAGACTGGGGAGAAAGGTCAGAGAGTTCCATTGACTCAGATAAACACTGGTCCAGGGTATAGACTGGGGAGAAAGATCAGAGAGTGTCCCATTGACTCAGATAAATACTGGTCCTGGGGATAGACTTGGGAGAAAGGTCAGAGAGAGTTCCTTTGACTCAGATACACGCTGCTCCTGGGGTTAGACTGGGGAGAAAGATCAGAGAGAGTCCCATTGACTCAGATAAACACTGGTCCTGGGGGATTTGGGAGAAAGGTCAGAGAGAGTCCCATTAACTCAGATACACACTGGTCCTGGGGATAGAATGGGGAGAAAGGTCAGAGAGAGCCCCATTGACTCAGATACAAACTGGTCCTGGAGATAGACTGGGGAGCAAAGTCAGAGAGAGTCCCATTGATTCAGATACACACTGGTCCTGGGGATAGACTGGGGAGAAAGTTCAGAGATTCCCATTGACTCAGATACACACTGGTCCTGGGGATAGACTGTGGAGAAATGTAATTGAGTCCCATTGACTCAGATACACACTGGTCCTGGGGATAGACTGGGGAGAAAGATCAGAGAGAAACCCATTGACTCAGATACACACTGGTCCTGGGGATAGACTGGGGAGAAAGGTCAGAGAGTGTCCCAATGACTCGGATACACACTGGTCCTGGGGATCGACTGGGGAGAAAGGTCAGAGAGTGTCCCATTGACTCAGATACACACTGGTCCTGGGGATAGACTGGGGAGAAAGGTCAGAGAGAGTCCCTTTGACTCAGATACACACTGGTCCTGGGGATAGACTGGGGAGAAAGGTCAGAGAGAGTCCCATTGACTCAGATAAACACTGGTCCTGGGGATAGACTGGGGAGAAAGGTGAGAGAGAGTCCCATTGACTCAGATACACACTGGTACTGGGGATAGACTGGGGAGAAATGTCAGAGAGAGTCCCATTGACTCAGATACACACTGGTCCTGGGGATAGACTGGGGAGAAGGTCAGAGAGTCCCATTGACTCAGATACACACTGGTACTGGGGGACTGGGGAGAAAGGTCAGAGAGTGTCCCATTGACTCAGATACACACTGGTCCTGGGGAGAGACTGGGGAGAAAGGTCAGAGAGAGTCCCATTGACTCAGATACACACTGGTCCTGGGGATAGACTGGGGAGAAAGGTCAGAGAGAGTCCCATTGACTCAGATAAACACTGGTCCTGGGGATAGACTGGGGAGAAAGGTCAGAGAGTGTCCCATTGACTCAGATACACCCTGGTCCTGGGGATGGACTGGGGTGAAATGTCAGAAAGAGTCCCATTGACTCAGATACACACTGGTCCTGGGGATAGAATGGGGAGAAAGGTCAGAGGGAGTCCCATTGACTCAGATAAACAATGGTCCTGGGGACAGACTGGGGAGAAAGGTCAGAGAGAGTCCCATTGACTCAGATAAACACTGGTCCTGGGGATAGACTGGGGAGAAATGTCAGAGAGTGTCCCATTGACTCAAATACACACTGGTCCTGGGGAATGACTGGGGAGAAAGGTCAGAGAGAGTCCCATTGACTCAGGTACACACTGGTCCTGGGGATAGACTGGGGAGAAATGTCAGAGGGAGTCCCATTGACTCAGGTACACACTGGTCCTGTGGATAGACTGTGGAGAAATGTCATTGAGTCCCATTGATTCAGATACACACTGGTCCTGGGGATAGACTGGGGAGAAAGATCAGAGAGAAACCCATTGACTCAGATACACACTGGTCCTGGGGATAGACTGGGGAGAAAGATCAGAGAGTGTCCCATTGACTCGGATACACACTGGTCCTGGGGATCGACTGGGGAGAAAGGTCAGAGAGTGTCCCATTGACTCAGATACACACTGGTCCTGGGGATAGACTGGGGAGAAAGGTCAGAGAGAGTCCCTTTGACACAGATACACACTGGTCCTGGGGATAGACTGGGGAGAAAGGTCAGAGAGAGTCCCATTGACTCAGATAAACACTGGTCCTGGGGGTAGACTGGGGAGAAAGGTCAGAGAGTCCCATTGACTCAGATACACACTGGTCCTGCGGATAGACTGGGGAGAAAGGTCAGAGTGTCCAATTGACTCAGATGAACACTGGTCCTGGGGATAGACTGGGGAGAAAGGTCAGAGAGTGTCCCATTGACTCAGATACACAATGGTCCTGGGGATAGACTGGGGAGAAAGGTCAGAGAGAGTCCCATTGACTCAGATAAACACTGGTCCTGGGGATAGACTGCGGAGAAAGGTCAGAGAGAGTCCCATTGACTCAGGTACACACTGGTCCTGGGGGTAGACTGGGGAGAAAGGTCAGAGAGTACCATTGACTCAGATAAACACTGGTCCTGGGGATAGACTGGGGAGAAAGGTCAGAGAGTGACCCATTGATTCAGATGCACACTGGTCCTGGGGATAGACTGGGGAGAAAGTTCAGAGAGTCCCATTGACTCAGATACACACTGGTCCTGGGGATAGACTGGGGAGAAAGGTCAGAGAGTACCATTGACTCATATAAACACTGGTCCTGGGGATAGACTGGGGAGAAATGTCAGAGAGAGTCCCATTGACTCAGATACACACTGGTCCTGGGGATAGACTGGGGAGAACTGTCAGAGAGAGTCCCATTGACTCAGATACACTCTGGTCCTGGGGATAGACTGGGGAGAAAGGTCAGAGAGTCCCATTGACTCAGATAAACACTGGTCCTGGGAGTCTGGGGAGAAAGGTGAGAGAGAGAGTCCCATTGACTCAGATAAACACTGGTCCTGGGGATAGACTGGGGAGAAAGGTGAGAGAGAGTCCCATTGACTCAGATACACACTGGTACTGGGGATAGACTGGGGAGAAATGTCAGAGAGAGTCCCATTGACTCAGATACACACTGGTCCTGGGGATAGACTGGGGAGAAAGGTCAGAGAGTCCCATTGACTCAGATACACACTGGTACTGGGGGACTGGGGAGAAAGGTCAGAGAGTGTCCCATTGACTCAGATACACACTGGTCCTGGGGAGAGACTGGGGAGAAAGGTCAGAGAGAGTCCCATTGACTCAGATACACACTGGTCCTCGGGATAGACTGGGGAGAAAGGTCAGAGAGAGTCCCATTGACTCAGATAAACACTGGTCCTGGGGATAGACTGGGGAGATAGGTCAGAGAGTGTCCCATTGACTCAGATACACCCTGGTCCTGGGGATGGACTGGGGTGAAATGTCAGAAAGAGTCCCATTGACTCAGATACACACTGGTCCTGGGGAAAGAATGGGGAGAAAGGTCAGAGCGAGTCCCATTGACTCAGATAAACAATGGTCCTGGGGACAGACTGGGGAGAAAGGTCAGAGAGAGTCCCATTGACTCAGATAAACACTGGTCCTGGGGATAGACTGGGGAGAAATGTCAGAGAGTGTCCCATTGACTCAGATACAAACTGGTCCTGGGGAAAGACTGGGGAGAAAGGTCAGAGAGAGTCCCATTGACTCAGGTACACACTGGTCCTGGGGATAGACTGGGGAGAAATGTCAGAGGGAGTCCCATTGACTCAGGTACACACTGGTCCTGGGGATAGACTGGGGAGAAAGGTCAGAGAGTGTCCCATTGACTCAGATACACACTGGTCCTGGGGATAAACTGGGGAGAAAGGTCAGAGAGTCCCATTGACTCAGATACACACTGGTCCTGGGGATAGACTGGGGAGAAAGGTCAGAGAGTGTCATATTGACTCAGATACACACTGGTCCTCGGGGTCTGGGGAGAAAGTTCAGAGAGAGTCCCATTGACTCAGATACACACTGGTCCTGGGGATAGACTTGGGAGAAAGGTCAGAGAGTGTCCCATTGACTCAGATACACACTGGTCCTGAGGATAGACTGGGGAAAAAGGTCAGAGAGAGTCCCATTGACTCAGATACACACTGTTCCTGGGGACAGACTGGGGAGAAAGGTCAGAGAGTCCCATTGACTCAGATAAACACTGGTCCTGGGGGTGTGGGGAGAAAGATCGGAGAGAGTCCCATTGACTCAGATACACACTGGTCCTGGGGATAGACTGGGGAGAAAGGTCAGAGAGTCCCATTGACTCAGATAAACACCGGTCCTGGGAGTCTGGGGAGAAAGGTGAGAGAGAGTCCCATTGACTCAGATAAACACTGGTCCTGGGGATAGACTGGGGAGAAAGGTCAGAGAGTGTCCCATTGACTCGGATACACACTGGTCCTGGGGAGCGACTGGGGAGAAAGGTCAGAGAGTGTCCCATTGACTCAGATACACACTGGTCCTGGGGATAGACTGGGGAGAAAGGTCAGAGAGAGTCCCTTTGACTCAGATACACACTGGTCCTGGGGATAGACTGGGAGAAAGGTCAGAGAGAGTCCCATTGACTCAGATAAACACTGGTCCTGGGGGTAGACTGGGGAGAAAGTTCAGAGAGTCCCATTGACTCAGATACACACTGGTCCTGCGGATAGACTGGGGAAAAAAAACAGAGTGTCCCATTGACTCAGATAAACACTGGTCCTGGGGATAGACTGGGGAGAAATGTCAGAGAGTGTCCCATTGACTCAGATAAACACTGGTCCTGGGGATAGACTGGGGATAAAGGTCAGAGAGAGTCCCATTGACTCAGATAAACACAAGTCCTGGGGATAGACTGCGGAGAAAGGTCAGAGAGAGTCCCATTGACTCAGATACACACTGGTCCTGGGGATAGACTGGGGAGAAATATCAGAGAGTACCATTGACTCAGATAAACACTGGTCCTGGGGATAGACTGGGGAGAAAGGTCAGAGAGTGTCCCATTGATTCAGATGCACACTGGTCCTGGGGATAGACTGGGGAGAAAGGTCAGAGAGTACCATTGACTCAGATAAACACTGGTCCTGGGGATAGACTGGGGAGAAAGGTCAGAGAGTGTCCCATTGATTCAGATGCACACTGTCCTGGGGATAGACTGGGGAGAAAGGTCAGAGAGTCCCATTGTCTCAGATACACACTGGTCCTGGGGATAGACTGGGGAGAAAGGTCAGAGAGTGTCCCATTGACTCAGATGCACACTGGTCCTGGGGATAGACTGGGGAGAAAGGTCAGAGAGTCCCATTGACTCAGATACACACTGTTCCTGGGGATAGACTGGGGAGAAAGGTCAGAGAGTGTCCCTTTGACTCAGATAAACACTGGTCCTGGGGATAGACTGGGGAGAAAGGCTAGAGAGAATCCCATTGACTCAGATAAACACTGGTCCTGGGGTTCTGGGGAGAAAGGTGAGAGATAGTCCCATTGACTCAGATAAACACTGGTCCTGGGGGTCTTGGTAGATAGGTGAGAGAGAGTCCCATTGACTCAGATACACACTGGTCCTGGGGATAGACTGGGGAGAAAGGTCAGAGAGAGTCCCATTGACTCAGATAAACACTGGTCCTGGGGATAGACTGGGGAGAAAAGTCAGAGAGTGTCCAATTGACTCAGATAAACACTGGTCCTGGGGATAGACTGGGGAGAGATGTCAGAGAGAGTCCCATTGTCTCAGATACACACTGGTACTGGGGATAGACTGGGGAGAAAGGTCAGAGAGTGTCCCATTGACTCAGATACACACTGGTCCTGGGGGACTGGGGAGAAAGGTCAGAGAGTCCCATTGCATCAGATAAACACTAGTCCTGGGGATAGACTGGGAAGAAAGGTCAGAGAGAGTTCCATTGACTCAGATAAACACTGGTCCTGGGGATAGACAGGGGAGAAAGGTCGGAGAGTCGCATTGACTCAGATACACACTGGTCCTGGGTATACACTGGGGAGAAATGTCAGAGAGAGTCCCATTGACTCAGATACACACTGGTACTGGGGATAGACTGGGGAGAAAGGTCAGAGAGAGTCCCATTGACTCAGATAAACACTGGTCCTGGGGATAGACTGGGGAGAAAGGTCAGAGAGTGTCCCATTGACTCAGATACACCCTGGTCCTGGGGATGGACTGGGGTGAAATGTCAGAAAGAGTCCCATTGACTCACATACACACTGGTCCTGGGGATAGACTGGGGAGAAAGTTCCGAGAGTCCCATTGACTCAGATAAACACTGGTCCTGGGGATAGACTGGGGAGAAAGGTCAGAGAGTGTCCCATTGACTCAGATAAACACTGGTCCTGGGAATAGACTGGGGAGAAAGGTCAGAGAGAGTCCCATTGACTCAGATAACCACAAGTCCTGGGGATAGACTGCGGAGAAAGGTCAGAGAGAGTCCCATTGACTCAGATACACACTGGTCCTGGGGATAGACTGGGGAGAAAGGTCAGAGAGTACCATTGACTCAGATAAACACTGGTCCTGGGGATAGACTGGGGAGAAAGGTCAGAGAGTACCATTGACTCAGATAAACACTGGTCCTGGGGATAGACTGGGGAGAAAGGTCAGAGAGTGTACCATTGATTCAGATGCACACTGGTCCTGGGGATAGACTGGGGAGAAAGTTCCGAGAGTCCCATTGACTCAGATACACACTGGTCCTGGGGATAGACTGGGGAGAAAGGTCAGAGAGTGTCCCATTGACTCAGATACACACTGGTCCTGGGGATAGACTGGGGAGAAAGGTCAGAGAGTACCATTGACTCAGATAAACACTGGTCCTGGGGATAGACTGGGGAGAAAGGTCAGAGAGTGTCCCATTGATTCAGATGCACACTGGTCCTGGGGATAGACTGGGGAGAAAGGTCAGAGAGTCCCATTGACTCAGATACACACTGGTCCTGGGGATAGACTGGGGAGAAAGGTCAGAGAGTGTCCCATTGACTCAGATGCACACTGGTCCTGGGGATAGACTGGGGAGAAAGGTCAGAGAGTCCCATTGACTCAGATACACACTGTTCCTGGGGATAGACTGGGGAGAAAGGTCAGAGAGTGTCCCATTGACTCAGATAAACACTGGTCCTGGGGATAGACTGGGGAGAAAGGCCAGAGAGAGTCCCATTGACTCAGATAAACACTAGTCCTGGGGGTCTGGGGAGAAAGGTGAGAGAGAGTCCCATTGACTCAGATAAACACTGGTCCTGGGGGTCTGGGGAGAAAGGTGAGAGAGAGTCCCATTGACGCAGATACACTCTGGTCCTGGGGATAGACTGGGGAGAAAGGTCAGAGAGAGTCCCATTGACTCAGATAAACACTGGTCCTGGGGATAGACTGGGGAGAAAGGTCAGAGAGTGTCCCATTGACTCAGATAAACACTGTTCCTGGGGATAGACTGGGGAGAGAGGTCAGAGAGAGTCCTATTGACACAGATACACACTGGTCCTGGGGGACTGGGGAGAAATGTCAGAGACAGTCCCATTGACTCAGATACACACTGGTACTGGGGATAGACTGGGGAGAAATGTCAGAGAGAGTCCCATTGACTCAGATACACACTGGTCCTGGGGATAGACTGGGGAGAACTGTCAGAGAGAGTCCCATTGACTCAGATACACTCTGGTCCTGGGGATAGACTGGGAAGAAAGGTCAGAGAGAGTCCCATTGACTCAGATACACACTGGTACTGGGGATAGACTGGGGAGAAAGGTCAGAGAGTGTCCCATTGACACAGATACACACTGGTCCTGGGGGACTGGGGAGAAAGGTCAGAGAGTCCCATTGACTCAGATGCACACTGGTCCTGGGGATAGACTGGGGAGAACGGTCAGAGAGTCGCATTGACTCAGATACACATTGCTGGTGGGGATACACTGGGGAGAAATGTCAGAGAGAGTCCCATTGACTCAGATACACACTGGTACTGGGGATAGACTGGGCAGAAAGGTCAGAGAGAGTCCCATTGACTCAGATAAACACTGGTCCTGGGGATAGACTGGGGAGAAAGGTCAGAGAGTGTCCCATTGACTCAGATACACCCTGGTCTTGGGGATGGACTGGGGTGAAATGTCAGAAAGAGTCCCATTGACTCAGATACACACTGGTCCTGGGGTTAGAATGGGGAGAAAGGTCAGAGGGAGTCCCATTGACTCAGATAAACAATGGTCCTGGGGACAGACTGGGGAGAAAGGTCAGAGAGAGTCCCATTGACTCAGATAAACACTGGTCCTGGGGATAGACTGGGGAGAAATGTCAGAGAGTGACCCATTGACTCAGATACACACTGGTCCTGGGGAAAGACTTGGGAGAAAGGTCAGAGAGAGTCCCATTGACTCAGATAAACACTGGTCCTGGGGATAGACTGGGGAGAAATGTCAGAGAGAGTCCCATTGACTCAGGTACACACTGGTCCTGGGGATAGACTGGGGAGAAAGGTCAGAGAGTGTCGCATTGACTCAGATACACACTGGCCCTGGGGATAAACTGGGGAGAAAGGTCAGAGAGTCTCATTGACTCAGATACACACTGGTCCTGGGGATAGACTGGGGAGAAAGGTCAGAGAGTGTCATATTGACTCAGATACACACTGGTCCTCGGGGTCTGGGGAGAAAGTTCAGAGAGAGTCCCATTGACTCAGATACACACTGGTCCTGGGGATAGACTTGGGAGAAAGGTCAGAGAGTGTCCCATTGTCTCAGATACACACTGGTCCTGAGGATAGACTGGGGAAAAAGCTCAGAGAGAGTCCCATTGACTCAGATACACACTGGTCCTGGGGATAGACTGGGGAGAAAGGTCAGAGAGTCCCATTGACTCAGATAAACACTGGTCCTGGGGGTGTGGGGAGAAAGATCGGAGAGAGTCCCATTGACTCAGATACACACTGGTCCTGAGGATAGACTGGGGAGAAAGGTCAGAGAGTCCCATTGACTCAGATAAACACTGGTCTTGGGGGTCTGGGGAGAAAGGTGAGAGAGAGTCCCATTGACTCAGATAAACACTGGTCCTGGGGATAGACTGGGGAGAAAGGCCAGAGAGAGTCCCATTGACTTAGATAAACACTGGTCCTGGGGGTCTGGGGAGAAAGTTGAGAGAGAGTCCCATTGACTCAGATAAACACTGGTCCTGGGGGTGTGGGGAGAAAGGTGAGAGAGAGTCCCATTGACTCAGCTACACACTGGTCCTGGGGATAGACTGGGGAGAAAGGTCAGAGAGAGTCCCATTGACTCAGAAAAACAATGGTCCTGGGGATAGACTGGGGAGAAAGGTCAGAGAGTGTCCCATTGACTCAGATAAACACTGGTCCTGGGGATAGAATGGGGAGAGAGGTCAAAGAGAGTCCTATTGACTCAGATACACACTGGTCCTGGGGGAATGGGGAGAAATGGCAGAGACAGTCCCATTGACTCAGATACACACTGGTACTGGGGATAGACTGGGGAGAAATGTCAGAGAGAGTCCCATTGACTCAGATACACACTGGTCCTGGGGATAGACTGGGGAGAACTGTCAGAGAGAGTCCCATTGACTCAGATACACTCTGGTCCTGGGGATAGACAGGGAAGAAAGGTCAGAGAGAGTCCCATTGACTCAGATACACACTGGTACTGGGGATAGACTGGGGAGAAAGGTCAGAGAGTGTCCCATTGACACAGATACACACTGGTCCTGGGGGACTGGGGAGAAAGGTCAGAGAGTCCCATTGACTCAGATACACACTGGTCCTGGGGATAGACTGGGGAGAACGGTCAGAGAGTCGCATTGACTCAGATACACACTGGTAGTGGGGATACACTGGGGAGAAATGTCAGAGAGAGTCCCATTGACTCAGATACACACTGGTACTGGGGATAGACTGGGCAGAAAGGTCAGAGAGAGTCCCATTGACTCAGATAAACACTGGTCCTGGGGATAGACTGGGGAGAAAGGTCAGAGAGTGTCCCATTGACTCAGATACACCCTGGTCCTGGGGATGGACTGGGGTGAAATGTCAGAAAGAGTCCCATTGACTCACATACACACTGGTCCTGGGGATAGACTGGGGAGAAAGTTCCGAGAGTCCCATTGACTCAGATAAACACTGGTCCTGGGGATAGACTGGGGAGAAAGGTCAGAGAGTGTCCCATTGACTCAGATAAACACTGGTCCTGGGAATAGACTGGGGAGAAAGGTCAGAGAGAGTCCCATTGACTCAGATAACCACAAGTCCTGGGGATAGACTGCGGAGAAAGGTCAGAGAGAGTCCCATTGACTCAGATACACACTGGTCCTGGGGATAGACTGGGGAGAAAGGTCAGAGAGTACCATTGACTCAGATAAACACTGGTCCTGGGGATAGACTGGGGAGAAAGGTCAGAGAGTACCATTGACTCAGATAAACACTGGTCCTGGGGATAGACTGGGGAGAAAGGTCAGAGAGTGTACCATTGATTCAGATGCACACTGGTCCTGGGGATAGACTGGGGAGAAAGTTCCGAGAGTCCCATTGACTCAGATACACACTGGTCCTGGGGATAGACTGGGGAGAAAGGTCAGAGAGTGTCCCATTGACTCAGATACACACTGGTCCTGGGGATAGACTGGGGAGAAAGGTCAGAGAGTACCATTGACTCAGATAAACACTGGTCCTGGGGATAGACTGGGGAGAAAGGTCAGAGAGTGTCCCATTGATTCAGATGCACACTGGTCCTGGGGATAGACTGGGGAGAAAGGTCAGAGAGTCCCATTGACTCAGATACACACTGGTCCTGGGGATAGACTGGGGAGAAAGGTCAGAGAGTGTCCCATTGACTCAGATGCACACTGGTCCTGGGGATAGACTGGGGAGAAAGGTCAGAGAGTCCCATTGACTCAGATACACACTGTTCCTGGGGATAGACTGGGGAGAAAGGTCAGAGAGTGTCCCATTGACTCAGATAAACACTGGTCCTGGGGATAGACTGGGGAGAAAGGCCAGAGAGAGTCCCATTGACTCAGATAAACACTAGTCCTGGGGGTCTGGGGAGAAAGGTGAGAGAGAGTCCCATTGACTCAGATAAACACTGGTCCTGGGGGTCTGGGGAGAAAGGTGAGAGAGAGTCCCATTGACGCAGATACACTCTGGTCCTGGGGATAGACTGGGGAGAAAGGTCAGAGAGAGTCCCATTGACTCAGATAAACACTGGTCCTGGGGATAGACTGGGGAGAAAGGTCAGAGAGTGTCCCATTGACTCAGATAAACACTGTTCCTGGGGATAGACTGGGGAGAGAGGTCACAGAGAGTCCTATTGACACAGATACACACTGGTCCTGGGGGACTGGGGAGAAATGTCAGAGACAGTCCCATTGACTCAGATACACACTGGTACTGGGGATAGACTGGGGAGAAATGTCAGAGAGAGTCCCATTGACTCAGATACACACTGGTCCTGGGGATAGACTGGGGAGAACTGTCAGAGAGAGTCCCATTGACTCAGATACACTCTGGTCCTGGGGATAGACTGGGAAGAAAGGTCAGAGAGAGTCCCATTGACTCAGATACACACTGGTACTGGGGATAGACTGGGGAGAAAGGTCAGAGAGTGTCCCATTGACACAGATACACACTGGTCCTGGGGGACTGGGGAGAAAGGTCAGAGAGTCCCATTGACTCAGATGCACACTGGTCCTGGGGATAGACTGGGGAGAACGGTCAGAGAGTCGCATTGACTCAGATACACATTGCTGGTGGGGATACACTGGGGAGAAATGTCAGAGAGAGTCCCATTGACTCAGATACACACTGGTACTGGGGATAGACTGGGCAGAAAGGTCAGAGAGAGTCCCATTGACTCAGATAAACACTGGTCCTGGGGATAGACTGGGGAGAAAGGTCAGAGAGTGTCCCATTGACTCAGATACACCCTGGTCTTGGGGATGGACTGGGGTGAAATGTCAGAAAGAGTCCCATTGACTCAGATACACACTGGTCCTGGGGTTAGAATGGGGAGAAAGGTCAGAGGGAGTCCCATTGACTCAGATAAACAATGGTCCTGGGGACAGACTGGGGAGAAAGGTCAGAGAGAGTCCCATTGACTCAGATAAACACTGGTCCTGGGGATAGACTGGGGAGAAATGTCAGAGAGTGACCCATTGACTCAGATACACACTGGTCCTGGGGAAAGACTTGGGAGAAAGGTCAGAGAGAGTCCCATTGACTCAGATAAACACTGGTCCTGGGGATAGACTGGGGAGAAATGTCAGAGAGAGTCCCATTGACTCAGGTACACACTGGTCCTGGGGATAGACTGGGGAGAAAGGTCAGAGAGTGTCGCATTGACTCAGATACACACTGGCCCTGGGGATAAACTGGGGAGAAAGGTCAGAGAGTCTCATTGACTCAGATACACACTGGTCCTGGGGATAGACTGGGGAGAAAGGTCAGAGAGTGTCATATTGACTCAGATACACACTGGTCCTCGGGGTCTGGGGAGAAAGTTCAGAGAGAGTCCCATTGACTCAGATACACACTGGTCCTGGGGATAGACTTGGGAGAAAGGTCAGAGAGTGTCCCATTGTCTCAGATACACACTGGTCCTGAGGATAGACTGGGGAAAAAGCTCAGAGAGAGTCCCATTGACTCAGATACACACTGGTCCTGGGGATAGACTGGGGAGAAAGGTCAGAGAGTCCCATTGACTCAGATAAACACTGGTCCTGGGGGTGTGGGGAGAAAGATCGGAGAGAGTCCCATTGACTCAGATACACACTGGTCCTGAGGATAGACTGGGGAGAAAGGTCAGAGAGTCCCATTGACTCAGATAAACACTGGTCTTGGGGGTCTGGGGAGAAAGGTGAGAGAGAGTCCCATTGACTCAGATAAACACTGGTCCTGGGGATAGACTGGGGAGAAAGGCCAGAGAGAGTCCCATTGACTTAGATAAACACTGGTCCTGGGGGTCTGGGGAGAAAGTTGAGAGAGAGTCCCATTGACTCAGATAAACACTGGTCCTGGGGGTGTGGGGAGAAAGGTGAGAGAGAGTCCCATTGACTCAGCTACACACTGGTCCTGGGGATAGACTGGGGAGAAAGGTCAGAGAGAGTCCCATTGACTCAGAAAAACAATGGTCCTGGGGATAGACTGGGGAGAAAGGTCAGAGAGTGTCCCATTGACTCAGATAAACACTGGTCCTGGGGATAGAATGGGGAGAGAGGTCAAAGAGAGTCCTATTGACTCAGATACACACTGGTCCTGGGGGAATGGGGAGAAATGGCAGAGACAGTCCCATTGACTCAGATACACACTGGTACTGGGGATAGACTGGGGAGAAATGTCAGAGAGAGTCCCATTGACTCAGATACACACTGGTCCTGGGGATAGACTGGGGAGAACTGTCAGAGAGAGTCCCATTGACTCAGATACACTCTGGTCCTGGGGATAGACAGGGAAGAAAGGTCAGAGAGAGTCCCATTGACTCAGATACACACTGGTACTGGGGATAGACTGGGGAGAAAGGTCAGAGAGTGTCCCATTGACACAGATACACACTGGTCCTGGGGGACTGGGGAGAAAGGTCAGAGAGTCCCATTGACTCAGATACACACTGGTCCTGGGGATAGACTGGGGAGAACGGTCAGAGAGTCGCATTGACTCAGATACACACTGGTAGTGGGGATACACTGGGGAGAAATGTCAGAGAGAGTCCCATTGACTCAGATACACACTGGTACTGGGGATAGACTGGGCAGAAAGGTCAGAGAGAGTCCCATTGACTCAGATAAACACTGGTCCTGGGGATAGACTGGGGAGAAAGGTCAGAGAGTGTCCCATTGACTCAGATACACCCTGGTCTTGGGGATGGACTGGGGTGAAATGTCAGAAAGAGTCCCATTGACTCAGATACACACTGGTCCTGGGGATAGAATGGGGAGAAAGGTCAGAGGGAGTCCCATTGACTCAGCTAAACAATGGTCCTGGGGACAGACTGGGGCGAAAGGTCAGAGAGAGTCCCATTGACTCAGATAAACACTGGTCCTGGGGAAAGACTGGGGAGAAAGGTCAGAGAGTGACCCATTGACTCAGATACACACTGGTCCTGGGGAAAGACTGGGGAGAAAGGTCAGAGAGAGTCCCATTGACTCAGATAAACACTGGTCCTGGGGATAGACTGGGGAGAAATGTCAGAGAGAGTCCCATTGACTCAGGTACACACTGGTCCTGGGGATAGACTGGGGAGAAAGGTCAGAGAGTGTCCCATTGACTCAGATACACACTGGCCCTGGGGATAAACTGGGGAGAAAGGTCAGAGAGTCTCATTGACTCAGATACACACTGGTCCTGGGGATAGACTGGGGAGAAAGGTCAGAGAGTGTCATATTGACTCAGATACACACTGGTCCTCGGGGTCTGGGGAGAAAGTTCAGAGAGAGTCCCATTGACTCAGATGCACACTGGTCCTGGGGATCGACTTGGGAGAAAGGTCAGAGAGTGTCCCATTGTCGCAGATACACACTGGTCCTGAGGATAGACTGGGGAAAAAGCTCAGAGAGAGTCCCATTGACTCAGATACACACTGGTCCTGGGGATAGACTGGGGAGAAAGGTCAGAGAGTCCCATTGACTCAGATAAACACTGGTCCTGGGGGTGTGGGGAGAAAGATCGGAGAGAGTCCCATTGACTCAGATACACACTGGTCCTGAGGATAGACTGGGGAGAAAGGTCAGAGAGTCCCATTGACTCAGATAAACACTGGTCTTGGGGGTCTGGGGAGAAAGGTGAGAGAGAGTCCCATTGACTCAGATAAACACTGGTCCTGGGGATAGACTGGGGAGAAAGGCCAGAGAGAGTCCCATTGACTTAGATAAACACTGGTCCTGGGGGTCTGGGGAGAAAGTTGAGAGAGAGTCCCATTGACTCAGATAAACACTGGTCCTGGGGGTGTGGGGAGAAAGGTGAGAGAGAGTCCCATTGACTCAGCTGCACACTGGTCCTGGGGATAGACTGGGGAGAAAGGTCAGAGAGAGTCCCATTGACTCACAAAAACAATGGTCCTGGGGATAGACTGGGGAGAAAGGTCAGAGAGTGTCCCATTGACTCAGATAAACACTGGTCCTGGGGATAGAATGGGGAGAGAGGTCAGAGAGAGTCCTATTGACTCAGATACACACTGGTCCTGGGGGAATGGGGAGAAATGGCAGAGACAGTCCCATTGACTCAGATAGACACTGGTACTGGTGATAGACTGGGGAGAACTGTCAGAGAGAGTCCCATTGACTCAGATACACTCTGGTCCTGGGGATAGACTGGGGAGAACTGTCAGAGAGAGGCCCATTGACTCAGATACACTCTGGTCCTGGGGATAGACTGGGGAGAAAGGTCAGAGAGATTCCCATTGACTCAGATACACACTGGTACTGGGGTTAGACTGGGGAGAAAGGTCAGAGAGTGTCCCATTGACTCAGATAAACACTGGTCCTGGGGATAGACTGGGGAGAAAGGTAAGAGAGTACCATTGACTCAGATAAACACTGGTCCTGGGGATAGACTGGGGAGAAAGTTCAGAGAGTGTCCCATTGATTCAGATGCACACTGGTCCTGGGGATAGACTGGGGAGAAAGTTCAGAGAGTCCCATTGACTCAGATACACACTGGTCCTGGGGATAGACTGGGGAGAAAGGTCAGAGAGTACCATTGACTCAGATAAACACTGGTCCTGGGGATAGACTGGGGAGAAAGGTCAGAGAGTGCCCCATTGATTCAGATGCACACTGGTCCTGGGGATAGACTGGGGAGAAAGGTCAGAGAGTCCCATTGACTCAGATACACACTGGTCCTGGGGATAGACTGGGGAGAAAGGTCAGAGAGTGTCCCATTGACTCAGATGCACACTGGTCCTGGGGATAGACTGGGGAGAAAGGTCAGAGAGTCCCATTGACTCAGATAAACACTGGTCCTGGGGGTCTGGGGAGAAAGGTGAGAGAGAGTCCCATTCACTCAGATAAACACTGGTCCTGGGGGTCTGGGGAGAAAGGTGAGAGAGAGTCCCATTGACTCAGATACACACTGGTCCTGGGGATAGACTGGGGAGAAAGGTCAGAGAGAGTCCCATTGACTCAGATAAACACTGGTCCTGGGGATAGACTGGGGAGAAAGGTCAGAGAGTGTCCCATTGACTCAGATAAACACTGGTCCTGGGGATAGACTGGGGAGAGAGGTCAGAGAGAGTCCTATTGACTCAGATACACACTGGTCCTGGGGGACTGGGAAGAAATGTCAGAGACAGTCCCATTGACTCAGATACACACTGGTACTGGGGATAGACTGGCGAGAAATGTCAGAGAGAGTCCCATTGACTCAGATACACACTGGTACTGGGGATAGACTGGGGAGAAATGTCAGAGAGTGTCCCATTGACTCAGATATACACTGGTACTGGGGATAGACTGGGGAGAAATGTCAGAGAGAGTCCCATTGACTCAGATACACACTGGTCCTGGGGATAGACTGGGGAGAACTGTCAGAGAGTGTCCCATTGTCTCAGATACACTCTGGTCCTGGGGATAGACTGGGAAGAAAGGTCAGAGAGAGTCCCATTGACTCAGATACACACTGGTACTGGGGATAGACTGGGGAGAAAGGTCAGAGAGTGTCCCATTGACTCAGATACACACTGGTCCTGGGGGACTGGGGAGAAAGGTCAGAGAGTGTCCCATTGACTCAGATACACCCTGGTCCTGGGGATGGACTGGGGTGAAATGTCAGAAAGAGTCCCATTGACTCAGATACACACTGGTCCTGGGGATAGAATGGGGAGAAAGGTCAGAGGGAGTCCCATTGACTCAGATAAACAATGGTCCTGGGGACAGACTGGGGAGAAAGGTCAGAGAGAGTCCCATTGACTCAGATAAACACTGGTCCTGGGGATAGACTTGGGAGAAATGTCAGAGTGTGACCCATTGACTCAGTTACACACTGGTCCTGGGGAAAGACTGGGGAGAAAGGTCATTGAGAGTCCCATTGACTCAGGTACACACTGGTCCTGGGGATAGACTGGGGAGAAATGTCAGAGAGAGTCCCATTGACTCAGGTACACACTGGTCCTGGGGATAGACTGGGGAGAAAGGTCAGAGAGTGTCCCATTGACTCAGATACACACTGGTCCTGGGGATAAACTGGGGAGAAAGGTCAGAGAGTCCCATTGACTCAGATACACACTGGTCCTGGGGATAGACTGGGGAGAAAGGTCAGAGAGTGTCATATTGACTCAGATACACACTGGTCCTCGGGGTCTGGGGAGAAAGTTCAGAGAGAGTCCCATTGACTCAGATACACACTGGTCCTGGGGATAGACTTGGGAGAAGGTCAGAGAGTGTCCCATTGTCTCAGATACACACTGGTCCTGAGGATAGACTGGGGAAAAAGCTCAGAGAGAGTCCCATTGACTCAGATACACACTGGTCCTGGGGATAGACTGGGGAGAAAGGTCAGAGAGTCCCATTGACTCAGATACACACTGGTACTGGGGGACTGGGGAGAAAGGTCAGAGAGTGTCCCATTGACTCAGATAAACACTGGTCCTGGGGATAGACTGGGGAGAAATGTCAGAGAGAGTCCCATTGACTCAGGTACACACTGGTCCTGGGGATAGACTGGGGAGAAAGGTCAGAGAGTGTCCCATTGACTCAGATACACACTGGCCCTGGGGATAAACTGGGGAGAAAGGTCAGAGAGTCTCATTGACTCAGATACACACTGGTCCTGGGGATAGACTGGGGAGAAAGGTCAGAGAGTGTCATATTGACTCAGATACACACTGGTCCTCGGGGTCTGGGGAGAAAGTTCAGAGAGAGTCCCATTGACTCAGATACACACTGGTCCTGGGGATAGACTTGGGAGAAAGGTCAGAGAGTGTCCCATTGTCTCAGATACACACTGGTCCTGAGGATAGACTGGGGAAAAAGCTCAGAGAGAGTCCCATTGACTCAGATACACACTGGTCCTGGGGATAGACTGGGGAGAAAGGTCAGAGAGTCCCATTGACTCAGATAAACACTGGTCCTGGGGGTGTGGGGAGAAAGATCGGAGAGAGTCCCATTGACTAAGATACACACTGGTCCTGAGGATAGACTGGGGAGAAAGGTCAGAGAGTCCCATTGACTCAGATAAACACTGGTCTTGGGGGTCTGGGGAGAAAGGTGAGAGAGAGTCCCATTGACTCAGATAAACACTGGTCCTGGGGATAGACTGGGGAGAAAGGCCAGAGAGAGTCCCATTGACTTAGATAAACACTGGTCCTGGGGGTCTGGGGAGAAAGTTGAGAGAGAGTCCCATTGACTCAGATAAACACTGGTCCTGGGGGTGTGGGGAGAAAGGTGAGAGAGAGTCCCATTGACTCAGCTACACACTGGTCCTGGGGATAGACTGGGGAGAAAGGTCAGAGAGAGTCCCATTGACTCAGAAAAACAATGGTCCTGGGGATAGACTGGGGAGAAAGATCAGAGAGTGTCCCATTGACTCAGATAAACACTGGTCCTGGGGATAGAATGGGGAGAGAGGTCAGAGAGAGTCCTATTGACTCAGATACACACTGGTCCTGGGGGAATGGGGAGAAATGGCAGAGACAGTCCCATTGACTCAGATACACACTGGTACTGGGGATAGACTGGGGAGAAATGTCAGAGAGAGTCCCATTGACTCAGATACACACTGGTCCTGGGGATAGACTGGGGAGAACTGTCAGAGAGAGTCCCATTGACTCAGATACACTCTGGTCCTGGGGATAGACTGGGAAGAAAGGTCAGAGAGAGTCCCATTGACTCAGATACACACTGGTACTGGGGATAGACTGGGGAGAAAGGTCAGAGAGTGTCCCATTGACACAGATACACACTGGTCCTGGGGGACTGGGGAGAAAGGTCAGAGAGTCCCATTGACTCAGATACACACTGGTCCTGGGGATAGACTGGGGAGAACGGTCAGAGAGTCGCATTGACTCAGATACACACTGGTAGTGGGGATACACTGGGGAGAAATGTCAGAGAGAGTCCCATTGACTCAGATACACACTGGTACTGGGGATAGACTGGGCAGAAAGGTCAGAGAGAGTCCCATTGACTCAGATAAACACTGGTCCTGGGGATAGACTGGGGAGAAAGGTCAGAGAGTGTCCCATTGACTCAGATACACCCTGGTCTTGGGGATGGACTGGGGTGAAATGTCAGAAAGAGTCCCATTGACTCAGATACACACTGGTCCTGAGGATAGAATTGGGAGAAAGGTCAGAGGGAGTCCCATTGACTCAGCTAAACAATGGTCCTGGGGACAGACTGGGGAGAAAGGTCAGAGAGAGTCCCATTGACTCAGATAAACACTGGTCCTGGGGAAAGACTGGGGAGAAAGGTCAGAGAGTGACCCATTGACTCAGATACACACTGGTCCTGGGGAAAGACTGGGGAGAAAGGTCAGAGAGAGTCCCATTGACTCAGATAAACACTGGTCCTGGGGATAGACTGGGGAGAAATGTCAGAGAGAGTCCCATTGACTCAGGTACACACTGGTCCTGGGGATAGACTGGGGAGAAAGGTCAGAGAGTGTCCCATTGACTCAGATACACACTGGCCCTGGGGATAAACTGGGGAGAAAGGTCAGAGAGTCTCATTGACTCAGATACACACTGGTCCTGGGGATAGACTGGGGAGAAAGGTCAGAGAGTGTCATATTGACTCAGATACACACTGGTCCTCGGGGTCTGGGGAGAAAGTTCAGAGAGAGTCCCATTGACTCAGATGCACACTGGTCCTGGGGATAGACTTGGGAGAAAGGTCAGAGAGTGTCCCATTGTCGCAGATACACACTGGTCCTGAGGATAGACTGGGGAAAAAGCTCAGAGAGAGTCCCATTGACTCAGATACACACTGGTCCTGGGGATAGACTGGGGAGAAAGGTCAGAGAGTCCCATTGACTCAGATAAACACTGGTCCTGGGGGTGTGGGGAGAAAGATCGGAGAGAGTCCCATTGACTCAGATACACACTGGTCCTGAGGATAGACTGGGGAGAAAGGTCAGAGAGTCCCATTGACTCAGATAAACACTGGTCTTGGGGGTCTGGGGAGAAAGGTGAGAGAGAGTCCCATTGACTCAGATAAACACTGGTCCTGGGGATAGACTGGGGAGAAAGGCCAGAGAGAGTCCCATTGACTTAGATAAACACTGGTCCTGGGGGTCTGGGGAGAAAGTTGAGAGAGAGTCCCATTGACTCAGATAAACACTGGTCCTGGGGGTGTGGGGAGAAAGGTGAGAGAGAGTCCCATTGACTCAGCTACACACTGGTCCTGGGGATAGACTGGGGAGAAAGGTCAGAGAGAGTCCCATTGACTCAGAAAAACAATGGTCCTGGGGATAGACTGGGGAGAAAGGTCAGAGAGTGTCCCATTGACTCAGATAAACACTGGTCCTGGGGATAGAATGGGGAGAGAGGTCAGAGAGAGTCCTATTGACTCAGATACACACTGGTCCTGGGGGAATGGGGAGAAATGGCAGAGACAGTCCCATTGACTCAGATAGACACTGGTACTGGTGATAGACTGGGGAGAACTGTCAGAGAGAGTCCCATTGACTCAGATACACTCTGGTCCTGGGGATAGACTGGGGAGAACTGTCAGAGAGAGGCCCATTGACTCAGATACACTCTGGTCCTGGGGATAGACTGGGGAGAAAGGTCAGAGAGATTCCCATTGACTCAGATACACACTGGTACTGGGGTTAGACTGGGGAGAAAGGTCAGAGAGTGTCCCATTGACTCAGATAAACACTGGTCCTGGGGATAGACTGGGGAGAAAGGTAAGAGAGTACCATTGACTCAGATAAACACTGGTCCTGGGGATAGACTGGGGAGAAAGTTCAGAGAGTGTCCCATTGATTCAGATGCACACTGGTCCTGGGGATAGACTGGGGAGAAAGTTCAGAGAGTCCCATTGACTCAGATACACACTGGTCCTGGGGATAGACTGGGGAGAAAGGTCAGAGAGTACCATTGACTCAGATAAACACTGGTCCTGGGGATAGACTGGGGAGAAAGGTCAGAGAGTGCCCCATTGATTCAGATGCACACTGGTCCTGGGGATAGACTGGGGAGAAAGGTCAGAGAGTCCCATTGACTCAGATACACACTGGTCCTGGGGATAGACTGGGGAGAAAGGTCAGAGAGTGTCCCATTGACTCAGATGCACACTGGTCCTGGGGATAGACTGGGGAGAAAGGTCAGAGAGTCCCATTGACTCAGATAAACACTGGTCCTGGGGGTCTGGGGAGAAAGGTGAGAGAGAGTCCCATTCACTCAGATAAACACTGGTCCTGGGGGTCTGGGGAGAAAGGTGAGAGAGAGTCCCATTGACTCAGATACACACTGGTCCTGGGGATAGACTGGGGAGAAAGGTCAGAGAGAGTCCCATTGACTCAGATAAACACTGGTCCTGGGGATAGACTGGGGAGAAAGGTCAGAGAGTGTCCCATTGACTCAGATAAACACTGGTCCTGGGGATAGACTGGGGAGAGAGGTCAGAGAGAGTCCTATTGACTCAGATACACACTGGTCCTGGGGGACTGGGAAGAAATGTCAGAGACAGTCCCATTGACTCAGATACACACTGGTACTGGGGATAGACTGGCGAGAAATGTCAGAGAGAGTCCCATTGACTCAGATACACACTGGTACTGGGGATAGACTGGGGAGAAATGTCAGAGAGTGTCCCATTGACTCAGATATACACTGGTACTGGGGATAGACTGGGGAGAAATGTCAGAGAGAGTCCCATTGACTCAGATACACACTGGTCCTGGGGATAGACTGGGGAGAACTGTCAGAGAGTGTCCCATTGTCTCAGATACACTCTGGTCCTGGGGATAGACTGGGAAGAAAGGTCAGAGAGAGTCCCATTGACTCAGATACACACTGGTACTGGGGATAGACTGGGGAGAAAGGTCAGAGAGTGTCCCATTGACTCAGATACACACTGGTCCTGGGGGACTGGGGAGAAAGGTCAGAGAGTGTCCCATTGACTCAGATACACCCTGGTCCTGGGGATGGACTGGGGTGAAATGTCAGAAAGAGTCCCATTGACTCAGATACACACTGGTCCTGGGGATAGAATGGGGAGAAAGGTCAGAGAGAGTCCCATTGACTCAGGTAAACACTGGTCCTGGGGATAGACTGGGGAGAAATGTCAGAGAGTGACCCATTGACTCAGATACACACTGGTCCTGGGGAAAGACTGGGGAGAAAGGTCATTGAGAGTCCCATTGACTCAGGTACACACTGGTCCTGGGGATAGACTGGGGAGAAATGTCAGAGAGAGTCCCATTGACTCAGGTACACACTGGTCCTGGGGATAGACTGGGGAGAAAGGTCAGAGAGTGTCCCATTGACTCAGATACACACTGGTCCTGGGGATAAACTGGGGAGAAAGGTCAGAGAGTCCCATTGACTCAGATACACACTGGTCCTGGGGATAGACTGGGGAGAAAGGTCAGAGAGTGTCATATTGACTCAGATACACACTGGTCCTCGGGGTCTGGGGAGAAAGTTCAGAGAGAGTCCCATTGACTCAGATACACACTGGTCCTGGGGATAGACTTGGGAGAAGGTCAGAGAGTGTCCCATTGTCTCAGATACACACTGGTCCTGAGGATAGACTGGGGAAAAAGCTCAGAGAGAGTCCCATTGACTCAGATACACACTGGTCCTGGGGATAGACTGGGGAGAAAGGTCAGAGAGTCCCATTGACTCAGATACACACTGGTACTGGGGGACTGGGGAGAAAGGTCAGAGAGTGTCCCATTGACTCAGATAAACACTGGTCCTGGGGATAGACTGGGGAGAAAGGCCAGAGAGAGTCCCATTGACTCAGATAAACACTGGTCCTGGGGGTCTGGGGAGAAAGGTGAGAGAGAGTCCCATTGACTCAGATAAACACTGGTCCTGGGGGTCTGGGGAGAAAGGTGAGAGAGAGTCCCATTGACTCAGATACATACTGGTCCTGGGGATAGACTGGGGAGAAAGGTCAGAGAGAGTCCCATTGACTCAGATAAACACTGGTCCTGGGGATAGACTGGGGAGAAAGGTCAGAGAGTGTCCCATTGACTCAGATAAACACTGGTCCTGGGGATAGACTGGGGAGAGAGGTCAGAGAGAGTCCTATTGACTCAGATACACACTGGTCCTGGGGGACTGGGGAGAAATGTCAGAGACAGTCCCATTGACTCAGATACACACTGGTACTGGGGATAGACTGCGGAGAAATGTCAGAGAGAGTCCCATTGACTCAGATACACACTGGTACTGGGGAGAGACTGGGGAGAAATGTCAGAGAGTGTCCCATTGACTCAGATATACACTGGTACTGGGGATAGACTGGGGAGAAATGTCAGAGAGAGTCCCATTGACTCAGATACACACTGGTCCTGGGGATAGACTGGGGAGAACTGTCAGAGAGAGTCCCATTGTCTCAGATACACTCTGGTCCTGGGGATAGACTGGGAAGAAAGGTCAGAGAGAGTCCCATTGACTCAGATACACACTGGTACTGGGGATAGACTGGGGAGAAAGGTCAGAGAGTGTCCCATTGACTCAGATACACACTGGTCCTGGGGGACTGGGGAGAATGGTCAGAGAGTGTCCCATTGACTCAGATACACCCTGGTCCTGGGGATGGACTGGGGTGAAATGTCAGAAAGAGTCCCATTGACTCAGATACACACTGGTCCTGGGGATAGAATGGGGAGAAAGGTCAGAGGGAGTCCCATTGACTCAGATAAACAATGGTCCTGGGGACAGACTGGGGAGAAAGGTCAGAGAGAGTCCCATTGACTCAGATAAACACTGGTCCTGGGGATAGACTGGGGAGAAATGTCAGAGAGTGACCCATTGACTCAGATACACACTGGTCCTGGGGAAAGACTGGGGAGAAAGGTCATTGAGAGTCCCATTGACTCAGGTACACACTGGTCCTGGGGATAGACTGGGGAGAAATGCCAGAGAGAGTCCCATTGACTCAGGTACACGCTGGTCCTGGGGATAGACTGGGGAGAAAGGTCAGAGAGTGTCCCATTGACTCAGATAAACACTGGTCCTGGGGATAAACTGGGGAGAAAGGTCAGAGAGTCCCATTGACTCAGATACACACTGGTCCTGGGGATAGACTGGGGAGAAAGGTCAGAGAGTGTCATATTGACTCAGATACACACTGGTCCTCGGGGTCTGGGGAGAAAGTTCAGAGAGAGTCCCATTGACTCAGATACACACTGGTCCTGGGGATAGACTTGGGAGAAAGGTCAGAGAGTGTCCCATTGTCTCAGATACACACTGGTCCTGAGGATAGACTGGGAAAAAAGCTCAGAGAGAGTCCCATTGACTCAGAAACACACTGGTCCTGGGGATAGACTGGGGAGAAAGGTCAGAGAGTCCCATTGACTCAGATAAACACTGGTCCTGGGGGTCTGTGGAGAAAGGTGAGAGAGAGTCCCATTGACTCAGATAAACACTGGTCCTGGGGATAGACTGGGGAGAAAGGCCAGAGAGAGTCCCATTGACTCAGATAAACACTGGTCCTGAGGGTCTGGGGAGAAAGTTGAGAGAGAGTCCCATTGACTCAGAGAAACACTGGTCCTGGGGGTCTGGGGAGAAAGGTGAGAGAGAGTCCCATTGACTCAGCTACACACTGGTCCTGGGGATAGACTGGGGAGAAAGGTCAGAGAGAGTCCCATTGACTCAGATAAACACTGGTCCTGGGGATAGACTGGGGAGAGAGGTCAGAGAGAGTCCTATTGACTCAGATACACACTGGTCCTGGGGGAATGGGGAGAAATGGCAGAGACAGTCCCATTGACTCAGATACACACTGGTCCTGTGGATAGACTGGGGAGAACTGTCAGAGAGAGTCCCTTTGTCTCAGATACACTCTGGTCCTGGGGATAGACTGGGAAGAAAGGTCAGAGAGAGTCCCATTGACTCAGATACACACTGGTACTGGGGATAGACTGGGGAGAAAGGTCAGAGAGTGTCCCGTTGACTCAGATACACACTGGTCTTGGGGGACTGGGGAGAAAGGTCAGAGGGTGTCCCATTGACTCAGATACACCCTGGTCCTGGGGATGCACTGGGGTGAAATGTCAGAAAGAGTCCCATTGACTCAGATACACACTGGTCCTGGGGATAGAATGGGGAGAAAGGTCAGAGGGAGTCCCATTGACTCAGATAAACAATGGTCCTGGGGACAGACTGGGGAGAAAGGTCAGAGAGAGTCCCATTGACTCAGATAAACACTGGTCCTGGGGATAGACTGGGGAGAAATGTCAGAGAGTGACCCATTGACTCAGATACACACTGGTCCTGGGGAAAGGCTGGGGAGAAAGGTCATTGAGAGTCCCATTGACTCAGGTACACACTGGTCCTGGGGATAGACTGGGGAGAAATGTCAGAGAGAGTCCCATTGACTCAGGTACACACTGGTCCTGGGGATATACTGGGGAGAAAGGTCAGAGAGTGTCCCATTGACTCAGATACACACTGGTCCTGGGGATAAACTGGGGAGAAAGGTCAGAGAGTCCCATTGACTCAGATACACACTGGTCCTGGGGATAGACTGGGGAGAAAGGTCAGAGAGTGTCATATTGACTCAGATACACACTGGTCCTCGGGGTCTGGGGAGAAAATTCAGAGAGAGTCCCATTGACTCAGATACACACTGGTCCTGGGGATAGACTTGGGAGAAGGTCAGAGAGTGTCCCATTGTCTCAGATACACACTGGTCCTGAGGATAGACTGGGGAAAAAGCTCAGAGAGAGTCCCATTGACTCAGATACACACTGGTCCTGGGATAGACTGGGGAGAAAGGTCAGAGAGTCCCATTGACTCAGATACACACTGGTCCTGGGGATAGACTGGGGAGAAAGGTCAGAGAGAGTCCCATTGACTCAGATAAACACTGGTCCTGGGGATAGACTGGGGAGAAAGGTCAGAGAGTGTCCCATTGACTCAGATAAACACTGGTCCTGGGGATAGACTGGGGAGAGAGGTCAGAGAGAGTCCTATTGACTCAGATACACACTGGTCCTGGGGGACTGGGGAGAAATGTCAGAGACAGTCCCATTGACTCAGATACACACTGGTACTGGGGATAGACTGGGGAGAAATGTCAGAGAGAGTCCCATTGACTCAGATACACACTGGTACTGGGGATAGACTGGGGAGAAATGTCAGAGAGTGTCCCATTCACTCAGATATACACTGGTACTGGGGATAGACTGGGGAGAAATGTCAGAGAGAGTCCCATTGACTCAGATACACATTGGTCCCGGGGATAGACTGGGGAGAACTGTCAGAGAGAGTCCCATTGTCTCAGATACACTCTGGTCCTGGGGATAGACTGGGAAGAAAGGTCAGAGAGAGTCCCATTGACTCAGATACACACTGGTACTGGGGATAGACTGGGGAGAAAGGTCAGAGAGTGTCCCATTGACTCAGATACACACTGGTCCTGGGGGACTGGGGAGAAAGGTCAGAGAGTGTCCCATTGACTCAGATACACCCTGGTCCTGGGGATGGACTGGGGTGAAATGTCAGAAAGAGTCCCATTGACTCAGATACACACTGGTCCTGGGGATAGAATGGGGAGAAAGGTCAGAGGGAGTCCCATTGACTCAGATAAACAATGGTCCTGGGGACAGACTGGGGAGAAAGGTCAGAGAGAGTCCCATTGACTCAGATAAACACTGGTCCTGGGGATAGACTGGGGAGAAATGTCAGAGAGTGACCCATTGACTCAGATACACACTGGTCCTGGGGAAAGACTGGGGAGAAAGGTCATTGAGAGTCCCATTGACTCAGGTACACACTGGTCCTGGGGATAGACTGGGGAGAAATGTCAGAGAGAGAGTCCCATTGACTCAGGTACACACTGGTCCTGGGGATAGACTGGGGAGAAATGTCAGAGAGAGTCCCATTGACTCAGGTACACACTGGTCCTGGGGATATACTGGGGAGAAAGGTCAGAGAGTGTCCCATTGACTCAGATACACACTGGTCCTGGGGATAAACTGGGGAGAAAGGTCAGAGAGTCCCATTGACTCAGATACACACTGGTCCTGGGGATAGACTGGTGAGAAAGGTCAGAGAGTGTCATATTGACTCAGATACACACTGGTCCTCGGGGTCTGGGGAGAAAGTTCAGAGAGAGTCCCATTGACTCAGATACACACTGGTCCTGGGGATAGACTTGGGAGAAGGTCAGAGAGTGTCCCATTGTCTCAGATACACACTGGTCCTGAGGATAGACTGGGGAAAAAGCTCAGAGAGAGTCCCATTGACTCAGATACACACTGGTCCTGGGGATAGACTGGGGAGAAAGGTCAGAGAGTCCCATTGACTCAGATACACACTGGTCCTGGGGATAGACTGGGGAGAAAGGTCAGAGAGAGTCCCATTGACTCAGATAAACACTGGTCCTGGGGATAGACTGGGGAGAAAGGTCAGAGAGTGTCCCATTGACTCAGATAAACACTGGTCCTGGGGATAGACTGGGGAGAGAGGTCAGAGAGAGTCCTATTGACTCAGATACACACTGGTCCTGGGGGACTGGGGAGAAATGTCAGAGACAGTCCCATTGACTCAGATACACACTGGTACTGGGGATAGACTGGGGAGAAATGTCAGAGAGAGTCCCATTGACTCAGATACACATTGGTACTGGGGATAGACTGGGGAGAAATGTCAGAGAGTGTCCCATTCACTCAGATATACACTGGTACTGGGGATAGACTGGGGAGAAATGTCAGAGAGAGTCCCATTGACTCAGATACACATTGGTCCTGGGGATAGACTGGGGAGAACTGTCAGAGAGAGTCCCATTGTCTCAGATACACTCTGGTCCTGGGGATAGACTGGGAAGAAAGGTCAGAGAGAGTCCCATTGACTCAGATACACACTGGTACTGGGGATAGACTGGGGAGAAAGGTCAGAGAGTGTCCCATTGACTCAGATACACACTGGTCCTGGGGGACTGGGGAGAAAGGTCAGAGAGTGTCCCATTGACTCAGATACACCCTGGTCCTGGGGATGGACTGGGGTGAAATGTCAGAAAGAGTCCCATTGACTCAGATACACACTGGTCCTGGGGATAGAATGGGGAGAAAGGTCAGAGGGAGTCCCATTGACTCAGATAAACAATGGTCCTGGGGACAGACTGGGGAGAAAGGTCAGAGAGAGTCCCATTGACTCAGATAAACACTGGTCCTGGGGATAGACTGGGGAGAAATGTCAGAGAGTGACCCATTGACTCAGATACACACTGGTCCTGGGGAAAGACTGGGGAGAAAGGTCATTGAGAGTCCCATTGACTCAGGTACACACTGGTCCTGGGGATAGACTGGGGAGAAATGTCAGAGAGAGAGTCCCATTGACTCAGGTACACACTGGTCCTGGGGATAGACTGGGGAGAAAGGTCAGAGAGTGTCCCATTGACTCAGATACACACTGGTCCTGGGGATAAACTGGGGAGAAAGGTCAGAGAGTCCCATTGACTCAGATACACACTGGTCCTGGGGATAGACTGGGGAGAAAGGTCAGAGAGTGTCATATTGACTCAGATACACACTGGTCCTCGGGGTCAGGGGAGAAAGTTCAGAGAGTCCCATTGACTCAGATACACACTGGTCCTGGGGATAGACTTGGGAGAAAGGTCAGAGAGTGTCCCATTGTCTCAGATACACACTGGTCCTGAGGATAGACTGGGGAAAAAGCTCAGAGAGAGTCCCATTGACTCAGATACACACTGGTCCTGGGGATAGACTGGGGAGAAAGGTCAGAGAGTCCCATTGACTCAGATAAACACTGGTCCTGGGGGTCTGTTGAGAAAGGTGAGAGAGAGTCCCATTGACTCAGATAAACACTGGTCCTGGGGATAGACTGGGGAGAAAGGCCAGAGAGAGTCCCATTGACTCAGATAAACACTGGTCCTGGGGGTCTGGGGAGAAAGTTGAGAGAGATTCCCATTGATTCAGAGAAACACTGGTCCTGGGGGTCTGGGGAGAAAGGTGAGAGAGAGTCCCATTGACTCAGCTACACACTGGTCCTGGGGATAGACTGGGGAGAAAGGTCAGAGAGAGTCCCATTGACTCAGATAAACACTGGTCCTGGGGATAGACTGGGGAGAAAGGTCAGAGAGTGTCCCATTGACTCAGATAAACACTGGTCCTGGGGATAGACTGGGGAGAGAGGTCAGAGAGAGTCCTATTGACTCAGATACACACTGGTCCTCGGGGAATGGGGAGAAATGGCAGAGACAGTCCCATTGACTCAGATACACACTGGTACTGGGGATAGACTGGGGAGAAATGTCAGAGAGAGTCCCATTGACTCAGATAGACACTGGTACTGGGAATAGACTGGGGAGAACTGTCAGAGAGAGTCCCATTGACTCAGATACACACTGGTACTGGGGATAGACTGGGGAGAACTGTCAGAGAGAGTCCCATTGACTCAGATACACTCTGGTCCTGGGGATAGACTGGGGAGAAAGATCAAAGAGAGTCCCATTGACTCAGATACACACTGGTACTGGGGATAGACTGGGGAGAAAGGTCAGAGAGTGTCCCATTGACTCAGATACACACTGGTCCTGGGGATAGACTGGGGAGAAAGGTCAGAGAGAGTCCCATTGACTCAGATAAACACTGGACCTGGGGGACTGGGGAGAAAGTTCAGAGAGAGTCCCATTTTCTCAGATACACACTGGTCCTGGGGATAGACTGGGGAGAAAGGTCAGAGAGAGTCCTATTGATTCAGATACACACTGGTCCTGCGGGTCTTGGGAGAAAGATCAGAGTGAGTCCCATTGACTCAGATACACAATGGTCCTGGGGATAGACTGGGGAGAAAGGTCAGAGAGTGTCCCATTGACTCAGATAAATACTGGTCCTGGGGATAGACTGGGGAGAAAGGTCAGAGAGAGTTCCTTTGACTCAGATACACGCTGCTCCTGGGGTTAGACTGGGGAGAAAGATCAGAGAGAGTCCCATTGACTCAGATAAACACTGGTCCTGGGGGATTGGGGAGAAAGGTCAGAGAGAGTCCCATTGACTCAGATACACACTGGTCCTGGGGATAGACTGGGGAGAAAGGTCAGAGAGTGTCCCATTGACTCAGATACACACTGGTCCTGGGGATAGAATGGGGAGAAAGGTCAGAGAGAACCCCATTGACTCAGATACAAACTGGTCCTGGAGGTCGACTGGGGAGAAAAGTCAGAGAGAGTCCCATTGACTCAGATGCACACTGGTTCTGGGGATAGAATTTGGAGAAAGGTCAGAGAGTCCCATTGACTCAGATACACACTGGTCCTGGGGATAGACTGTGGAGAAAGGTCAGAGAGTCCCATTGACGCAGATACACACTGGTCCTGGGGATAGACTGGGGAGAAAGATCAGAGAGAATCCCATTGACTCAGATACACACTGGTCCTGGGGATAGACTGGGGAGAAAGATCAGAGAGTGTCCCATTGACTCGGATACACACTGGTCCTGGGGATCGACTGGGGAGAAAGGTCAGAGAGTGTCCCATTGACTCAGATACACACTGGTCCTGGGGATAGACTGGGGAGAAAGGTCAGAGAGAGTCCCTTTGACTCAGATACACACTGGTCCTGGGGATAGACTGGGGAGAAAGGTCAGAGAGGGTCCCTTTGACTCAGATACACACTGGTCCTGGGGATAGACTGGGGAGAAAGGTCAGAGTGTCCCATTGACTCAGATAAACACTGGTCCTGGGGATAGACTGGGGAGAAAGGTCAGAGAGTGTCCCATTGACTCAGATAAACACTGGTCCTGGGGATAGACTGGGGAGAAAGGTCAGAGAGAGTCCCATTGACTCAGATAAACAATGGTCATGGGGATAGACTGGGGAGAAAGGTCAGAGAGAGTCCCATTGTCTCAGATACACACTGGTCCTGGGGATAGACTGGGGAGAAAGGTCAGAGAGTACCATTGACTCAGATAAACACTGGTCCTGGGGATAGACTGGGGAGAAAGGTCAGAGAGTGTCCCATTGATTCAGATGCACACTGGTCCTGGGGATAGACTGGGGAGAAAGTTCAGAGAGTCCCATTGACTCAGATGCACACTGGTCCTGGTGATAGACTGGGGAGAAAGGTTAGAGAGTGTCCCATTGATTCAGATACACACTGGTCCTGGGGATAGACTAGGGAGAAAGGTCAGAGAGTACCATTGACTCAGATAAACACTGGTCCTGGGGATAGACTGGGGAGAAAGGTCAGAGAGTCCCATTGACTCAGATACACACTGGTCCTGGGGATAGACTGGGGAGAAAGGTCAGAGAGTGTCCCATTGACTCAGATACACACTGGTCCTGGGGATAGACTGTGGAGAAAGGTCAGAGAGTCCCATTGACTCAGAGACACACTGGTCCTGGGGATAGACTGGGGAGAAAGGTCAGAGTGTCCCATTGACTCAGATAAACACTGGTCCTGGGGATAGACTGGGGAGAAAGGTCAGAGAGTGTCCCATTGACTCAGATAAACACTGGTCCTGGGGATAGACTGGGGAGAAAGTTCAGAGAGAGTCCCATTGACTCAGATAAACACTGGTCCTGGGGATAGACTGGGGAGAAAGGTCAGAGAGAGTCCCATTGTCTCAGATACACACTGGTCCTGGGGATAGACTGGGGAGAAAGGTCAGAGAGTACCATTGACTCAGATAAACACTGGTCCTGGGGATAGACTGGGGAGAAAGGTCAGAGAGTGTCCCATTGATTCAGATGCACACTGGTCCTGGGGATAGACTGGGGAGAAAGTTCAGAGAGTCGCATTGACTCAGATGCACACTGGTCCTGGTGATAGACTGGGGAGAAAGGTTAGAGAGTGTCCCATTGACTCAGATACACACTGGTCCTGGGGATAGACTCGGGAGAAAGGTCAGAGAGTACCATTGACTCAGATAAACACTGGTCCTGGGGATAGACTGGGGAGAAAGGTCAGAGAGTCCCATTGACTCAGATACACACTGGTCCTGGGGATAGACTGGGGAGAAAGGTCAGAGGGTGTCCCATTGACTCACATACACACTGGTCCTGGGGATAGACTGGGGAGAAAGGTCAGAGAGTCCCATTGACTCAGATACACACTGGTACTGGGGGACTGGGGAGAAAGGTTAGAGAGTGTCCCATTGACTCAGATACACACTGGTCCTGGGGATAGACTGGGGAGAAAGTTCAGAGAGAGTCCCATTGACTCAAATACACACTGGTCCTGGGGATAGACTGGGGAGAAAGGTCAGAGAGAGTCCCATTGACTCAGATAAACTCTGGTCCTGGGGATAGACTGGGGAGAAAGGTCAGAGAGTGTCCCATTGACTCACATACACACTGGTCCTGGGGATAGACTGGGGAGAAAGGTCAGAGAGTCCCATTGACTCAGATACACACTGGTACTGGGGGACTGGGGAGAAAGGTTAGAGAGTGTCCCATTGACTCAGATACACACTGATCCTGGGGATAGACTGGGGAGAAAGTTCAGAGAGAGTCCCATTGACTCAAATACACACTGGTCCTGGGGATAGACTGGGGAGAAAGGTCAGAGAGAGTCCCATTGACTCAGATAAACTCTGGTCCTGGGGATAGACTGGGGAGAAAGGTCAGAAAGTGTCCCATTGACTCAGATACACACTGGTCCTGGGGATAGACTGGGGAGAACTGTCAGAGAGAGTCCCATTGACTCAGATACACTCTGGTCCTGGGGATAGACTGGGGAGAAAGGTCAGAGAGAGTCCCATTGACTCAGATACACACTGGTACTGGGGATAGACTGGGGAGAAATGTCAGAGAGTGTCCCATTGACTCAGATACACACTGGTCCTGGGGATAGACTGGGGAGAAAGGTCACAGAGAGTCCCATTGACTCAGATACACACTGGTCCTGGGGG
The DNA here is from genome assembly GCF_044704955.1 of Pristiophorus japonicus. NCBI lineage: Eukaryota > Metazoa > Chordata > Chondrichthyes > Pristiophoridae > Pristiophorus > Pristiophorus japonicus. The sequence continues at coordinate 162,991 of NW_027253073.1, read as the reverse complement.
ACTGGGGAGAAAGGTCAGAGAGTCCCATTGAATCAGATAAACACTGGTCCTGGGGATAGACTGGGGAGAAAGATCAGAGAGAGTCCCATTGGCTCAGATAAACACTGGTCCTGGGGATAGACTGGGGAGAAATGTCAGAGAGTCCCATTGACTCAGATACACACTGGTACTGGGGATAGACTGGGGAGAAATGTCAGAGAGAGTCCCATTGACTCAGATACACACTGGTACTGGGGATAGACTGGGGAGAAATGTCAGAGAGTGTCACATTGAATCAGATACACACTGGTCCTGGGGATAGACTGGGGAGAACTGCCAGAGAGAGTCCCATTGACTCAGATACACACTGGTCCTGGGGATAGACTGGGGAGAAAGGTCAGAGAGTGTCCCATTGACTCAGATACACACTGGTCCTGGGGATAGACTAGGGAGAAAGGTCAGAGAGTACCATTGACTCAGATAAACACTGGTCCTGTGGATAGACTGGGGAGAAAGGTCAGAGAGTCCCATTGACTCACATATACACTGGTCCTGGGGATAGACTGGGGAGAAAGGTCAGAGAGTCCCATTGACTCAGATACACACTGGTACTGGGGGACTGGGGAGAAAGGTTAGAGAGTGTCCCATTGACTCAGATACACACTGGTCCTGGGGATAGACTGGGGAGAAAGTTCAGAGAGAGTCCCATTGACTCAAATACACACTGGTCCTGGGGATAGACTGGGGAGAAAGGTCAGAGAGAGTCCCATTGACTCAGATAAACTCTGGTCCTGGGGATAGACTGGGGAGAAAGGTCAGAAAGTGTCCCATTGACTCAGATACACACTGGTCCTGGGGATAGACTGGGGAGAACTGTCAGAGAGAGTCCCATTGACTCAGATACACACTGGTCCTGGGGGACTGGGGAGAAAGGTCAGAGAGTCCCATTGAATCAGATAAACACTGGTCCTGGGGATAGACTGGGGAGAAAGATCAGAGAGAGTCCCATTGACTCAGATAAACACTGGTCCTGGGGATAGACTGGGGAGAAATGTCAGAGAGTCCCATTGACTCAGATACACACTGGTACTGGGGATAGACTGGGGAGAAATGTCAGAGAGAGTCCCATTGACTCAGATACACACTGGTACTGGGGATAGACTGGGGAGAAATGTCATAGAGTGTCCCATTGAATCAGATACACACTGGTCCTGGGGATAAACTGGGGAGAACTGTCAGAGAGAGTCCCATTGACTCAGATACACACTGGTCCTGGGGATAGACTGGGGAGAAAGGTCAGAGAGTGTCCCATTGACTCAGATACACACTGGTCCTGGGGATAGACTGGGGAGAAAGGTCAGAGAGAGTCCCATTGACTCAGATACACACTGGTCCTGGGGTTAGACTGGGGAGAAAGGTCAGAGAGTCCTGTTGACTCAGATATACACTGGTCCTGGGGACAGACTGAGGAAAAAGGTCAGAGAGAGTCCTATTGACTCAGATACACACTGGTCCTGGGGGACTTGGGAGAAAGGTCAAAGTGAGTCCCATTGACTCAGATACACAATGGTCCTGGGGATAGACTGGGGAGAAAGCTCAGAGAGAGTCCCATTGACTCAGATACACACTGGTCCTGGGGATAGACTGGGGAGAAAAGTCAGAGAGAGTCCCATTGACTCAGATAAACACTGGTCCAGGGGATAGACTGGGGAGAAAGATCAGAGAGTGTCCCATTGACTCAGATAAACACTGGTCCTGGGGGATTGGGGAGAAATGTCAGAGAGAGTCCCATTGACTCAGATACACACTGGTCCTGGGGATAGACTGGGGAGAAAGGTCAGAGAGTGTCCCATTGACTCAGATACACACTGGTCCTGGGGATAGAATGGGGAGAAATGTCAGAGAGAGCCCCATTGACTCAGATACAAACTGGTCCTGGAGGTAGACTGGGGAGAAAAGTCAGAGAGAGTCCCATTGACTCAGATACACACTGGTCCTGGGGATAGACTGGGGAGAAAGGTCAGAGAGTCCCATTGACTCAGATACACACTGGTCCTGGGGATAGACTGTGGAGAAAGGTCAGAGAGTCCCATTGACTCAGATACACACTGGTCCTGGGGATAGACTGGGGAGAAAGGTCAGAGTGTCCCATTGACTCAGATAAACACTGGTCCTGGGGATAGACTGGGGAGAAAGGTCAGAGAGTGTCCCATTGACTCAGATAAACACTGGTCCTGGGGATAGACTGGGGAGAAAGTTCAGAGAGAGTCCCATTGACTCAGATAAACACTGGTCCTGGGGATAGACTGGGGAGAAAGGTAGAGAGAGTCCCATTGTCTCAGATACACACTGGTCCTGGGGATAGACTGGGGAGAAAGGTCAGAGAGTACCATTGACTCAGATAAACACTGGTCCTGGGGATGGACTGGGGAGAAAGGTCAGAGAGTGTCCCATTGATTCAGATGCACACTGGTCCTGGGGATAGACTGGGGAGAAAGTTCAGAGAGTCCCATTGACTCAGATGCACACTGGTCCTGGTGATAGACTGGGGAGAAAGGTTAGAGAGTGTCCCATTGACTCAGATACACACTGGTCCTGGGGATAGACTAGGGAGAAAGGTCAGAGAGTACCATTGACTCAGATAAACACTGGTCCTGGGGATAGACTGGGGAGAACGGTCAGAGAGTACCATTGACTCAGATAAACACTGGTCCTGGGGATAGACTGGGGAGAAAGGTCAGAGAGTCCCATTGACTCAGATACACACTGGTCCTGGGGATAGACTGGGGAGAAAGGTCAGAGAGTGTCCCATTGACTCACATACACACTGGTCCTGGGGATAGACTGGGGAGAAAGGTCAGAGAGTCCCATTGACTCAGATACACACTGGTACTGGGGGACTGGGGAGAAAGGTTAGAGAGTGTCCCATTGACTCAGATACACACTGGTCCTGGGGATAGACTGGGGAGAAAGTTCAGAGAGAGTCCCATTGACTCAAATACACACTGGTCCTGGGGATAGACTGGGGAGAAAGGTCAGAGAGAGTCCCATTGACTCAGATAAACTCTGGTCCTGGGGATAGACTGGGGAGAAAGGTCAGAGAGTGTCCCATTGACTCACATACACACTGGTCCTGGGGATAGACTGGGGAGAAAGGTCAGAGAGTCCCATTGACTCAGATACACACTGGTACTGGGGGACTGGGGAGAAAGGTTAGAGAATGTCCCATTGACTCAGATACACACTGGTCCTGGGGATAGACTGGGGAGAAAGTTCAGAGAGAGTCCCATTGACTCAAATACACACTGGTCCTGGGGATAGACTGGGGAGAAAGGTCAGAGAGAGTCCCATTGACTCACATACACACTGGTCCTGGGGATAGACTGGGGAGAAAGGTCAGAGAGTCCCATTGACTCAGATACACACTGGTACTGGGGGACTGGGGAGAAAGGTTAGAGAGTGTCCCATTGACTCAGATACACACTGGTCCTGGGGATAGACTGGGGAGAAAGTTCAGAGAGAGTCCCATTGACTCAAATACACACTGGTCCTGGGGATAGACTGGGGAGAAAGGTCAGAGAGATTCCCATTGACTCAGATAAACTCTGGTCCTGGGGATAGACTGGGGAGAAAGGTCAGAAAGTGTCCCATTGACTCAGATACACACTGGACCTGGGGATAGACTGGGGAGAACTGTCAGAGAGAGTCCCATTGGCTCAGATACACTCTGGTCCTGGGGATAGACTGGGGAGAAAGGTCAGAGAGAGTCCCATTGACTCAGATACACACTGGTACTGGGGATAGACTGGGGAGAAAGGTCAGAGAGAGTCCCATTGACTCAGATACACACTGGTCCTGGGGGACTGTGGAGAAAGGTCAGAGAGTCCCATTGAATCAGATAAACACTGGTCCTGGGGATAGACTGGGGAGAAAGATCAGAGAGAGTCCCATTGACTCAGATAAACACTGGTCCTGGGGATAGACTGGGGAGAAATGTCAGAGAGTCCCATTGACTCAGATACACACTGGTACTGGGGATAGACTGGGGAGAAATGTCAGAGAGAGTCCCATTGACTCAGATACACACTGGTACTGGGGATAGACTGGGGAGAAATGTCAGAGAGTGTCCCATTGAATCAGATACACACTGGTCCTGGAGATAGACTGGGGAGAACTGTCAGAGAGAGTCCCATTGACTCAGATACACACTGGTCCTGGGGATAGACTGGGGAGAAAGGTCAGAGAGTGTCCCATTGACTCAGATACACACTGGTCCTGGGGATAGACTAGGGAGAAAGGTCAGAGAGAGTCCCATTGACTCAGATACACACTGGTCCTGGGGTTAGACTGGGGAGAAAGGTCAGAGAGTCCTGTTGACTCAGATATACACTGGTCCTGGGGACAGACTGAGGAAAAAGGTCAGAGAGAGTCCTATTGACTCAGATACACACTGGTCCTGGGAGACTTGGGAGAAAGGTCAAAGTGAGTCCCATTGACTCAGATACACAATGGTCCTGGGGATAGACTGGGGAGAAAGGTCAGAGAGAGTCCCATTGACTCAGATACACACTGGTCCTGGGGATAGACTGGGGAGAAAGGTCAGAGAGTGTCCCATTGACTCAGATACACCCTGGTCCTGGGGATGGACCGGGGTGAAATGTCAGAAAGAGTCCCATTGACTCAGATAAACACTGGTCCAGGGGATAGACTGGGGAGAAAGATCAGAGAGTGTCCCATTGACTCAGATAAACACTGGTCCTGGGGGATTGGGGAGAAATGTCAGAGGGAGTCCCATTGACTCAGATACACACTGGTCCTGGGGATAGACTGGGGAGAAAGGTCAGAGAGTGTCCCATTGACTCAGATACGCACTGGTCCTGGGGATAGAATGGGGAGAAAGGTCAGAGAGAGCCCCATTGACTCAGATACAAACTGGTCCTGGAGGTAGACTGGGGAGAAAAGTCAGAGAGAGTCCCATTGACTCAGATACACACTGGTCCTGGGGATAGACTGGGGAGAAAGGTCAGAGAGTCCCATTGACTCAGATACACACTGGTCCTGGGGATAGACTGTGGAGAAAGGTCAGAGAGTCCCATTGACTCAGATACACACTGGTCCTGGGGATAGACTGGGGAGAAAGGTCAGAGTGTCCCATTGACTCAGATAAACACTGGTCCTGGGGATAGACTGGGGAGAAAGGTCAGAGAGTGTCCCATTGACTCAGATAAACACTGGTCCTGGGGATAGACTGGGGAGAAAGGTCAGAGAGAGTCCCATTGTCTCAGATACACACTGGTCCTGGGGATAGACTGGGGAGAAAGGTCAGAGAGTACCATTGACTCAGATAAACACTGGTCCTGGGGATAGACTGGGGAGAAAGGTCAGAGAGTGTCCCATTGATTCAGATGCACACTGGTCCTGGGGATAGACTGGGGAGAAAGTTCAGAGAGTCCCATTGACTCAGATGCACACTGGTCCTGGTGATAGACTGGGGAGAAAGGTTAGAGAGTGTCCCATTGACTCAGATACACACTGGTCCTGGGGATAGACTAGGGAGAAAGGTCAGAGAGTACCATTGACTCAGATAAACACTGGTCCTGGGGATAGACTGGGGAGAAAGGTCAGAGAGTCCCATTGACTCAGATACACACTGGTCCTGGGGATAGACTGGGGAGAAAGGTCAGAGAGTGTCCCATTGACTCACATACACACTGGTCCTGGGGATAGACTGGGGAGAAAGGTCAGAGAGTCCCATTGACTCAGATATACACTGGTACTGGGGGACTGGGGAGAAAGGTTAGAGAGTGTCCCATTGACTCAGATACACACTGGTCCTGGGGATAGACTGGGGAGAAAGTTCAGAGAGAGTCCCATTGACTCAAATACACACTGGTCCTGGGGATAGACTGGGGAGAAAGGTCAGAGAGAGTCCCATTGACTCAGATAAACTCTGGTCCTGGGGATAGACTGGGGAGAAAGGTCAGAGAGTGTCCCATTGACTCACATACACACTGGTCCTGGGGATAGACTGGGGAGAAAGGTCAGAGAGTCCCATTGACTCAGATACACACTGGTACTGGGGGACTGGGGAGAAAGGTTAGAGAGTGTCCCATTGACTCAGATACACACTGGTCCTGGGGATAGACTGGGGAGAAAGTTCAGAGAGAGTCCCATTGACTCAAATACACACTGGTCCTGGGGATAGACTGGGGAGAAAGGTCAGAGAGAGTCCCATTGACTCAGATAAACTCTGGTCCTGGGGATAGACTGGGGAGAAAGGTCAGAAAGTGTCCCATTGACTCAGATACACACTGGTCCTGGGGATAGACTGGGGAGAACTGTCAGAGAGAGTCCCATTGACTCAGATACACTCTGGTCCTGGGGATAGACTGGGGAGAAAGGTCAGAGAGAGTCCCATTGACTCAGATACACACTGGTACTGGGGATAGACTGGGGAGAAATGTCAGAGAGTGTCCCATTGACTCAGATACACACTGGTCCTGGGGATAGACTGGGGAGAAAGGTCAGAGAGAGTCCCATTGACTCAGATACACACTGGTCCTGGGGGACTGGGGAGAAAGGTCAGAGAGTCCCATTGAATCAGATAAACACTGGTCCTGGGGATAGACTGGGGAGAAAGATCAGAGAGAGTCCCATTGGCTCAGATAAACACTGGTCCTGGGGATAGACTGGGGAGAAATGTCAGAGAGTCCCATTGACTCAGATACACACTGGTACTGGGGATAGACTGGGGAGAAATGTCAGAGAGAGTCCCATTGACTCAGATACACACTGGTACTGGGGATAGACTGGGGAGAAATGTCAGAGAGTGTCCCATTGAATCAGATACACACTGGTCCTGGGGATAGACTGGGGAGAACTGTCAGAGAGAGTCCCATTGACTCAGATACACACTGGTCCTGGGGATAGACTGGGGAGAAAGGTCAGAGAGTGTCCCATTGACTCAGATACACACTGGTCCTGGGGATAGACTAGGGAGAAAGGTCAGAGAGTACCATTGACTCAGATAAACACTGGTCCTGGGGATAGACTGGGGAGAAAGGTCAGAGAGTCCCATTGACTCAGATACACACTGGTCCTGGGGATAGACTGGGGAGAAAGGTCAGAGGGTGTCCCATTGACTCACATACACACTGGTCCTGGGGATAGACTGGGGAGAAAGGTCAGAGAGTCCCATTGACTCAGATACACACTGGTACTGGGGGACTGGGGAGAAAGGTTAGAGAGTGTCCCATTGACTCAGATACACACTGGTCCTGGGGATAGACTGGGGAGAAAGTTCAGAGAGAGTCCCATTGACTCAAATACACACTGGTCCTGGGGATAGACTGGGGAGAAAGGTCAGAGAGAGTCCCATTGACTCAGATAAACTCTGGTCCTGGGGATAGACTGGGGAGAAAGGTCAGAGAGTGTCCCATTGACTCACATACACACTGGTCCTGGGGATAGACTGGGGAGAAAGGTCAGAGAGTCCCATTGACTCAGATACACACTGGTACTGGGGGACTGGGGAGAAAGGTTAGAGAGTGTCCCATTGACTCAGATACACACTGGTCCTGGGGATAGACTGGGGAGAAAGTTCAGAGAGAGTCCCATTGACTCAAATACACACTGGTCCTGGGGATAGACTGGGGAGAAAGGTCAGAGAGAGTCCCATTGACTCAGATAAACTCTGGTCCTGAGGATAGACTGGGGAGAAAGGTCAGAAAGTGTCCCATTGACTCAGATACACACTGGTCCTGGGGATAGACTGGGGAGAACTGTCAGAGAGAGTCCCATTGACTCAGATACACTCTGGTCCTGGGGATAGACTGGGGAGAAAGGTCAGAGAGAGTCCCATTGACTCAGATACACACTGGTACTGGGGATAGACTGGGGAGAAATGTCAGAGAGTGTCCCATTGACTCAGATACACACTGGTCCTGGGGATAGACTGGGGAGAAAGGTCAGAGAGAGTCCCATTGACTCAGATACACACTGGTCCTGGGGGACTGGGGAGAAAGGTCAGAGAGTCCCATTGAATCAGATAAACACTGGTCCTGGGGATAGACTGGGGAGAAAGATCAGAGAGAGTCCCATTGGCTCAGATAAACACTGGTCCTGGGGATAGACTGGGGAGAAATGTCAGAGAGTCCCATTGACTCAGATACACACTGGTACTGGGGATAGACTGGGGAGAAATGTCAGAGAGAGTCCCATTGACTCAGATACACACTGGTACTGGGGATAGACTGGGGAGAAATGTCAGAGAGTGTCCCATTGAATCAGATACACACTGGTCCTGGGGATAGACTGGGGAGAACTGTCAGAGAGAGTCCCATTGACTCAGATACACACTGGTCCTGGGGATAGACTGGGGAGAAAGGTCAGAGAGTGTCCCATTGACTCAGATACACACTGGTCCTGGGGATAGACTGGGGAGAAAGGTCAGAGAGAGTCCCATTGACTCAGATACACACTGGTCCTGGGGATAGACTGGGGAGAAAGGTCAGAGAGTCCTGTTGACTCAGATATACACTGGTCCTGGGGACAGACTGAGGAAAAAGGTCAGAGAGAGTCCTATTGACTCAGATACACACTGGTCCTGGGGGACTTGGGAGAAAGGTCAAAGTGAGTCCCATTGACTCAGATACACAATGGCCCTGGGGATAGACTGGGGAGAAAGGTCAGAGAGAGTCCCATTGACTCAGATACACACTGGTCCTGGGGATAGACTGGGGAGAAAGGTCAGAGAGTGTCCCATTGACTCAGATACACACTGGTCCTGGGGATAAACTGGGGAGAAAGGTCAGAGAGTCTCATTGACTCAGATACACACTGGTCCTGGGGATAGACTGGGGAGAAAGGTCAGAGAGTGTCGTATTGACTCAGATACACACTGGTCCTCGGGGTCTGGGGAGAAAGTTCAGAGAGAGTCCCATTGACTCAGATAAATTCTGGTCCTGGGGGTCTGGGGAGAAAGGTCAGAGAGAGTCCTATTGACTCAGATACACACTGGGCCTTGGGATAGACTGGGGAGAAATGTCAGAGAGAGTCCCATTGACTCAGATACACACTGGTCCTGGGGATAGACTTGGGAGAAAGGTCATAGAGTGTCCCATTGACTCAGATAAACACTGGTCCTGGGGGATTGGGGAGAAAGGTCAGAGAGAGTCCCATTGACTCAGATACACACTGGTCCTGGGGATAGACTGGGGAGAAAGGTCAGACAGTGTCCCATTGACTCAGATACACACTGGTCCTGGGGATAGAATGGGGAGAAAGGTCAGAGAGAGCCCCATTGACTCAGATACAAACTGGTCCTGGAGGTAGACTGGGGAGAAAAGTCAGAGAGAGTCCCATTGACTCAGATACACACTGGTCCTGGGGATAGACTGGGGAGAAAGGTCAGAGAGTCCCATTGACTCAGATACACACTGGTCCTCGGGATAGACTGTGGAGAAAGGTCAAAGAGTCCCATTGACTCAGATACACACTGGTCCTGGGGATAGACTGGGGAGAAAGATCAGAGAGAATCCCATTGACTCAGATACACACTGGTCCTGCGGATAGACTGGGAGAAAGGTCAGAGAGTGTCCCATTGACTCGGATACACACTGGTCCTGGGGATCGACTGGGGAGAAAGGACAGAGAGTGTCCCATTGACTCAGATACACACTGGTCCCGTGGATAGACTGGGGAGAAAGGTCAGAGAGTCCCATTGACTCAGATACACACTGGTCCTGGGGATAGACTGGGGAGAAAGGTCAGAGAGGGTCCCAATGACTCAGATACACACTGGTCCTGGGGATAGACTGGGGAGAAAGGTCAGAGAGTGTCCCATTGACTCAGATACACCCTGGTCCTGGGGATAGACTGGGGTGAAAGGTCAGAGAGTGTCCCATTGACTCAGATACACACTGGTCTTGAGGATAGACTGGGGAAAAAGGTCAGAGAGAGTCCCATTGACTCAGATACACACTGGTCCTGGGGATGGACCGGGGTGAAATGTCAGAAAGAGTCCCATTGACTCAGATAAACACTGGTCCAGGGGATAGACTGGGGAGAAAGATCAGAGAGTGTCCCATTGACTCAGATAAACACTGGTCCTGGGGGATTGGGGAGAAAGGTCAGAGAGAGTCCCATTGACTCAGATACACACTGGTCCTGGGGATAGACTGGGGAGAAAGGTCAGAGAGTGTCCCATTGACTCAGATACACACTGGTCCTGGGGATAGAATGGGGAGAAAGGTCAGAGAGAGCCCCATTGACTCAGATACAAACTGGGCCTGGAGGTAGACTGGGGAGAAAAGTCAGAGAGAGTCCCATTGACTCAGATACACACTGGTCCTGGGGATAGACTGGGGAGAAAGGTCAGAGAGTCCCATTGACTCAGATACACACTGGTACTGGGGATAGACTGGGGAGAAATGTCAGAGAGTGTCCCATTGAATCAGATACACACTGGTCCTGGGGATAGACTGGGGAGAACTGTCAGAGAGAGTCCCATTGACTCAGATACACACTGGTCCTGGGGATAGACTGGGGAGAAAGGTCAGAGAGTGTCCCATTGACTCAGATACACACTGGTCCTGGGGATAGACTAGGGAGAAAGGTCAGAGAGTACCATTGACTCAGATAAACACTGGTCCTGGGGATAGACTGGGGAGAAAGGTCAGAGAGTCCCATTGACTCAGATACACACTGGTCCTGGGGATAGACTGGGGAGAAAGGTCAAAGAGTGTCCCATTGACTCACATACACACTGGTCCTGGGGATAGACTGGGGAGAAAGGTCAGAGAGTCCCATTGACTCAGATACACACTGGTACTGGGGGACTGGGGAGAAAGGTTAGAGAGTGTCCCATTGACTCAGATACACACTGGTCCTGGGGATAGACTGGGGAGAAAGTTCAGAGAGAGTCCCATTGACTCAAATACACACTGGTCCTGGGGATAGACTGGGGAGAAAGGTCAGAGAGAGTCCCATTGACTCAGATAAACTCTGGTCCTGGGGATAGACTGGGGAGAAAGGTCAGAGAGTGTCCCATTGACTCACATACACACTGGTCCTGGGGATAGACTGGGGAGAAAGGTCAGAGAGTCCCATTGACTCAGATACACACTGGTACTGGGGGACTGGGGAGAAAGGTTAGAGAGTGTCCCATTGACTCAGATACAGACTGGTCCTGGGGATAGACTGGGGAGAAAGTTCAGAGAGAGTCCCATTGACTCAAATACACACTGGTCCTGGGGATAGACTGGGGAGAAAGGTCAGAGAGAGTCCCATTGACTCAGATAAACTCTGGTCCTGAGGATAGACTGGGGAGAAAGGTCAGAAAGTGTCCCATTGACTCAGATACACACTGGTCCTGGGGATAGACTGGGGAGAACTGTCAGAGAGAGTCCCATTGACTCAGATACACTCTGGTCCTGGGGATAGACTGGGGAGAAAGGTCAGAGAGAGTCCCATTGACTCAGATACACACTGGTACTGGGGATAGACTGGGGAGAAATGTCAGAGAGTGTCCCATTGACTCAGATACACACTGGTCCTGGGGATAGACTGGGCAGAAAGGTCAGAGAGAGTCCCATTGACTCAGATACACACTGGTCCTGGGGGACTGGGGAGAAAGGTCAGAGAGTCCCATTGAATCAGATAAACACTGGTCCTGGGGATAGACTGGGGAGAAAGATCAGAGAGAGTCCCATTGGCTCAGATAAACACTGGTCCTGGGGATAGACTGGGGAGAAATGTCAGAGAGTCCCATTGACTCAGATACACACTGGTACTGGGGATAGACTGGGGAGAAATGTCAGAGAGAGTCCCATTGACTCAGATACACACTGGTACTGGGGATAGACTGGGGAGAAATGTCAGAGAGTGTCCCATTGAATCAGATACACACTGGTCCTGGGGATAGACTGGGGAGAACTGTCAGAGAGAGTCCCATTGACTCAGATACACACTGGTCCTGGGGATAGACTGGGGAGAAAGGTCAGAGAGTGTCCCATTGACTCAGATACACACTGGTCCTGGGGATAGACTGGGGAGAAAGGTCAGAGAGAGTCCCATTGACTCAGATACACACTGGTCCTGGGGATAGACTGGGGAGAAAGGTCAGAGAGTCCTGTTGACTCAGATACACACTGGTCCTGGGGACAGACTGAGGAAAAAGGTCAGAGAGAGTCCTATTGACTCAGATACACACTGGTCCTGGGGGACTTGGGAGAAAGGACAAAGTGAGTCCCATTGACTCAGATACACAATGGCCCTGGGGATAGACTGGGGAGAAAGGTCAGAGAGAGTCCCATTGACTCAGATACACACTGGTCCTGGGGATAGACTGGGGAGAAAGGTCAGAGAGTGTCCCATTGACTCAGATACACACTGGTCCTGGGGATAAACTGGGGAGAAAGGTCAGAGAGTCTCATTGACTCAGATACACACTGGTCCTGGGGATAGACTGGGGAGAAAGGTCAGAGAGTGTCGTATTGACTCAGATACACACTGGTCCTCGGGTTCTGGGGAGAAAGTTCAGAGAGAGTCCCATTGACTCAGATAAATTCTGGTCCTGGGGGTCTGGGGAGAAAGGTCAGAGAGAGTCCTATTGACTCAGATACACACTGGGCCTTGGGATAGACTGGGGAGAAATGTCAGAGAGAGTCCCATTGACTCAGATACACACTGGTCCTGGGGATAGACTTGGGAGAAAGGTCATAGAGTGTCCCATTGACTCAGATAAACACTGGTCCTGGGGGATTGGGGAGAAAGGTCAGAGAGAGTCCCATTGACTCAGATACACACTGGTCCTGGGGATATACTGGGGAGAAAGGTCAGAGAGTGTCCCATTGACTCAGATACACACTGGTCCTGGGGATAGAATAGGGAGAAAGGTCAGAGAGAGCCCCATTGACTCAGATACAAACTGGTCCTGGAGGTAGACTGGGGAGAAAAGTCAGAGAGAGTCCCATTGACTCAGATACACACTGGTCCTGGGGATAGACTGGGGAGAAAGGTCAGAGAGTCCCATTGACTCAGATACACACTGGTCCTCGGGATAGACTGTGGAGAAAGGTCAAAGAGTCCCATTGACTCAGATACACACTGGTCCTGGGGATAGACTGGGGAGAAAGATCAGAGAGAATCCCATTGACTCAGATACACACTGGTCCTGCGGATAGACTGGGAGAAAGGTCAGAGAGTGTCCCATTGACTCGGATACACACTGGTCCTGGGGATCGACTGGGGAGAAAGGACAGAGAGTGTCCCATTGACTCAGATACACACTGGTCCCGTGGATAGACTGGGGAGAAAGGTCAGAGAGTCCCATTGACTCAGATACACACTGGTCCTGGGGATAGACTGGGGAGAAAGGTCAGAGAGGGTCCCAATGACTCAGATACACACTGGTCCTGGGGATAGACTGGGGAGAAAGGTCAGAGAGTGTCCCATTGACTCAGATACACCCTGGTCCTGGGGATAGACTGGGGTGAAAGGTCAGAGAGTGTCCCATTGACTCAGATACACACTGGTCTTGAGGATAGACTGGGGAAAAAGGTCAGAGAGAGTCCCATTGACTCAGATACACACTGGTCCTGGGGATGGACCGGGGTGAAATGTCAGAAAAAGTCCCATTGACTCAGATAAATACTGGTCCAGGGGATAGACTGGGGAGAAAGATCAGAGAGTGTCCCATTGACTCAGATAAACACTGGTCCTGGGGGATTGGGGAGAAAGGTCAGAGAGAGTCCCATTGACTCAGATACACACTGGTCCTGGGGATAGACTGGGGAGAAAGGTCAGAGAGTGTCCCATTGACTCAGATACACACTGGTCCTGGGGATAGAATGGGGAGAAAGGTCAGAGAGAGCCCCATTGACTCAGATACAAACTGGTCCTGGAGGTAGACTGGGGAGAAAAGTCAGAGAGAGTCCCATTGACTCAGATACACACTGGTCCTGGGGATAGACTGGGGAGAAAGGTCAGAGAGTCCCATTGACTCAGATACACACTGGTCCTCGGGATAGACTGTGGAGAAAGGTCAAAGAGTCCCATTGACTCAGATACACACTGGACCTGGGGATAGACTGGGGAGAAAGATCAGAGAGAATCCCATTGACTCAGATACACACTGGTCCTGCGGATAGACTGGGAGAAAGGTCAGAGAGTGTCCCATTGACTCGGATACACACTGGTCCTGGGGATCGACTGGGGAGAAAGGACAGAGAGTGTCCCATTGACTCAGATACACACTGGTCCCGTGGATAGACTGGGGAGAAAGGTCAGAGAGAGGCCCTTTGACTCAGATATACACTGGTCCTGGGGATAGACTGGGGAGAAAGGTGAGAGAGAGTCCCTTTGACTCAGATACACACTGGTCCTGGGGATAGACTGGGGAGAAAGGTCAGAGTGTCCCATTGACTCAGATAAACACTGCTCCTGGGGATAGACTGGGGAGAAAGGTCAGAGAGTGTCCCATTGACTCAGATAAACACTGGTCCTGGGGATAGACTGGGGAGCAAGGTCAGAGAGTGTCCCATTGATTCAGATGCACACTGGTCCTGGGGATAGACTGGGGAGAAATGTCAGAGAGTCCCATTGACTCAGATACACACTGGTCCTGGGGATAGACTGGGGAGAAAGGTCAGAGAGGGTCCCATTGACTCAGATACACACTGGTCCTGGGGATAGACTGGGGAGAAAGGTCAGAGAGTGTCCCATTGACTCAGATACACCCTGGTCCTGGGATAGACTGGGGTGAAATGTCAGAAAGAGTCCCATTGACTCAGATACACACTGGACCTGGGGATAGAATGGGGAGAAAGGTCAGAGGGAGTCCCATTGACTCAGATGAACAATGGTCCTGGGGATAGACTGGGGAGAAAGGTCAGAGAGAGTCCCATTGACTCAGATAAACACTGGTCCTGGGGATAGACTGGGGAGAAATGTCAGAGAGTGTCCCATTGACTCAGATACACACTGGTCCTGGGGAAAGACTGGGGAGAAAGGTCAGAGAGAGTCCCATTGACTCAGGTGCACACTGGTCCTGGGGATAGACTGGGGAGAAATGTCAGAGAGAGTCCCATTGACTCAGGTACACACTGGTCCTGGGGATAGACTGGGGAGAAAGGTCAGAGAGTGTCCCATTGACTCAGATACACACTGGTCCTGGGGATAAACTGGGGAGAAAGGTCAGAGAGTCCCATTGACTCAGATACACACTGGTCCTGGGGATAGACTGGGGAGAAAGGTCAGAGAGTGTCATATTGACTCAGATACACACTGGTCCTCGGGGTCTGGGGAGAAAGTTCAGAGAGAGTCCCATTGACTCAGATAAATACTGGTCCTGGGGATCTGGGGAGAAAGGTCAGAGAGAGTCCTATTGACTCAGATACACACTGGGCCTTGGGATAGACTGGGGAGAAATGTCAGAGAGAGTCCCATTGACTCAGATACACACTGGTCCTGGGGATAGACTTGGGAGAAAGGTCATAGAGTGTCCCATTGACTCAGATACACACTGGTCCTGGGGATAGACTGGGGAGAAAGGTCAGAGAGTGTCCCATTGACTCAGATACACACTGGTCCTGAGGATAGACTGGGGAAAAAGGTCAGAGAGAGTCCCATTGACTCAGATACACACTGGTCCTGGGGATAGACTGGGGAGAAAGGTCAGAGAGTCCCATTGACTCAGATGAACACTGGTCCTGGGGGTGTGGGGAGAAAGATCGGAGAGAGTCCCATTGACTCAGATACACACTTGTCCTGGGGATAGACTGGGGAGAAAGGTCAGAGAGCCCCATTGACTCAGATAAACACTGGTCCTGGGGGTCTGGGGAGAAAGGTGAGATAGAGTCCCATTGACTCAGATAAACAATGGTTCTGGGGATAGACTGGGGAGAAAGGCCAGAGAGAGTCCCATTGACTCAGATAAACACTGGTCCTGGGGGTCCGGGGAGAAAGGTGGGAGAGAGTCCCATTGACTCAGATAAACACTGGTCCTGGGGGTTTGGGGAGAAAGGTGAGAGAGAGTCACATTGACTCAGATACACACTGGTCCTGGGAATAGACTGGGGAGAAAGGTCAGAGAGAGTCCCATTGACTCAGATAAACACTGGTCCTGGGGATAGACTGGGGAGAAAGGTCAGAGAGTGTCCCATTGACTCAGATAAACACTGGTCCTGGGGATAGACTGAGGAGAGAGGTCAGAGAGAGTCCTATTGACTCAGATACACACTGGTCCTGGGGGACTGGGGAGAAATGTCAGAGACAGTCCCATTGACTCAGAATCACACTGGTCCTGGGGATAGACTGTGGAGAAAGGTCAGAGAGTCCCATTGAAATAGATAAACACTGGTCCTACGGATAGACTGGGGAGAAAAGTCAGAGAGTCCCATTGACTCAGATACACACTGGTACTGGGAATAGACTGGGGAGAAATGTCAGAGAGAGTCCCATTGACTCAGATACACACTGGTACTGGGGATAGACTGGGGAGAAAGGTCAGAGAGAGTCCCATTGACTCAGGTACACACTGGTCCTGGGGATAGACTGGGGAGAAATGTCAGAGAGAGTCCCATTGACTCAGATACACTCTGGTCCTGGGGATAGACTGGGGAGAAAGGTCAGAGAGAGTCCCATTGACTCAGATACGCACTGGTACTGGGGATAGACTGGGGAGAAAGGTCAGAGAGTTTCCCATTGACTCAGATACACACTGGTCCTGGGGATAGACTGGGGAGAAAGGTCAGAGAGAGTCCCATTGACTCAGATACACACTGGTCCTGGGGGACTGGGGAGAAAGGTCAGAGAGTCCCATTGAATCAGATAAATACTGGTCCTGGGGATAGACTGGGGAGAAAGGTCAGATAGAGTCCCATTGACTCAGATAAACACTGATCCTGGGGATAGACTGGGGAGAAAGGTCAGAGAGTCCCATTGACTCAGATACACACTGGTACTGGGGATAGACTGGAGAGAAATCTGAGAGAGTGTCCCATTGACTCAGATACACACTGGTACTGGGGATAGACTGGGGAGAAATGTCAGAGAGAGTCCCATTGACTCAGATACACACTGGTCCTGGGGTTAGAATGGGGAGAACTGTCAGAGAGAGTCCCATTGACTCAGATACACTCTGGTCCTGGGGATAGACTGGGGAGAAAGGTCAGAGAGAGTCCCATTGACTCAGATACACACTGGTACTGGGGATAGACTGGGGAGAAAGTTCAGAGAGTGTCCCATTGACTCAGATACACACTGGTCCTGGGGATAGACTGGGGAGAAAGGTCAGAGAGAGTCCCATTGACTCAGATACACACTGGTCCTGGGGGACTGGGGAGAAATGTCAGAGAGAGTCCCATTGTCTCAGATACACACTGGTCCTGGATATAGTCTGGGGAGAAAGGTCAGAGAGAGTCCTATTTACTCAGATACACACTCGTCCTGGGGATAGACTGGGGAGAAAGGTCAGAGAGTCCTGTTGACTCAGATACACACTGGTCCTGGGGATAGACTAGGGAGAAAGGTCAGAGAGAGTCCTGTTGACTCAGATACACACTGGTCCTGGGGATAGACTGCGAAGAAAGTTCAGAGAGAGTCCCATTGACTCAGGTCCCCACTGGTCCTGGGGGATTGGGGGAAAAGATCAGAGAGTCCTGTTGACTCAGATAAACACTGGTCCTGGGGATAGACTGGGGGGAAAGGTCAGAGAGAGTCGCATTGACTCTGATACACACTGGTCCTGGAGGACTGGGGAGAAAGTTAAGAGAGAGTCCCTTTGATTCGGGTACACACTGGTCCTGGGGGACTGGGGGTAAAGGTCAGAGAGAGTCCCATTGATTCAGATACACACTGGTCATGGGGATAGACTGGGGGGAATGGTCAGAGAGAGTCCCATTGTCTCAGATACACACTGGTCCTGGTAATGGACTGGGGAAAAAGGTCATCGGGAGTCACAATCCAAGTCACTTTATCAATATTTATGTAATTTTCTGTCTCGCATAATTAGATCTCGGGTAAATGATGGAGTGATAGAAAAAGGTCTGCAGCTCGAAGTGAACAGGGGTTGCAGACTGAGGAACAACAGCAGGTGAACCATCCATTGCTGAAAAGCTTATCTCTGCCTTTGCTACCTCCAGACTTGAATATTCCATCATTCTCCTGGCCGGCCTCCCTTCTTACACCCTCCGTAAACTTGCACTCATCCAAAACCCTGTTGCTCATTTCCTAACTCCTCACAAATTAATGCCAGAGAATAACTTCAACAACTGTTTGGAGAAATTCCGTATCCGAGACTGAATCGCTTGCATTTCCACAGTGGGGAAAGGAAAGGATGCTGAGAGTTAACGTGCATGAACGTGTGTCTGCACACGCACAAGTGGAGAATTGTGATTGTAAAACAGCAGCTAACTCTACCAATGATACATTTATGATGTTTTGAGATTGTAAAACACCTAAAGATAATGAAACAAATCAATGTTATGTATCCCCTGACTGAAGGTACACAATTGATTCTACATTATGTTATCAGTGGGACAGTGGGAAATGTCCTCACCCCCTAAAGTGCTCATTCTTCATCATCGCAGGCATTCCGTTAGAATCGAGGAAAACTTGCTTCCACTCTAAAAGTGAGTCCAATACGAGAACCACAATCTCTGTCACAGGTGGGACAGACAGTGGTTGAGGGAAAGGGTGGGTGGCGCTGGTTTGCCGCACGCTCCTTCTGCTACCTGAGCTTGATTTCTGCATGCTCTTCGCAATGAGACTCGAGGTGCTCAACGTCCTCCCGGATGCACTTCCTCCACTTAAGGCGGTCTTTGGCCAGGGACTCCCAGGTGTCGATGGTAATGTTGCATTTCATCAAGGACGCTTTGAGGGTGTCCTTGAAATGTTTCGTCCGTCCACCTTGGGCTTGTTTGCCGTGAAGGAGTTCCGAGCAGAGCGCTTGTTTTGGGAGTCTTGTGTCAGGCATGTGAACAATGTGGCCCGCCCAGTGGAGTTCATTAGTCAGGTGCTGACACCATGAGATATGGTCAATATAAAATAGAAGCAGCAACCAGTTCACATCTCCCTGAACACACGGACAATATCACTGCCCATAGAGACCAGAGGAATTACACCCAGCTATATGCTGTGTATGTGGATAGATATAATAGTCATAAAATGCCATAAATTAATATCCCAACTCAAAAATATTAAACACACATCTGTGAATAAAAATAATACAATACCACCATTAAATGGCGGAGCAGGCTTGAGGGCCAGATGACCTACTCCTCCTATTTCATATGTTCTTATGCCAGACCAAGTAAAACTGAATGAAGGATCATTTAATTCATCAATGATCACCCGCTCCACATTTCCCTGCTGAATATTCCCTACCTTGGGAATAATGGTTTGGGCCTACACTGTGAATAAATCTCACCAATGGTCGCTCCCAGTGCGAAGTCTCGGCCGACGGGAGCCCGTCTGGAACTAGGTTGTGGAGATGAGTGGGACTCACTGGATTTACTGGGCAGCTGTCTGTGTCACACCTGATGTGGAGAGTTCATCGTAACATTCGGGAAATGCTCGATCCCAGAGCAAACCGCTGTTGTACTGGTGGGGGAGGAGGGACTGGGTATCATGTTTACCAAGGCAATGTCCTCCTTCCCATTTAAATATTTCCCTCTAACCCTCCCATTAATATATTTATTATGGAGCATCAGAACCTGGGAACGTCTGTCACCGCCATGGCTGAAGGTCCAAACATGGGGAGAAGATCCAACATCTTCAACAAGAATGAGAATGGACACAGCTAGGTTCACTTCACCACTCCCAGAGCAGGTACAGCACGGGTTATATACAGAGTAAAACTCCCTCTACACTGTCCCATCAAACACTCCCAGGCAGGTACAACACGGGTTAGATACAGAGTAAAGCTCCCTCGACACTGTCCCATCAAACACTCAGGCAGGTACACCACGCGTTGGATATAGAGGAAAGCTCCTTCTGCCATGTCCAACTAAACACTCCCAGGGGCAAATACAGCATGGGTTGGATACAGAGTAAAGCTCCCTCTGCACGGTCCAATTACCAGGACAGGTACATCAAGGGTTAGAAACAGAGTAAAGCTCCCTCTACACTGTCCCATCAAACACTCCCAGGGCAGGTACAGGGGGTTAGATACAGAGTAAAGCTCCCTCTACACTGTCCCATCAAACAATCCCAGGGCAGGTACAGCACGGGTTAGGTGCAGAGTAAAGCTCCCTCTACACTGTCCCATCAAACATTCCCAAACACATACAGCAGAGGTTACATGCGGAGTGAAGCTCCGTCTACAATGTCCCATGAAACAATCTCAGGACACCTACCACATGGGTTACAAACATAGTAAGGCTTCCTCTACACTAACCCATCAAATACTTCCAGTACAGGTTAAACATGGGTTAGATACAGAATAAAGCTCCCTCTACATTGTCCCATCAAACACTCCCTGTACAGGTACAACATGGGTTAAATACAGAATAATGCTCCCTCAAAAGTAGTAATCTCAAGATTGCTACCAGTGCCACATGCCACGTGCTAGTCAGAGTAGGAATCTCAGAAAAGCTCAGATGAATATGTGGCTTGAGGAGTGGTACAAACGGGAGGGATTCAAATTCCTGGGACATTGGAACCGGTTCTGGAGGAGGTGGGACCAGTACAAACTGGACGGTTTGCACCTGGGCAGGGCTTGAACCAATGTCACAGGGGAAGTGTTTGCTCATGCTGTTGGGGAGGAGTTAAATTAATATGGCAGGGGGATGGGAACCTATGCAGGGAGACAGAGAAGTAGAATGGGGGCAGAAGCAAAAGATAGATAGAAAGAAGAAAAGTAAAAGTGGAGGGCAGAGAAACCTAAGGCAAAAAGGGCCACATTACAGCAACATTCTAAAGGGGCAAAGTGTGTTAGAAAGACTAGCCTGAAGGCTCTGTGCCTCAATGCGAGGAGTATTCGGAATAAGGTGGACAAATTAACTGCGCAGATAGCAATTAACTGGTATGAAGTAATTGGCATCACGGAGACATGGCTTCAGGGTGACCAAGGCTGGGAACTCAACATTCAGGGGTATTCAACATTTAGGAAGGGTAGACAGAAAGGAAAAGGAGGCAGGGTGGCATTGTTAAGTAAAGAGGAAATTAATGCAATAGTAAGAAAGGACATTTGCTTTGATGATGTGGAATCGGTATGTGTGGAGCTACGGAATACGGAAAGGCAGAAAACACTAGAGGGAATTGTGTACAGAGCACCAAACCATAGTAGTGAGGTTGGGGAGAGCTTCAAACAAGAAATTAGGGATGCATGCAATAAAGATACAGCAGTTATCATGGGCGACATTAATCTACATATAGATTGGGCTAACCAAACTGGTAGCAATGCGGTGGAGGAGGATTTCCTGGAGTGTATTGGGGATAGTTTTCTTGGCCAATATGTCGAGGAACCAACGAGGGAGCTGACCATCCTAGACTGGGTGACATGTAATGAGAAGGGACTAATTAGCAATCTTGTTGGGCGAGGCCCCTTGGGGAAGAGTGACCATAATATGGTAGAATTCTTTATTATGATGAAGAGTGACACACTTAATTCAGAAACTAAGGTCCTGAACTTAAGGAAAGGTAACTTTGATGGTTTGATGTGTGAATTGGCTTGAATAGACTGGCAAATGTTACTTAAAGGTTTGACGGTGGATGGGCAATGACAAACATTTAAAGATCACATGGATGAATTCAGCAATTGTACATCCCTGTCTGGAGTAAAAATAAAACTGGGAAGGTGGCTCAACTGTGGCTAACAAAGGAAAATAAGGATAGTGTTAAATCCAAGATAGCGGCTTATAAATTGGCCAGAAAAAGCAGCAAACCTGAGGACTGGGAGAAATTTAGTATTCAGCAGAGGAGGACAAAGGGTATAATTAAGAGGGGGAAATTGAGTATGAGAAGAATCTTGCTGGGAACATAAAAACTGAATGCAAAAGCTTATATAGATATGTGAAGAGAAAAAGATTAGTGAAGACAAACGTAGGTCCCTTGCAGTCGGATTCAGGTGAATTTATAATGAGGAACAAAGAAATGGCATACCAATTGAACAAATAATGCGGTTCTGTCTTCACGAAGGAAGACACAAATAACCTTCTGGAAGTACTAGGGGACAGAGTGCCAGTGAGAACTGAAGGATATCCATATAAGGTTGGACATTGTTTTAGGGAAATTGATAGGATTGAAGTCCGATAAATCCCCGGGGCCTGATAGTCTGCAACCCAGAGTACTTAAGGAAGTGGCCCTAGAAATAGTAGATTCATTGGTGATCATTTTCCAACAGTCTATCGACTTTGGATCAGTTCCTATGGACTGGAGGGTAGCTAATGTAACAACACTTTTTAAAAAGGGAGGGAGAGGGAAAGCGGGTAATTATAGACTGGTTAGCCTGACATCAGTAGTGGGGAAATTGTTGGAATCAATTATTAAAGATTAAATAGCAGCACATTTGGAACACAGTGACAGGATCGGTCCAAGTCAGCATGGATTTATGAAGGGGAAATCATGCTTGACAAATCTTCTGCAATTTTTTGAGGATGTAACTAGTAGAGTGGACAAGGAGAACCAGTGGAAGTCATGTATTTGGCCTTTCAAAAGGTTTTTGACAAAGTCCCACACAAGAGATTGGTGTGCAAAATTAAAGCACATGGTATTGGGGGTAATATACTGACGTGGATAGAGAACTGGTTGGCAGACAGGAAGCAGAGAGTCGGGATAAACGGGTCCCTTTCTAAATGGCAGGCAGTGACCAGTGGAGTGCCGCAGGGCTCAATGCTGGGATCCCAGCTCTTTACAACATACATCAATGATTTGGATGAAGGAATTGAATGTAATATCTCCAAGTTTGCAGATGACACTAAAGTGGGTGGCAGTGTGAGCGGTGAGGGGGACGCTAAAAGACTGCAGGTTGACTTGGACAGGTTAGGTAGTGGGCCAATGCATGGCAGATGCAGTATAATGTGGATAAATGTGAGGTTATCCACTTTGGGGGCAAAAACGCGATGACAATATTATTTGAATGGTGGCAGATTAGGAAAAGGGGAGGTGCAACGAGACCTGGGTGTCATGGTTCATCAGTCATTGAAAGTTGGCATGCAGGTTCAGCAGGTGGTGAAGAAGACAAATGGAATGTTGGCCTTCATTGCTAGTGGATTTGAGTATAGGAGCAAGTTATACAGGCTCTTGGTGAGGCCTCACCTGGAATATTGTGTTCAGCTTTGGTCTCCTAATCTGAGGAAGGACTTTCTTGCTATTGAGGGAGTGCAGCGAAGATTCACCAGACTGATTCCCGGGATGGCAGGACTGACAAATGAGGAGAGACTGAATCACCTGGGCCTTTATACATTGGAATTTAGAAGGATGAGAGGCGATCTCATAGAAACATAAAAGATTCTGACAGGACAGGATAGATGCGGGAAGAATGTTCCCAATGTTGGGGAAGTCCAGAACCAGGGGACACAGTCTTAGGATAAGGGGTAGGCCATTTAGGACTGAGATGAGGAGAAACTTCTTCACTCAGTGAGTTGTTAACCTGTGGAATTCCCTGCCGCAGACAGTTGATGCCAGTTCATTGGATATATTCAAGAGGGAGTTAGACATGGCCCTTGCGGCTAAGGGGATCAAGGGGTATGGAGAGAAAGCAGGAAAGGGATACTGAGGGAGTGATCAGCCATGATCTTATTGAATGGTGGTGCAGGCTGGAAGGGCCGAATGGCCTACTCCTGCACCGATTTTCTATGGTTCTATGAATGAGATTTGATCTTATAGAAACATATAAGATTATGACAGGACTGGACAAGGTGGATGCAGAGAAGATGTTTCCACTGATGGGGGAGACTATAACTAGATGGCTTGATGTTAGAATAAGGGGCCGCCCATTTAGAACTGAGATGACGAGAAATTTCTGCTCTCAAACGGTTGTGAATCTGTTGAATTCGTTGCCTCAGAGAGCTGTGGAAGTTAGGACATTAAGAAACTGTCTATTTCTGTCTTAAATTTATTTAAACGATAAGGGGTTAAGGGGTTATGGGGAGCGGGCAGGGAAGTGGAGCTGAGTCCATGATCGCATCAGCCATGATCTTATTGAACGGAGGAGCAGGTTCAAGAGGCCTTATGGCCTACTCCTGCTCCTATTTCTTCTGTTCTTATTTATTGAAAATATACAGGAATGTTTCCTGACTCAACATGTTAATGAAGTAACTTGGGAAAATTATATATTGGATGTGGTGTTTAGTAGTGAGCCTGACCTCCTATCAGGTCTCCGTGTGGGGGAACATCTGGGCAACAGTAATCACATTGTAGGGTCCCAATTGGCCAGGAGAACCAAAGTGACTGAGAACCTGCAACTCGCACCGAATTTCAGAAGGGCAAACTTCTCCAAAATGGCAGAGGACTTGCAACAGGTAAATTGGCCAATCCAACTCGGTGGTGATGTGACCGATGTTGAATACAAATGGAACGTATTTCAGAATTAAAATGTGGAAAACTAACGTAGCCAAAATCTAAAGATGGAAATGTGGTAAGAAAAAGCCAAGGTAGCTGACTGGCTCTGTGCAAAGACAAATAACATGTAAACAGAAATGTCTCTATAAATTAAAGAAATTTAACACACAAATAAATAGCGTTGAATACAAAGAAAACGGAAGCGGCTATTCGATCAGCAAAAAGGTTATTTGGAAAAAAGAATTGTAGGCAACTGTGGCAGTCATGGGAAGAGCCTTTTTTATTTATGTAAAGAGTCAGAGAACTATCAAAGACTGTGTTGGGCCACTGAAGGGTGTTCAAGGACAGGTTACAAAGGACTCACTGAGTATGGTGGAAATATTAATCAGCACTTTGATGAGTCTTCACCCTTGAAGATCATGCAAAAATATTAGAATTTAATAACACTAGTTTTCCTCAGTAACATTAACATAGATAAGAATATTGCTTTAGAAAAAAAGTAAGAACTTAAAAATACATAGAGTAGCCAGCCGAAGGTCCTCCTGGACATGGGACATGTGCTGTGTGAGGGTTCTCCAGGAGATGGGACATGTGCTGTGTGAGCCCCTCCGAGAGATGGGACATGTGCTGTGCGAGGGTCCTCCGGGAGATGGGACATGTGCTGTGTGAGCTCCTCCGGGAGATGGGACTTGTGTTGTGTGAGGGTCCTCCGGGAAATGGGACATGTGCTGTGTGAGGATCCTCCGGGAGATGGGACATGTGCTGTGTGAGGGTCCTCCAGGAGATGGGACATGTGCTGTATGAGGATCATCCGGGAGATGGGGCATGTGCTGTGTGAGGGTCCTCCGGGAGATAGGACATGTGCTGTGTGAGGATCCTCCGGGAGATAGGACATGTGCTGTGTGAGCCCCTCCGGGAGATGGGACATGTGCTGTGTGAGGGTCCTCCGGGAGATAGGACATGTGCTGTGTGAGGATCCTCCGGGAGATAGGACATGTGCTGTGTGAGGATCCTCCGGGAGATGGGACATGTGCTGTGTGAGGGTCCTCCGGGAGATGGGACTTGTGTTGTGTGAGGGTCCTCCGGGAGATAGGACATGTGCTGTGTGAGGGTCCTCCGGGAGATGGGACATGTGCTGTGTGAGGGTCCTCCGGGAGATGGGACATGTGCTGTGTGAGGATCCTCCGGGAAATGGGACATGTGCTGTGTGAGCCCCTCCGGGAGATGGGACATGTGCTGTGTGAGGGTCCACCGGGAGATGGGACATGTGCTGTGTGAGGGTCCTCCGGGAGATGTGACGTGTGCTGTGTGAGGGTCCTCCGGGAGATGGGACATGTGCTGTGTGAGGATCCTCCGGGAGATGGGACATGTGCTGTGTGAGGGTTCTCCGGGAGATGAGACATGTGCTGTGTGAGCCCCTCTGGGAGATGGGTCATGTGCTGTGTGAGCCCCTCCGGGAGATGGGACATGTGCTGTGTAAGGGTCCACCGGGAGATGGGACATGTGCTGTGTGAGGGTCCTCCGGGAGATGTGACGTGTGCTGTGTGAGGGTCCTCCGGGAGATGGGACATGTGCTGTGTGAGGATCCTCCGGGAGATGGGACGTGTGCTGTGTGAGGGTTCTCCGGGAGATGAGACATGTGCTGTGTGAGCCCCTCTGGGAGATGGGTCATGTGCTGTGTGAGGGTCCTCCGGGAGATGGGACATGTGCTGTGTGAGCCCCTCCGGGAGATGCGACATGTGCTCTGTGAAACCCTCCGGGAGATGGGACTTGTGCTGTGTGAGGATCCTCCGGGAGATGGGACATGTGCTGTGTGAGGGTCCTCCGGAAGATGGGACATGTGCTGTGTGAGCCCCTCCGGGAGATGGGACATGTGCTGTGTAAGCCCCTCCGGGAGATGGGACATGTGCTGTGTGAGGGTCCTCCGGGAGATGGGACATGTGCTGTCTGAGGGTCCTTAGGGAGATGGGACATGTGCTGAGTGAGGGTCCTCCGGGAGATGGGACATGTGCTGTGTGAGGGTTCTCCGGGAGATGGGACATGTGCTGTGTGAGCCCCTCCAGGAGATGGGACATGTGCTGTGTGAGCCCCTCCGGGAGATGGGACATGTGCTGTGTGAGCCCCTCCAGTTGATTTGACATGTGCTGTGTGAGCCCCTCCGGGAGATGGACATGTGTTGTGTGAGGGTCCTCCGGGAGATGGGACATGTGTTGTGTGAGGGTCCTCCGGGAGATGGAAATGTGCTGTGTGAGGGTCCTCCGGGAGATGGACATGTGCTGTGCGAGGGTCCTCCAGGAGATGGGACATGTGCTGTGTGAGGGTCCTCCGGGAGATGGGACATGTGCTGTGTGAGGGTCCTCCGGGAGATGGGACATGTGCTGTGTGAGCCCCTCCGGGAGATGGGACATGTGCTGTGTGAGGGTCCTCCGGGAGGTGGGACATGTGCTGTGTGAGGGTCCTCCGGGAGATGGGACATGTGCTGTGTGAGCCCCTCCGGGAGATGGGACATGTGCTGTGTGAGCCCCTCCGGGAGATGGGACATGTGATGTGTGAGGGTCCACTGGGAGATGGGACATGTGCTGTGTGAGCCTCTCCCGGAGATGGGACATGTGCTGTGTGAGCCCCTCCGGGAGATGCGACATGTGCTGTGTGAGGGTCCTCCGGGAGATGGGACATGTGCTGTGTGAGCCCCTCCGGGAGATGGGACATGTGCTGTGTGAGGGTCCTCCGGGAGATGGGACATGTGCTGTGTGAGGGTCCTCCGGGAGATGGGATATGTGCTGTGTGAGCCCCTCCGGGAGATGGGACATGTGCTGTGTGAGCCCCTGGCCTGTATGTTTAATAGCTCACTGCACTCTGGAATGGGCCTTACAGATAGGAAGGAGGCTAAAGTAGTCCCCATTTTTAAAACAATGTGACAATGCACACCTGGGTAACTATAGGCCCATCAGTTTAATATCAGTAATAGGTAAGATGCTTGAAAGAATCATAAGGGATGCAATATATGAATACTTGGATAGGGAGGGACATATTAGGGAAAGCCAACATGGCTTCATAAAGAGTTCATGTCTCACAACTCTAATTGTTTTTTTTGAAGAAGTTACAATGTTGGTGGATGAGGGAAGCCCAGTAAACATTGTCTGCTTAGATTTCCAAAAACCTTTTGATAAGGTATCGCACAAGAGGCTTCTCTAAGATCGGAGTCTCTGGTATTAGTGAAATATATTGAAGTGGATACAGAACTGGCCGGCAGGATGTAGGTAAAGAGCAGTTTTTGATGGATATGGATCTGTTTGGAGACCAGTCACCAGTGGTGTCCTGCAGGGATCAGTGTTGGGACCATTGCTTTTCCCTATTTTTATTAATGATCTGGATTTTGGGGTTGGGGCACAATTTTGAAATGATACCAAGATCTGTGCGAGTGCTCGAACTGTAGAAGTGGCTCGTCTGATTCAGGCAGATGTTGAAGTGTTGGGACACTGGCCTCATGACTGTGTTGTAGGTATTAGGCACCCTCGGGCAACGGCACCTGTAGGATAAGGTTAGAATTAAATATGTAACATGTAACTTGTACCATAAAATGGTAACCAGTGAAGCCTCAAGGGATTTCTGTTAGCTGAAATAGACTGCATTCCTGGAGACTGATACTTGTTGTTTCCCACACACAGGACCAGCATGCAAGCTCTGCAGGTGTCTCTAATCAGCATACCTCAGGACCAAATGTTCTAGTAACAATACGGCTCTGTAGCTGGATGGGGATAAGGAGGCTACCCAATTCCAGCATCCAAGGACAGTAAGATAAGAGAAGCCCAGGCCATGTTACAAGACACATGAGTCATCCCTAGCAACACACCCCTTCGCAACACATCTCTTGGCAACACATGAGCCACTTTACGTTTAGAGACTAACGCTATTGGTCTAATGTAACTGTAGTAAACTGTTGTATGTAACTGTAGTAAACTGTTGTAAAACCTATAAAGATCCATGAAACCCTTTGTTCAGCGGAGAGAAGCCTGGACTCAGTCTTGTGATTTCCTCCCCGCTGGCGTAATTAAAGGCCGCACTGGCGTTGGAACCGACTCTGAGTGTTGAGTGATTCTTCTGATAAAAACTAACACTAACAACTGGAAAATGATGTATAACTTAGATAAGTTCAGTGTTATGCATGTGGGCAGGGCAAATGCTCAACATTCATACACCCTCCAGGGAAAGGCATTAAAGATGGTGGAGATAGAAAGAGATTTAGACATTCTAGTGAATACACCCTTAAAGGTACACGAGCAATGCAGTGCAGCGACAGTTAGAGCAAATAGGGTGCTGGGGTGTATCCATAGGACAATTCAGTATAAGACGAGGAGTACTGTTTTGTTCGAGTACAAGACCTTAGTCAGGCCACACTTGGAATACTGTGTCCAGTTTTGGTCTCCTCACATGGTGGGTGATATTGAGGTTCTGGAAAGGGTCACTCGACTAATTCCAAGTCTAAAGGATCTTAGTTATCAAGATGGGTTAAAAGAGTTGGGACTCTTTACCTTAGAGCAGCGTAGACTTAGGGCGATATGATTGCGGTTTATAAGATAATGAAAGTGAAAGAGAGTGTTCCAGCTGACTGTTTATTTCACTTAAATAGGTTAGGCAGGACCAGGGGACACAAATTTCAGTTGTACAAGGCTAGATCTAGGTTAGACATCAGGAGGTGGTTCTTTTCCCAGAGAACAGTAGACCTCTGGAACAAGCTGCCCTCTCATGTGGTGGATACAGACTCATTGAATTCCTTCAAGTAAAAGCTGGATTTGTTTCTGGCTGCGGCGGAGATTAACACTTACAGAAGGTAGGTACTGCAGGGAGTTTCATGGCCAGAGTGATCTCCTGGACTAGTTTCCATCACTTGGGTTGGAGAGGAATTTCCCAGATTTTATTTTCCCAAATTGTCCTAGGTTTATTTTAAATCTGTATTTTTGCCTCTCCCAGGAGATCACATGGATTCGGGTGGAGTGGAGTGTATACGCTGTAATATATCGCAATTGTGTGGGACAGGCTTGATGGACCAGATGGTCTTTACCTGTCCGTCATTTTTCGTATGTATTAAAATGCTTCATCTACACTGTCCCATTTAACACTACCAGAGCAGGTACAGCACGGCTTAGATACAGAATAAATCTCAGGCCCCGAATTAGAGCCCACAGGCCCCGTGGTGACAGGCCCCGGGTGAGCGGTGTCACTGGCCGCCATCTTGCACAGGGCGGGATCAGGGCGCATGCGTGGCCATCTTCGTTCAGGATCAGAGAGTGGGCGGGGCTTCAGAGTCTCTGTTCCCAACTGGGTCCCAGTGCCCGGGAGATGGAGCATCCTGGGCAACACATTTTTCTTCTTCATAGAATCAGAGACTGGTTACAAAATGGAAGGCCATTTACCCGTCGAGCCTATGTTGGCTATCTGCAAGAGCTTCTGCTAATCCCACTCCAGCTACTCTGACCAGACCTCTAATGATTTTGAACACCTCTGTCAAATCTCCTCTCAATCTTCTCTGTTCTGAGAACAACCTCAACTTCTCCAGACTATCCACGTAATTGAAGTCCCTCATCCCTGGATTCATTCTCGTAAATCTTTTCTGCACGCTCTTAAAAGGCCTTCGCATGCTTACTAAAATGTGGTAGCCAGAATTGCTCCAGTTCAGTCAATAAGCTCCCCGCTGGAGTGGAACTATACTGCAGAACCAGTGGGAACCTGTTCAACCTTCGTCGTCTCCAGGCCAGGTCCAAGACCACCTCAATCTCTGTCGTTGAGCTACCGTACGGGGATAATACCTGTGTCTGCGCACATATAGAGGCTGAACTTCAAGTCATAGTCGACGTATTTACTGACGTTACGAAAGCATAGGCTTTACACTAAACATCCATAAGAGAAAGGTCCTCCACCAGCCTGTCCTCGCCACATAGCACTCCCCACTTCACCCACTCCCCCGTAGTCATCAAAATCCATGGCACGGCCCTGGACAGTGTGAACCATTTCCCATACCTCAGGAACCATTTGTCAGCAAGAGCAGACATTGACGACAAGATTCAACACCGCCTCCAGTGCAGCCTTCGGCCGTTTGAGGAAAAGTGTCTTTGAAGACCACGTCCTCAAATCTACAACCAAGCACATGGTCTACAGGGCTGTTGTAATACCCACCCTCCTGTATGGCTGAGAGACATGGACTATGTACAGTAGACACCTCAAGTTGCTGGAGAAATACCAATAACGATGTCTCCGCAAGATCATACAAATTACCTGGGAGGACAGACACACAAACGTTAGCGTCATCGACCAGGCCAACATCTGCAGCATTGAAGCACTGACCACATTTGATCAGCTCCGCTGGGCAGGCCACATTGTTCGCATGCCAGACACGAGACACCCAAAGCAAGCACTCTACTCAGAACTCCTTCACAGCAAACGAGCCAAAGGTGTGGCTGATGAAATGTTACAAGGACACCATCAAAGCCTCCCTGATACACCTGGGAGTCCCTGGCTAAAGACCGCCCTAAGTGGAGGAAGAGCATCCGGGAGGGCGCTGAGCACCCCGAGTCTCATCGCCGAGAGCATGCAGAAATCAACCGTGGCATCAAAAAGGGCGTGCGGCAACCTGTCCCACCCACCCCTTCCCTCAACGACTATCTGTCCCACCTGTGACAGGGACTGTTCAGCCACCAAAGGACTCATTTTTAGAGTGGAAGCATGTCTTCCTCGATTCGAGGGACTGCCTATGATGATGATGACGACCCAGAACTGCACACAATACTCCAGTTGAGGCCGAACCAGTGTTTTATGCAGGTTCAACATAATATCCACACTTCTGTACTCTATACCTCTATTCATGAAAAATAGGATCCCGTAAGTCTTTGTAACCACTTTCTCAACCAGCACTGCCACCCTCAGTGATTGGTGCACACATACTCCTGGGTCTCTCTGTTCACGCACCCCTTTACAATTGTACCCTTTAGCTTATATTTCCTCTCCTCTTTCTTCCGACAAAGATGTATCACTTTTGAACATTTCGACGTTAAATTTCATCTGCCACATAGACACGCTGGTGTAATGGGTGGGCTGTTCAGCCACCAAAGGACTCATTTTTAGAGTGGAAGCTAGTGGGCCTAAACACATTGGAGTGCAGAAGAATGAGAGGTGATTTTGTCGAAACATAAGATAATAAGGGGGTTCGAAGTCTATCACTACCTCCTCACGGTTCACTGTACTTCCAAGTTTTGTGTGAGCTGTAGATTTGGAAATTGTGCCCTGTACATAGGTCATTAATATAGATCAAAAAAAGCAGTGGACCCAATACCGACCCCTGGGGAACACCACTTCCTCCAGTCTGAAAAACAACCATTCACCACGACTCTGTTTGTGTCACTTAGCCACTTTCATATCCATGCTGCCATTGTCCCCGTTATTCCATGGGCCTCGATTTTGCTGGTATTGATAACACGCCTGGAATCACTAAACACCTAACCCAGTCTGTTAATCACTTTCAGCTACTGGACTTAGCATGTGTCCCACAGCATCTCTTCTACCTTCAATATGTGAATAGAGCATCACGCCTGCAAACCTGGTTTAAGTTTATATCCACTCAGCAAATCTATTAAAGAAAAGCCTATAGGCCAATGACACACTGTTAAGGTGCCAGTGTGTTGCTGGTTTGATTGGCATTTTGCCTGTAATAGACTCTGTATTTTGGTCTCCATATTTACAAAAGGATATATCTGCATTGGAGGCTGTTCGGAGATGGTTCACTCGGTTGATTCTGGAGATGAGGGGATTGACTTATGAAAATAGGTTGAGTAGATTGGGCCTAAACACATTGGAGTGCAGAAGAATGAGAGGTGATTTTATCGAAACATAAGATAATAAGGGGGTTCGACAAGGTGGATGCTGAGAGGATATTTCCACTCATAGGGGAAAGTAAAAGAAGGAGACATAGTCTTAGAATAAGGGGCCACCCAATTAAAACTGAGATGAGGAATTTCTTCTCTGAGGGTTGTAAATCTGTGGAATTCTCTGCCCAGGTGAGCTGTGGAGGCTGGGTCTTTGAATATATTTCAGGCGGAAACATAGACAGATCTTTGAGCGATTAAGGGAGTAAAGGATTATGGGCAGTGGGCAGGGAAGTGGAACTGAGTCCATGATCAGATCAGCCATGATCTTATTGAATGGCGGAGCAGGCCCGAGGGGTCAAATGGCCTACTCCAGCTCCTATTTATTATGTTCTCATGTTCTAACTGAACATTTCTCCCAGTCTAACCTTGTCTGTAATGAAATATGTGTCATTTAATAAGCCTCAAGTCCTTGCTCATGTCTGCTGCAGATTCCAGAGTTGATTCCAGAGATGAGGGGGTTGACTTATGACGATAGGTTGATTAGGTTGGACCTAGACACATTGGAGTTCAAAAGAATGAGGTGATCTCTGTGTGGCCCTGAAGGACTGTGTCCAGGCTGAAGTTCTGTTCCCCCTGTAAAATCCTCCCCACAGAATGTCCTTTCTCAGCTCCAATCAGGTGATGCGAAACACTCAGGTGGTAAAGACAAAAATCCACAGCAATGTGTTGAAAGCAACACTAATTTGTGTGTCTATATCCCAAATATTAAACTCCAATCCAGTTACAGGAGTTATTAACATCAGCGTTACAGGATTTATAAACCCCAACTATCAGAATTAACACAATTTAGTCCAGGATGTGATTACCAGCAGCAATAACAACAGAATCCAACCCCTGCAGTCACTTGTGAACTCGCTGGTGTCTCAGCAGGTTGCCTGACAGAGAGAATCCCTTCCCACACTCAGAGCAGGTGAACGGCCTCTCCCCAGTGTGAACTCGCTGGTGTGTCAGCAGGTGGGATAACTGAGTGAATCCCTTCCCACACTCAGAACATTTAAAAGGTCTCTCCCCAGTGTGAACTCGCTGGTGTGTCAGCAGGTGGGATGACCGAGTAAATCCCTTCCCACACTCAGAACATTTAAAAGGTCTCTCCCCAGTGTGAAGTCGCTGGTGTTTCAGCAGGTGGGATGATGCAGTGAATTCCTTCCCACAGTCAGAACAGGTGAACGGCCTCTCCCCAGTGTGAACTCGCTGGTGTATCAGCAGGCTGGATGATGCAGTGAATCTCTTCCCACACTCGGAGCAGGTGAATGGCCTCTCCCCAGTGTGAACTCCCTGATGTATCAGCAGGCTGGATGATACAGCGAATCCCTTCCCACACTCGGAGCAGGTGAACGGTCTCTCTCCAGTGTGAACTCGCTGGTGTATCAGCAGGCTGGATGATGCAGTGAATCCCTTCCCACAGTCGGAGCAGGTGAACGGCCTCTCCCCAGTGTGAACTCGCTGGTGTATCAGTAGGTGGGATAACTGAATGAATCCCTTCCCACACTCGGAGCAGGTGAATGGCCTCTCCCCAGTGTGAACTCGCTGGTGTTTCAGCAGGTGGGATGATGTAGCGAATCTCTTCCCACACTCGGAGCAGGTGAACGGTCTCTCCCCAGTGTGAACTCGCTGGTGTATCAGCAGGTCGGATGACTGAATGAATCCCTTCCCACAGTTGGAGCAGGTGAACGGCCTCTCCCCAGTGTGAACTCGTCGATGTGTTTCCAGCTGGGACGGGCAGTTGAAACGTTTCCCACAATCCCCACATTTAATTGGTTTCTCCCCAGTGGGACTGCACTTGTGTCTCTCCAGGTTGGACGATCGGCTGAAGCCTTGACCACACACAGAGCACGTGTACCGTTTCTCCCCACTGTGAACGGTGCCTTCTGCTTCCATGGTCAAAAGCTGATGATATTCCAGTCCCGATGTACCGAGTGACTGCAAGATCTTGAGGTGATGTTTGGTTTGAGCTTCCAGTCTACAAATCCTCCCCTTTTAACACCCTGTAAAGTGAATTTTAAACAGGAAAAAGTGAGTGTGAGAGAGAACCCACAAAAACACAAAGGCAGGTTGTGAAATTGAGCTTAATGAATCTGGTCATTTGTGGGGCCGGCACTAGAAAAAAGTGACCATGAAAGCTGCCGGATTGTCGTAAAAACACATCTGGGTCACTGCTGTCCTTCAGGGAAGGGAACACACTCCCTCGACAGGCCCACATGGGAAATTGTTGTTCCCACTGGGCCCAGAATTACTGGGGGTGATACCCAGCAGCTTCTCCCCGCTCTCCATCCAGCTCAAACTGATGTAACAAACAGACCCACACAGGAGGCCAGTGAGTGACTTCCACATCCAGCGCCCACCCTGATACAGAGCGGCTGGGAATTGCTGGGCCTGCTGTATAAATGTAAGTTGTTGTTTGCCTGGTGTGGGGGAGGTGCTGCCCCCGGGGGTTGCTGGGGCCGGGCCCGGTGGCTCTGACTCGGGGCCCGAGAGCCGCGCTTGGCATTGCCCGGGGACCGAGAGCCGCACTCGGTGTTGTCCGGGGACCGAGAGCCTCACTCGGTGTTGCCCGGGGACTGAGAGCCACAATCGGTGTTGCCCGAGGAATGAGAGCCACACTCGGTGTTGCCCGGGGCCCGAGAGCCACACTCGGTGTTGCCCGGGGCCCGGGAGCCGCACTCGGTGTTGCCCGGGGACTGAGAGCCGCACTCGGTGTTGTCCGGGGACTGAGAGCCACACTCGGTGTTGCCCGGGGCCCGGGAGCCGCACTCGGTGTTGCCCGGGGCCCGGGAGCCGCACTCGGTGTTGCCCGGTGACTGAGAGCCGAACTCGGTTCTGCCCGGGGCCCGAGAGCCGCACTCAGTGTTGCCCGGGGCCCGGGAGCCGCACTCGGTGTTGCCCGGGGACTGAGAGCCGCACTCGGTTAAAAAGGAGGCAGACAAAAAGCAGGAAACAATAGACCAGCTAGCCTAACATCTGTGGTTGGGAAAATGTTGAAGAGTTCATTTTTAAAGAATCAATAGCACGACATTTGGAAAAGCATAATTCGGTCAGGCAGAGTCAGCATGGATTTATGAAGGGGAAGTTAAGTTTGACAAATTTGCTAGAATTCTTTGAGCATGTAATGAACAGGGTGGATAAAGTGGGTCTTTTGTATTTGGATTCCCAGAAGACATTTGACAATATGCCACATAAAAGGTTACTGCACAAGATAAAAGTTCACGGGGCTGGGGGTAATATATTAGCATGGATAGAGGATTGGCTAACTAACAGAAAACAGAGAGTTGGGGTAAATGGTTCATTCTTGGGTTGGCAATCAGTGACTAGTGGGGTGCCGCAGGGATCAGTGCTGGGACCCCAGCTATTAACAATCTATATTAACGACTTGGAAGAAGGGACCGACTTTAACGTAGCCAAGTTTGCTGACGATATGAAGATGGAAGGAAAAGCAACGTGTGAGGAGGACACAAATAATCTGTAAAAGGACATAGACAGGCTAAGTGAGTGGGCAAAAATTTGGCAGATGGAGTATAATGTTGGAAAGTGTGAGGTCATGCATTATGGCAGAAAAAAATCAAAGAGCAAGTTATTATTTAAATGGAGAGAGATTGCAAAGTGCAGCAGTACAACGGGACCTGGGGGTACTTGTGCATGAAACACAAAAGGTTAGTATGCAGGTGCAGCAAGTGATCAGGAAGGCCAATGCAATCTTGGCCTTTATTGCAAAGGGGCTGGAGTATAAAAGCAGGGAAGTCTTGCTACAGTTACACAGGGTATTGGTGAGGCCACACCTGGAATACTGCATGCAGTTTTGGTTTCCATATTTATGAAAGGATACACTTGCTTTGCAGGAAGTTGAGAGAAAGTCCACTGAGTTGTTTCCGGAGATGAGGGGGTTGACTTATGAGAAAAGGTTGAGGAGGTTGGGCCTCTACTCATTGAATTCAGAAGAACGAATGAGAGGTGATTTATCGAAACGTATAAGATAATTAGGGGGTTTGACAAGGTGGTAGCAGAGAGGATGTTTTCACTGATCGGGGAGACTAGAAATAGGGGCCATAATCTTAGAATAAGGGGCCCTCCATTTAAAACTGAGATGAGGAGGAATTTCTTCTCTGAGGGTTGTAAATCTGTGGAATTCGCTGCCTCAGAGAGCTGTGGAATCTGGGACATTGAATATATTTAAGACAGAGATAGACAGTGTCTTAACCGATAAGGGAATAAGGGGTTATGGGGAGTGGGCAGGAAAGTGGACCCGAGTCCATGATCGGATCAGCCACGATCGTATTAAATGGTGGAGCAGGCCCGAGGGGCCGTATGGCCTGCTCTTGCTCCTATTTTTTATGTTCTTATTTTCTAATGTAGTCTCGTATGGGAGTGTGGATTTTACTCATATCTGTCCATCTCTGGTATGTGGATGAGGATTTTACTCTGTATGTTAGTTTCTGATACGAGAGCGTGGATTTTATCCTGTTCCTGTCAATTTCTGGTAATTGCCTGTGGGTTTCATTCTGTATCAAAAAGGGCCACATTACAACATAATTCTAAAAGGATAAAGAGTGTTAAAAAAACAAGCCTGAAGGCTCTGAGTCTCAAAGTGAGGATCATTGGTAATAAGGTGGACAAATTAACTGCACATATAGCTGTTAATGGATATGATGTAATTGGGATTACAGAGACATGGCTCCAGGGTAACCAAGGCTGGGAACATAATATGCAGGGGTATTCAATATTGAAGAAAGAAAAGGAGGTGGGGTAGAGTTAATGGTTAAAGAGGAGGTTAATGCAATAGTAAGGAAGGACATTGGCTGGGATAATGTGGAATCTGTATGGGTCGAGCTGCGAAACAACAAAGGGCAGAAAACGTTTGGTGGTCTGTAAACAAACCCAACTAACAGTAGTAGGGAGGTTGGGGATGGCATCAAAAAGGAAATTAGGGAGGCGTGCAATAAGGGTACAGCAGTTACCATAGGTGACTTTTACCTACATATTGATTGGGCGAACCAAACCGGTAGCAATATTGTAGAGGAGGATTTCCTGGAGTGTATAAGGGATGGTTTTCTAGACCAATATGTCGAGGAACCAACTAGAGAGCCAGCCATCCTAGACTGGGTCTTGTATAACGAGAGAGGATTAATTAGCAATTAGTCGTGCGTGGCACCATAGGGAAGAGTGACCATAATATGGTAGAATTCTTCATTAAGATGGAGAGCGACACAGTTAACTCAGAGACTAGGGTCCTGAACTTGAAGGAAACTTCGATGGTATGAGACGTGATTTGGCTGGGATAAACAGGCGAATAATACTTAAAGGGTTGATGGTGGATAGGCAATGGCAGACATTTAAAGATCACATGGATGAATTAAAACTATTATACATCCCTGTCTGGCGTAAAAATAAAACATGAAAGGTGGCTCAACCGTGGCTAACCAAGGAAATTAGGGACAGTGGCACATAAATTGGCCTGAAAAAGCAGCAAACCTGAGGACTGGGAGCAATTTAGAATTCAGCAGAGGAGGACTAAGGGTGTAATAAGGAGGGGGAAAATAGAATATGAGAGTAAGCTTGCAGGGAACATAAAAAACTGACTGCAAAAGCTTCTATAGATATGTGAAGAGAAAAAGATTAGTGAAATCTAATGTCGGCCCCTTGCAGTCAGAATCAGGTGAATTTATAATGGGGAACAAGTAAATGGCAGACCAATTGAACAAATGCTTTGGTTCTGTCTTCACTAAGGAAGACACGAATAACCTCCCGAAAATACTAGGGGACCGAGGGTCTAACGGGAAAGATGAACTGAGGGAAATCCTTATTAGTCAGGAAATGGTTGTAGGGAAACTGATGGGACTGAAGGCCGATAAATCCCCAGGGTCTGATAGTCTGCGTCCCAGAGTAGTTAAAGAAGTGGCCCTTGAAATAGTAGATGCATTGGTGGTCATTTTCCAACATTCTATAGATTCTGGATCAGTACCTATGGATTGGAGGGTAGCTAATGTAAACCCACTTTTAAAAAAATGAGGGAGAGAGAAAACAGGGAATTATAGACCGGTTAGCCTGACATCGGTGGTGGGGAAAATGCTGGAATCAATTATTAAAGATGTAATAGCATAGCATTTGGAAAGCAGTGACAGGATCGGTCCAAGTCAGCATGGATTTATGAAAGGGAAATCATGCTTGACAAATCTTCTTGAGTTTTTTGTGGATGTAACTAGTAGAGTGGATAAGGGAGAACCAGTTGATGTGGTGCATTTGGAATTAAAAAAGGCTTTTGACAACGTCCCACACAAGAGATTAGTGTGCAAAATTAAGGTACATAGTATTGGGGGTAATGTATTGATGTGGAGGGAGAACTGCTTGGCAGACAGGAAGCAAAGAGTGGGAATAAACGTGTCCTTTTCAGAATGGCAGGCATTGACTAGTGGGGTGCCGTAAGGTTCAGTGCTGGGATCTCAGTAATTTACAACATCCATTAATTATTTAGATGAGGGAATTTAACGTAATATCTACAAATTTGCAGATGATACTAAGCTGGGTGGCAGTGTGAGCTGTGAGTAGGATGCTAAAAGGCTGCAGGGTGACTTGGACAGGTTAGGTGAATGGGCAATTGCATGGCAGATGCAGTATAATGTGCATAAATGAGGTTATTCACTTTGGGTGCAAAAACAGGAAGGCAGATTATCTGAATGGTGACAGATTAGTAAAATGGGAGGTGCAAAGAGACCTGGGTGTCATGGTACATCAGTCACTGAAGGTAGACATGCAGGTCCAGCAGGCAGTAAAGAAAGCAACTGGCATGCTGGCCTTCATAGCAAGGCGATTTGAGTATACGAGCAGGGAAGTCTTACTGCAATTGTACAGGGCCTTGCTGAGACCACAACTTGAGTATTGTGTGCAGTTTTGGTCTCTTAATCTGAGGAAGAACGTGCTTGCTATTGAGGGACTGCAGCGAAGGTTCACCAGACTAATTCCCGGGATGGCAGTACTGACATATGAAGAAAGGCTGGATCGGCTAGGCTTACACTCAATGGAATTTAGAAGAATGAGAGGGGATCTCATAGCAACATATAAAATTATGACGGAACTGGACAGGTTAGAGGCAGGAAGAATGTTCCTGATGTTGGGGAAGTCCAGAATCAGGGGTCACAGTCTAAGGATAAGGGGTAAGCCTTATCGGACTGAAATGAGGAGAAACTTTTTCACCCAGAGTGGTAAACCTGTGAAGTTCTCTACCACAGAAAGTTGTGGAGTACTGTTTGTTGGATTTATTCAAGAGGGAGTTAGATGTGGCCCTTACGGCTAAGGGGCTCAGGGGGTATGGAGAGAAAGCGGGAGTGGGGTACTGAAGTTGCATGATGAGCCATGATCATATAGAATGGTGGTGCAGGCTAGAAGGGCCGAATGGCCTGCTCCTGCACCTATTTTCAATGTTTCAATGTATCTTTCCATTCTTGGTGAGTGAGTGTGTATTTTGTGCTGTATCTGTCCATCTCTGTGATGTGAATGTGAGCTCTACTGCATACCCGTCATTCTCCAGTATGTTAGTATTGTTTTACTGTGTACCCCCAATCTCTTATAGTATTGGTTTTACTTTCTAACTGTCAATTAGTGTTATGGAGGTGAGTGTTTATGCTGAATCTGTCGGTCTCTGGTAAATGAGTCTGGGTTTCACTCTGTTTCTATCTGTGTCTGCGATGTGAGTGTGGGGCTTTCTCTGTATCTCCATTTCTGTTATGGGAGTCTAGGTTTTATTCTGTACCCGTCAAGTTCTGATATGTGATTGTGGGCCTTACTCTATAACTGCCAGTTTCTGTTTAATTGCGAGTGGGCTTTCCTTTGTACCTGTCAGTTTCTGGAATGAAAGAGAGCTCTTTACCTTGTACCTGTCAATTACTGGTTTGTGAGTCTGGGCATGTCACTGTATGTCAATTTATGTTATGGGAATATGGATTGTAATAAGTCAGCCTCTGATGTGTGAGTGTGGGTTTTATACTGTATTTCTCAGTCTCTCATATGCAAATGTGTGTATTTTTCTGTAACTGTCGGGTTTTTTTGTGTGTTCAGGTTTAATCTGTGCTTCTCAGTTTCTGCTATGTTAGACTGTACCTATTTGTTCCTGCTTCTTGATTGTATGTTTTAGACTGTACCTGTCAGTTGCTGCTATGTGAGTGTGGAATTTACTCTGTATCTGCTTGTCTCTGGTATGTGAACATGAGAATCAATTGAACTTTTAACCTGTATTTCTCTGATATGTGTGTGAAGATTTTGCCTTCTACCTGTCATTGTTCAGATATGTGTGTGTGGGTTTTATTCTGCCCCTATCAGTTTCTGCGATGCAAGTAAAAACTTTACTGACTGCCTTTCAGTTTTTCGATATGTGCTCATGGGATTTACACTTTACCTGTCACTCTCTGGTATGCAAGTGGGGACTTTATTCTGTTACTGCCACTTTCATATATGTGGGTGTGTGTTGTATACTGTATCTGTCAGTCTGTGGTACGGGAATGTGGGGTTTATTCTGCACCTGTCATCTTCTGGTATGTTCGGGGGGTTTAAATACTGAATCTGTCAGATTCTGAAACATGAATATGGCTTTTGCTCTGTACCCATCAGCTTCTGATATGCTAATGTGGTTTATACTATCTGTTTGACATTTTTTCTGATAGATGATTGTCTTTTATTCTCTACCTGCCAGTTTCTGGCAAGTGAGTGTGGGTGTTTAATGTACCTGTCAGTGTGATCTGTTTCAATGGTGAAACAGCATGTGATTCTACTGCTCCATGTGGCTGTAAGATTCACAATGCAACTCTGTCACTTCGGATCACTGTGGGACTGACAGCTTCTGCTGTCTGTGACAATAGACTTGAGGCCAGTTCTGTGTCTCTGCGCTCTGTGAGTGATAATCTACTTACTGTGTGTGAGAAGGAGCTGCCTGCACTGTTCCTTGTGTTCTGGGTGGAGGAAAGATCACATTTGTTCTGGCTGGTTGAATAATTTTGCTCTGAGAATAATAATACGAGAACATTATTAGTTCTAAGATATGGATGCAGGAGAGAATATGATGTACCTGAGGGAGCAACAATGTAGCTCTCAATCACCAGCAACACGGTTTTGGAGAACTCAGCTCACCGAAACAATATAACCCGTCTTTAAAATATCTTCTCCCACTCTCCTCTCCTGTTGCCTGCAATAGATGCACCTTGTGAAACTCCCCACATTCTCACTGTCAGACTGTTTCCCCCCGGACTCACTGCTGATCTCTGAGCCCATCTGCGGACACGCTCCAAAAGTGCTGTGCTGCTGTAAGGAGGCTGCTGCTCGCTGCCTTACCCCGGGGCTACTGTGTCACCATTCCTGGCTGTTTTAAACCATCTTCTTCTGCTCACTGAGTGAATGGTGATTGCAGGCAGTGCTGGGGGAGGGGAGGGTGCATGTGCTCTTCTGCTCACTGGGAATTGACACAGGGGGTGGGGCTGAACCGCACATGCGCAGCTCTCTGCAATAATTCAGCCTGTTAAAATCAAAGTGCACTTTTCCCAATTTACTTTTATCAGAATCTGAGCAAAGGAACTGGGCCTGGGGGGAAAGGACAGAGAATGATTAAAGCTGGGAGCTTTGTCCCTTGGAGATGCTCAATTTGAGATCATTCCGTGCAGGGTGTTTCTCTCCATGAGCCCATCTTCACAAAGCTATCCTGCAGCAACATCGGAGGGATGAGGGAGTGGGAGTGTTTGCTGGGACCATGCAGGAGTTAATATCTAACAGAAACAATCTGAGATCAGTTTAATTAGAGTAAAACACTCGGTCACTGAGAGTAATACCGAAGTGGATAATCAAGGGGCTTTCATGAGGCAGGAACTTAATACAATCACTATTCATTATGAAGTAGAACTCGGTAAAATAATGGGACTAAAGGCAGACAAGTCACCTTGCCCTGATGGCTTACATCGTAGGGTCTTAAGAGAAGTGGCTGCAAAGATGGTGGACACATTAGTTGTAATCTACCAAAATTCCCTGGATTCTGGGGTGGTCCCAACAGATTGGAAACCAAAAATGTAATGCCTCTATTTAAAAAAGGAGGCAGACAAAAAGCAGGAAACTATAGACCAGTTGGCCTAACATCTGTCATTGGAAAAATGCTGGAGACCATTATTAAGGAAGCAGTCGCGAAACATTTGGAAAAGCATGATTCAATCCAGCAGAGTCAGTATGGCTTTATGAAAGGGAAATCATGTTTGACAAATTTGCTGGAGTCCTCTGATGATGTAAGAAGCAGAATAGATAAGGCGGAACCAGTGGATGTGGTGTATTTGGATTTCCAGAAGGCATTTGATAAGGTACCACATAAGAGGTTACTGCACAAGATAAACCTCATAGTGTTGGGGGCAGTATATTAGCATGGAGAGAGGATTGGTTAACTAACAGAAAACAGAGAGTCAGGATAAATGGGTCTTTTTCCGGTTGGCAAATGGTGACTAGTGGGGTGCCGCAGGTATCGGTGCTCGTTCCTAAACTATTTACAATCTATATTAATGACTTGGAAGAAGGCACCGAGTGTAATAGAGCCAAGTTTGCCGATGATACAAAGATGGGTGGGAAAGCAAATCGAGAACATGAAAAATCTGCAAAGGGATATAGACAGGCGAAATGAGTGGGCAAAAATTTGTCAGATGTAGTATAATATGGGAAAATGTGAGGTTATCCACTTTGGCGGAAATAATAGAAAAGCAAATTATAATTTAAATGGAGAAAAATTGCAAAGTGCTACAGGACAGAGAGACCTGAGGGTGTTTGTGCATAAAACACAAAAAGTTAATGTGCAGGTACGGCAAGTAATCAGGAAGGCAAATGGAACATTGGCCTTTATTGCAAGGGGGATAAAGCAGAGAAGTCCTGCTACAACTGTACAGGGTATTGGTGAGACCACACCCAGAATACTGCATGCAGTTTGGTCTCTGTATTTAAGGAAGGATATACTTGAATTGGAGGCTGTTCAGAGGATAATTCTGGCGATGAGGGGATTGTCTTATGAGGATAGGTTGATTAGGGTGGGCCGATACACATTGGAGTTCAAAAGAATGAGAGGTGATCTTATTGAAACATATAACGAGGGGACTGGACAAGGTGGATCCAGAGAGGATATTTCCACTCAGGGTAAACTAAAACTAGGGTGCACAGTCTCAGAATAAGGGGCCACCCATTTAAAACTGAGATGAGGAGAACTTTCTTCGCTCAGAGGGTTGTAAATCTATGGAAGTCTCTGCCCGAGAGCTGTGGAGGCTGGGTCATTGAATATAGTTAAGCCAGAGGTAGACAGATTTTTGAGCGATAAGGGATTAAAGGATTATGGAGCGGGCAAGTAAGTGGAGGTTAGTCCATGATCAGATCAGCCATCATCCTATTGAATGGCAGAGCAGGATCTAGGGGACAAATGATCCACTCCTGCTCCTATTTCTTAGGTTATTATGTTCTTATGAGATAATAACCCTGTGACTGTATATGGGGACTCTAACCCTGGGACTGTACATGGGGACTCTAAACCTGGGACTGTACATGGGGACTCTAACCCTGGGACTGTACATGGGGACTCTAACCCTGGGACTGTACATGGGGACTCTAACCCGGGGACTGTACATGGGACTCTAACCCTGGGACTGTACATGGGGACTCTAACCCTGGGACTGTACATGGGGACTCTAACCCTGGGACTGAACATGGGGACTCTAACCCTGGGACTGTACATGGGGACTCTAACCCTGGGACTGTACATGGGGACTCTAACCCTGGGACTGTACATGGGGACTCTAACCCTGGGACTGTACATGGGGACTCTAACCCTGGGACTGTACATGGGACTCGAACCCTGGGACTGTACATGGGGACTCTAACCCTGGGACTGAACATGGGGTCTCTAACCCAGGGAGTGAACAGCTCTGGGGCTTTCCTGTTACAATTGTCTGGGATGTAACCAGAAGCTGAGCACTGAGCAGCGCCTTTAGGAGATGGTGAGAAATCCGAGGCGTCAGAATATAACTCAGCTGTTACTTTACCAAGATGGCCGCGCATGCGCTTTGCTGCTCACTGGAACAAGATGGCGGAGGACTGACCCTGTCTTCCTTTACAAAGATGGCCGCCGTTACCCGGGGCCTGTGACCGGGAGAAAGCCTCGAGGCTGCAGGCGCCGATATTCCGGTTATTATTCCGGGCTTCCGGAAGGCACCAGGTGTTTATGAAGCCTCCCCGACTCCCCGCTGGTCCATTACTCACCT
Source organism: Pristiophorus japonicus (assembly GCF_044704955.1). Taxonomy (NCBI): domain Eukaryota; kingdom Metazoa; phylum Chordata; class Chondrichthyes; family Pristiophoridae; genus Pristiophorus; species Pristiophorus japonicus. Next base: position 118,341 of record NW_027253073.1, on the reverse strand, counting down.
CCGCCGCGCTGAAAGTGAGCTGTTTTACGGAGCACATTTCACCACAGCCGCTCCGCCATTACACGCACCGCGCATGCTCCAAATACAGCCAGTTCTCGCGCGTGCGCACTGGTCCCCTGAAGTCTGGGGTCGGCACATTCTCCATCGCGGGGAATGCTGGGTAAATACCCAAGACTACTTAAGTGACTGGGACAGGATTTATAGGCCTCCCATTGGGCACTGAACCATGTTCATTCTGGCACTGAGACTTTGTTTCTGCTGCTCAAATAACCCTGTCCCTGAGCTGGAGATTAATGTTCTGTCTCAGTATTGTTTCAAACACCGGGTGTCCAATATTTCATTTCTCCACAACCATCATCATCATCACAGGCAGTCCCTGGAAGCGAGGATGATTTGCTTCCACGCCAAAAAGGAATGAGTTCACAGGTGTTTTAATGAAGGACCTAGTATTCCAGATCCCGAGCTACATCTTGAAGGGTGGAACCTGCCTGTGTTTGGATTTTGCACACCAGTCACCACACTGGCTTGTCAGAGCTCGGTCTTGGTCCAGTGGCAAGGATTACCCCAGACGACTGGAGACCAGCTGTGCTGCACGGACTGAGCGCACACATATACCAGTTTGGGCTGGCCCATGCTGCCCCTAGGCCCTTGCCCCTTCTGGGCCCCAGACTCATGCCTCTCCTGGGCCCCGGTCACGTCCTTCTATAATCTATTGCCGCTCCTTCGCCCCTCCTGCTGTGCCTGCCTGCACTGCAATTAGCGACGTGACTTTGCAGCCGTTACCATCCTACAATGGAATGCCACCGCCGCACCCTGCTCCCTCTGATGGCCCCGACCTGCTGATGGTCATCCAGGCCGGGTCCGTGCCGCTGCACGGGAGACTAATTCATGTTCCCTTCCCTTCCATTTTGGGCCTTTTCTTACTCTAGATTATTTCACTTCTCACGCAATTCATCTTTTGCGACATCAAATCCCAAGCTTGTTTCGTTTGAGCATACGGCTTGTGGATGTCATACACTGAACCGGCGTGTCTCACTTTACACTCATTTGACGTTCCTTGAAAGAACTATCTTGCTTAAGACTGGAACTCTCTTATTTTCTATATTGTTTAACGATTTTTGAATGTGGTTAATAGATCTCCACACATACTGCATATTGCCTTTGAAATGTTCTGGTCTTTGTAATTGTCTTTGCTAATTTTGATGGGTTATTTGATTATAATTATTTGTTACTAAATGCGTTGCAGAAATTTTTGCATCAAAATAATTGTTTAAACACTTCCTTTATCGGGTCTTTAACTTCCCCGCTGATCTCTGTTTCCTCTTGTGGGGGGAATCGAGAACTAGGTGGCAAAGTCTGAGCATAAGGGGTCACCCATTTTAACCGGAAATGAGGATGAATTTCTTCTCTCAGAGAGTAGTGAATCTTTGAAATTCTCTACCCCAGAGAGCAACGGAGGCTGGGTCATTGAATATATTTAAGTTGCAGACAGACTGATATTTGAAAGATAGGGAAGTCAAGCGTTCTGTGGAGAGGGCAGGGAAGTGGAATTGAGGCCAAGATCAGATCAGCCATGATATTATTGAAAGGCAGAGCGGATTCAAGGGGCTAGATGACCTACTTCTGCTCCTATTTCTTATGTTCTTAGCATTGATTATGGGCTGGGTTTAGATGGAGGTTTAGTGGTTAGTGGGTGTGGTTTGTGGCTATGTGTTAGGATTGGGATTAGTGATTGGGATAGTCAATATGATATTCGGCTTAGGATATAGTGATTAATGTAGAAAGCACTATTGGCAATATAAGTGTCACTGAAATTGCCCTTTTCCATTTCATGTTTTTAACCTCTCACAGACGAGTCACGAAACAGCCTCACAATGTGTTAATTCAAGGAACCTTCGTTTCTGCGCAAGCCTCATTTCCTCCCTTCTTTTACATCTCTACATTTCTCACAGAAAAATCAATTAGTGACATTAGATTTGTGGATTTTGGGACAATAACAGACGGATACAGTTGTTGTGCTGGTTACATTTAATCCTCAGCCTGCTTGAAAAGGGCTTCTGACAATAATCTGTCACCAGGCCTCACCAGTCACCGTCTGAATCCACCATCATATCTTCATTCATTACCCACCTTTCCCCCTAACTAGAGCTGCTTTCAGCAGTGTGGCCATTCCCCATACTGAGGCTCTCTAATTACCAAGCAGAGCATGAACACCGGCACAGACTGGTTAGTCTGAATGGCCCATTTCTATCCCATATATCTGATGTAATTCTATAGTCTCAGTGTAAGTGGTCCAAGGATTTGGTGCCTCAGTGTTATTGGTCCCTGGATTTGTTGTCACGTTATTAGTAATCCCTCAATTTGCTGTCACGATGTAATTCATCATGGATTTGATGTGTCATTGTAACTGGTCCCTGTATTTGTTGCCTCAGTGTAAGGGGTCCCTGGATTTGATACCTCAATGTAATTTGTCCCTGGATTTGGAGTCACAATGTATGTGGTCCCTGGATTTGGTGTCAACAACTCCTCGTCGCTGGACTGAGGGCAAACACGCCGCCCAGCCACGCATTCAGCACAGAATGATCCCACTCAAATCTATTCCCAATTAACACTGCCCACGTCTAACTTCAGTGAAACGCACAATACAAAACATTTTAAAGGAAAAATAAACCCCATCATAGTTCAACAAAGGCAATTAAAGGGCTGTAAATCCCATTCACTCATACACCTTCTTCACCCCTACTCTCCACCTCCCCCTCACCAACTACTCTTTCAACCCAACTCCCCAACCCCTCACCCCAACTCCTCTATCACCGTATTTCTCTCAAACCCTCAACCCAACTTCTCTTTTACGCCTACTCTCCAAACCCTCCTCACCCAACTCCTCTTTTAACCTACAATTTAATTTTTAACATCACTTACACAAGTCATCCACACTGGAGGTAGATCTCAGGACCTTCTGTGATGGTGAGGTGATCACTGGGCAATAAAATGCAGAGACTGGTGGGAGGCTGCTTATTACCCTCGGTGAGATTTAATCCCCTCTCCCACAGTATACTGCGGAAAAGTGGTCACCTTGGTAACATAGAAACATAGAAACATAGAAACATAGAAAATAGGTGCAGGAGCAGGCCATTCATCCCTTCTAGCCTGCACCGCCATTCAATGAGTTCATGGTTGAACATGAAACTTCTCTACCCCCTTCCTGCTTTCTCGCCATAACCCTTGATCCCCCGAATAGTAAGGACTACATCTAACTCCCTTTTGAATATATTTAGTGAATTGGCCTCAACTACTTTCTGTGGTAGAGAATTCCACAGGTTCACCACTCTCTGGGTGAAGAAGTTTCTCCTCATCTCAGTCCTAAATGGCTTACCCCTTATCCTCAGACTGTGACCCCTGGTTCTGGACTTCCCCAACATTGGGAACATTCTTCCTGCATCTAACCTGTCTAAACCCGTCAGAATTTTAAATGTTTCTATGAGGTCCCCTCTCATTCTTCTGAACTCCAGTGAATACAAGCCCAGTTGATCCAGTCTTTCTTGATATGTCAGTCCCGCCATTCAGGGAATCAGTCTGGTGAATCTTCGCTACACTCCCTCAATAGCAAGAATGTCCTTTCTCAAGTTAGGAGCCCAAAACTGTACACAATACTCCAGGTGTGGCCTCACCAAGGCCCTGTACAACTGTAGCAACACCTCCCTGCCCCTGTATTCAAATCCCCTCGCTATGAAGGCCAAAATGCCATTTGCTTTCTTAACCGCCTGCTGTACCTGCATTCTAACCTTCAATGACTGATGTACCATGACACCCAGGTCTCGTTGCACCTTCCCTTTTCCTAATCTGTCACCATTCAGATAATAGTCTGTCTCTCTGTTTTTACCACCAAAGTGGATAACCTCACATTTATCCACATTATACTTCATCTGCCATGCATTTGCCCACTCACCTAACCTATCCAAGTCATTCTGCAGCCTCATAGCATCCTCCTCGCAGCTCACAATGCCACCCAACTTAGTGTCATCCGCAAATTTGGCGATACTGCATTTAATCCCCTCGTCTAAATCATTAATGTACAATGTAAACAGCTGGGGCCCCAGCACAGAACCTTGCGGCACCCACTAGTCACTGCCTGCCATTCTGAAAAGTACCGGTTTACTCCTACTCTTTGCTTCCTGTCTGACAACCAGTTCTCAATCCACGTCAGCACACTACCCCCAAGCCCATGTGCTTTAACTTTGCACATTAATCTCTTGTGTGGGACCTTGTCGAAAGCCTTCTGAAAGTCCAAATATACCACATCAACTGGTTCTCCTTTGTCCACTTTACTGGAAACATCCTCAAAAAATTCCAGAAGATTTGTCAAGCATGATTTCCCTTTCACAAATCCATGCTGACTTGGACCTATCATGTCACGATTTTCCAGATTCACTGCTATGACATCCTTAATAATTGATTCCAGGTTCCAGGAGGTGTTGCTACAGTTGTACGGAATGGTCAGTGTGACATCACTTTCGAATCAAGAGCACACAAGAAATGGGTCATCAATAAATGGGAAAGGGATTGAACACTCTGCAATTACATTGTAAATAAGAGCAAATAAAATGCTGGAAAATAACTGGCGAAGACAATCGCTTATCTCTGTGGAATTCATTGTCAAACATTAAGAATGATGTGTTTTGTTTACATACACGCACACACACACGCATATATAGCAAAGACTTTGTGTGTGCACTTTTCAGTTGTTGTGCTTAACCAGATGCGAATTTTTTTTTCGGTCTTTAGGACCTTGCGGGAGCCCACCGGCGGTGCTTGCTGTGTGAGGATATAAGGAGACCCCGCGCGTTTGCTCCTCCCAAAACTGGGGGAATGGAGCAGATATTTAAAGGGACTCGGACTACCTTTTCACTGCCTATTTATACTTAAAGAAACAGTGCAGTTTATCTCGGAGTGTCGGGGGACTTCACGAACCGACCTCCCATTAATAGTTGTTCCCTTCTGTACTGTGCAGTGATTGAAAAGCTGTCTATTTCAGTGACTTGCGCCTTTCTAAAATGTCACACACTTTTTGATGATCCATTTGACTTGAATTTGGAAACACTTCAGAATTGTGCAGTGTGACGAAGGTTTCGTTTAAAGCTGGAATAAAATGTGTTTCAAAATATCATTTCTAACCCTCCCCCCCATCCCCCAACTTTTAGAACACTCTGCAATATTGACTGGGAAGTTCCCAAGTTCGTTCCTTGATCTGTACTGTTGGTTGATCTCAGCCAAGGCAGCAGTTCAGGGGTTATAATTGTCCTCGGTACCAGTTGGCTAAATATGATTAAAAATTAGCCAGTGCCCCCTGCTCTTGATACCGATCCAATGACCTCAACTGGGAAATGACCTCAACTGGGAAGTGTGTGGTTGTAATTTGAGGGCAGGACTGGACTCGACTCTGATGCCTACCACAGTGGAAATGTGTATCCTGTCCTTAAAGTAACAACGTTTGTAACCTCAATTTGCAGGGTATTAGAAGGTGAGGGTCTACAGCTGGGAAACTGAAACCAAACATCATGGCAAGATTTGAGAGATTCACCGGATTGATCAGGATCACCCTATCATCAGCCTTTGGAAAAACAACAATCACAGCGGTGAGAAACAGGACACATGTTCTGTGCGTGGATGCACCTTCAACCAATCGTCTAGCCTGTGAGACTCGTGTGGCCAGCTGACTCAACACTGTGAATGTAGGGACAGTGGGAATGGATGCAGATGCACGTTGGGTGGAAAGACATCAGGGAGAGACCGTTTACCAGCTGAATGTGGAAAGTGATTCAGTCTCTCATCTCACCAACTGACATTCGAGGACGTAGATAACAGACTTTTTCCTGTTAATATAGAGCTGGGTAACTGGGCCGTGATATTTTTACTTGTTGAGTGTAAACCTTTGCCAATTACTTGACGTGATGGGTTTACTTGTACATTTTTCTTTAAATACATTTACTGAGTGGATTCAAATTTAAATTGAAACCAGATTTGCACGATTCTCTATTCACACATCGAAGGTGAGAGAGATGCTGCATGGAACGCGCTAAGTCCTGTAGCAGAAATGGATTAACAGACTGTGTTTTGTGTTTAGTGATCCCAGGCGTGATAGCTATCCCTACTCTGGACACCAAGGCAAGGAGCGGCACTCTGGAAGGTATAATTCACTGGGACTTCTCCCTGAGAGTAACCAAAGGCATGAGAACAGAAACAATCTAGAGATAGAAAGGAGAAAAGGACCAAAATATAACAGGACATCAATTAGTCTCCTCTTATCAAGGATATTTCAAATATCGACACATTGCATTATTTGAAATATCAAAATATTAAACTCCATCCCAGTTTTCGGGGTGAGTAATATCAGCAGAAACAAATCCCAACTGACAGAACGAACACGATTCAGTCAGGATGCAATTAACAGCAGTAATAACAGTAGAACATAACCCGTGCAGTCACTTGTGAACACTCAATTCAGATGACTGAGTGAATCCCTTCCCACACTTCCCCAGTGTGAACTCGCTGGAGTTTCAGCAGGTTGGATGACTGAGTGAACCCCTGCCCACACACAGAGCAGGTGACCGGCCTCTCGTCGGTGTGACTGTGACAATGAATTTCTAGATCAGACGGGGAACTGAATCCCTTCTCACAGTCTCCACATTCCCACGGTTTCTCCATGATGCAGGTGTCCTTGTGTCTCCAAGGTTGGATGATCAGTTGAAGTTTTGTCCACATACAGAACAAGCGTAGTTTCTCCCTGCTGTGAATGGTGCAATATTTTTTCAGCTGTGTAACTGATTGAAGCACTTTCCACAGTCAGTGCACTGGAGCACTCTCACTCGGATATGTGTGTGCTTTTCCAGTCACACTGATGTTTGAGATATTTTCCCACAGACATGTGGAAAAATATTTCCGAGACTGTATAATATATAAAGAGAGGTTTATTAAATCGGAGACAAAGCTCTGGGAGAAGTGTTAGAGACCACTGTCTCTGAACCAACTTCTCAATTTGTTATCTCCAGTGAGATTCTTTTATCTTACAAATTACGTCACTTTACATCACATGCTTTAGAACTAGTCCTTAAGTCTAATCATCGCATTACAAAGTTTACAAAGCTTTTCATACAATTACTATCCAAGGCTGAGCTCTTGATATAAACCATCCTCGCATTGTGACAGGGCATTATAAACAAGTGCAGGCTTTTTGGCACCGGTATAGACAAACATACCCCCATTTATCTCTCCAGTCGTTCATTATCTCACTTTCCTATATCCATAACACAAGGCCAGCAGATCTTGAAGTCAAACTGTGTTTTTTTTATATAAAGCATAATGCATCAGTATTGTCCCTTACAAAATTCATTAAAGGGGAAAATAAAAACAAATGTTTGGTCCCGTATACTAGTCAAGTATATGTCCAAAAATCCGCTCAAACAATATTCCCCCTTTTGGTCCTGGAGGATGTTCACGAAATCCAGATGACCACAATGATAGTAGCATGGTGTCATATATTCGTCCTTTGGGGTATGTTACTTCCCTGATGTTCCGTATGTCCACCTTGCTTGTAGCTCTAGGCTACCCTTCAAAGACAGTGGTCGGTGTCATCGTCATCTGTTTCTTCATCCTTGGTGTCTTCAAGTATTTCCATCAGGTGTGCTTCTTCTTCGGCGATTACACTGGCTACTGCCATCAGTCGAGCCATCATAACTTTACAGCAGATATTAAAACACCCGATAATCAGATAGCAAGTAATTATTATTACAACCAGAATAATTACTCCATGCATAAGATAGGACCCACAGGATTCCCCTAACAGCCAGTCAAACCAGCCAGATCCTCCTGCTGTCGTGGATAACTTCTTTACCTCCCTTCTTATGTGATCAGCGAGGTTGGTTATGTTTTCTGAACTATCGGGAATGTAAGTGCAATATTCAGCTCCAATTAAGGCAAATGTGCCCCCACTTTGTGCTAATATATAATCTAGGGCCATTCGGTTCTGGAGTACCATTGTGCGTATGGCTACCATTTCAGCCGTTATGCCCTCCATTGCTTCAGCAGTGTCGTTAACTATCTGTTCCAGTATCCTCTCTAGATTACCTAATTCATCTATGGTGCGTCCTATCCCGAATGTGAGCATCATGACCCCAAATAGCCTCTCTACCGGGGTAAGATCTCGTCTTAGTCTACCCGGTGTCTGTACTTCTGCTAAAGTACGTACCCGTCTGACAAAAGGGAACACATATCCCAAATGACAGGACCCCCTCCAGTCCTGTGGCAATCAGGGGTAGGCCTTATGCCTGCACACAAAATACGTGCCATTGTATGCTGTTAGATTCGATCCCAATCTCTCTCTCATACCCCATCGCCACCTAATCTCCGGCTCCCAGTCCTGGCTACTTGTCTGATTCTTCAAACCCTCTATTTCAAAGAACCCCTGGTTTGTTGTTTCGCTGGCTATTATGTTACACCTGGCGAGGTTAAAGTATCCTGCTACAAAACCTGTTTCCTCAATAGTCAGGGTTCTAGTGAAACAAATGTCAGCAGTGGGCCTTCCAACACCTGAGGTGTTGGTCAAAACCAGGAACGGGGGTCGCACCGACCTATTGTATTCCAGCTGGTACCATCCGTCAATGCATCGAAAAGGTAACCACCCCCGCCCCCCCCGCGATCTCCACGTTTCTTTATCCCTACTCTGGTTCCAAGTATCATTTACTTCCCCTGTACCGTTTTGTCACATTACCCACTCTGCTACTTGCGAAATGTTAAGGGAGATTGACCTCAAAGGGATGCCTCCTTTGCTATGTATGGGGATGTGCGAACATACCCAGCAACTGGAAAAGTTCTCATTTTGCGCATAAACATAAGACATGTACAAAAATGTATTCACATGTAACTCTCGTTTCGGTCTAGCTAGCAGGCCGGACCTTACACGAACTATTTTAAAATCTCACCGATTGCAATATATAGTTTCATCTTATTACTCTACAATCAACAAATAGTCAAAGGCAAAATGGCCGTATGGATTTGAAGAATCTCTCGCTGTAAATCTGCAAAAAACAAAGAACAACAACTAATACGTGTGCTAAACGGCTGGTTCAAAATCCTTAAGCTGGGTCCGATGCTTCCATTGTCCATTCCCTTTAACATCGATGCAGGCACAAGTATCCCTGCTGATTATAACCTCATACGGTCCTATTCATTTTTGGGGCAAACCACGGTTTTCCTGGGAGGACCCGTACCATAACGCGACTTCCCGCCAACGGGACTTCAGTGAGCTTTGTAAGCTCTGCTTCCGCGTCTCTTTCTTCCTGATTGTCCCTAACTAATTTACGCATCCCTTTTAATTGAGTACTTAGTTCCAAAACATACCGTTTTATTTTGTCCTTTAATGGGCCGACATCGCCCCCCCCCCCCCTGTTATGATGTTCTCTGGTAATTGCATCGCCCTTCCTGTCATAAGTTAGAAGGGGTTAATCCGGTTGTCCGGTTTGTCGTGGCTCTTCACTTCATCAATATAATGGGTAATACTTCTGTCCACGTTTTTTCTGACGTTTTCATGGCCTTTGCCAGGGCGTTCTTAAGGGTATGGTTCATGCGCTCTACCATCCCAGAACTCTGCGGGTGGTAGGGGATGTGGAATTTTTGTTTTATGCCCATCAGCTGGCTTATTGTTTTTACAATTTACCGGTGAAGTGGGTACCTTGGTCAGAATATCCTTGCCACTGTTGTGGCAGTGCAATCACGTGTGGGGAAAGATTCCACCCACCGGGTAAATTGATCTATAATCACTAGGCAATAACGTTTTCCATGGGATGGGGGCAAAGGACCTGTGAAATCAATTTGTACGTGTTCCCATGGCCCCCGTGGACGGGGCTGGTATCCCATTTATAATTTTAATCGGCCTGCCTGGATTATATTGTGCGCACGTAACACATCGATGGCAATATTTGGCGATATCTCCCCCATCCCTTTCCACCACCAATCTCTTCCAAGACTGCCGGACATGGCCTCTCATCCTGAATGAGACAGGCCATGATACAACTCTAATAAGGTATTCTGTATGCATTCAAGCGCCATTACCTTGTAGTTTCGTCTCCAAACGTTATCCTTCCCTTGTGTTGTGCCATGCTTTGTCCACATACCTATTTCCTCCTCAGAAGTGTCCTGGTGTAGTTTCTCAACACTTATCTGTTCGTCTCGGACCCCGGCGGCACTGACTGAGGCTTCCTCACACTCTTCCTGTTCTAATACCTTCTGTGCAGCTACGTCTGCAGCTTTATTTCCCTGGTGACTCAGCCAATCTGGACTGGTTCGGTCCGGCTCCCTCCTGTGGGCTTTAATTTTAATAACCGCTACCTGTTTTGGTTTATTACTGGCTGCTAAAAGAGCTTCTATTCTCAGCTGATGCTTTATGGGATGTCCGCTAGTTGTGATAAAACCCCTTCTCCCTCATGCTGTCATATAATCGTGTACTACCCCGAATGCATATCTACTGTCCATATAGATATTAACAATCTTATTTACCGATAATTCCAGTGCCCGGGTGAGGGCTACCAGTTCTGCCACTTGAGCTGACGACGCCCATTAATTCGCCCTGATTCAACTGTCTCTAGATCCTGGTTAACTACGGCCCATCCGGGACGAGGTAGTCGCTCTACGTATTTTCGTGAGCCGTCCACAAACAAGGTTTGTTCTGCGGTTTGAAGGGGGGCGTCTTTTATTCTATCCTCTTCCATATCCTCACATACCTCTTCGCAAAAGTGGGATTCCCCCTCACCCATCGTACCTTCTGCGGGATTGTTTCCTGCATCTCTAATTATGGTTACCGCCTTGTTGGGTGTTGAGAGGACTGCTTCCCAATTTGCCTGTCTCATATTAGATACGGTTCTCAGTTTTCCTGTGCTTAACATTTCTACCAATGTGTGTTTAGTGTGGCGAATGATGTTTCCAGTCATCACCACAGGCTCGCTTAATTTTTACCGCCCAATCTGCGCAATCTAGCGCGGCTATACATCTGGATAACCCAGTCACCACCGAGCTTTCGGTGGTAGAGTAATAGGCTATAGGTCTCCTTTTATCCCCGTGATCTTGGGTGAGCACGGCCATATAGAACCCACCTTCATTGTAAAAGTGGATGTGGAAATCCTTACCCATGTCAGGCAGTCCCAATCCAGGTGCGGAGACTAGTTCTGACTTGAGTTTACTACACGCCTGTTCTTGTTCAGGACCCCACTCTATGAGGTCTAGGGCCGGTTTCCCCCCTTTCACTAATGTTTGTATTTGCTCAGCAATTTTTGCAAAATCAGGGATAAAGTTCCGGCTGTAATTAAAGAGGCCCAGTACCTTCCTCACCCCCCTTACCGTTACTGGTCTAGGCATGTCCTTGACAGCATTTTTCCTATCCGAGAGCATTTTTTTCAGCTCCTTTGAGAGGCAGTACCCTAGGTACAGGGCCTGGGATTTCCCTACCTAGGCCTTTTTGGGGTTAACCTTAAGGCCCGCCGTTTCCAGAGCCCTTTATACTAAGTATAGGGTTGCCTGATGTCTTTCCTTGGTTTCTGAGGCTATTGTAAAATAATATTTCCTGCCGGTACCTCTATTTGTTTTAGTATATCCCTCATGACTCGATGGAATATGGCAGGACTATTATGGAATCCTTTTGGTAATCGGGTCCAAGTATATTGTTTATCCTCGACCGTGAAGGGAAATTTTTCTTGTGATTCTAGGTCGAGGGGAAGGGCCCAAAAACCATTGGCTATGTCCAGGACTGTAAAATCTTATGTTCAGGTGATAATCCATTAAGGATTGTGGAGGGGCTGGCCACTATGGGGTGTAATTTGGGGGTGATCTTGTTAAGGGCAGTGTAGTCGATTGTGAGTCTATAACTCCCATCTGGTTTCCCTACCGGCCATGTTGGGGAGTTAGTGGTGCTAACTGTTTCTTTTACGATACCCTTTTTCACTAGCCCTTTTACTATTTCTACAACCGCTGTTCTAGCTTCAGGTCTAATAGGGTATTGTCGGTGTGGTTTATGAGGTGGTCCAGGGACTTTAATAGGGTCCATCTTCGCCTTTCCATTATCTAATTTTGTCTGTGCGCTGACCCCGGGCACACAGGCACATATGCCTCCATACCCTCCTCCAGTCCCGATAAGCCAGTCAGTTTTTGTGGCTGTAGCTAGACCTATACTTTCCACATGGTGGGCTATCTGTCCTAAATCTTCCTTACTGCCATCGGCCTTTGGCCATGTCAGTTTACCCTTGCCGCAATCAATCAGGGCCTTAAATTCCCTCATTACATCATTCCCCAATAGTGTTCCCTCACGATTCTTGCATACATAAAATCTCATGGGTATATATAAGTTATCAATTTCCACCAATTGGGTGGTGCTCAGGTAGGCCAGTGTGGGCCGTCCATCTATTCTGTTTATCAGAGCCTTCTTGTCGGTGACGAGAAGGGACATATTGGTAATGGATATTGAGGCTCCGGTGTCCACTAGCATTTCACACTGTCGGCCCCCTACTAGTGCAGACACATATATCCTTCCCTCCTTTTTACTTTGTACAGGGGCCGCCCGACATCACCGGTGGCTTTGTACGCCTGCCACTTCTGGTATTCCTGTTCTGACAGGGTCCTTGCCTTATTAGGATAGCCATTTTTACCATAGCATGTCGCTTCCAGGTGCCCTTTCTTAACACAATACGTACATTGCTTTTCACTGCCTTTCCCTTTGCATTCCCTGGCAAAATGGCCCGGTTTTCCTCAATTATGGCAAGTCCCCCTTTTCTGCCCTCCTCCTGTTCCCGTGGCAGAGACATTTTCCTACTTTATCTTTGTCTGAGATTTTTCATCGCCCCCTCCCTGGACGCCACTAGCCCACTCGACCAGTTCATCATAATCCTGGGTTACAATTACTCCCATTTTTATAATGGTCTGGTGTGCAGCGGATAGTCCGTCCTTGAATGCCTGAATAAATGCTCGGTCACCGCGGCCTGGGTTTCCCTGTCCAGAGCATTCTTGATATATCTGGAACAATCGTTCCCCATACTCTGAGGCTCCTTCCCCTTTTTGCTGTTTGGTTGTAGTAATTTTACCCCAATTATAAGGGGCGTTGCCTAAAACCCGTTGTATCTCGGTTTGAAAAGGGACAAAGGCCGCCTGTTGACCATCTACTTCGGTTGTTAAAGGTACCGCGTGTGTCCAACGTCCCCCTGAAAAGTCGACATTGGCTGCTACCGCGGCTCCTCCGGCTACTACTCTCCACCGATCTGCCGGGCAAGCCGCTCAGACTAGTTGGTGCATATCTCTGAGGTGTAGTTGGTGGCCCACCCAAACTGTATCCATCTCTGCCCAAAATTTAATATATTCGCACATCGGGGCTGTAATTTACCCAGGGATGCCATTATCTGCTGTCTTTCGCCGGGGGTAAAGGTCTTATAGGTCGCAGTGGGATTTGCGGCCGTCCCCCCTTTTGTTACCGGCGCCACCGGGAGGGTTTCTAAATCTTCCTGACCCGGGGTGGTTGTTTCGCATTGATAATTCTCGTAAGGGGGCAGCGATCCCCCCCATTGAGATCGATCCTGGATCTGTTGTTCCAGCGCCAGGCATTTCTTTTCCCACTCTAAATTTTTCCTTTGTGCCTGGTTTTATTGTTTGCTTTTTTCATCCATTTTCTCTTTAACCTCCTTAACCTCTTCAATTAGTCCACCTAACAGATGCACCAATAATACTCCGGCTTTTTTAGTTTTATCTTTCTTTTCTTTAAATATCCAACTTCCCTGTTGTTCTAACGTCTGGGATACATTCGAACCGTCCTTTTGCATTTTATTGATTAACACCTGTCGATCGGTCATATATGAATTAATTAACGACCCGGGCGGCACGTGTTTTACATTCCCTTCCTTACCTTCCATCTTTGCCAGTCTCGGACGTTTCCCTTTGTTCCTGTAATACTCACGGCCACGACTACTCTGTGGAGACTCTTTGTCTTCGCAACAAAGCTACCGTGTTTCCTTACCACCGGAGTTTTTCGGCTCTTGGTTGGAGTGATCAGTTCCCTTCCGCACCGAACTTATTTACCAAAGGGAAAAATCAAACCGTTAGTCAGCCTCTTACCGTTATCTGTTTACTCGTATCTTATACACTATCCCGTCGTGCCAGTACACCTCTTTTTTCAGTCTCTAACACCAGATTCCAGATACTGTCTTAAGTGATCACGTCTGATCGGACAGTATCCTGTCGTGACGCCATTTTTTGTGGAAAATATTTCCGAGACTGTATAATATATAAAGAGAGATTTATTAAATCGGAGACAAAGCTTTGGGAGAAGTGTTAAAGACCCCTGTCTTTGAACCAGCTTCTCAATTTGGTATTTCCAGTGAGGTTCTTTTATCTTACAAATTACATCACTTTCCATCACATGCTCTATCATCGCATTACAAGGTTTACAAAGCTTTTCCTCCAAGGCTGAGGTTTTTTGATATCAACCAGCCTGCATTGTGACAGAGTATTATAAACAAGGGCAGACTCTTTGGCACCGGTATAGACAAACAGCCCACTTAATTATCTCTCCAGTCGTTCATTATCTCACTTTCCTATCTCCACAACTCAAGGCCAGCGTACCTTAAAGTCTAACTGTGTTTTTTATATAAAGCATATTGCATCCGTATTGTCCCTTACAAAATTAATTAAAGGGGAAAAATAAAACAAATGTTTGGTCCCATATACTAGTGAAGTATATGTCCAAAGATCCCCACCAACATCCATTAGTAAGGGTTCCATTATTTTCCTATCTAAGAGACAATTATACCCCTTGAACACCGAGCTGATTAGCTGAGACAAGCAGGGAGTGCAGTTTATTTTCCGCCGAAAGTGATTCAGCCTATCCCGCTTTCTACTGCGTAATACAGCGACATCAAGTTGTACTGTCAGTCTCGGATTAGTCTTTGTCTGTTTAAAATGGTTGTGCTGTCAGTGCTGCTTCATTCGGTGTGTGTTTAAAAATGCAACGTGCTATCTGCAGTGGTAATGTGCTTAAATCGTTGGATTCGGAATTTAATGGAATTGTTTACGAGTAGGTTCGAGCCCTACTCGTAGTGATTCAGTAGGTGGAGGCATTTGCTCGTAATCCGCTCTGTTTGGAGTTCATTTGAGCTGAAATTCTTCTGAATTATTTTTCAGTAACTTTTTGGCCACCTGTTACGTCACACTCCCCAATCATCCACTCGTGCGAGTCCAGAGGATTGGGACATTTTTAAAATCCAGCCAAGAACTACTAAAATATGTTTGAAAGTGGATAGATTATGAATGTTAACTTACACGAAATATAAAATTAGATAATAAGAGTTTCTACAGGTGTATAAAAAGGAAAAGAGTGGCTTAAGTGAAACATAGAAACATAGAAAATAGGTGTAGGAGTAGGCCATTCGGCCCTTCTAGTCTACACCGCCATTCAATGAGTTCATGGCTGAACATTCAACTTCAGTACCCCATTCCTGCTTTCTCGCCATACCACTTGATCCCCCTAGCAGTAAGGACCTCATCTAACTCCTTTTTGAATATATTTAGTGAATTGGCCTCAACAACTTTCTGTGGTAGAAAATTCCACAGGTTCACCACTCTCTGGGTGAAGAAGTTCCTCCGCATCTCGGTCCTAAATGGCTTACCCCTTATCCTTAGACTGTGACCCCTGGTTCTGGACTTCCCCAACATTGGGACATTCTTCCTGCATCTAACCTGTCTAACCCCGTCAGAATTTTATATGTTTCTATGAGGTCCCCTCTCATTCTTCTGAACTCCAGTGAATACAAGCCCAGTTGATCCAGTCTTTCTTGATAGGTCAGTCCCGCCATCCCGGGAATCAGTCTGGTGAACCTTCGCTGCACTCCCTCAATAGCAAGAATGTCCTTCCTCAAGTTAGGAGACCAAAACGGTACACAATACTCCAGGTGTGGCCTCACCAATGCCCTGTACAACTGTAGCAACACCTCCCTGCCCCTGTATTCAAATCCCCTTGCTATGAAGGCCAACATGCCATTTGCTTTCTTAACCGCCTGCTGCACCTGCATGCCAACCTTCAATGACTGATGTACCATGACACCCAGGTCTCTTTGCACCTCCCCTTTTCCTAATCTGTCACCATTCAGATAATAGTCTGTCTCTCTGTTTTTACCACCAAAGTGGATAACCTCACATTTATCCACATTATACTTCATCTGCCATGCATTTGCCCACTCACCTAACCTATCCAAGTCGCTCTGCAGCCTCACAGCATCCTCCTCGCAGCTCACACTGCCACCCAACTTAGTGTCATCCGCAAATTTGGAGATACTACATTTAATCCCCTCAACTAAATCATTAATGTACAGTGTAAACAGCTGGGGCCCCAGCACAGAACCTTGCGGTACCCCACTAGTCACTGCCTGCCATTCTGAAAAGTACCCATTTACTCCTACTCTTTGCTTCCTGTCTGACAACCAGTTCTCAATCCATGTCAGTACACTACCCCCAATCCCATGTGCTCTAACTTTGCACATCAATCTCTTGTGTGGGACCTTGTCGAACGCCTTCTGAAAGTCCAAATATACCACATCAACTGGTTCTCCCTTATCCACTCTACTGGAAACATCCTCAAAAAATTCCAGAAGATTTGTCAAGCATGATTTCCCTTTCACAAATCCATGCTGACTTGGACCTATCATGTCACCTCTTTCCAAATGCACTGCTATGATATCCTTAATAATTGATTCCATCATTTTACCCACTACCGATGTCAGGCTGACCGGTCTATAATTCCCTGTTTTCTCTCTCCCTCCTTTTTTAAAAAGTGGGGTTACATTGGCTACCCTCCACTCCATAGGAACTGATCCAGAGTCAATGGAATGTTGGAAAATGACTGTCAACGCATCCACTATTTCCAAGGCCACCTCCTTAAGTACTCTGGGATGCAGTCCATCAGGCCCTGGGGATTTATCGGCCTTCAATCCCATCAATTTCCCCAACACAATTTCCCGGCTAATAAGGATTTCCCTCAGTTCCTCCTCCTTACTAGACCCCCCGACCCCTTTTATAACCGGAAGGTTGTTCGTGTCCTCCTTCGTGAATACCGAACCAAAGTACTTGTTCAATTGGTCCGCCATTTCTTTGTTCCCCGTTATGACTTCCCCTGATTCTGACTGCAGGGGACCTACATTTGTCTTTACTAACCTTTTTCTCTTTACATATCTATAGAAACTTTTGCAATCCGTCTTAATGTTCCCTGCAAGCTTCTTCTCATACTCCATTTTCCCTGCCCTAATCAAACCCTTTGTCCTCCTCTGCTGAGTTCTAAATTTCTCCCAGTCCCCAGGTTCGCTGCTATTTCTGGCCAATTTGTATGCCACTTCCTTGGCTTTAATACTATCCCTGATTTCCCTTGATAGCCACGGTTGAGCCACCTTCCCTTTTTTATTTCTATGCCAGACAGGGATGTACAATTGTTGTAGTTCATCCATGCGGTCTCTAAATGTCTGCCATTGCCCATCCACAGTCAACCCCTTAAGTATCATTCGCCAATCCATCTCAGCCAATTCACGCCTCATACCTTCAAAGTTACCCTTCTTTAAGTTCTGGACCATGGTCTCTGAATTAACTGTTTCATTCTCCATCCTAATACAGAATTCCACCATATTATGGTCACTCTTCCCCAAGGGGCCTCGCACAACGAGATTGCTAATTAATCCTTTCTCATTACATAACACCCAGTCTAAGATGGCCTCCCCCCTAGTTGGTTCCTCGACATATTGGTCTAAAAAACCATCCCTTATGCACTCCAGAAAATCCTCCTCCACCGTATTGCTTCCAGTTTGGTTCGCCCAATCTATGTGCATATTAAAGTCACCCATTATAACTGCTGCACCTTTATTGCACGCATCCCTTATTTCCTGTTTGATGCCCTCCCCAACATCACTACTACTGTTTGGAGGTTTGTACACAACTCCCACTAACGTTTTTTGCCCTTTGGTGTTCTGCAGCTCTACCCATATAGATTCCACATCATCCAAGCTAATGTCCTTCCTAACTATTGCCTTAATCTCCTCCTTAACCAGCAATGCTACCCCACCTCCTTTTCCTTTTATTCTATCCTTCCTGAATGTTGAATACCCCTGGATGTTGAGTTCCCAGCCCTGCTCATCCTGGAGCCACGTCTCCGTAATCCCAATCACATCATATTTGTTAACATCTATTTGCACAGTTAATTCATCCACCTTATTGCGGATACTCCTTGCATTAAGATACAAAGCCTTTAGGCTTGTTTTTTTAACACCCTCTCTCCTTTTAGAATTTTGCTGTATAATGGCCCTTTTTGTTCTTTGCCTTGGGTTTCTCTGCCCTCCACTTTTCCTCATCTCCTTTCTGTCTTTTGTTTTTGCCTCCTTTTTGTTTCCCTCTATCTCCCTGCATTGGTTCCCATCCCCCTGCCATATTAGTTTAACTCCTCCCCAACAGCACTAGCAAACACTCCCCCGAGGACATTGGTTCCGATTCTGCCCAGGTGCAGACCGTCCGTATTGTACTGGTCCCACCTCCCCCAGAACCGGTTCCAATGCCCCAGGAATTTGAATCCCTCCCTGCTGCACCATTGCTCAAGCCACGTATTCATCTGAGCTATCCTGCGATTCCTACTCTGACTAGCACGTGGTACTGGTAGCAATCCCGAGATTACTACTTTTGAGGTCCTACTTTTCAATTTAGCTCCTAGCTCCTTAAATTCATTTCGTAGGAACTCATCCCTTTTTTTACCTATGTCATTGGTACCAACGTGCACCACAACAACTGGCTGTTCTCCCTCCCTTTTTAGAATGTCCTCCACCCGCTCCGAGACATCCTTGACCCTTGCACCAGGGAGGCAACATACCATCCTGGAGTCTCGGTTGCGGCCGCAGAAACGCCTATCTATTCCCCTTACAATTGAATCCCCTATCACTATCGCTCGCCCACTCTTTTTCCTGCCCTCCTGTGCAACAGAGCCAGCCACGGTGCCATGAACTTGGCTGCTGCTGCCCACTCCTGATGAGTCATCCCCCTCAACAGCACTCAAAGCAGTGTATCTGTTTTGCAGTGGGATGACCACAGGGGACCCCTGCACTACCTTCCTTGCACTACTCTTCCTGCTGGTCTTCCATTCCCTCGCTGGCTGTGGACCCTTCTCCTGCAGTAAGACCAACTCGCTACACGTGATACTCACGTCATTCTCAGCATCGTGGATGCTCCAGAGTGAATCCACCTTCAGCTCCAACTCCGCAACGCGGACCGTCAGTAGCCGGAGGTGGACACACTTCCCGCACATGTCGTCGTCAGGGACACTGGTGTTGTCCCCGTGTTCCCACATGGTACAGGAGGAGCATATCACGTGACCGAGCTGTCCTGCCATGACTTAACCCTTAGATACACTTAAATTGCCGACAATGTTAAAAGTTACTGACTAATAAAGAAAAAGAAAAACTACTCACCAATCAGCAGCCAATCACTTACCACGTTGGCTGTGACGTCACCTTTTGATTTCTTTCTACTTCTTTTTTGCCTTCTCTCCCAGCTGGAGCTGCACAAGTACGCCTCTCTCGACTCCCGCCTCTCTCGACGCTCCCCGGACTGCTGAGCCTTTTATAGGCCGCTGCCTCTCTCGACTCCCGCCTCTCTCGACGCTCCCCGGACTGCTGAGCCTTTTATAGGCCGCTGCCTCTCTCGACTCCCGCCTCTCTCGACGCTCCCCGGACTGCTGAGCCTTTTATAGGCCGCTGCCTCTCTCGACTCCCGCCTCTCTCGACGCTCCCCGGACTGCTGAGCCTTTTATAGGCCGCTGCCTCTCTCGACTCCCGCCTCTCTCGACGCTCCCCGGACTGCTGAGCCTTTTATAGGCCGCTGCCTCTCTCGACTCCCGCCTCTCTCGACGCTCCCCGGACTTCTGAGCCTTTTATAGGCCGCTGCCTCTCTCGACTCCCGCCTCTCTCGACGCTCCCCGGACTGCTGAGCCTTTTATAGGCCGCTGCCTCTCTCGACTCCCGCCTCTCTCGACGCTCCCCGGACTGCTGAGCCTTTTATGTTGGTCTCCTGGAGAATGAGAATGTGGAATTAATAATGGAGAACAGAGAAATGGCAGAGACTTTGAACAAATATTTTGTATCAGTTCTCATGGTAGAAGTCACTAAAAACATCCCAATAGTGGATTATCCATGGGCAAGAGTGAGGGAGACACTTAATACTATCATTATCACTCATGAAGTAATCAGAGGTAAAATAATGGGACTAAAGGCGGACAAGTCCCCTGAATCTGATGGCTTATAGCCTAGGGTCTTAAGAGAAAAGGCAGCAGAGATACTGAATGGTTTGGTTGTAATCTACCAAAATTCCCTCGATTCTGGGTTCGTCCCAGCGGATTGGAATACCACAAACGTAAAGCCCCTATTTAAATAAAGAGGCAGACGCAAAGCAGGAAACTATAAACCAGTTAGACTAACATCTGTCGTTGGGAAAAAGCTGGAGTCCATTATTAAGGAAGCAGTAGCAGGACATTTGATAAAACATGATTGAATCAAGCAGAGTCAAAATGGTTTTATGAAAGGGAAGTAATGTTTGACAATTATCCTGCAAATCTTTGACGATATATCGAGCAGAGTGGATAAGGGGGAACAAGTGGATGCGGTGAATTTGGATTTCCAGAAGGCATTCGATAAAATGCCACATAAGAGATTACTGCACAAGATAAACGCTCACGGGGTTGGCGGTAATATATTAGCATGGATAGAGGATTGGCTTCCTAACAGAAATCAGAGAGTCATGATAAACGGGTCATTTTCCGGACGGGGAACAGTGAATAATGAGGTGCCGCAGAGATTTATGCTGGGTCCTCAACTATTTAAAATCTATATTAATTACTTGGATGAAAGGACCGAGTGTAAAATAGCCAAGTTTGCTGATGATACAAAGTTGGGTGGGAAAGCAAATCGTGAGCAACACAAAAAACATCTTCAAAGGGATTTAGACAGGCTAAGTGACTGGGCAATAATTAGGCAGATTGATTATAATGTGGGAACATGTGAGGTTATCAACTTTGGCAGAAATAATAGAAAAGCAAATATTGGCCCTGAAATTCCGGCTTCCCCGGATCTGTACAGAGTTCCTATGGACCCGGGAAGGCATCGGAAATGCCGGTTTTCAGTGTCCAAGTTTCTGACATGACAGATGGCCGTATCCCTGGAGCAAGGACACTTGTAAGTGGAAATTTCCGATATTTATTCTTACTAATGTCCTCAAAAATCTTGCGCCTGAAAAAGCAGGCGCATAGCCGACTTTTACAGGCGCAAATATTTTACAAAACACAGAAACATATAAAAATAAAGTTATTAAAACATATTTTATCATTAAAAACCCTCCCCACAACGGTAAGTTTGTTAAAGAAAATGTTAAAAAATCGTGAATTTTTTAAAGACATTATTAACTTTAATTTAAATGGAAGTAGTGAATTATTTTTTTTATAAGTGTTTTAGCTGTTTGGGTCTGTGTTTTTAGTGTTTCAGGCTTTATCACAATCATAGTTAAAGAAATATAAGATCCTGCAGAACTCCTATTGCTATGATACCTCACCGGATTCGCTGCCAAAAGCCATGTGACTCCAGCTCTCGGCCGTGCACACGCTGCGAAGCGCACTCGAAGGAGTCCTCAAGAAAGTCGAACGTGGTCAACAGCTTAATGTAGATGCGTATGTTTTCTCTAAAATGCCCGGGGGAAGTACAAAACGGCATTTCATGGCCCACAATTTAAATGGAGAAACGTTCCAACGTGATGCAATAAAAGGAGACCTGGGGGTCCTTGTGCATTAAACAAAAAACGTTGTTATTCAGTTACAGTAAGTAATCAGGAAGGCATATAGCTTGTTGGTATTTATTGCAAGGGAGATAGAGTATAAAAACAATGAAGTCCTGCTACAACTGTACAAGCCACCACATGGAGTACTGCGTACAGTTTTTAATGAAGGTTATACTTGCATTGGAGACTACTCAGAGAAGGTTCACTAGGTTCATTCTGGAAATGAGGGCGTTGATTTGAGGATATGTTTGGAAGATTGGCCCAAGACACATTGGAGTTCTGAAGAATGCGAGGTGATCTGATTGAAACGTATAAGATCGATATGGAGCTCAACTAGCTGGATACAGAGAGGATATTTCCACTCATTGGAGAAAATAAAACAAGGGGATATAGTCTTAAAATAATGTGCACCCTATTTAAAACTGAGATGAGGAAACATTTCATCTCTCAGAGTTGTGTTAAACAATGCCCCAGAGCGCTGTGGAGGCTTGGTCTGAATATATTTAGAGCGGAGATAGATAGCTTTTTGAGGAATAATTGGGTAAAGGGTTATGGAGTGCGGACATGGAAGTGGAGCTGATTCCATTATCAGATCAGCCATCATCTTATTGAATAGCCGAGCAGGCCAAATAGCCTACTCCTGCTCCTATTTCTTATGTTCTTATGTTCCAAATACAACACATCTTCTGGCAACGGCAGTGGGATGTGGCCCAATGGATAAGGCGTCTGACTTCGGTGCTAACCAATATCCTGTCGGGGCTGTATAACTCACCGGGTAATACCTTTTCTATTCTGCTGTGAAACTGTCTCAAAACTGGCCATTTCTGATACTCCCTCACCTGAAGTATTGGAAGGTCTTTTGCTTACAGAAGCTGATTGTCGACTTTGAACTTTGTCGACCTGGATGCTCGGGCCATACAAGTGGTAAACTGGACTTTGTCGCAGGGTATATATATTTGGATGCAAAAAACAGGAACCCGAAGGGCAGATCACACTGTAGGCCTCAGACGATGTGGCCGTGTGGTTAAGTCGATGTACTGTTAATCTCTTATACACTGCACGTGTTGGTTCGGATACAATTCTCGTAGTTTTTTTGTGGAATGTTTCATGCCTCTGTTTTTTTTTCATTGTACTTTTACCTTGAAGCTCATGTCCACATTCATCTTTTTCTACCAAGCATGTTACACTCAGCTCATGAAATTTCTCAAATTAATAAGCGAGCCGCGATGGCTTTTAGATAAAAGTAAATTTAAACTTATGAATTTGCTCCATTTTCCCCACATTTTCCGAAATCTCAGAGCTTCACATGAGCAACTAAAGAAAACTAATCACCTGAGTAAAGTTAAATGTTTCCCGGTGTATGCTGCGCTGTGTCGACTTGACATCTGACACCCGTGTTCTATTCAGCACGCAGGAACTCGCCTGAATTTGGATACATTTAAATTCAGCGTCAATCTCAAAATAATCTTGAAAAATCCTCTGCACTGTATTTTAGTCAGTGCCCATTCTCTAGTGCTGAAGGTTTTAAGGAGCTGGCCTTTGAATTAGTATCATGTGTGCCGAATGCATACGATTATATAGGATATATAGAGCAGGAGCAGGCCAACCAGTCGATTCCCACCTTTATGGTCCACTGGACATCCTCTCATCAGAATAACGCTATATTCCTTTTTTGCACATATACCTATCTAACTGTCCTTTAAATGATTATATCCTGCTTGCTTCAACAAATCCCTGTGATAGTGAGTTCCACATTCTCAATCTATGATAAATAAGTTTCTTGTGAATTCTTTATTGGATTTGTTGGTGACGATCTTATATTGATACCTTCCAGTGACGGTCCTCTCCACATGTGCAAACTCTCTCTCTGTGCATTTAACCTATCAAACCCTTTCATGTCTAGCAGACCTCTATTAGATCACCCTCAGACTTCTCTTTTCAAGCGAAAAGAGACGCGGCCTGTTCATCCTTTCCTGATATATATCCTCGCATTTCATGTATCCTCCTTGTAAATCCGCTCTTTACCCTCACCAGTTCCATTATATCAATTTTGTAAATAATATGGCGACAAGATTTGCACACAGTACGCCAAATGTGGTCTATCCGTAGAGGATTCTGTAATGACTGGGAATTAAACCGGCTTCGCCAGGCTGTCTGATCAGAGTAAAAGGCTTCATTCGATCAGGTAGTTTATAGCATTCCTGAAAGCATTTTGTTTGCAGAATCTGATTCTACATTTTGAACTTTGTCAATCTGGTTGCACGGGCAGGACTTTGAAGGTGAGGGGGACGTTCTAGCAGAGTATTTCTGGTTAGAGACTAACAGCACCAGATTGAATGGCTGAGTTGTCTTCGACAGTAGACGGGACGTTAAGGCGATGTCCGCCTAAACCGTTGTGCTCATTTATTGCAAACTTTTGATGCTGATGAATCACCCTAGACTTTGACTGAAACTTACATACAATAGGCATTGAATCCAAATCTCCTTAAAACCACTAGTCTCTGCCCCAGCATTGTTCACGTCTTGTTAAAATGAACACTGACTATTGGAATTCTTCACTTCTTGAATGAAGGTGGAGCAGAGATCCGGATCGGAGATCCTCACTTCTTCCTTCACATCATTCGTCTGGAGTGAACTGACAAAGATGTTTTAAGAAATGACATTCAAAGAGAAAACGTGCACGACAGTTATCTTTACCACAAGACCTGCCCGTGCACCCCGATAAACAATGTGAAAAACTGACAGTCAGCTTCTGTGAGCAAAATTAATTTCGAAAAGTCCGTTATGTAAGGTCAGAGACTGTTAGAAATGGTCGGCTAAAAACAGTTCCTTTCCACTTTGGAAGCCACTGGGCAAACCCACCTCAACAGACTCGAAACCGCAATGTTATTTTCCATGAGGAGAGGTTGAGTAGACTAGGCCTATATTCTACAGAGTTTAGAAGAATAGGAGGTGATTTCATTGCGGAGCAGGCTCGAAGGGCCGAATGAAAGACCCTTTCTACTAATGCTTATTTTCTTATGTCCGTCGCATGCCTTGCGGATTCCCCCAGATCGACAATATGGAAAACGCAGAACCAGTCTCTGTAAGCAGGCGTTTCCATAACTTCAGTTGAGTAACTGTCAGAATTGGTCGCTTTTAGGGGAGATTCGGAAAACAGAAGAATAAGTTTTGCCCGGTGAGTTAAACAACCGGAGCACAACACGAACCTGCAATCTTCTGACAACATCACGATTAAAACTGAACGCGGATGCCTTATCCATTCGGCAATGTGTCCACAGCTGGTCACTTTATTGTGGAGAGAATTGGGAGCTTTTTCAGGGCTTCAGCTATGATTACAGGAAGGGTTTTCCTCAAATATAAATACATATTGAATTATTCAACAGACGCGCTGTCAACTGGGTTCACTCCTACGCAAGGAAACCCATTTCGCTTTCAAATATATCACCTTAGAAATTCGGTCTTCACAGCTGTAATCACACTAATATTAAGCAGACACACGCACAGAATGATCCTGGACAGACAGCACATCTCTTTTATACTGACAAAGAATGAACTGAACTGACAGCATATCCATTTAAAGAGACACAGAATGATCCGGGACTGACAGCACAGACATATTTAAACACATATTAGTCTACTTTGCTAAATCCTAAAATTCCCCCATCATCATAGGCAGTCCCTTGGAATTGAGGAGGAGTTGCTTCCACTCTATGCAAATGGGTCAAGGGGATGACTAGCCTCCTTTAGCTCCGATGTAACAAACTTGAGTGGCTGAATGGCCTGCTCCGTTTCCTAAATACAAGGGTCGAGGGCTTGAATCGCCTCCTCCTGGATCGACTGGCTTATATTAACTGGAATTTAGAAGAATGAGAGGGGATTGCATAGAAACAGATACAATTCTGACGGGATTGGACAGGTTAAATGGAAGAAGATTGTTCCCGATGATGGGGAAATCCAGAAATAGGAGTCAGAATCTAAGGATAAGGGATAAGCCATGAGGAGAAACTTCTTCACTCAGAGAATTGTGAACCAGTGGAATTCTCTATCACAGAAACTTGTTGTTGCCAGTTCGTTAGATATATTCAAAAGGGAGTAAGATGTGCCACTTACTACTAAAGAGATCAAGTGGTATGGAGAGAAAACAGGAATTGTGTACTGATTTTGCATGATAAGCCATCATCATATGAATGGTGCAGCAGGCTCGAAGGGCCGAATGGCCTACTCTTGCATCCATTTTCGATGTTTGTATGTTTCTATGTATCCTGTTGATGTCTAATAGGCTGAACAGCGTTTAATCATCCCCTCTATTCCAATGTAAGTGTTTTGAGGGGCTGAATAGTGTGCTTCTGTGCAACAATTTATGGGGGCTGATGACGTCCTCTTGATCCACTGCCACAGGATCGAAGTACTGAATCGCCTCTACCCGTTCCAGCGTAACAGGCTCAAGTGGATGAATGGCCTCCTCCTATTCTTGTGTAACAAGCTCGAGTGGCTGAATGCCCTCCTCCTGTCTTGTCTAACAAGCTTGTGGGAGTGAATGAACTCCTCCTGTTCCTGATTAACCAGCCACTGTGGGTTGAATATTCTTCTCCTGTTCCTATGTAACCGGCTCGGAAGATTGAATGTCCTCCTATTTTTCTAGTGTATGAGCATCTATGGGCTTAATGACAAACTCCTGTTCCTATGCAACGGATTCGAGGGGCAGAATTGCCTTTTCCTATTCCTATAAAACTGTCTGGAAAGTGCTGAATGACCCACCTCCTGTTCCAATTAAAAACGCTTGAAAAGTTGAATGGTGGTCACCTGTTACTATTTAACATGTATG
The DNA here is from genome assembly GCF_044704955.1 of Pristiophorus japonicus. Taxonomy (NCBI): domain Eukaryota; kingdom Metazoa; phylum Chordata; class Chondrichthyes; family Pristiophoridae; genus Pristiophorus; species Pristiophorus japonicus. The sequence goes on along the minus strand of NW_027253073.1, from coordinate 91,643 downwards.
AGGGGATGAATAGCCTGCTCCTGTGTAAAAGGTTCAAGGTACTGAAAGGCTTCTTTCTGTGCTATAGCCTCACATCATCATAGGCAGTCCCTCGGAAACGAGGAAGACTTGCTTCCACTCGTAGCATGAGTTGGTAGGTGGCTGTACAGTCTAATACGAGAACCACAGTCTCTGTCACAAGTGGGGCAGACAGTGTTTGAAGTGAAGGGTGGGCGGGGAGTCTGGTATGTTGCACGCTTTTTCCGCTGCCTGCGCTTGATGTCTGCATGCTCTCGGGGATGAGACTCGAGCAGCTCAGTGCCCTCCCGGATGCACTTGCTCCATTTAGGGCGGTCATGGGCCAGTGACTCCCAAGTGTCAGTGTGAATGTCACACTTTAGCAGGGAGCTTTGAGTGTGTCCTTGTTACGTTTCCACTGCCCACTTTGGCTCGTTGGCTCGTGTCTGGCATGCGAACTATGTGGCCTGCCCAACGGAGCAAATCATATGTAGTCAGTGCTACAATGCTGGGTATGTTGGCCTGGACGAGTCTATTAAATTTGGTGCGTCTGTCCTCCCAGGAGATTTGTAGGACTTCCGGACAAATCGTTGGTGGTATTTCTCCAGCGAAGTGCGGTGTCTACTATACATGTTCCACATCTCTGAGCAGTACAGGAGGGCGGGTATTTCTACTGCCTGTCGACCATGAGCTTGGCGAAAGTATTGAAGTTCTGGTCTTCAAACATACTTTTCCACAGGCGGCCGAAGGCTGCACTGGCGCACTGGAGACGTTGTTGGATCTTGTCGTCAATGCCAGCTATTGTTGATAGGAGGCGACCGAAATAATGAATTGGTCCACGTTGTCCAGGGCCGTACCATAGATGTTGATGACTGGGGGGCAGTGCTGTGCAGCGAGGACAGGTTGGTGGAGGACCTTTGTCTTACTGATGTTTAGCGCAAGCGCCATGCTTTCGTGTGCCTCAGTAAATACCTCGACTGTGTCCTGGAGTTCAGCCTCTGTGTGAGCACAGACGCAGGCGTCATCTGCGTACTGTAGCTCACGACAGTGGTTGGGATGGTCTTGGACCTGGCCTAGGGATGGCAAAGGATGAACAGGTTTCCCCTGGTTCTGTAGTTTAGTTCCACTCCAGCGGGGAGTTTGTGGACTGTGAGTGGAACATGGCAGCGAGGAAGAATGAGAAGAGGGTTGGAGCGTTGACGCAGACTGCTTGACCCCCGATCCGGAAGTGGATTGCGTCTGTGATGGATCCGTTGGTAATGATCACGGCCTGCATGTCATCGTGGAGCAGGCGGAGGATGGTGACGTACTTTTGGTGGCGTCCGAAACGGAGGAGGACGCTCCTTCAGCTCTCGTGGTTGAGTGGGAAAGGCATTTGTAAGGTCGAAGAAGGCCATGTTACCTTCATTTTTCATGCAGCTGTCGTGCTGCAACAAATCATGTCCGTTGTTCCCCGGAGGGGACGAAATCCGCTCTGCAACTCCGTGAGGAGCTCCTCGGCCACAGGGAGAATTCAGTTGAGGAGGTGGCTAGCGACGACTTTCCAAGTGGCTGATAGCAGGGAGATTCCCCTTTAGTTGCTGCAGTCGGACTTATTGCCTTATTAAAAATGTTCACGATCACTGAATCACTAAGATCTCCTGGCATGCTTTCCTCCCTCCAGATGAGAGAAAGAAGGTCAGGTATTCGCGCCAGCAGTGCCTCACTGCCATACTTTAGTGCCTCAGCAATGATTCCGTCAGCCCCCGTAGCCTTGTTATTTTTTAGCTTTCTGATGGCGTTTTCTACCTCGCGCAGTATTGGGGTTTCATTGAGGTGGTGGCTGGAATGGAGGCAAGTACACTCATGTCAAGCATTGGATTACATCGGATATACAGCACTGAAACAGGCCATTCCCTTCAGCAAGTCTTTTATGCTCCACTGGAGCCTCCACTCAACATTCCTCAACAGCCTAATGCTCTATTCCCTTCTCTCTCCTATGCCTGTCTAGCCCCTCCTTAAATACTTCCATACAATTCTCTTCAACCACTCCCTGTGGTACCGAGTTACACAATCTCACCACTCTTTGGGTAAATAAGTTTCTTCTGAATTCCCTATTTTGATTTCATGGTGACTATCTTATATTGAGAGCGTCTACTTATTCTGTTCCCCACAAGTTGAAACATTCTAACTGTATCCACTCCCTCAAAATCTTTCATAATTTTAAATGTCTGTATCATGTCACGCCTCAGCCTTCCTTTTTCAAGAGAAAAGAGACACTGCCTGTTCATCCTTTCCTGATTTGTATACGCTGGCTGTTCTTGTATCATCCTTGTAAATCTTCTCTGCATCCTCTGAAATGCCTCTATGTCCTTTTTATAATATGGCGACCAGAACTGTACGTAGTACTCTAAGCGTGATCTGATGAAGGTTAAATACAGGTTTAGCATAATGTCGCTACTTTTCAATTCTGTATGTCTAGAAATAAATCAGCGTGTTTGGTTTGCTTTTTATGGCCTTGCTAACTTATGCCGTTATTTTTTTAGAGTTTTTGTATTTTGTACTCCGAGATCTCTTTGTTCCTGTACACCACCCAGACGGGCAACTTCCATTAATAAGTGACCTCGTTAAGTCTCGTACTTAAATGTAACACCTCACATTTATATGGTTTGAAATTCATTTGCCAATTATATGCCCATTCTGCAAGTTTATTAATGTCCCCTTGTTAGTTGTTGCCGTGTTCCTCCGTATTGACCATCCTTCCTAATTTGGTGTCACCCGCACATTTAGAAATGTTTTTTTTGATTCCAAAATCTAAATCTTTAATATTAATTTTGAACAACAGTGGTCCAGGCACCGATCCTTGTGGAACGCCACTATACCTTCTGCGGCTAAGAAACGCTAACTTTTACACATATTATTTGATTTCTGTCTTGAAGCCAGCTAGCTATCCATTCTGCTAGTTGTCACCTGACTCCGCATTCTCTGACCTGGCTTGAGGCTCTTCTTGTTCCGATGTAACAATCTATTTTTTTTTTTTATTCATTCAAGCTTGTCGACATCGCTAGCAAGGGACGGATTTGTTGCCCATCTCCATCTGCCCTTGTGAAATTGTTGGTGAATCACTTTACGCAACCGATGGCTCGCCAGGCCATTTCAGAGGTCAGTTCAGAGCCAACGGCATTGCTGTAGGTTTGGAGTCCCATGTAGGCCCAGACCGGTAAGGACGGCATAATTCTTTCCCGAAAGGAGACAAGTGAACCACATGAGGAGTTTGTTACAATGGTCATCATTATTGATACTTTTAAAATTCCAGATTTACTTAATTGAATTTAAATTTCCCCACTCTCATGGTGGGATATGATTTCTTCTCTCTGGATTATTAGTCCAGTGACATAACCATTATGCTACTATGATTGACCTCCATCTGTGGAATGCGCTCAAGGGGCTGAATGACACCTCCTATTCTTTTGCAACAGGTTGAGGGAAGGAATGGTGTGCCCTGTTCCTATGCAACTGGATCGGGAGATTGATTAGCCTCCTCCTGTTCCTGTATAACAGGTTCGTGAGTCGCAAATGCTTCATCCTTAGCCTTTCGAATGGCTAAATGGACTTCTAGTCTTCTTATAGATAAGTCTCAAGGAGCTGAATGGCTTCCGCCAGTCCTATGCCTCAGGCTCGAGGGGTTAATGGCCTTCCCCTGTCCTTGTGCAACTGGCTGGACAGGCTCAATGACATCCTCCTATTTCTGCTCAACAGCTTCATTGGTTTGGCATTGCCTTATAGTCAACTATGCGAAAAGTTTGAACGACCGAATGGAGTTCGACATTTCTTGTAAAACAGGCGCACACAGCTGAATGGCTTCCTCCTGTCCTTTGCAATTTGTTTGAGGGGTTAAGTGACTCATTGCCCTCCACCTGTCGCTGTGTAACAGGCTCGATTGCTTGCGTGCAAAATATTCAGATGATACTTGGGAAGGACTGGAGCCACTTGTGCAACAGAAAGTGCAGGGACCACAGTTAGCCTTCTCTGAAGTATTGCTTTGATGCAAAGTTCACTGTGCGGCCCAGGCTCAAATTCTGACTCTGGTGGGAGTCGAGCACAAAAACTTTGAATGTTTAATATGCCAAGAATTAAAAATCTAACGTGCTATCCATTGCGCCTCAGAGTCGCCAAATTGTGCATCAATACAAAAGTAAAATAGTGTTGCTGCGTAATCTGAGCTAAAAGAAAATCTGGAAACACTCAGCAGATGAGGCAGAATCTGCGGAGAGAGAAACAGAGTGAACGTTTCAGGTCGATGAACTTTCATCGCCACTGGATCAACCTCCGCCGTCTAAAACGGATGCCCTGTCAGACCCGAATCATTATGTTTGAAAGGGATGTTTTGTCATGGACTCGTAGAACCTTTCAGCACGGAAGGAGGCTACTTCGGCCCAGCGTGTCCGCACCGTCCGAAAATTGCTATCCCGCCTAATCTCACTTTTCAACTCTTCTTGTAACCATGTAACAATCTATTGTTTTATTTTATTCATTCAAGCATGTTGCCATCGCTAGAAAGCGGTTAATGGCCCTCTCCTTTTCTTGTGTAACAGATTGGAGAGGCTCAATTGCCTCCTACTATTTCTGAGCAACAGGTTCGTTGGTTTGGCATTGCCTTCTCGTCATCTATGCAACAGGTTCGCGCGACCGAATTTGTTGCAGTCATCCTCAGTATTGAATATCCAACTAATTTGACGTCATCCGCAAATTGAGAAATTTTGTTTTTGATTCCCAGGTAGAAGTCATTAATATAAATTGTGAACAACAGTGGTCCCAGCACCGATTCTTGTGGAACAGCACTAACCACCTTCTGCCACTCTAAAAAGCTAACTTTTACCCCCTACTCTCTGCTTTCTCTCTTAAAGCCAGCTAGCTATTCATTTATCTAGTTGTCTCCAGACTCCACATTCTCTTACCTCTCTTGCAGTTCTTCTTTTTCCTGTGTTACAATCAAAAGATCCTATTGTTTCTTTTTTCATTCTAGCATGTGGACAATTCTAGCAAGGTTAGCCTTTGTTGTACTTCCCTAATTGCCCTTGTGAAGGTGATGGTTAGCCACCTTATGCAAATGAGTTTCTCGCTTGGCCTCTTCAGAGGACCATAAAGAGCCAACCACATTGCTCTGGATCTGGCGCCACATTTGGGCCCAGACAGTAAGGACTGCAGATTTCCTTCACTAAAGGAGATTATTGAACGAGATGGGTGTGTTGCATCAATGGTCAACATTTTAATACTTTTAAAATTCTAGATGTATTTAATTGAATTTAAATTGTCCTACTCTCTTGGTGGACTGTGATTTTCTCTCACTGGATTACTAGTCTAGTTTCACAGGCCTCCGTCTGTGTGGTAGAGGGGCTGAATGACTCAGGCTGTTCCTGTGCAATAGTTTGAGGGACGGAATGTCATCCTCCGAGTCCTATCTAACAGGTTCGAGGGGTTGATTAGTCTCAATCTGTTCCTGTATAACAGGTCGGTTGTTCTGAAATGCCTCGTCCTAATTCTATGCAACGTGTTATATTAAGGGGAGAGCGGAGTGGGGTGCGGGATGTGGGGCCGGGGGGTGGGGTGGGGCGCGGAGGTCGTGGTGCAGAGAAATCTAGAATGCTAAACTGAAATGAAAATGAAGCAATGCCGGAAAGTGATTGTTGTAATGTAACCACATTATGTCAAGAAGGGACAGAGCATAGAAACAAAAGGGGGCACTAACAAAAAGGATTCTGATAAGAAAAAAAAGCGATGAGATAAATCGAGCTACAGTGCAAAAAAATGATATGATCTCAAATAATGTTAAAAAGACAAAACCAAAAGCATTGTATCTGAATGGACGAAGCATCTGTGATAAGATAGAAGAATTAACAGCGCAAACAGTTGTAAAAAGATACAATATCGGTGCAATTACAGATATATGGTTGCATGGTGACCAGGGTTGGGAACTGAATATCAAATGATATTCGGTAGTTAGAAAGGACAGGCATAAAGGAAGAGCGGATTGTGTTGCGTTGTTGGTAAAGGATGATATCAGCGCAATAATGAGAAAGGTATTCGGCTCAGAAAGACAAGATGTAGATTCAGTTGGATGGCGCTAAGGAGAACGAAGGACCAGAAAAGATTGGTGTGAGTTGTCCATAGGCCTCCAAACAGTTGTGGTAGTGTAGAGGATAACATTAACAGGAAATCAGAGCTGCATGTAACAAGGGTACTACCATCATCGAAGGTGACTTTAAACTACATATAAAATAAAGCAACAATAATGTGGACGATGAATTCCTAGCGTTTGTGCCAGTTGTTTGTTTAGCCCAGTATTTTGCGGAGCCTACTAGGGAACAGAATATCCGAGATTGGGCCTTGTGTAATGAGAAGGGGTTAATTAAAAGTCAAGTTGTCTGGGGTCCTTTCGCGAAGAGTGGCAATAACTCGATTAAACTCGTTATTAAAATCGAAAGTGAAGTAGCCCAATCCGAATCTATGGTCCTAAATCTAAGCAAAGGAAACTACGAATGCATGGGGAATGAATTGCATGGGGTATGATAGATTGGGAAGAGTCAATAAACGTCATTTTGGTGGATGGGCAAGGACTAACATTTCGGGAACGAATGTATCAATTGCGGTAGTTATACTTTCCTTTCTGGTGTAAAAAAAAGGATGCTGGCCCAACCATGGTGAACAAAATAAATTAAGGATAGTATTAGGTTCAAAGAAGAGTTATACAAAGTTGCAAGAAAAAGTACAAGCCTGAGGATGGGGAACAATTTAGAATTCAGCAAAAATGTGCCAAGAGATTGATTGAGAGGCGAGAAATAGAGTATAAGAGTGAACTTGCAAGGAACATAAAAACCGGCTGCAGTAGATTCTACAAGTTCGTAAAAAAGAAAAGATTAGTGAAGACAAATGTAGGCCCTTTACAGACAGAAACGGGGGAATTTATAATGTGGAACAAGGAAATGGCAGGACAATTAAATAAATACTTCGGTTCTGTCTTCAGGGAGGACATAAATAACATCCCAAAAATGCTTGTTAACCAAAGGTTTGGTGAGCAAGAGGAATTAACGGACATGATTATTTGTAAGAAAATAATGCTGAGGAAACTAATGGGAATGAAGGCCGATAAATCCCCAGGGCATGATGATCTGCATCCCAGAGTACTAAAAGAGGTTGCAATGGAAATAGTGCATGCATTGGTTGACAACCTCCAAACATCTATAGATTATGGAACAGTTCCTGCAGTTTGCACGGTGGCAAATGTAACCCCACTGTTTAAAAATGGAGGGAGAGAGAAAACAAGGAACTACAGACCGGTTAGCCGAACACCAGTTGTAGGGAAAATGCGAGAATCTATAGTAAAGGATATTATAACGGAACACTGAGATAATACCAAAGAGATTAGACAAAGTCAACATGAATTCATGAAAAGAAAATCATGTTTGACAAACCTACTCGAGTTTTTAAGGATGTAACTGGTAGAAAACTTAAGGGAGAACCAGTGGATATAGTGTATTTGGAATTTCATAAGCCCTGTGATAAAGTCCCACGTAAGATGTAGTGTGCAAAATTAAAACATAGAAACATAGAAACATAGAAACATAGAAACATAGAAAATAGGTGCAGGAGTAGGCCATTCGGCCCTTCTAGCCTGCACCGCCATTCAATGAGTTCATGGCTGAACATTTAACTTCAGTACCCCATTCCTGCTTTCTCGCCATACCCTTGATCCTCCTAGCAGTAAGGACCTCATCTAACTCCTTTTTGAATATATTTAGTGAATTGGCCTCAACAACTTTCTGTGGTAGAGAATTCCACAGGTTTACCACTCTCTGGGTGAAGAAGTTCCTCCGCATCTCGGTCCTAAATAGCTTACCCATTATCCTTAGACTGTGACCCCTGGTTCTGGACTTCACCAACATTGGGAACATTCTTCCTGCATCTAACCTGTCTAACCCCGTCAGAATTTTATATGTTTCTATGAGGTCCCCTCTCATTCTTCTGAACTCCAGTGAATACAAGCCCAGTTGATCCAGTCTTTCTTGATAGGTCAGTCCCGCCATCCCGGGAATCAGTCTGGTGAACCTTCGCTGCACTCCCTCAATAGCAAGAATGTCCTTCCTCAGGTTAGGAGACCAAAACTGTACACAATACTCCAGGTGTGGCCTCACCAATGCCCTGTACAACTGTAGCAACACCTCCCTGCCCCTGTACTCAAATCCCCTTGCTATGAAGGCCAACATGCCATTTGCTTTCTTAACCGCCTGCTGCACCTGCATGCCAACCTTCAATGACTGATGTACCATGACACCCAGGTCTCTTTGCACCTCCCCTTTTCCTAATCTGTCACCATACAGATAATAGTCTGTCTCTCTGTTTTTACCACCAAAGTGGATAACCTCACATTTATCCACATTATACTTCATCTGCCATGCATTTGCCCACTCACCTAACCTATCCAAGTCGCTCTGCAGCCTCACAGCATCCTCCTCGCAGCTCACACTGCCACCCAACTTAGTGTCATCCGCAAATTTGGAGATACTACATTTAATCCCCTCATCTAAATCATTAATTTACAGTGTAAACAGCTGGGGCCCCAGCACAGAACCTTGCGGTACCCCACTAGTCACTGCCTGCCATTCTGAAAAGTACCCATTTACTCCTACTCTTTGCTTCCTGTCTGACAACCAGTTCTCAATCCATGTCAGTACACTACCCCCAATCCCATGTGCTCTAACTTTGCACATCAATCTCTTGTGTGGGACCTTGTCGAACGCCTTCTGAAAGTCCAAATATACCACATCAACTGGTTCTCCCTTGTCTACTTTACTGGAAACATCGTCAAAAAATTTCAGAAGGTTTGTCAAGCATGATTTCCCTTTCACAAATCCATGCTGACTTGGACCTATCATGTCACCTCTTTCCAAATGCATTGCTATGACATCCTTAATAATTGATTCCATCATTTTACCCACTACCGATGTCAGGCTGACCGGTCTATAATTCCCTGTTTTCTCTCTCCCTCCTTTTTTAAAAAGTGGGGTTACATTGGCTACCCTCCACTCCATAGGAACTGATCCAGAGTCAATGGATTGTTGGAAAATGACTGTCAACGCATCCACTATTTCCAAGGCCACCTCCTTAAGTACTCTGGGATGCAGTCCATCAGGCCCTGGGGATTTATCGGCCTTCAATCCCATCAATTTCCCCAACACAATTTCCAGGCTAATAAGGATTTCCCTCAGTTCCTCCTCCTTACTAGACCCCCCGACCCCTTTTATAACCGGAAGGTTGTTCGTGTCCTCCTTCGTGAATACCGAACCAAAGTACTTGTTCAATTGGTCCGCCATTTCTTTGTTCCCCGTTATGACTTCCCCTGATTCTGACTGCAGGGGACCTACATTTGTCTTTACTAACCTTTTTCTCTTTACATATCTATAGAAAACGGGAAAGAAACATATATGATTTGGGGTAATATACTAGCATGGATTGAAAATTTGACAGGACACAGGATCGATGGGCAGAGGGACCTGGTGTCCTTGTAAAATTGTCTATTGAAAGCATACATGCAGGTGCAGCAAGCAGTTAGGAAGGCAGATGGTATGTTGGCCTTCATTCCAAGAGGATGTGAGTAAATGAGTAAAGATGTGTTACTACAGTTCTACAGGGCCTTGGTGAGACCGCATCTGGAGTATTGTGTGCAGTTTTGGTTTCGTTACACAAGAAAGGATATACTTGCCATAGAGGGAGTGCAGCGAAGGTTCACCAGATGGATTATTGGGATGGCAGGACTGGCGTATGAGCAGAGATTGGGTCGACTCGGCGTGTATTCTGTAGAGTTTAGAAGAATGAGAGAGGATCTCATTGAAACTTATACCATTCTGAAAGGGGTGAAGAGACTGGATGCGGGGAAGATGATGCACCTGATTGGGGAGGTTATAACAAGGGGTCACAGTCTCAGGATACGGGGTAGGAAATTTAGGAAGGAGAAGGTGAGATTTTTTTTTCATTCGGAGAGTGATGCAGCTGTGGAATTCCCTACCACAGAAGGCTGTGAATGCCGAGTCACTGAATATATTTAAGAGGGAGATAGATTTCTAGACACAAAAGACATCAAGTGATATGGGCTAAAAGCGTGAATATTATGTTGAGATAGAGGATTAGGAATGATCATATTAAATGGCGGTGCAGACTCGAAGGGCCGAATGGACAACTACTGCTCCCGTTTTCTATGTTTCTATGTTCTCGGATCTAAATGGACTTATACTCTTCTTGTAGTGCAAGCTCAAGGAACTGATCGGCTTCTGCCTCTCCTAAGGCTCAGATTTGAGGCGTTAATGGCCTCCTCCTTTCCCTGTGCAACAGTGCAGTGCGGCTGAATGGCCTCCAGCTAATTCTATGTAACAGGAAAGTGTGCCTCCTCGTCATCTATGCAGCAGGTACGAGCGGCCGAAGGCGTTCTACTATTCTTGTATAAAAAGCCCAAGGATCTGAATTACTTCCTCTTGTCCCTTGCAACTGGCTCGAGGGGCGAATGGAACCCTGCTGTCCTTCTGTAACAGGTTCAATGGCTTGCTCTTGTTCCTGTGTAATAGACTCAGGTTTTAAGAGATCTCAATGGAAAAGTGGGTGCGATTGGAGCCAGTTGTGTAGCAGGAATTACAGGGAACGCACTTTCCCTTCTCTGAAGTATTGATTTGCTGCAAAATGCACTGAGCTGCCGAAGAAACACCAGATCATGACCTAAATTCCGACTAAAATCCGACCTATCCAGACTAATGCCACTTTCCAGCTCTTGGTCCATAGCCTTTTAGGTTACTGGAATTGAAGTGCACATTCAAGGACTTTTAAAAGTCGTGAGGACTTCTGCCTCTAAATCACTTTCAGGAGTGGGTTCCAGACTTTCACCACACCTGGGTGAAAACAGTGTACCTCAAATTTCGGAAAACCTCCTACCAATTACTTTAAATCTATGACACCTGGTTGTTGGCCACTCTACTAAGGGAAATACATCCTTTCTATGCACTCCATCTCAGCCACTCATCATTTTATTCACTTCAATAGAGACCCCCTTAGCCTCCTCTGTTCCAAAGAAAACAAACCCAGCCGATGCAATATTTACTCAGAGCTAAATTCACCATCCGCCTAAATCTAACCTGTATGCTCACGTGTGCTGTCTGATTATTCCTGTAATGCGGTGACCAGAGAAGCATGCAATAATCTAGCGGTGGCCCAACTAGAGTTTTATACATTTGAAGCATAACTTCCCCGATCTTATATTCTATGGCTCATCTAATGAAGGCAAGTATTGCGTGTTGCTTCTCAACATAGAAACATCGAAAATAGATTCAGCAGTACGCCATTCGACACTACGATCCTGCACCACCACTCAATATGATCATGGCTGATCATTCCCTCAGTACCGCTTTCCTGTTTCCTCCCTACCTCTTGATCCTTTTAGCCATAAGGGCCACAATAACTCCCTGTTGAATATATCCAAACTACTGGCATCAACAACTCTTTGCGGCAGGGAATTCCACAGCATAACAACTCTCTGAGTGAAGAAGTTTCTCCTCATCTTCGTTCTAAATGGCCTACCCCTTATCCTAAGACTGTGTCCCCTGGTTCTGGACTTTCCCAACATTTTGAACATTCTTCCCGCATCTAACCTGTCCAGTCCCGTCGGAATCTTACATATTTCTACGAGATCCCCTCTTATCCTTCTAAACTCCAGTGTATAAAGGCCCAGTTGATCCAGTCTCTTTTCATATGTCAGTCTAGCCATCCATGGAATCAGTCTGGTGAAACTTCGCTGCACTCCATCAATAGCAAGAACTTCCTTCCTCAGATTAGGAGACCAAAACTGAACACAATATTCCAGCTGATGTCTCACCAATGCCCTTTACAACTGCAGTAAGACGACCCTGCTTCTATACTCAAATTCCCTAGCTATGAAGGCCAACATACCATTTGCCTTCTTCACAGCCTGCTGTACGTGCATGCCAACTTTCAATGACTGATGAATCATGACGCCCAGGTCTCGTTACACCTCACCTTTTCCTAATCTGCCGCCATGCAGATAATATTCTGCCTTCGGTGTTTTGCCATCAAAGTGGATAACCGCACATTTATCAACATTATACTGCATCTGCCATGTATTTGCCCACTCACCTAACCTGTACAAGTCAACCTGCAGCCTCTTAGCGTGCTCCTCAGCGCTCACACCGCCAGCTAATTTAGTTTCATCTGCAAACCTGGAGATATTACACTCAATTCCTTCATCTGAATCATTAATGTATTCTGTGAAGAGCTGGGGTCCCAGCACTGAGCCCTGAGGCACTCCACTAGTCACTGCCGGCCATTCTGAAAAGGACCAGTTTATCCCGACTCTCTGCTTCCTGTCTGCCAACCAGTTCTCGACACTTTGGTTCTGTCTTCACAAAAGAAGATACAGATCACCTTCCGAATGTAATAGGGGACAGTGGGTCTAGTGAGAATGAGGAACTGAAAGATATCATTATTAAGTGGGAAATTGTGTTCGGGAAGTTGATGGGATTAAAGGCCGATAAATCGCCGAGTTCTGATAGTCTGCATGTTAGAGTATTTAAGGAAGTGGCCCTAGAAATAGTGGATGCATTGGTGATCATTTTCCAGCAAGCTATCGACTCTGGATCAGTTCCTATGGACTGGAGGGTAGCTAATGTAACGCCACTTTTTTTAAATGGAGGGAGAGAGAAAGCAGGTAATTATAGACCGGTTAGCCTGACATCTGTAATGGGGAAAATATTGGAATCAATCATTAAGGAGCCCATTTGGAAAGCAGTGACAAGATCGGACCGAGTCAGCATAGATTTATGAAAGGGAAATCATGCTTGACGAATCTTCTGGAATTTTTTGAGGATGTAACCAGTAGAGTGCACAAGGAGAACCAATGGATGTGGTGTATTTTGCCTTTCAAAAGGCTTTTGACGAGGTCCCGCACAAGATATTGTTGTACAAAATCAAAGCGCATGGTATTGGTGGTAATGTACTGACGTGGATAGAGATCTGGTTGGCAGGCAGAAAGCAGAGAGTCGGGATAAACGGGTCCTTTTCAGAATGGCAGGCAGTGACTAGTGGAGTGCCGCAGGGCTTAATGCTGGGACCCCAGCTCTTTACAATATACATTAACGATTTGGATAAAGGGATAGAGCGTAATATCTCCAAGTTTGTGAATGACACTAAACTAGCTAGCGGTGTGAGCTGTGAGGAGGACGCTAAGAGGCTGCACGGTGATGTGGACACATTAGGTGAGTGGGCAAAAACATTGCAGATACAGTATAATCTGGATAAATGTGAGGTTATCCATTTTGGGGGCAAAAACACGAAGGCAGAATATTATCTGAATGGTGGCAGACTAGAAAAAGGGGAGGTGCAGCAAGACCTGGGTGTCATGGTTCATCAGTCACTGAAAGTGGGCACGCAGGTACAGCAGGTGGTAAAGAAGGCTCGGGGATTTGAATATCGGAGCAGGGAGGTCTTACTGCAGTTGTACAGGGCCTTAATGAGGACTCACCTGGAATATTGTGTTCCGTTTCGGTCTCCTAGTCTGAGGAAGGAAGGTCTTGCTATTGAGGGAGTGCAGCGAAGGTTCCCCAGACTGATTACTGGGATGACTGGGCTATCATATGAGGAGAGACTGGATCAACTAGGCCTTTATTCACTGGAGTTTAGAAGGATGAGAGGGGGTCTCAAAGAAACATCTAAGATTCTGACGGGACTGGACAGGTTAGATGCGGGAAGAATGTTCTCGATATTGGGGAAGTCCAGAACCAGGGGAGATAGTCTTAGGATAAGGGGCAGGCCATTTACGACTGAGATTAGGAGAAACTTCTTCACTCATAGAGTTGTGGACCTGTGGAATTCCCTGCCGTAGAGAGTTGTTGATGCCAGTTCATCAGATATATTCAAGAGCGAGTTAGATATAATCCTTACGGTTAAGTGGATCAAGGGGTATGGGGAGACAGCAGGACAGCGGTACTGAAGGAATGGTCAGCCATTATCTGATTGAATGCCGGTGCAGGCTCGAATGGCCGAATGGCCTACACCTGCATCTATTTTCTTTGTTTCTCTGTTTCTATCCACGTAAGTACATTACCCCCAATACCATGTGCTTTGATTTTGCACACAAATCTCTTGTGTGGGACCTTATCTAAAGCATTTTGAAAGTCCAAATACACCACATCCATTGGTTCTCCCTTGTCCACTCTGCAAGTTACATATTCAGAAAATTCTGGAGCTTGATTTTCCCTTCATAAATCCATGCAGACTTGGACTGACCCTGTCACTGCTTTCCAAATGCGCTGCGATTTCATCTTTAATAATTGATTCCAACATTTTCCCCACGACTGATATCAGGCTAACCGATCTATAATTACCCATTTTCTCTCTCCCTCCTTTTTTAAAAAGTGGTGTTACATTACCAACCCTCCAGTCCATGGGAACTGATGCAGAGTCGATAGACTGTTGGAAAATGATCACGAATGCATCCACTATTTCTAGGGACACTTCCCTAAGTACTCTGGGATGCAGACTATCAGGCCCCGGGGATTCATCGGCCTTCAATCACATCAATTTCCCCAACACAATTTCCCATCTAATCAGCATATCCTTCAGTTCCTTCTTCGCACTAGACCCTCGGTCCCCTAGTACATCCAGAAGGTTATTTGTGTCTTCCATCGTGAATACAGAACCAATTTGTTCAATTAGTCTGACTTTTCTTTGTTCCCCATTATAAATTCACCTGAATCCGACTGCAAGGGACCTATGTTTGTCTTCACTAATCTTTTTCTCTTCACATATATATAAAAGCTTTGGCAGTCATTTTTTATGTTTCTGGCACGCTTCGTCTCGTACTCTTTTTTCCCCCTCTTAACGAAACCCTTAGTCCTCCTTGGCTGAATTCTAAATTTCTCCCAGTCCTCAGGTTTGCTGATTTTTCTGGCCAATTTATATAACTCTTCCTTGGATTTAACACTATCCTTAATGTCCCTTGTTAGCCACGGTTGAGCCATCTTCCCCGTTGTATTTTTACTCCAGACAGGGATGTACAATTGTTGAAGTTCATCCATGTGGTCTCTAAATGTTTGCCATTGCCTATCCACCGTCAACCTTTTAAGTATCATTTGCAAGTCTATTCTAGCCAATACACGCCTCATACCATCGAAATTACCTTTCCTAAAGTTCAGGTCCCTAGTTTCTGAATTAACTGTGTCACTCTCCATCTTATAAAGAATTCTACCATGTTATGGTCACTCTTCCCCAAGGGGCCTCGCACAACAAGATTGCCAATTAGTCCCTTCTCATTTCACATCACCTAGTCTACGATGGCCAGCTCTCTTGGTGGTTCCTCGACATATTGGTCTGGAAAACCATCCCTAATATACTCCAGGAAATCGTCCTCCACCGCATTGCTACCAGTTTGGTCAGCCCAATCAATATGTAGATTAAAGTCGCCCATGGTAACTGCTGTACCTTTATTGCACACATCCCTTATTTCTTGTTTGATGCTGTCCCCAACCTCACTACTACTGTTTGGAGGTCTGTACACAATTCCCACTACCGTTTTCTGCAATTTGGTATTCTGCAGCTCCCCCCATAACGCTTCCAAATCATCCAAGCTAATGTCCCTCCTTATCATAGCATAAATTTCGTCTCTAACCAGCAACGCCATCCCGCCTCCTTTTCCTTTCTGTCTATCCTTCACAAGCATCTTATCTACCTGCCCTGCTACCGTCAAGGATTCTGTGGACATGCATTCCAAGGCCATTTGCACCTCTACACTTATCAGTGGCCGAACATTTAATGTTTATTCGCTTTCCCTATAAGCACTCCCCAAATGCATTATCTAACACTTCTCCGGGTTGAATTCCATTAAACCCCTGACCAGTTCTTTGATATCTACCTTCAATGTACAGCTTTCTTCCTCATTATCAAGCATACCTGGTTGACCAATATTTTAGTCACCTGCGCTAATTTGTATTTAGTGGCTCGGTGTCAAATTTGTATCGCATAATACTCTTGTGAAGCGCCTTGGACATTTCGCTAATTTCAAGGTGCTAATTATATAATTTGTTGTTGTTGTTTAAAATGTGTGTTACATAACGTTATATAGAGATTGCATCACAGAAAGAGACAATTGTACCTAATTGGTGTTGCGAGAGTTAATGCTGCACACAACCCTACTTCACTTGATCCTATCAGCATATTATTCTCTTGCTTTCTCAGTCATGTGCTTAGGTAATTCCCTTTAAAATGAATCTGTGCTATTCGCTTCAACTACTGCTCATGTAGCATCTTCCACATTCTAAACACTCTTTGGTAAATAAGTTGCTCTTGAATTGTCTACTGAATTTATCGGTGACCATCCGTTCTGAACTCCTGCACAATAGCAAACATTTTCTCCACATCAACTCGATCAAATACCTTCATAATGTTAAAAATCTATCTGACTTGTTTTTCGAGAAAGAAGCTCCCCAGACTGTTCAGTTTTTGCCGAAATGTAAATTCTTTCAGTTCTGACCGAAATTTTTCCTTCTTTGCTGTGAGATTCTGTGATTCGACGATTTAATTTTCACATCGTCTGGGAGATCTAATCGGGCAAGCATGCAGGCGCTCTCTGTGATAAATTGCACCGACGATTGGACTATTAAAGCAGCTCTACTGTGTAGCTGCGAAGGCCGAGTGGTTGAGGCGTTGGACTCGAAATCCAGGTTCGAACCCTACTCGCAGCGATTCTACAAGTGCTCTTTTTTTATCGACTCACGGGGATCTCATTGGAATCTGATCATAATTCCCTCCACTGCCCTTTATCACACTGATTGACGCGAAGCTCTTGTTCGAACTGGAAACATTAATAGTTTATTAATTGTTGGTTTGTTGAACACTATCTGCAAAAATCAGTGAGCAATATACACAGCATGAATAAATGCCTTTGAATAAAGATCAGTGCATTGTTTGGGAGGAACTCACCTTTAGTTAATGAGTGCGAACGAGGTTTGGTTTTATAAAGATGAACAAGTTTTGCCAAAATGACCACGGCAGCGTTTGACGTTGCAATTTTCTGATAACATCAGTGTTTGCATCAAAGTAGATGCCTTATCCATTAAGCGACGTGGCCCCTGCAGTTTGCAGCAAACTAATGTACAGCAAAATTCTAAAGGGTCAAAGTGCAATAAAAAGGCAAGCATGAAATCTCGGTGCCGCAATGCAAGGAGTATTCGGAACCCAGAAGATGGCTCTGAGCTAGTTAGAGTGGGTGAGAGCTCAGATCACAGGACCCCAAGAAAAAATGCAAAAGGCAGGAGGCAACAGAGCAGAGTAGCACTGGGGTAAGTGTAAACGACAAGGTGATAGGAAGGGACAATATGTATGAATATAAATGGGCTGCAGGAGGGGTCAAAACTAAAAATCATGGTTTAAAAACTAGTATTAAAACACTCTACCTAACCGCACGCAGCATTCGAAATAAAGTAAATGAGTTGACGGCACAAATCATCATAAATGGGTATGATTTGCTGGCTATTACAAAAACGTTGCTGGTTGGTCAGGACAGGGAATTAAACATACAGCGGTATCTGACAATTCGGAAAGATAGACAAGAAGGGAAAAGAGGTGGAGACGCTCTGTTAAGAAAGGATGATATCAGGGCAGTTGTGAGAGACGATATTGGCTCTAATGAACAAAATGTTGAATCATTGTGGGTGGAGATTAGAGATAGTAAGGGGGAAAAGGCACTGGTGGGCGTAGTTTATAGGCCCCCAAATAATAGCTTCACGGTGGGGCGGGCAATACCCAAGGGAATAATGGAGGCATGTGAAAAAGGAACGGCAGTCATCATGGGGGATTTTAACCTGCATATCGATTGGTCAAATCAAATCACACTGGGTAGCATTGAGGAGGAATTCATAGAATGCATACGGGATTGTTTCGAAGAACAGTATGTTACAGAACATACAAGGGAGCAAGCTATCTTTGATCTGGTCCTGTGTAATGAGACAGGAATAATAAACGATCTCCCAGTAAAAGACCCTCTCAGAATGAGTGATCACAGTATGGTTGAATTTGTAATACAGTTTGAGGGTGAGGAAGTAGTGTCTCAAACGAGCGTACTATGCTTAACCAAAGGTGACTATAGTGGGATGAGGGCAGAGTTGGCTAAAGTAGACTGAAAACACAGACTAAACGATGGCACAATTGAGGAACAGTGGAGGACTTTTATGGAGCCCTTTCATAGTGCTCAACAAAAATGTATGCCAGTGAAAAAGAAGGGCGGTAAGAGAAGGGATAACCAGCCGTGGATAACCAAGGAAATAAAGGCGAGTATCAAAATAAAAACCAATGCTTATAAGGTGGCCAAGGTTCGTGGGAAACTAGCAGATTGGAAAATTTTAAACGACAGCAAAGAATGACGAAGAAAGCAATAAAGAAAGAAAAGATAGATTACGAAGGTAAACTTGCACAAAACATAAAAATACTTAGTAAAAGCTTTTACCGATATATAAAACGGAAAAGAGTGACTAAAGTAAATGTTGGTCCCTTAGAAGATGAGAAGGGGGATTTAATAATGGGAAATGTGGAAATGGCTGAGACCTCAAACAATTATTTTGCTTCGGTCTTCACAGTGGATCACACAAAAACCATGCCAAAAATTGCTGGTCACGGGAATGTGGGAAGGGAGGACTTTGAGGCAATCACTATCACTAGGGGGGTAGTGCTGGACAGGCTAATGGGACTCAAGGTAGACAAGTCCCCTGGTCCTGAAGAAATGCATCCCAGGGTATAAAAAGAGATGGCGGACATTCTAGCAGATGAATTCGTTATAATCTACCAACATTCTCTGGACTCTGGGGAGGTACCAGCGAATTAAAAAGCAGCAAATGTAACGCCTCTCTTTAAAAAAGTGGGCAGGCAAAAGGCATGTAACTATAGGCAGGTTAGTTTAATATCTATAGTGGGGGAAATGCTTGAAGCTATCATTAAGGAAGAAATAGCGGGACATCTAGATAGGAATAGTACAATCAAGCAGACGCAACATGGATTCAGGAAGGGGAAAGCATGTTTAAATAATTTATTGGAATTCTTTGAGGATATAACGAGCATGGTGGATAGAGGTGTACCGATGGATGTGGTGTATTTAGTGTTCCAAAAGGCTTTCGATAAGGTGCCGCACAAAAGGTTACTGCAGAAGATAAAGGTACGTGGAGTCATAGGAAATCTATTAGCATGGATAGAGAATTGGCTTGCTAACAGAAAGCAGAGAGTCGGGATAAATTGGTCCTTTTCGGGTTAGAAATCGGTGGTTAGTGGTGTGCCACAGGGATCGGTGCTGGGACCACAACTGTTTACAATATACATAGATGACCTGGAACAGGGGACAGAGTGTCGTGTAACAAAATTTGCAGATGACACAAAGATTAGTGGGAAAGCGGATTGTGTAGAGGACACAGTGAGGCTGCATTGAGAATTAGATAGGTTAAGCGAATGGGCTAAGGTTTTGCAGATGGAATACAATGTCGGAAAATGTGAGGTCATCCACCTTGGGGGAAAAAACAGTAAAAAGGAATATTATTTGAATAGGGAGAAATTACAACGCGCTGCGGTGCAGAGGGACCTGGGGGTCCTTGTGCATGAATCCAAAAATGTTGGTTTGCAGGTGCAGCAAGTAATCAGGAAGGCGAATGGAATGTTGGCCTTCATTGTGAGAGGGATGGAGTAAAAAGCAGGGAGATCCTGCTGCAAATGTACTGGGTATTGGTGAGGACGCACCTGGAGTACTGCGTGCAGTTTTGATCACCTTTCTTTAGGAAGGATATACTAGCTTTGAAGGGGGTACAGAGACGATTCACTAGGCTGATTCCGGAGATGAGGGGGTTACCTTATGATGATAGATTGAGTAGACTGGGTCTTTACTCGTTGGAGTTCAGAAGGATGAGGGGTGATCTGAAAGAAACATTTAAAATAATGAAAGGGATAGACAAGATAGAGGCAGAGAGGTTATTTCCACTAAGGGAGACTAGAACTAGGGGGCACAGCCTCAAAATACGGGGGAGCCAATTTTAAACCGAGTCGAGAAGGAATTTCTTCTCCCAGAGAGTTGTGAATCTGTGGAATTCTCTGTCCAAGGAAGCAGTTGAGGCTGGCTCATTGAATGTATTCAAATCACAGATAGATACATTTTTAACCAATAAGGGAATTAAGGGTTAAGGGGAGCGGGCGGGTCAGTGGAGCTGAGTCCACGGCCAGATCAGCCATGATCTTGTTGAATGGCGGATCAGGCTCGAGGGGCTAGATGGCCGACTCTTGTTCCTAATTCTTATGTACTTATAATGAGGGATTACGCAGTGGAATTGTATTTAGATCAGTTCCATAATTTGCACTACAAACCAATCAGCGGCAATGAACCTTTCACTGATTGAAATACGAGAAGTCACAAATCCCCGGAGGATATGGAATTGTTCATTTAATGCTGGAAATACTCCGCAGGGCCACCAGATCTCGGCAGAACTAATGTTTTGCAGCATTGCTTCAATGTATTACAGGTTTGGTGTGAGTTTCGTCCCTGAATGTTAAAGCTGCTCTAAAATACTTGCAGCCCAACCGCAACACCAAAAATAAAATAAATGGCCCGTAATGGCTTCGAACTCGCCAATTTGGCGTTAGTAACACCAAGCGCTAACCAAGTGAGGCAACCGGCCTTCATGCTATGCACTTTCTTATGGCACTCTTACATTAAAATGATAGCATTCCTATAGCGACTTTCACTTCAGCACTTCCCAAAGCGGTTCAGAGCAAATTAATTACTTTTAAAATGTGATCACTTTGTAGTGTAGGAAATGCAAAAATGTACAGCATGGCAGGAGGCCATTTCAGCCAATAGTGCCCGAGGAGGCCGATCAAGGGCTTTCCAGCCTAATTCCCACTTCCCAGCTCCAAGTCCATCCTATGGGTTACAGCAATTTAAGTGGCATTCAAGTATTTTTAAATTGTGTGAGGATTTCTGCCGCATTGAGGCATTGAGTTCCCGACCACCATGACGCCCTGGGTAAAGACATTTATCCTCACAGCTCGCCTAACTCTCCCCCTAATTCATCATCATAGGCAGTCCCTCGGAATCGAGGAAGACTTGCTTCCACTCTTAGCATGTGTTCTTAGATTGCTGTACAGTTCAATACGGGAACCACAGTCTCTATCACAGGTCAGACAGACCGTCGTTGAGGGAAAGGATGGGCAGGGAGCCTGGTTTGCCGCAGCTCCTTCCGCGGCCTGCACCTGATTTCTGCATGCTCTCGGCGACGATACTCGAGGATCACAGCACACTCCCGCATGCACTTCCTCCACTTAGGGCGATATATGGCCAAGGTCTCCCAGGTCACAATGGGGATGTCACACTTTATCAGGGAGGCTTTGAGCTTGTCTTTGTAACGTTTCCTCTGTCCGCCTTTGGCTCATTTGCCGTGACCTCAAAGAGCTCAACGCCCTCCCGGATGGATTTTCTCCACCTCGGGCGATCTGCGGCCAGGGTCTCCCAGGTGTCAGTGGTGATGTCGCACTTTACCAGCGAGGCTTTGAGGGTGTCCTTATAACGTTTACGCTGTCCTCCTTTGGCTCGTTTACCATGAAGAAGCTCCGCATGAAGCATTGCTTAGAGAGTCTCACATCTGGCATGCGTGCTATGTGGCCTGCCCATCGAAGCTGATCGAGTGTGGACAGTGCTTCAATACTGGGGATGTTACCCTGGTCGAGGACACTGATGTTGATGCGCCTGTCCTCCCAGGAGATTTGCAGGATCTTGCGGAGACATCGTTGGTGATATATCTCCAGCGGCTTGAGGAGCCTTCTGCACACCGTCCATGCCTCAGACCCATACAGGAGGGCGGGTATTATTACAGCCCTGTAGACCATGAGTTTGGTGGTAGATTTAAGGGCCTGGTCTTCAAACAGTCTTTTCCGCAGGCAGCCGAAGGCTGCACTGGAGCACTGGAGGCGATGCTGAATCTCCATATCAGTGTCTGCCTTTGTTGATAAGAGGCACCCTCTCATTTCCAATGGAATTCTTCCAGTCACACAGCCTTCGTTCAAACAAAAAATATCTAGATTATGAATCAATTATTTATTTATTTAAAACAAATCAAATTCAATTTTTTTAAAATAAAATTTAAATGTATTTATTTTGTTAAAATGTTAAATATATATATATTTGTAAATTGGCTGTCAGTCTGGGCTGGTTTTACATCCCTCCCTCCCTCCTTCCTGCCTGTGGCTATCACCTGTGGCTTCAATAACCGTCTCTGCCCCGCGTGGTCCTCAGCCCCACTGCACAATTGCCTTCAGTGATGATAGAAATCTCACTTTATTCATTTAAAAGGGAACTGCGGTCAGTCAAGGGTGATTCTGCATCTGGGTAAAAGCGATGTCCTTGCAGTCCCCGATCATTCTGTATCTCTTTAAAAGGGCTGGTTGTCAGTTCCGGTTCATAATCTTTCCCTTTAAAACGGATTTTCTCATAAACCCGGGTCATCCTGTATAGTTTGAGAAGGAGTATGATTTCAGCTGCAATGACCGAATTGTTAAACTGTTGTGTTCCAATTTATATTGGGGTTTCCTCTGCCGGGTGCGCACCCAGATCGCAGTGCATCTGTTCATTTACTCGAAATATGCTCATCTTTTCCTCAATCCACTCCTTGATATTGCTCGCAATATACACAACAACACATTGGGTGATGGGCGCAGCGGCCGCGTGGTCTAATGGATACAGCGTCTGACTTCGATTATAACCGCGAACTTATCAAAACATTGCAGATTCGTATCTTGCCGCGGTCAATTCACTCGCTGCCTGAAATTTTATATTCGTTGTTGTGATTCTGCCGATAAACCAATTATCACTTCCAGTCACTCAGCTGAAGTAAAGGCAGGCTGTTTGCTTTAGGAATCTATTGGCACGTGTTCATCATTGTCGATCTGCATGCACGGGCGCAGCAAGCTGTGAAGTGGACTTTCTTGCACATTATTTCTGTTGGGTTACAAAAAGCAGAAGATTGAAAGGCAGACGCTTGGCTGAATACGAGACCAGGTGGCCGAGAACTTAAGGCGATGGACTACTAATCAATTTTGTTCTGCAGGCATGGGTTCGAATCCCATCCTCGTCGTATTTGTGTTCAGCTTTGACTCCCCTGGTCACTTTGTCAATCACATTAACCTCATCGCCGAGTTTCCCTTTCACTGACAAGGATGCTGCACTTTGCTCATGTTATGTCTCAAATTAATAATATATTCGTCAAAAGGATAACAGTTGCAGGACTGCGGAGAGGGGGAATAATTCGATAGGTCTCTGAGGGACAGCACAAGCACGATGTACCTAACATCTTTTCTCACTACCGTCAGAATCTGAGAGCTGCACTCTTCACTGTCGGCGGCTCTTGGTCTCGGGCTATGATTCTCGCTTAGGAATGATCACATTTGAAATGCGAGAGGTCTCGGGCCAAATCCTGAACGAGCCCCGGCATTTTTTATTCAAAGTTCCGCTTCTCACAGCCGCTTGACATGTGAGAAAACAGACATATTTCACATTAAAACGTGTAATTTTGCGCCGATTGTTCCCACAGCGTCCAAATCCCAGAGCAAAGTGAAAGTCACACAACTGAGTAAAGTTAAAGTATCTCAGAGGTACTCGGCTTTGTGACTCGCTGGATAACCTAAACCCGTGTTTAGTTCCGGCCAATAATTGATGAGTATATCCTCCTGTCTGTACGCATCAGCTCTGCTCAGTGGGGATACGCATACATTCAGCGTCAATCTCCACCTCTGCCCTGAATATGAAGGCGTCTTGTTTCTCTAGAGCTGAAAAGATGTGAGAAGCTAGCTTTTGAATTAGTCTCTTGGTTGACGGATTCAGAGCGGACAGGAAATCAATCCGGGCTGGCCAAGCTACCTGGTCTGATGAAAAGGCGTTGACACCTAATATTGTAGGCATGTTATAGTCTTCTGGCCTCAACATTAGGTTCAACGTATCGGGTGATAAGCACCGCTCCCATTGTCTAGTAATGGTTCTGCTATTCACACTAACACCTCCTTTGGACCATCCCTTGTAACCTTATTACCCGATTACCACCCACTTTGCCTTTCTCCATTGTGCCATGTATTATTTAATCACTCCTGCGTTCCACTGTATCACAGACATTCCCATTTGACCTTTCTCGCTGCGTATTATTTCCAGGCGCTATTTTTGTTGAAAAAAATCTGTAATCTTTAACTTTTTCCTAAAATATCGGAATGATTATCCGACAGAACGTGAAACCGGGTTCTTCATCCACAGAATCTGCACGACCTGCTGAGTTTTACATATTTATCTGTTTTTATTCATTCTGTTTCCGTGTCCCTTTTAAGGGGATGTGCTGTCTGTCCGGGATCATTCTCAGTCTGTTTAAAATGGTGTGCTATCAGACCCGCATCATTCTGTGTCTGTTTAAAAGCGATGTGCTGTCTGTCCCGGAGTTCACATTTCAAATTTCAAAAACTGCCTTTAGAGGGTGCAGGAATTTTAGTTTGTTTGTGTGTTTGTGTAAGCCAGAGTGTGTGCAAACGTGCTGTGCGATCTTACTGTCATGTGAGAAAAATGCATTACATGCAGCTTGAAACCGTACTGATTTGATTGAACACTCCTTCGTGGACTCTCGGACGGTAGAAGAATCTGCTGTGGGATTTTGCTATTCCACATCTAAAAGAAGGGAAAATACACAAGTTAGAAATATAGCGATTTTATCGAGGGCATGCGTGTGGGCTGTGTGACATGATGACATCCTCCACCCTATTTTCAAATTCAAATCAAATAAAATAAAATCAAGAAAAGACGAGACAAGACAAGACAAGACATGACTGACTGACTGACTTTGTATATATAAATATATGTTTATTTATATCCAATACCAACTTTTTAACTTCCAAAATAAATATACTTTTTCTGTTCTGCCTGCACGGGGCTCGATTACATTTGACCTCTTTCACAGCACAAGCAGATGCTGTCAGATCAAGCAGAAAGACACACGCGACACATACTGGATCAGTAAAAAGAGCAATTGCAGTGGCTAAATTTTACTCATATTTAGCGCAGTGGTACTGAGGACAACTATAATCCGTGAATTGCTGCCTTGGCTGAGATCAACTAACAGCCCACATCAAGGACCGAACTTGGCACCTTCCCAGTCAGTATTGCCGAGTATTCTAAAATTTGGGAGCTGAGCGAGGGTTAGAAAGAATATTTTGAAACAAATTTTACTCTACCTTTAAATAAAACCTTTGTCAAACTGCACAATTCTGAAATTTTGACAAATAAGACAAGCAAGTCAAATGGATTATATAAACAATGTGACATTTTAGAAAGGCTCAATTCACTGAAATAGACAGCTTTACAATCACAGCACAGTACAGAAGGGAGCGAATGGTAATGGTAGCTCGGTTCGTGAAGTCCGCCAACACTCTGAGATGAACTGGACTGTTCCTTTAAGTTTAAATAGGCAGAGAAAAGAGAGTCCCTGTCCGTTTAAATAGCTACCCGATTCCCCCGGGCAGTGGGAGGAGCAACGGCGCGCTATCTCTTGAGATACTGAAACAGCAAACACCGCCTGATGGCTTCCCGCGGGTTCCTAAAGTCCGAAGAAATAAATTTGCATCAGGTTAAGTCGAACAACTGAAAAGAATGCACACAGAGTCGTTGCTGTGTGTGTGTGTAAATAAAACACATCATTCTTAATGTTTGATAGAGATAAGCTATTATCTGCACCAGTTATTTTCCAGCATTTTATTTCCTATTGTTTACAATGTAATTGAAGAGTGTTTAATTCATTTACCATTTATTGATGACGCATTGTCTTGTGTGCTATTGGATAGAAAGTGATGTCACAATGACCATTCCGTTACCAAGGTGACCGTCTGTCTAGAGTATTCAGTGGGAAAGGGGATTAACTATCACCGAGGGTAATGAGCAGCCATCCATCAGTCTCTGCACTTTATTGTCCAGTGATCACCTCACCATCACACAGAAGATCCTAGATTTACCTCCAGTGTAGATGACTTGTGTAAGTGATGTTGAAAATGAAACTGTAGGGATGAAAGAGGAGTTGGAGTAGGTGGGTTTGGAGAGTAGGGTGAAAGAGGAGTTGGGGTGAAGGTTTGAAAGAAATGGGGTGATAGAGGAGTTGGGGTGAGGGGTTTGGTAAGTAGGGGTGAAAGAATAGTTGGCGAGGGGGAGTTGGAGAGTAGGGGTGAAGGAGGTGTATG
Organism: Pristiophorus japonicus; assembly: GCF_044704955.1. Taxonomy (NCBI): domain Eukaryota; kingdom Metazoa; phylum Chordata; class Chondrichthyes; family Pristiophoridae; genus Pristiophorus; species Pristiophorus japonicus. The sequence goes on along the minus strand of NW_027253073.1, from coordinate 65,333 downwards.
AATCAGTGGGATTTACTGCCCATTAATTGCCTTTGTTGAACTATGATGGGTTTATTTATCTTTTAAAATGTTTTGCACTGTGTTCCACTGAAGCGAAATGCGGGGCAGCAGTTCCTTGCAGGCACTGGGCTGTTTCTGGTGAATTAGTATGGGTAGTGTTAATTGGGAATAGATTTTAATGATATTTTTCTGTGCTGAATGCGCTGCTGGGCTGCAGGTTTGTCATCAGTCCCAATGACGAGGTGCTGTTGACAACAAATCCAAGATTCCCTTACATTGTGACACCAAATCCAGGGACCACAGGAACTGTGGCATCAAATCCAGGGACCCCTTACACTGAGGCACCAAATCCAGGGAGCCCTTACATTGAGGGATCAAATCCAGGGACCCCTTACACTGAGGCACCAAATCCAGGGACCGCTCACACTGAGACACCAAATCCAGGGACCCCTTACACTGAGGCATCAAATCCAGGGAACCTTGACACCGAGGCACCAAATCCAGGGACCCCTTACGCTGAGGCATCAAATCCAAGGAACCTTTACACTGAGGCACCAAATCCAGGGACCCCTTACAATGAGACACCATTTCCCGGGACCACCTTGCTCTGAGGCACCGAATCCATGAACCCCTTACACTGAGGCACCAAATCTAGGGACCCCTTACACTGAGGCATCAAATCCAGGGACCCCTTACAGTGAGGCACCAAATACAGGAAACCCTTACACTGAGGCACCAAATCCAGGGACCCCTTACACTGAGGCTTCAAATCCAGGGACCACTTACACTGAGGCATCAAATCTAGGGACCCCTTACACTGAGACACCAAATCCAGGGACACCTTCCACTGAGGCATCAAATCCGGGGACCCCTTACACTGAGACACAAAATCCAGGGACCCCTTACACTGAGGCACCAAATCTAGGGACCCCTTACACTGAGTCACAAAATGAAATGACCCCTTACACTGAGACACCAAATCCAGGGACCCCTTACACTGAGGCACCAAATCAAGGCAGCCCTTACACTGAGACATCAAATCCAGGGACGCCTTACACTGAGACATCAAATCCAGAGACCCCTTACACTGAGGCATCAAATCCAGGGATCCTTTAGACTGAGGCACCAAATCCAGGGACCCTTTACACTGAGGCATCAAATCCAGGGACCCCTTTAACTGAGGCACCAAATCCAGGGAACCTTTACACTGAGGCACCAAATCCAGGGACCCCTTACATTGAGACATCAAATCCAGGGACCCCTTGCACTGAGGCACCAAATCCAGGGACCCCTTACACTGAGGTACCAAATCTAGTGACCCCTTACACTGAGGCATCAATTCCAGGGACCCCATACACTGAGGCATCAAATCCAGGGACCCCTTACACTGAGACATCAAATCCAGGGAGCCCTTACACTGAGACATCAAATCCAGGGGCCCTTACACTGAGACATCAAATCCAGGGAGCCCTTACACTGAGGCACCAAATCCAGGGAACTTTTTACACTGATGCACCAAATCCAGGGACCCCTTCCACTGAGACACCAAAACTAGTGACCCCTTACAATGAGGCATCAAATCCAGGGACCCCTTACACTGAGGCACCAAATACACGGAACCCTTACACTGAGGCACCAAATTCAGGGACCACTTACACTGAGGCATCAAAGCCAGCGACCCCTCACAATGAGACATCAAATCCACGGACCCCTTACACTGAGACATCAAATCCAGGGACCCCTTACAATGAGACATCAAATCCAGGGACTCCTTACACTGAGACATCAAATTCAGAGACCTCTCACAATGAGACATCAAATCCACGGACCCCTTACACAGAGACATCAAATCCAGGGACCCCTTACACTGAGACATCAAATCCAGGGACCCCTTACACCGAGACATCAAATCCAGGGACCACTTACACTGCGGCATCAAATCCAGGGACCCCTTACACTGAGGCATCAAATCCAGTGATCCCTTACACTGAGACACCAAATCCAGGGACCCCTTACACTGAGACACCAAATCCAGGGACCCTTTACACTGATGCACCAAATCCAGGGACCCCTTACACTGAGGCATCAAATCCAGGGACCCCTTACACTGAGGCATCAAATCCAGGGACCCCATTACACTGAGACATCTAATTCAGGGACCCTTTACACTGAGACATCAAATCCAGGAAGCCCTTACACTGATACATCAAATCTAGGGACGCCTTACACTGAGGCATCAAATCCAGGGACCCCTTACACTGAGGCATCAAATCCAGGGAACTTTTTACACTGATGCACCAAATCCAGGGACCCCTTCCACTGAGACACCAAATCTAGTGACCCCTTACATTGAGGCATCAAATCCAGGGACCCCTTACAATGAGGCACCAAATACACGGAACCCTTACACTGAGGCACCAAATCCAGGGACCACTTACACTGAGGCATCAAATCCAGCGACCCCTCACAATGAGACATCAAATCCACGGACCCCTTACACTGAGACATCAAATCCAGGGACCCCTTACAATGAGACATCAAATCCAGGGACCCCTTACACTGAGACATCAAATTCAGAGACCTCTCACAATGAGACATCAAATCCACGGCCCCTTACACAGAGACATCAAATCCAGGGACCCCTTACACTCAGACATCAAATCCAGGGACCCCTTACACTGAGACATCAAATCCAGGGACCACTTACACTGCGGCATCAAATCCAGGGACCCCTTACACTGAGGCATCAAATCCAGTGATCCCTTACACTGAGACACCAAATCCAGGGACCCCTTACACTGAGACACCAAATCCAGGGACCCTTTACACTGAGGCACCAAATCCAGGGACCCCTTACACTGAGGCATCAAATCCAGGGACCCCTTACACTGAGGCATCAAATCCAGGGACCCCATTAAACTGAGACATCTAATTCAGGGACCCTTTACACTGAGACATCAAATCCAGGAAGCCCTTACACTGATACATCAAATCTAGGGACCCCTTACACTGAGGCATCAAATCCAGGGACCCCATACACTGAGGCATCAAATCCAGGGACCACTTACACTGAGGCATCAAATCCATGGATCCCTTACACTGAGGCATCAAATCTAGGGACCACTAACACTGAGGCACCAAATCCATGGACCCCTTACACTGAGACATCAAATCCAGGGACTCCTTACACTGAGGCATCAAATCGAGGGTCCCCTTACATTAAGACTTCAAATCCAGGGGCCCCTTACAATGAGGCACCAAATCTAGGGACCCCTTAAACTGAGGCATCAAATCCAGGGACCCCTTACACTGAGGCACCAAATCCATGGACCCTAACACTGAGACACCAAATCCATGGACCCCTTACACTGAGGCATCAAATCCATGGTCCCCTTACACTGTGACATCAAATCCAGGGACCCGTTACAATGAGGCACCAAATCCAGGGACCCCTTACACTGAGGCATCAAATCCAGGGACCCCTTACACTGAGGCATCAAATCCATGGTCCCCTTACACTGAGACACCAAATCCAGGGACCCCTTACACTGAGACACCAAATCCAGGGACCCTTTACACTGAGGCACCAAATCCAGGGACTCCTTACACTGAGGCATCAAATCCAGGCACCCCTTACACTGAGGCACCAAATCCAGGGACCCCATTACACTAAGACATCTAATTCAGGGATCCCTTACACTGAGACATCAAATCCAGGGAGCCCTTACACTGAGACATCAAATCCAGGGGCCCTTACACTGAGACATCAAATCCAGGGAGCCCTTACACTGAGGCACCAAATCCAGGGAACCTTTTACACTGATGCACCAAATCCAGGGACCCCTTCCACTGAGACACCAAATCTAGGGACCCCTTACAATGAGGCATCAAATCCAGGGACCCCTTACACTGAGGCACCAAATACAGGGAACCCTTACACTGAGGCACCAAATCCAGTGACCACTTATACTGAGGCATCAAATCCAGGGACCCCTCACAATGAGACATCAAATCCACGGACCCCTTACACTGAGACATCAAATCCAGGGACCCCTTACAATGAGACATCAAATCCAGGGACCCCTTACACTGAGACATCAAATCCAGAGACCTCTCACAATGAGACATCAAATCCACGGACCCCTTACACAGAGACATCAAATCCAGGCACCCCTTACACTGAGACATCAAATCCAGGGACCCCTTACACTGAGACATCAAATCCAGGGACCACTAACACTGCGGCATCAAATCCAGGGACCCCTTACACTGAGGCATCAAATCCAGGGATCCCTTACACTGAGACACCAAATCCAGGGACCCCTTACACTGAGACACCAAATCCAGGGACCCCTTACACTGAGACACCAAATCCATGGACCCCTTTACACTGAGGCACCAAATCCAGGGACCCCTTACACTGAGTCATCAAATCCAGGGACCCCTTACACTGAGGCATCAAATCCAGGGACCCCATTACACTGAGACATCTAATTCAGGGACCCTTTACACTGAGACATCAAATCCAGGGAGCCCTTACACTGATACATCAAATCTAGGGACCCCTTACACTGAGGCATTAAATCCAGGGACCCCTTACACTGAGGCATCAAATCCAGGGACCACTTACACTGAGGCATCAAATCCATGGATCCCTTACACTGAGGCATCAAATCTAGGGACCACTAACACTGAGGCACCAAATCCATGGACCCCTTACACTGAGACATCAAATCCAGGGACTCCTTACACTGAGGCATCAAATCGAGGGTCCCCTTACATTAAGACTTCAAATCCAGGGACCCCTTACAATGAGGCACCAAATCTAGGGACCCCTTAAACTGAGGCATCAAATCCAGGGACCCCTTACACTGAGGCACCAAATCCATGGACCCTTACACTGAGACACCAAATCCAGGGACCCCTTAGACTGAGCCATCAAATCCAGGGACCCCTTACAATGAGGCACCAAATCCAGGGACCCCTTACACTGAGACACCAAATCCAGGGACCCTTTACACTGAAGCATCAAATCCATGGTCCCCTTACAATGAGACATCAAATCCAGGGACCCCTTACAATGAGGCACCAAATCCAGGGACCCCTTACACTGAGGCATCAAATCCAGGGACCCGTTACACTGAGGCATCAAATCCATGGTCCCCTTACACTGAGACTTTAAATCCAGGGACCCCTTACACTGAGGCACCAAATCCAGGGACCCCTTACACTGTTGCATCAAATCCAGGGACCCCTTACACTGAGACACCAAATCCAGGGACCCCTTACACTGAGACATCAAATCCAGGGACCCCTTACACTGAGATTTCAAATCCAGGGACCCCTTACACTGAGACATCAAATCCAGGGACCCCTTACACTGAGGCACCAAATCCAGGGAGATCTTACACTGAGACATCAAATCCAGGGCCCACTTACACTGAGGCATCAAATCCAGGGACCCCTTACACTGAGGCACCAAACCCAGGGACCAGTTACACTGAGGCACCAAATCCAGGGAGCCCTTACACTGAGGCATCAAATCCAGGGACCACTTACACTGAGGCATCAAATCCAGGGACCCCTTACAATGAGACATCAAATCCAGGGACCAGTTACACTGAGGCACCAAATCCAGGGAGCCCTTACACTGAGGCATCAAATCCAGGGACCCCTTACACTGAGACACCTAATCCAGGGACCCCTTACAATGAGACATCAAATCCAGGGACCCCTTACACTAAGACTACATAATTACACAGAAATGAGCCATTCGGTCTAACCAGTCCATGCCGGTGTTTTTGCTCTGCTCGGGAATTAGAGTGCTTCAGTATGGGGAATGGTTATGCCGGTGAAAGCAGCTCTACTTAGGGGGAAGGTGGTTAATGAATGAAGAGACGATGAGGGAATCAGACGGTGACTGGTGAGGCCTGGTGACAGATTATTGTCAGAAGTCCTTTTCAGGCAGGCTGATGATCAGATGTATCCAGCGCAACAACTGTATCCATCTGTTATTGGCCCAAAATACCCAAATCTAATGTCACTCATTTATTTTTCCATGAGAAATGTCGAGATTACGATGTGCTGTTGACAGAAAGGAGCGAGTAAATGAGGCTTGCACTGAAAAGAAGGTTCCTTGAATGAACACATTATGAGGCTGTTTTGTGACTCGGCACTGTGAGGTTAAAAATTTGAAATGGAAAAGGGCATGTCCAGTAACACTTATATTGGCAATAGTTCTTTCTAAGTTCATAATTATATCCTAAGCCAAATATCCCATTGACTATCCCAATCACTAATCCCAATCCTAACAAATAACCACAAACCACAAGCACTAAACCTTCATCTAAACCCAGCCCGGTTACCAAGGCTAAGAACATCTGAACTAGGATTAGCAGTGGGCCATCTGGCCCCTTGAGCCCATCCCGCCATTCAATAAGATCTTGGCTGATCTGATCTTGGCCTCAATTCCACTTCCCTGCCCTCTCCCCATAAACCTTTACTCCACCATCTTTCAAAAATCACTCTATCTGCAACTTAAATATTTTCAATGACCCAGACTCCACTGTTCTTTGGGGTAGAAAATTTCAAAGATTCACGACCCTCCGAGAGAAGAAATTCCTCTTCATTTCATTTTAAATGGGCGCCCCCTTATGCTTAGGCTTTGCCACCTAGTTCTCGATTCCCCCACAAGAAGAAACAGAGATCAGTGGGGAAGCTAAAGACCTGATACAGGAAGTATTTAAACAATTATTTTGATGCAAGAAATACTGCAAGGTATGTTAGTAACAAGTAATAGTAATCAACTAACCCATCAAAATTAGCAAAGGCAATTACAAAGATCAGAACATTTCAAAGTTCTCCATGCAGTATGTGTGGAGATCTATTAACCACATTCAACAATCGTTAAATACAGAAAATAACAGATTTACAATCTTACGAAAGATAGTTCTTTCAAGGGTTGGTTGAAAGGAACGTTAAATGAGTGTAAAGTGAGACACGCCGGTTCAGTCTGAGACATCCACAAGCCGGATACTCAAATGAAACAAGTTTGGGATTTGATGTGGGAAAAGATGAATTACGTGAGAAGTGAAACAATCTAGAGTAAGAAAAGTCCCAAAATGGAAGGGACGGGAACATTAATGAGTCTATTTTTATGGAGAAATCCCATATTGGACACAGGGTGTTTGAAACAATCCTGAGACAGAACATTACTGTCCAGCTCAGGGACAGGGTTATACAGAGCAGCAGGAACAATGACTGAGGGCCAGAATGAACATGTTCAGTGCCCAATGGGGGCCCAGGAAATCCTGTCCCAGTCACTGAGGTGGTCTTGGGTATTTACCCAGCATTCCCCGCGATGGAGGACGTGCCGAGACCAGACTACAGGGGCCCAGTGCGCAGGTGCGAGACCGAGCTGTGTTTGGAGCATGCGCGGTGCGTGTAATGGCGGAAAGGCCATGGTGAACATCTGTTCCGCCAAACAGTCCATTCTCCGCGGGGCGGAGGTGAGTAAAGGACCAGCGGGGAGCCGGGGAGGCTTCATAAACAACCGGAGCCCGCCGGAAGCCCGGAATAACAACCGGAATATCGGCGGCTGCAGCCTCGAGGCTTTCTCCCGGTCACAGGCCCAGGGTAACGGCGGCCATTTTTGTACAGGAAGGCAGGGTCAGTCCTCCGCCATCTTGGTTCAGTGAGCAGCAAAGCGCATGCGCGGCCATCTTGGTAAAGGAAGAGCTGAGTTCCTTTGCTCAGATTCTGATAAAAGTAAATTGGATTTTACAGATTGAATTAATACAGAGAGCTGCGCATGCGCGGTTCAGCCCCACCCCCTGTGTCATTCCCAGTGAGCAGAATAGCACATGCACCCTCCCCTGCCCCAGCCCTGCCTGGGATCACCATTCACTCAGTGAGTGGAACAAGATGGTTTAAAACAGCCGGGAATGGAGACACCACGACCCCGGGGTAAGGCTCAGAGATCAGCATTGAGTCCGGGGGGAGTTCAGGGGGAGTCGGGGGCTGTGTGTAAGGGGCAGAGTGGACCAAGAACCAGTCTCAGTGTGTGGTGTGAGTGGGGGAAGGGAGAGGCCATTCTCGGGCAGTGTGTGTCCAGGGTAAGGGAGACAGAATGGGCAGAATCCGCTATTTATAACCTGCTGCTTTCTCTCTCCAAACCAGTAGTGAACGTTCCTGGTTTAGTTCCCTCGGGGGCTGTGTGTAAGAGGCAGAGTGGAGCAGGAACTAGTTCCGGGACATGGTGTGAGTGGGGGAAGGGAGAGGCCATTCTCGGGTTGTGTGTGGACAGTGTAAGGTAACAGAGAAAGTAAACCAGTCACTCTTTCAAATCATTGCTGCTTTCTTTCCCCAAATCAGTCGTGAATGTTCCTGATTCAGTTCCAATCTCACCGTGTCTGTTGTTCTTGGACAGTGAGCAGTGGAAACACAGTCTGACAGTGAGGATGTGAGGAATTTCACAAAGTGCATCTATTGCAGGTACCAGGAGAGGAGAGTGGGAGAAGATATTTTAAAGACGCGTTATATTTCGGTGAGCTGAGTTCCCCAAAACCGTGTTGCTGATGATCGAGAGATACATTGTCACTCCCTCAGATACATCGTATTGTCCCCCGAATCCATATCTTAGAACTAATTTTGTTCTCGTATTATTATTCTCACAGCAAAATTCTTCAACCAGCCACAACAAATGAGATCTTTCCTCCACCCAGAATACAAGGAACAGTGCAGGCAGCTCCTTCTCACACACAGTAAGTAGATTATCACTCGCAGAGCGCAGAGTCACAGAACTGGCCCCAATCCTATTGTCACAGACAGCAGAAGCTGTCAGTCCCACAGTGATCCGAAGTGGCAGAGTTACATTGTGAATCTTACAGCCACATGGAGCAGTATAATCACATGCTGTTTCATCATTGAAACAGATCACACTGACAGGTACATTAAACACCCACACTCACTTGCCAGAAACTGGCAGGTAGAGAATAAAAGACAATCATCTATCAGAAAAAATGTCAAACAGAAAGTATAAACCACACTCGCATATCAGAAGCTGACGGGTACAGAGCAAAAGCCATATTCATGTTTCAGAATCTGACGGATTCAGTATTTAAACCCCCCGAACATACCAGAAGATGACAGGTGCAGAATAAACCCCACATTCCTGTACCACAGACTGACAGATACAGTATACAACACACACCCACATATATGAAAGTGACAGTAACAGAATAAAATCCCCACTTACATACCAGAGAGTGACAGGTGAAGTGTAAATCCCATGGGCACATATCGGAAAACTGAAAGGCAGTAAGTAAAATTGTTACTTACATCGCAGGAACTGATCGGGGCAGAGTAAAACCCACACCCGCACATCTGAACAATGACACGGAGAACGCTAAATCTTCACTCACATATCAGAGAAATACAGGTAAAAATTAAAATTGATTCTCACGTTCACATACCAGAGACTGGAAAATACAGATTAAACTCAGACCACCGCAGCAGAAACTGAGAGGCACAGATTAAACCTCAACACACACCAAAACCTGACAATTACAGAAAAATACACACACTTGCATATCAGAGACTGAGTGATACAGTATAAAACCCACACTCACATATGAGAGACTGAGAGATACAGTATAAAACCCATATTCACATATCAGAGACTGAGTGATACAGTATAAAACCCACACTCACATATCAGAGACTGAGTGATACAGTATAAAACCCATACTCACATATCAGAGACTGAGAGATATAGTATAAAACCCATACTCACATATCAGAGACTGAGTGATACAGTATAAAACCCATACTCACATATCAGAGACTGAGAGATACAGTATAAAACCCACACTCACATATGAGAGACTGAGAGATACAGTATAAAACTCACACTCACATATCAGAGACTGAGAGATATAGTATAAAACCCATACTCACATATCAGAGACTGAGTGATACAGTATAAAACCCATATTCACATATCAGAGACTGAGTGATACAGTATAAAACCCACACTCACATATGAGAGACTGAGAGATACAGTATAAAACCCACACTCTCATATGAGAGACTGAGTGATACAGTATAAACCCCATACTCACATATGAGAGACTGAGTGATACAGTATAAAACCCACACTCACATATCAGAGGCTGACATCTTGAAATCCATATTCCCTGAACATAAATTGACATACAGTGACATGCCCAGACTCACGAACCAGTAATTGACAGGTACAGGGTAAAGATCTCTCTTTCATTCCAGAAACTAACAGGTACAAAGGAAAGTCCACTGACAATTAAACAGAAACTGGCAGGTATAGAGTAAGGCCCACAATCACAGATCAGAACTTGACAGGTACAGAATAAAACCCAGGCTCCCATAACAGAAATGGAGAGATACAGATAAAGGCCCACACTCACATACCAGAGACAGATAGATACAGAGTAAAACTCAGACTCATTTACCAGAGACCGACAGATTCAGCAGAAAACTCACCTCCATAACACAAATTGACAGTTGGAAAGTAAAACCAATACTCTCTCAGGAATTTGTGGTACACAGTAAAACAATACTAACATACTGGAGAATGACGGGTATGGAGTAGAGCTAACGTTCACATAACAGAAATGGACAGATACAGCGCAGAACACATTCACACACCAAGAATGGAAAGAAACATCGAAAATAGGTGCAGGAGTAGGCCATTCGGCCCTTCGAGCCTGCACCACCATTCAATCTGATCATGCAACTTCAGTACCTCACTCCCGCTTTCTCTCTATACCCCCTGATCCCCTTAGCCGTAAGGGCCACATCTAACTCCCTCTTGAATATATCCAACGAACTGGACTCCACAACTTTCTGTGGTAGAGAATTGCACAGGTTTACCACTCTCTGGGTGAAAAAGTTTCTCCTCATTTCAGTCCGATATGGCTTATCCCTTATCCTTAGACTGTGACCCTGATTCTGGACTTCCGCAACATCAGGAACATTCTTCCTGCCTCTAACCTGTCCAGTCCCGTCATTATTTTATATGTTTCTATGAGATCCCCTCTCATTCTTCTAAATTCCAGTGAGTGTAAGCCTAGCTGATCCAGTCTTTCTTCATATGTCAGTCCTGCCATCCCGGGAATTAGTCTGGTGAACCTTCGCTGCACTCCCTCAATAGCAAGCAAGTCCTTGCTCAGAATAATATATCAAGACTGCACACAATACTCAAGGTGTGGCCTCACCAAGGCCCTGTACAACTGCAGTAACACCTCCCTGCACCTATACTCAAACCCCCTCGCTATGAAGACCAGCATGCCAGTTGCTTTCTTTACTGCCTGCGGGACCTGCATGCCTACCTTCAGTGACTTGATGTACCATGACACCCAGGTCTATTTGCACCTCCCATTTTACTAATCTCTCACCATTCAGATAACCTGCCTTCCTGTTTTTGCCACCAAAGTGGATAACCTCACAATAATCCACATTATACTGCATCTGCCATGCAATTGCCCATTCACCTAACCTGTCCAAGTCACTCTGCAGCCTCTTAGCATCCTACTCACAGCTCACACTGCCACCCAGCTTAGTGTCATCTGCAAACTTGGAGATATTACCTTCAATTCCATCGTCTAAATCATTAATATATATTGTAAATAGTTGGGATCAATGCACTGAACCTTGCAGCACCCCACTAGTCACTGCCTGCCATTCTGAAAAAGACCCGTTTATTCCTACTCTTTGCTTCCTGTCTGCCAACCGGTTCTCTATCCACGTCAATACATTACCCCCAATACCATGTGCTTTAATTTTGCACACTAATCTCTTGTGTGGGACCTTGTCAAAAGTCTTTTGAAATTCCAAATACACCACATCCACTGGTTCTCCCTTATCCACTCTACTAGTTACATCCTCAAAACACTCTCGAAGATTTGTGAAGCATGAATTCCCTTTCATAAATCCATGCTGACTTGGACCGATCCTGTCACTGCTTTCCAAATGCTATGCTATTACATCTTTCATAATTGATTCCAGCATTTTCCCCACCACCGATGTCAGGCAAACCGGTCTATAATTCCCTGTTTTCTCTCCCCCTCCTTTTTTTAAAAAGAGGGGTTACATTAGCTACCCTCCAATCCATAGGTACTGATCCATAGTCCATGAAATTCAGGAAAATGACCACCAATGCATCTTCTATTTCTAGGGCCATTTCTTTAACTACTCTGGGATGCAGACTATCAGGCCCTGTGGATTTATCGGCCTTCAGTTCCATCAGTTTCCCAACAACTATTTCCTGACTAATAAGGATTTCCCTCAGTTCCTCCTTCCTGTTAGACCCTCGGTCCCCTAGTAATTTTGGGAGGTTATTCGTGTCTTGCTTCGTGAAGACAGAACCAAAATATTTTTTCAATTGGTCTGTCATTTCCTTGTTACCTATTATGAATTCACCTGATTCTGACTGCAAGGGACCATGTTTGTCTTCATCAATCTTTTTCTCTTCACATATCTATAGAAGCTTTTGCAGTCAGTTTTTATGTTCCCTGCAAGCTTATTCTCATACTCTATTTTCCCCCTCCTAATTAGACCCTTTGTCCTCCTCTGCTGAATTCTAAATTTCTCCCAGTCCTCAGGTTTGCTGCTTTTTCTGGCCAATTTATATGCCTCTTCCTTGGATTTAACACTGTCCCTAATTTCCCTTGTTAGCCACGGTTGAGCCACCTTTTCGGTTTTATTTTTATGCCAGACAGGGATGTACAATAGTTGTAATTCATCCATGTGATCTTTAAATGTCTGCCATTGCCTATCCACCGTCAACCCTTTAAGTATCATTCGCCTGTTTATCCCAGCCAAATCACGTCTCATACCATTGAAGTTTCCTTTAAGTTCAGGACCCTAGTCTCTGAGTTAACTGTGTCACTCTCCAGCTTAATGAAGAATTCTACCATATTATGGTCACTCTTCCCCAAGGGGCCACGCATGACCAGATTGCTAATTAATCCTCTCTCGTTACACAAGACCCAGTCTAGGATGGCCTGCTCTCCAGTTGGTTCCTCAACATATTGGTCTAGAAAATCATCCCTGAGGCACTCCAGAAAAACCTCCTCCACAGTATTGCTAAGTTTGGTTAGCCCAATCAATATCGAGGTTAAGGTTACCCATGATAACTGCTGTACCCTTATTGCACGCATCCCTAATTTCCTGTTTGATGCCATCCCCAACCTCCCTACTACTGTTTAGTGGTCTGTACATAACCCCAACTAACGTTTTCTGCACTTTGGTGTTTCGCAGCTCCACCCATATAGATTCCACATTATCCCAGCTAATGTCCTACCTTACTATTGCATTAACCTCCTCTTTAACCATTAACACTACCCCACCTCCTTTTCCTTTCTGGCTATCCTTCCTGAATATTGAATACCACTGGATGTTATGTTCCCAGCCTTGGTTACCCTGGAGCCATGTCTCAGTAATCCCAATTACATCATATCCGTTAACAGCTATCTGTGCAGTTAATTCGTCCACCTTATTACGAATGCTTCTCGCTTTGAGACTCAGAGCTTTCAGGCTTGTTTTTTTTAAACACTCTTATTGTTGTAATGTGGCCCTTTTTGTTACAGAATGAAACCCACAGACAATTACCAGAAATTGACAGGTACTGGATAAAACCCACACTCTCGTATCAGAAACTAACATACAGAGTAAAACCCTCATCCACATACCAGAGATGGACAGATAGAGTCAAATCCACACTCCCATACCAGACACCACTATATAAGAAAATAAGAACATAAGAAATAGGAGCAGGAGTAGGCATACGGCCCCTCGAGCCTGCTCCACCATTTAATACGATCATGGCTGATCCGATTATGGACTCAGGACCACTTCCCTGCCCGCTCCCCATAACCTCTTATTCCCTTATCAGTTAAGACAATGTCTATCTCTGTCTTAAATATATTCAATGTCCCAGCTTCCACAGGTCTCTGAGGCAGCGAATTCCACAGGTTTATAACCCTCTGAGAGAAGAAATTCCTCCTCATCTCAGTTTTAAATGAGCGCCCCTTATTCTAAGATTATGCCCCCTAGTTGTAGTCTCCCCGATCAGTGAAAACATCCTCTCTGCTACCACCTTATCAAGCCCCCTCATTATCTTATACGTTTTGCTAAATCACCTCTCATTCGTTCTTCTGAATTCAATGAGTAGAGGCCCAACCTCCTCAATCTTTTCTCATAAGTCAACCCCCTCATCTCCGGAATCAACCTAGTGAACCTTCTCTCAACTTCCTCCAAAGCAAGTATATCCTTTTATAAATATGGAAACCAAAACTGCACGCAGTATTCAAGGTGTGGTCTCACCAATAACTTGTATAACTGTAGCAAGACTTCCCTGCTTTTATACTCCAGCCCCTTTGCAATAAAGGCCAAGATTCAGTTGGCCTTCCTGATCACCTGCTGTACCTGCATACTAACCTTTTGTGTTTCATGCACAAGTACCCCCAGGTCCCGCTGTACTGCAGCACTTTGCAATCTTTCTCCATTTAAATAATAACTTGCTCTTTGATTTTTTTTTCTGCCATAATGCATGACCTCACACTTTCCAACATTATACTCCATCTGCCAAATTTTTGCGCACTCACTTAGCCTGTCTGTGTCCTTTTGCAGATTATTTGTGTCCTCCTCACACATTGCTTTTCCTCCCATCTTTATATCGCCAGCAAACAGCAAACTCTCTGTTGTCTGTTAGTTAGCCAAACCTCGATCCATGCTAATATATTACCCCCAGCCCGTGAACTTTTATCTTGTGCAGTAATCTTTTATATGGCACCTTGTCAAATGCCTTCTGGGAGTCCAAATACACCACACCCACTTTATCCACCCTGTTCATTACATGCTCAAAGAATTCCAGCAAATTTGTCAAACTTAACTTCCCCTTCATAAATCCATGCCGACTCTGCCTGACCGAATTATGCTTTTCCAAATGGCGTGCTAATGCTTCTTTAAGAATGAACTCTTCAACATTTTCCTATCCACAGATGTTAGGCGAACTGGTCTATAGTTTCCTGCTTTTTGTCTGCCTCCTTTTTAACCGAGTGCGGTTCTCAGACCCCGGGCAAGGCCGAGTGTGGCTCTCGGTCCCCGGGCAACACCGAGTGCGGCTCTCAGTCCCCGGGCAATACCGAGTGCGGCTCTCAGTCCCCGGGCAACACCGAGTGCGGCTCTCAGTCCCCGGGCAACACCGAGTGCGGCTCTCAGTCCCCGGGCAACACCGAGTGCGGCTCTCAGTCCCCGGGCAACACCGAGTGTGGCTCTCGGTCCCCGGGAAACACCGAGTGTGGCTCTCAGTCCCCGGGCAACACCGAGTGCGGCTCTCAGTCCCTGGGCAACACCGAGTGCGGCTCTCAGTCCCCGGGCAACACCGAGTGCGGCTCTCAGTCCCCGGGCAACACCGAGTGTGGCTCTCAGTCCCCGGGCAATACCGAGTGTGGCTCTCAGTCCCCGGGCAACACCGAGTGCGGCTCTCGGTCCCCGGGCAACACCGAGTGTGGCTCTCAGTCCCCGGGCAACACCGAGTGTGGCTCTCAGTCCCCGGGCAACACCGAGTGTGGCTCTCGGTCCCCGGGCAACACCGAGTGTGGCTCTCGGTCCCCGGGAAACACCGAGTGTGGCTCTCAGTCCCCGGGCAACACCGAGTGTGGCTCTCGGGGTCCCCGGGCAACACCGAGTGTGGCTCTCGGTCCCCGGGCAATACCGGGTGTGGCTCTCGGTCCCCGGGTTCTCTTCCCTGAAGGACAGTACTGACCCAGATGTGTTATTACGACAATCCGGCAGCTTTCATGGTCACTTTTTTCTGGTGCCGGCCCCACAAATGACCAGATTCATTTATCTCCATTTCACAACCTGCCTTTGTGTTTTTGTGGGTTCTCTCTCACACTCCCTTTTCCTGTTTGAAATTCACTTTACAGGCTGTTAAAAGGGGAGGATTTGTAGACTGGAAGCTCAAACCAAACATCACCTCAAGATCTTGCAGTCACTCGGTACATCGGGACTGGAATATCATCAGCCTTTGACCATGGAAGCAGAAGGCACCGTTCACAGTGGGGAGAAACGGTACACGTGCTCTGTGTGTGGACAAGGCTTCAGTCAATCATCCAACCTGGAGAGACACAAGTGCAGTCACACTGGGGAGAAACCGTGTAAATGTGGGGATTATGGGAAACGTTTCAACTACCCGTCCCAGCTGGAAACACATCGGCGAGTTCACACTGGGGTGAGGCCGTTCACCTGCTCCAACTGTGGGTTGGTATTCACTGCATCATCCAGCCTGCTGATACACCAGCGAGTTCACACTGGGGAGAGGCCGTTCACCTGCTCCGACTGTGGGAAGGGATTGACTCAGTTATCCCACCTGCTGAGACACCAGCGAGGTCACACTGGGGCGAGACCGTTCACCTGCTCCGACTGTGGGAAGGGATTCACTTGGTCATCCGACCTGCTGATACACCAGCGAGTTCACACTGGGGAGAGGCCATTCACCTGCTCCGACTGTGGGAAGGGATTCACTACATCATCCAACCTGCTGACACACCAGCGAGTTCACACTGGGGAGAGGCCATTCACCTGCTCTGACTGGGATGGGATTCACTACATCATCCCACCTACTGACACACCAGCGAGTTCACACTGGGGAGAGGCCATTCACCTGCTCTGAGTGTGGGAAGGGATTCACTGCATCATCCAGCCTGCTGAGTCACCAGCGAGGTCACACTGGGGAGAGACCGTTCACCTGCTCCGACTGTGGGAAGGGATTCACTCGGTCATCCAACCTGCTGATACACCAGCGAGTTCACACTGCGGAGAGGCCGTTCACCTGCTCCGACTGTGTGAAGGGATTCACTACATCATCCAACCTGCTGAAACACCAGCGAGTTCACACTGGGGAGAGGCCGTTCACCTGCTCCGACTGTGGGAAGGGATTCACTCGGTCATCCAATCTGCTGATACACCAGCGAGTTCACACTGGGGAGAGGCCGTTCACCTGCTCCGACTGTGGGAAGGGATTCACTCGGTCATCCAATCTACTGATACACCAGCGAGTTCACACTGGGGAGAGGCCGTTCACCTGCTCCGACTGTGGGAAGGGATTCACTCAGTCATCCAATCTGCTGATACACCAGCGAGTTCACACTGGGGAGAGGCCGTTCACCTGCTCCGACTGTGGGAAGGGATTCACTACATCATCCCAACTGCTGAAACACCAGCGAGGTCACACTGGGGAGAGGCCGTTCACCTGCTCCGACTGTGGGAAGGGATTCACTACATCATACAACCTGCTGATACACCAGCGAGTTCACACTGGGGAGAGGCCATTCACCTGCTCCGACTGTGGGAAGGGATTCACTACATCATCCAACCTGCTGACACACCAGCGAGTTCACAAGTGAACGCAGGGGTTGGATTCTGCTGTTAATCGCATTCTGGACTGCATTGACTTCATTTTGATAGTTGGGGTTTATAACTCCTGTAACGCTGATGTTAATAAATCCTGTAACTGGAAAGGGGTTTAATATTTGGGATACAGACATATAAATTAGTGTTGCTTTAAACACATTGCTGTGGTTTTTTGTCTTTCCCACCTGAGGGTTTAGCATCACCTGGCTGGAGTTGAGAAAGGACAATCTATGGGGAGGATCTTACAGGGGGGAACAGAACTTCAGCCTGGACACAGTCCTTCAGGGACACACTGAGATCACCTCATTCTTCTGAACTCCAATGTGTATAGGGCCAACCTACTCAACCTATCGTCATAAGTCAATCCCATCAACTCCGGAATCTGCAGCAGACATGAGCAAGGACCTGAGGCTTATTAAAAGACACATATTTCATTTCAGACAAGGTTACCCTGGGAGAAATGTTCAATTAGAACATGAGAACATAAGAAATAGGAGCTGGAGTAGGCCATTTGGCCCCTCGGGCCTGCTCCGCCATTCAATAATGTCATGGCTGATCTGATCATGGACTCAGTTCCACTTCCCTGCCCACTCCCCATAAGCCTTTACTCACTTATCGCTCAAACATCTCTCTATCTCCGCCTTAAATATATTCAAAGACCCAGCCTCCACAGCTCTCCTGGACAGAGAATTCCACAGATTTACCACCCTCAGAGAAGAAATTCCTCATCTCAGTTTTAATTGGGTGGCCCCTTATTTTAAGACTATGTCCCCTAGTTTTAGTTTCCCATATAAATGGAAATATCCTCTCTGCATCCACCTTGTCGAGCCCCCTCATTATCTTATGTTTCGATAAAATCACCTCTCATTCTTCTGAACTCCAATGTGCTTAGGCCCAACCTATTCAAGCTATCTTCATAAGTAAATTCCCTCATCTCCGGAATCAACCTCGTGAACCTTCTCTGAACTGCCTCCAATGCAGGTATATCCTTCCTTAAATACGGAGACCAAGATACGGAGTTCAATTAAAGGCAAAATGCCAATCAAACCAGCAGCACACTGGCACCTTAACAGTGTCTCATTGGCCTACAGGCTTTTCTTAAATAGATTTGCTGAGTGGATATAAACTTAAACCAGGTTTACAGGCGTGATGCTCTATTCACATATTGAAGGTAGAAGAGATGCTGTGAGACACATGCTAACTCCAGTAGCTGAAAGTGATTAACAGACTGGGTTTTGTGTTTACTGATCCCAGGCGTGTTACCAATACCAGCAAAATCGAAGCCCATGGAATAACGGGGACAGTGGCATCATGGATATAAAAGTGGCTAAGTGACACACACAGAGTAGTGGTGAATGGTTGTTTTTCAGACTGGAGGAAGTGGTGTTCCCCAGGGGTCGGTATTGGGGCCACTGCTTTTTTTTAATCTATATTAATGACCTAGACTTGGGTGTACACGGCACAATTTCCAAATCTACAGCTCACACAAAACTTGGAAGTACAGTGAACAGTGAGGAGGATGGTGATAGACTTCAGAAAGACATAGACAGGCTGGAGGAATGGGCAGATGTGGCAGATGAAACTTAACGGAGAAAAGTTTAAAAGTGATACATTTTGGGAGGAAGAAAGAGGAGAGTAAATATAAACTAAAGGGGTGCATGAACAGAGAGACCCAGGAGTATATGTGCACCAATCACTGAAGGTGGCAGCACTGGTTGAGAAAGTGGTTACAAAAACTTAAGGGACCCTAGGCTTCATGAATAGAGGTATAGAGTACAGAAGTGTGGATATTATGTTGAACCTGCAGAAAACTCTGGTTCGGCCTCAACTGGAGTATTGTGTGCAGTTCTGGGTCATCATCATCATCATAGGCAGTCCCTCGATCGAGGAAGACATGTTTCCACTCTAAAAATGAGTCCTTAGGTGGCTGAACAGTCCAAAACGAGAGCCACAGTCCCTGTCACAGGTGGGACAGATAGTCGTTGAGGGAAGGGGTGGGTGGGACAGGTTTGCCGCACATTCTTTCTGATGCCTGCGGTTGATTTCTGCATGCTCTCGGCGATGAAACTCGAGGTGCTCAGCGCCCTCCCGGATGATCTTCCTCCACTTAGGGCGGTCTTTAGCCAGGGACTCCCAGGTGTCACTGGGGATGTTGCACTTTATCAGGGAGACTTTGCGGGTGTCCTTGTAACGTTTCCTCTGCCACACCTTTGGCTCATTTGCTGTGAAGGAGTTCTGAGTGGAGTGTTTGCTTTGGGAGTCTCATGTCTGGCATGCTGACAATGTGGCCTGCCCAGCGGAGCTGATCAAATGTGGTCAGTGCTTCAATGCTGGGGATGTTGGCCTGGTCGACGACGCTAACGTTGGTGCGTCTGTCCTCCCAGGGAATTTGCAAGATATTGCGGAGAAATCGTTGGTGGTATTTCTCCAGCGACTTGAGGTGTCTACTGTACATAGTCCATGTCTCTGAGCCATACAGGAGGGTGGGTATTACTACAGCCCTGTAGACCATGAGCTGGGTGCTGGGGGTGAGATACCTGCTGTGCATAGTCCATGTATCTGAGCCATACTGGAGGTGGGTATTACTACAGCCCTGTAGACCATGAGCTGGGTGCTGGGGGTGAGGTACCTACTGTACATAGTCCATGTCTCTGAGCCATACAGGAGCGTGGGTATTACTACAGCCCTGTAGACCATGAGCTGGGTGCTGGGGGTGAGATACCTACTGGACATAGTCCATGTATCTGAGCCATAGAGGACGTGGGTATTATTACAGCCCTGTAGACCATGAGCTGGGTGCTGGGGGTGAGGTACCTACTGTACATAGTCCATGTCTCTGAGCCATACAGGAGGGTGGGTATTACTACAGCCCTGTAGACCATGAGCTGGGTGCTAGGGGTGATATACCTACTGTATATAGTCCATGTCTCTGAGCCATACAGGAGGGTGGGTATTACTACAGCCCTGTAGACCATGAGCTGGGTGCTGGGGGTGAGATACCTAGTGTACATAGTCCATGTATCTGAGCCATACAGGAGGTGGGTATTATTACATCCCTGTAGACCATGAGCTGGGTGCTGGGGGTGAGGTACCTACTGTACATAGTCCATGTCTCTGAGCCATACAGGAGGGTGGGTATTACTACAGCCCTGTAGACCATGAGCTGGGTGCTAGGGGTGATATACCTACTGTACATAGTCCATGTCTCTGAGCCATACAGGAGGTGGGTATTACTACAGCCCTGTAGACCATGAGCTGGGTGCTGGGGGTGATATACCTACTGTTCATAGTCCATGTCTCTGAGCCATACAGGAGGTGGGTATTACTACAGCCCTGTAGACCATGAGCTTAGTCGCAAATTTGAGGGCGTGCTCTTCAAACCCTCTTTTCCTCAGGCGGCCGAAGACTGCACTGGAGGCGGTGTTGACTCTCGTCATCAATGTGTGCTCTTGTTGATAGGAGGTTTCTGAGGAATGGGAAATGGTCCACATTGTCCAGGGCCGCGCCGTGGATCTTGCTGACTGTGGAGGGGGGGGGGGGGTCGGGAGTGCTGTGTGGCAGATTACAGGTTGGTGGAGGATCTTTGTCTTATGGACGTTTAGTGTAAGGCCCTAAACATCCGTAAATACGTTGACTATGACTTGGAGTTCAGCCTCTGTATGTGCGCAGACACGTGTATTGTCAGCGTACGATAGCTCAACGACAGAGATTGGGGTGGTCTTGGACCTGGCCTGGAGAAGATGAAGGTTGAACAGGATCCCACTGGTTCTGTAGTTTAGTTCCTCTCCAGCGGGGAGCTTGTTGACTGAGGTGGAGAAATTCTGGTTTCGGCATTTTAGTAAGTATACAAAGGCCTTTTGAGAGCGTGTAGAAAAGATTTACGAGAATGATTCCAGGGATGAGGGACTTCAGTTACGTGGATAGTCTGGAGAAGTTGGGGTTGTTCTCAGAACAGAGAAGATTGAGAGGAGATTTGACAGAGGTGTTCAAAATCATGAGAGGTCTGGACAGAGTAGCTAGAGTGGGATTAGTAGAAGCTCTTGCAGATAGCCGGCATGGGCTCGATGGGCCAAATGGCCTCCTTCCATGTTGTATCCAGTCTCTGATTCTATGATGATGAAAAATGTGTTGCCCAGGATGCTTCATCTCCCGGACACTGGGACCCAGTTAGGAACAGAGACCCTGAAGCCCCACTCACTCTCTGTTCCTGAACCAAGATGGCCGTGCATGCGCCCTGATCCCGCCATGTGCAAGATGGACGCCAGTGATCCCGCTCACCCGGGCCGGTCACCACGGGGCCTGTGGGCTCTAATTCGGGGCCTGAGATTTATTCTGTATCTAAGCCGTGCTGTACCTGCTGTACATGCCCTGGGATTGTTTGATGAGATAGTGTAGAGGTGCTTTACTTTGAATCTAATCAGTGCTGTACCTGCCCTGGGATTGTTCGATGGAACAGTGTAGGGGAAATGTTTTAATACATACGAGAAGTGATGGACAGGTAAAGACCATCTGGTCCATCAAGCATGTCACAGCGTATACACTCTACTCCACCCGAGTCCATGTGATCTCCTGGGACAGGCAAAAGTACTGATTAAAAACAAACTTCGGACAATTTGGGAAAATAAAATGTTGGAAATTCCTCTTCAAGTCATCTAAGTGATCGAAACTAGTCCAGGAGAATACTCTGGCCATTAAATTCCCTGCAGTACCTACCTTCTGTAAGTGTTAATCTCCGCCGCAGCCAGAAACAAATCCAGCTTTTACTTGAAGGAATTCAGTGAGACTGCATCCACCACATGAGAGGGCAGCATGTTCCAGAGGTCTGCTGTTCTCTGGGAAAAGAACCACCTCCTGATGTCTAACCTAGATCAGCATTGTGCATCTAAAATTTGTATCCCTGGTCCTGTCTAACCGACTGAATTGAAATAAACGGTCAGCTGGAACACTCTCTTTCACCTTCAACATCTTATAAACCGCAATCATATCGCCCTAAGTCGACACTGCTCTCAGGTAAAGAGTCCCAACTCTTTTAACCTACCTTGATAACTAAGATGCTTTAGACTTGGAATTAGTCGAGTGGCCCTTTCCAGAACCTCAATATCACCCACCATGTGAGGAGACCAAAACTAGACACAGTATTCCAAGTGTGGCCTGACTAAGGTCTTGTACTCGGACAAAACAGTACGCCTCACCTTATACTCAATTGTCCTATGGATACACCCCAACACCCTATTTGCTCTAGCTGTCGCTACACTGCATTGCTCGTGTACCTTTAAAGATCTATTCACTAGAATCCCCAAATCTCTTTCTATCTCCACCATCTTTAATGCCTTTCCCTGGAGGGTGTATGAATGTTGAGCATTTGCCCTGCCCACATGCATAACACTGAACTTATCTAAGTTATACATCATTTTCCAGTCATGAGGCCTGTATCCCAACACTTTAAGATCTGCCTGAATCAGACGAGCCACTTCTGCAGTTCGAGCACTCGCACAGATCTTGGTATCATTTCAAAATAGTGGCCCCAACCCCAAAATCCAGATCATAAATAAAAATAGTAAAAAGCAACGGTCCCAGCACTGATTCCTGCAGGTCACCACTGGTGACTGTACTCCAAACAGATCCATATCCATCTTTAACTGCTCTTTACCTACATCCTGCCAGCCAGTTCTGTATCCAGCTCAATATATTTCACGAATACCAGAGGCTCCAATCTTATCGAGAAGCATCTTGTGCGGTACCTTGTCAAAAGGGTTTTGAAAATCTAAGTCGACAATGTCTACTGGGCTTCCCTCATCCACCAACTTTGTAACTTCTTCAAAAAATACAATTAGAGTTGTGAGATATGAACTTTTTTTTTAATGAAGCCATGTTGGGTGTCCCTAATATGTCCCCCCCCTATCCAATTAATGTATTGCATTCCTTATGATTCTTTCAAGCATCTTACCTATTACTGATATTAAACTGATGGACCTATAGTTACCCAGGTTTGCCTTGTCACATTGTTCGAAAAATGGGGATTACTTTAACCTCCTTCCGATCTGTAGGAACCATTCCATAGTGCAGTGAGCTATTAAACATATCGGCCAGGGGCTCGCACAGCACATGTCCCATCTCCCGGAGGACCCTCACACAGCACATGTCCCATCTCCCGGAGGGGCTCACACAGCACATGTCCCATCTCCCGGAGGGGCTCACACAGCACATCTCCCATCTCCCGGAGGATCCTCACACAGCACATGTCCCATCTTCCGGAGGGGCTCACACAGCACATGTCCCATCTCCCGGAGGGGCTCACACAGCACATGTCCCATCTCCCGGAGGGGCTCACACAGCACATGTCCCATCTCCCGGAGGACCCTCACACAGCACATGTCCCATCTCCCGGAGGGGCTCACACAGCACATGTCCCATCTCCCGGAGGACCCTCACACAGCACATGTCCCATCTCCCGGAGGGGCTCACACAGCACATGTCTCATCTCCCGGAGGATCCTCACACAGCACATGTCCCATCTCCCGGAGGGGCTCACACAGCACATGTCCCATCTCCCGGAGGGGCTCACACAGCACATCTCCCATCTCCCGGAGGATCCTCACACAGCACATGTCCCATCTCCCGGTGACTCTCGGGTGGCTGCTCTATATATGTTTAAGTTCTTAATTTTTTCAAAAACAATATGCTTATCTTTGTTAATGTTACTGAGAAAAACTAGCATTATTAAATTCTAATATTTGAGCATGATCTTCAAGGGTGAAGATTGATGCAAGGTATTTCTGCCATACTCAGAGAGTGCTTTGTAACCTGTCCTTGAACACCCTTCAGTGGCCCAATACAGTCTTTGATAGTTCTCAGGCTCACTACTAAACACCACATCCAAAATATGATTTTCCTCAGTTATTTCATTAACATGTTCAGTCAGGAAACAGTCCTGTATATTTTCAATAAATAAAAACAGAAGAACATAAGAAATAGGAGCAGGAGTATGCCATAAGGCCCCTTGAACCTGCTCCACCATTTAATATGATCGTGGCTGATCCAATCATGGACTCAGCTCCACTTCCCTGCACGGTCCACATAACCCCATATCCCCTTATCGCTTAAATACATTTAGACAGAAATAGTCAGTTTCTTAATATCCCAGCTTCCACTGCTCTCTGAGGCAGCGAATTCCACAGATTCACAACCCTTTGAGAGAAGAAATTTCTCATCTCAGTTCTAAATGGGCAGCCCCTTATTCTAAGATCATGCTCTCTAGTTCTAGTCTCCCCCATCAGTAGAAACATCCTCTCTGCATCCACCTTGTCAAGCTCCCTCATAATCTTGTACGTTTCTATAAGATCACCTCTCATTCTTCTGAATTCCAATGAGTGGAGGGAGGCACAACCTATTCAACCTTTCCTCATAAGTCAATCCCCTCATCTCTGGAATCAACCTAGTGAACCTTCTCTGAACTACTTCCACAGCAAGTATATCCTTTCGTAAATATGGAAACCAAAACTTCACACAGTATTCCAGGTGTGGCCTCACCAATACCCTGTACAGTTGTAACAAGACTTCCCTGCTTTTATACTCCATCCCCTTTGCAATAAAGGCCAAGTGTCCATTGGCCTGCCTGATAGCTTGCTGTACCTGCATACTATCCTTTTGTGTTTCATGCACAAGTACCCCCAGGTCCCGTTGTACTGCACACTTTGCAATCTTTCTCCATTTAAATAACAACTTGCTCTTTCATTTTTTTCTGCCAAAATGCATGACCTCACACTTTCCAACATTATGCTCCATCTTCCAAATTCTTGCGCACTCACTGAGCCTGCTTATGTCCTTCTGCAGTCTCTTTATGTCCTCCTCACACATTACCCTTCCTCCCATCTTTGTATCATCAGCAAACTTGGCTACGTTGCACCTAGTCCCATCTTCCAAGTCGTTAATATCGATTGTAAATAGTTGGGGTCCCAGCACTGATCCCTGCGGCACTCCAAGAGTTACTGATTGCCAACCAGAGAATTAACAATTTATCCCGACTCTCTGTTTTCTGCTTGTCACCCAATCCTCTATCCGTGCTAATATATTACCCCAAACCCGTAAACTTTTATCTTGTGCCCAAGCACAGATGTTAGGGTTCAGCTGCACTGCCCCCAGCAGCAGCTAAAGCCCCGTACCCCTGAATGTCAGGCCAATGACAAAGAGCTTCCCTCAGATCCATTCTCTCTCTCTCCCCCCACACACACTGCCTGAGCTCTCAGGCTGACTGTTCCCAGCACCTTCTCTCTTTATTCTCTCACATTTAAGCATTTCTGCTGCTGGGCTCAGGGGCTGTGTGGGCGGGGCCGGGACAGCGAAGAAAATGTCGCGGTGTCAGGTCTGAGGCTTTCTATCACACACCCAGGGACTGTAAACTAACAGTAAGGGGCTGTAACTGAGCAGTGAAAGCGAGCCGCTTACTGTCAGCATCAGATCCCGGCTCACAATAGAGGGCACGGCCCAGGGATGGAGGGAGGGCGGGGGCCCAGTCTGCAGCTGGCGGAGAAAGTGGCGCAGTAAAATCCCGGCCGCACCGCTCACAATGTGCAATCTCAGGCGGGGAGCCGGGATTTTACTGTGAACAGAAACCCAGAGCTTAACACAGGCCCGGAGCTGGGGCTTTGGGACATGTGGGAGATACTGATACTATCACTGGGCCCAGACAGTATGTAACCCGGTGCCCAGGGAGACCAGACAGTGTGTAAACCGTGGGTGGGCCCAGTGAGATCAGACAGTGTGTAACCCGGGGCCCAGGGAGATCAGACAGTGTGTAAACCGTGGGTGGGCCCAGTGAGATCAGACAGTGTGTAACCCGGGGGTCCCATGTAATTAGACAGTGTGTAACCCGATGCCCAGGGAGATCAGACAGTGTGTAACCCGGGGATGGGCCCAGTGAGATCAGACAGTGTGTAAACCGGGGGTGGGCCCAGTGAGATCAGACAGTGTGTAACCCATGGGTCCCATGGAATCAGACAGTGTGTAACCCGAGGGGTGGGCCCAGTGAGATCAGACAGTGTGTAACCTGGGGGGTGGGCCCAGTGAGATCAGACAGTGTGTAACCCGGGGGTGGGTCCAGTGAGATCAGACAGTGTGTAACGCGGGGGTAGGCCCAGTGTTATCAGACAGTGTGTAACCCGGGGCGTAGGCCCAGTGTGATCAGACAGTGTGTAACCCGAGGGTGTGCCCAGTGAGATCAGACAGTGTGTAACCCGGGGGTGGGCCCTGTGAGATCAGACAGTGTGTAACCCGGGTGTGGGCCCATTGAGATCAGACAGTATGTAACCCGGGGGTTGGGCCCAGTGAGATCAGACAGTGTGTAACCTGGGGGTGGGCCCAGTGAGATCAGACAGTGTGTAACCCAGGGCGCAGGGAGATCAGACAGTGTGTAACCCGGGGATGGGCCCAGTGAGATCAGACAGTGTGTAAACCGGGGGTGGGCCCAGTGAGATCAGACAGTGTGTAACACATGGGTCCCATGGAATCAGACAGTGTGTAACCCGAGGGGTGGGCCCAGTGAGATCAGACAGTGTGTAACCTGGGGGGTGGGCCCAGTGAGATCAGACAGTGTGTAACCCGGGGGTGGGTCCAGTGAGATCAGACAGTGTGTAACGCGGGGGTAGGCCCAGTGTTATCAGACAGTGTGTAACCCGGGGCGTAGGCCCAGTGTGATCAGACAGTGTGTAACCCGAGGGTGTGCCCAGTGAGATCAGACAGTGTGTAACCCGGGGGTGGGCCCTGTGAGATCAGACAGTGTGTAACCCGGGTGTGGGCCCATTGAGATCAGACAGTATGTAACCCGGGGGTTGGGCCCAGTGAGATCAGACAGTGTGTAACCTGGGGGTGGGCCCAGTGAGATCAGACAGTGTGTAACCCAGGGCGCAGGGAGATCAGACAGTGTGTAACCCGGGGGTGGGCCCAGTGAGATCAGACACTGTGTAACCCGGGGGTGGACCCAGTGAGATCAGACAGTGTGTAACCCGGGGGTGGGCCCAGTGAGATCAGACAGTGTGTAACCCGGGGGCCCCGTGAGATCAGACACTGTGTAACCCGGGTGTCACATGGAATCAGACAGTTTGTAATCCGGGGGTTGGGCCCAGTGAGATCAGACAGTGTGTAACCCGGGGATGGGCCCAGTGAGATCAGACAGTGTGTAACCCGGGGGTGGGCCCAGTGAGATCAGACAGTGTGTAACCCGGGGGTGGGCCCAGTGAGATCAGACAGTGTGTAACCCGGGGGACCTGTGAGATCAGACACTGTGTAACCCGGGGGAGGGCCCCGTGAGATCAGACAGTGTGTAACCCGGGGGTGGGCCCAGTGAGATCAGACAGTGTGTAACCCGTGGGCCCAGTGAGATCAGACAGTGTGTAACCCGGGGGTGGGCCCAGTGTGATCAGACAGTGTGTAACCCGAGGGTGTGCCCAGTGAGATCAGACAGTGTGCAACCCGGGGGTGGGCCCAGTGAGATCAGACAGTGTGTAACCCGGGGGCCCAGTGAGATCAGACAGTGTGTAACCCGGGGGTGGGCCCAGTGTGATCAGTCAGTGTGTAACCCGAGGGTGTGCCCAGTGAGATCAGACAGTGTGTAACCCGGGGGTGTGCCCAGTGAGATCAGACAGTGTGTAACCCGGGGGGTAGGCCCAGTGTGATCAGACAGTGTGTAACCCTAGGGTGTGCCCATTGAGATCAGACAGTGTGTAACCCGGGGGGTAGGCCCAGTGTGATCAGACAGTGTGTAACCCGGGGGTGTGCCCAGTGAGATCAGACAATGAGCAACCCGGGGGTGGGCCCAGTGAGATCAGACAGTGTGTAACCTGGGCGTAAGCCCAGTGAGATCAGACAGTGTGTAACCAGGGGGCCCAGTGAGATCAGACAGTGTGTAACCCGGGGGTGGGCCCAGTGAGATCAGACAGTGTGTAACCCGGGGGTGGGCCCAGTGAGATCAGACAGTGTGTAACCTGGGGGTGAGCCCAGTGAGATCAGACAGTGTGTAACCCGTGGGTGGGCCCAGTGAGATCAGACAGTGTGTAACCCGGGGGTGGGCCCAGTGAGATCAGACAGTGTGTAATCCGGGGGTGTGCCCAGTGAGATCAGACACTGTGTAACCCGGGGGTGGGCCCAGTGAGATCAGACAGTGTGTAACCCGGGGGTGGGCCCAGTAAGATCAGACAGTGTGTAACGCGGGGATGGGCCCAGTGAGATCAGGCAGTGTGTAACCCGGGGCCCAGTGAGATCAGACACTGTGTAGCCCGGGGGTGGGCCCAGTGTGATCAGGCAGTGTGTAGCCCGGGGGTGGGCCCAGTGAGATCAGACAGTGTGTAGGCCGGGGGTGTGCCCAGTGAGATCAGACAGTGTGTAACCCGGTGTTGGGCCCAGTGAGATCAGACAGTGTGAAACCCGAGGGTGTGCCCAGCAAGATCAGACAGTGTGTAACCCGTGGACCCAGTGAGATCAGACAGTGTGTAACCCGGGGGTGGGCCCATTGAGATCAGACGTTGTGTAACCCGGGGGTGGGACCAGTGTGATCAGACAGTGAGTAACCCGGGGGTGGACCCAGTGAGATCAGACAGTGTGTAACCCGGGGGTGGGCCCAGTGAGATCAGACAGTGTGTAACCCGGGGCCCAGTGAGATCAGACAGTGTGTAACCCGGGGGTGGGCCCAGTGAGATCAGACAGTGTGGAACCCGGGGGTGGGCCCAGTGAGATCAGACAGTGTTTAACCCGGGGCCCAGTGAGATCAGACAGTGTGTAGCCCGGGGGTGGGCCCAGTGAGATCAGACAGTGTGTAACCCGGGTGTGGGCCCAGTGAGATCAGACAGTGTCTAACCCGGGGCCCAGTGAGATCAGACAGTGTGTAACCCGGGTGTGGGCCCAGTGAGATCAGACAGTGTGTAACCCGGGGCCCAGTGAGATCAGACAGTATGTAACCCGGGGGTGGGCCCAGTGAGATCAGACAGTGTGTAACCCGGGGGTGGGCTTGTGAGATCAGACTGAGTAACCCGGGGGCCCAGTGAGATCAGACAGTGTGTAACCCGCGTGTGGGCTTGTGAGATCAGACTGTGTAACCCGGGGGCCCAGTGAGATCAGACAGTGTGTAACCCGGGGGTGGGCCCAGTGAGATCAGACAGTGTGTAAACCGTGGGTCGGCCCAGTGAGATCAGACAGTGTGTAACCCGGGGGTGGGCCCAGTGAGATTCTACAATGTGTAACCCGAGAGCCCAGTGAGATCAGACAGTGTGTAACCCGGGGGTGGGCCCAGTGAGGTTCTACAATGTGTAACCCGAGCGCCCAGTGAGATCAGCCAGTGTGTAACCCGGGGGTGGGCCCAGTGAGATCAGACAGTGTGTAACCCGGGTGTGAGCCCAGTGAGATCAGACAGTGTGTAACCCGGAGCCCAGTGAGATCAGACAGTATGTCACCCGGGGCCCAGTGAGATCATGAGAACCTGTATCACTGTAGCTACCAACTTTATATGTATTATCCGTACTAATTTCAAATGTATTAACTCTTTCTAAAATGGCCGCTCATGTTATTGCTGACTCTTTCGATCTCAGTGTCGGGGAAAACAATGAGTGACTTGTCTTTGTTAAACAACCTTGAGGAACCGTCTGATCATGGGAATGTAGCAACAGATGTAGGAGTTAAACTGTGGGTATACCCAGAGAAGCAGAACTGTGTCTTCCTTGACTGCAAAACAAAGATAAGCTGGAGATGACTTAATCTTCTCTCATGATTAGGGGCATTGCTTAATTAACTGTGTAAATAACTAATTTAGCTTGTATCTATCCCACGGTAGCTGATGTGATAGGACAAATAAAAAGGGGTTGTACCATTCACGAACTTTATTAATGTATTGAATTTGTAATGATTTTTTCTTGCTCTGATGGATTTGACAGACTCATTAAGTCGGTGCCCCTTTATCAGAGCAAGACCCTTCATCGATGAAGTCTGAATAACGTCAGTCTGAACGAAACTTTAAAGTGTTCGAATCAGTGCATTCGCTAAAACAGATTGAGGGAAAAGAATCCGTATCAACAATTGGTGTCAGAAGTGGGATCACAACGGACGACTGCCGGAAGCTTGTGAATAAAGAACCGAATTAGCCTTGGATGAGACGGGAGGAAAATGGCCACATGAGTGAGTATTCATTAAATACCACTTCGGTTTTCTCGCATCCAAAAGTTTGAGGAGCGTTTGGCCACTCGCTGGTTCTCACGTAGCGTCTGAATGAGATCCAGGTCAATCTGTCGAATACCTTCTAAACTTAGAAAATAAGTGTCCAAGTCAGGTACGACGTCGACCTTGTATATCACTTGGCCCGCCAAGGCTCTGGATAAGATAAACTACCTTTTTACTGCGGGGTGACGCGAGTAATTGTGTAAAACTAAATCGCGGGGCGACGCGAGGAATTATGTAAAACTAAATCGCGGGGCGATGCGAGGAATTGTGTCAGGATAAAAGGAATTGTGTAAGGATAACCTATTTCTTTACCGCAGGGCGATGCAGGAATGGGCAATCATGGACCCAAAAATAGAGCCGGCCAAAGAAAAAAATAAATTAATAAGCTTTGTTGAATGAAGAGAGATTTTTGTGAATGTTTGTCGTTGAGTGAGAGTCCTTGTGTGATTTTTTGACTGCGGAATGAATTTTTATCTTTTCATGTTTTTTAAAAGCCTGTTTGGAAAAGTGGTGCAGCTGCTTATTAATGTAGGATCTTCCCACTTCACGAAACAGAGTGAATTTTTTTTTAACCCTTTGAAGTGTTGTCCTGTATGTGGGAAGTTTTGAGACATTTTAAGTTGGGAACGCAGATGTGGATATATTCGGATGATAAGTTATGGAGCTAGGAAATGCACAAAGGATAGGTTTGTTGAGTAAAAGTTAAAAAATACATGGTCCTGGTGGTTGAAAAAAATAATTTATTTGACATGCTCACTTACTTGTTGAAAGAAAACATGCAATGATTGATTACATTGGGTTGAAAGACATAAATTTAGTCTAGGAATGAGATAAAGAATGACTTTTAAAAAAAAGCTTCCAGCTCAAAAATAAAGTTTTAAATAAAGATTGAAATTACAAAATTTGAATTGGGATTTTGAGATATTAAGAGAAGGCACAACAAAATATTGAGGTGGATTGAAAAAAAAATTGTTAAATTAAATCTGAGCTCTTAAAGAAAAAAGGAGATATAAAACTAATAGGTTTGGAAACAATTTAGAAATACCTTCAGGGATCAGGTCAAACTCCTGGGTGAGTGGCGAGCTATCTGCGAATGTCTAAAAAGGACTTTTGAAAAATGTTAAAAACAGCAAGCTTTAGCAGTTTAGAAGAGACAGTTTAACGACTTTTAAACTGGAGATTTTGAGATAATGAAAAGCAGCCCTCAAAGCCTACGTTGCAATGGAAAGACATACGAGTTGATATCGGCTGTGAAAAAGATATTGGTTTAATTGGAAAAAAAAATAATTTGAAGTAGTAAAAGACAAACTCCATTGATAATGATTTTAAATTATGAGAAAGCTTCACTGCAGTTTGAAAGATTTCCAAAATGGACGTTGTTTATCAAGAAAAGTCCCGAACAGTCTAGACAAGCAGGATGGTTTTGAAAATAACGAGGAGAAAAGATCTAAGCTATGTGAACTCAGCACAGATAAAAAACTGGGAATTAGAGAATCTTACTGAATTTTTAAATTCTTATAGAAAATGGAACTGGCACAGATGTTTAGATTTTGTGCTGAGAGAGAAAAAAAACCCACAAGATTTGCCCAGTGAACGGGACCGTAAAATAAAACGAAATGTTAGAATGTACACAGCGTGTGTGAAAATTGGATTTCAGTAAACACAATAGCTATTAAAAATGTGTGGTCTCGTTTTAAATCAATCAAAAAAAATCTTTGGCAATTAGAAGAAAACATTGGAGTTTACTCTAAAATGCCACCTTTCCTGATGAGAAGACTTTTATTATGACGGCTTTACTAATGATTTCTGCTGTTTTAACCGATTCCGAATTTCTAAGCAAGTTTTGAAGGCACAAAGACTTTAAAAAAAAAAAAATTCCGGATGATTACGCGAAGTCACGTAATGACATCAGCTCTTCTTACAAACCTGTAAAGGAGTTAACCCTTTCCATTGACAGCTGTTTTATACAGGACATTATTCATTTGGATTTCTTAATAGAATAAAAAAGACTCACCTAACAGAGGAAATGGTAGGATAGTCAGAATAAAAACAAAAACAGAACTAATCTATGTAATAATATTCGCCTGATACAAATCAAAGAAAGATGTTCAAACAAAACAAATTCAAGAGTTAAAAGCTAAGATAAATAAGATGGAAGAGATTTTTTTTTAAATGGGACCAGACGGATAGTGCAGTGCGCAGCCATAGCACCATCACCTCTGGCAATAGAGCCAATATATCCCACGGTGGGTAAGTGTAGTCTACAAACCCAACCTAACCTTACCTCCGATTTCACAGAGTGACTGCAACATGCATGGATAAAAGATGAGTCGACCAGAACCTAACACCTGGTGACGACCAGGCTATATGTTTAAAATTTGCAGATATAACACTCACCGAGATGGGACCACAGCGGCTACTTCGACTCTGGAGACTCAGGATATTGGGGAACCTTGAGGCCCACACAAGCACTGATAATACAGATGGACTACGAGAGATATAGCAGACGCAGGAAAGACACAACTACATGAACTAGCTTTGTGTAATTTGACTGTCGAAATATGCATCCCAGCAGCCAAGGACTGGAGCAAGGACAGAACTTATATTAACGCATGGCTATGTATAGTGTATTAATTAAGGTTCTAATGCAGCAGGCTGCCGATGCCATGGGCGCCAGAAGATTCCGAGGACAGGAGCAAGTTCATAGGACCAAAAGGGGAAGGGCGCAGAAATCCAACTGGATGGAACTTCAGTTCTAGAAGCTCATGCCTGGGCAGACCAAGCTGCAAACAAGCAGCCAAATCCAGCAGCAAGGGCCAGAAGGGTGGGAACAGAACGGAGCAAATGGAGGGGGTTAGTAATAAAATAATCTAAAGAAAGGATATAATTTGGGGTGCGTCAGCGAATACTTATCCTAAACCTAATGGATATCATTTTTTCCTAGCTTCTGTGGGAATGAAACTATAAGTCTATACCAAAACCTCGCACAACGGATCCTTGAAGGCCCGGAACCCACTACCCTGTGATTTAATGACAGAAATGGAACAGGGCGAGGTGAAAAAATAAAAGAGGAATACTGGAAACACTACGCATTGGTTATGCGGCAGGGGTTATGATGATGAATTCCATAGGCCTGTATGCAATATAGGACCGGGTTAACAAATTAATGGCGTAGTTTTGAGTGGTTTACAGGGGAGGGACTTGGATAACCAAGCACTACATGTGCGGTGGGGAGATGGCGTGGAAGGGGAACTGTTACAAGTGGCCCATACATTGCCGAAATGCCGAGACAATAAAATTGAGCCACGCAATGGGGAAACATATAAGTAAACTATTACAGGCTGAGATAGTTTGCTCCGGGTATGGGTCCTGGATATTAATGAGGTACAACATAATATGGAGCAACTCCAGAATGGAGACACACCAGATTGGATTCCGAACAGCATACTTGACAATTGGACTTGAGATTTAAAAAAAATGAATAACAAATGCGAGGTACGAAGGAATAGTCACGCATGTGTGCCGAAATTCAGATGTATTAATGGGCCATGAATATGATCGGATTTGTGTTGTCCATACAACAGTATGCTGTAACAAAGGGAGACCCCTTATATCAGATCGATAATATTGGTGAAGTGAGAAACCAAACTCGGTTATGTTACCATCAGCCTGCCAGACGGGTGGTTAAAATTAACAATAGTACCAAAGGCATTGACAGAACTGACGGCTATAAAATTAACCAATGGTTTTATGTCGAGGTACGCCATGAATGACGAATGATGAATGCAGATTCCACCAAACAAACGGATGCATGCTGAGTATCACTCCTCTCGAACACGATCTTGAGACCATCGCTGCTCCACAAGGGAACGGAGAGTGATGGGTGAGCACGGGGGCAGCCAACTTAACCATTAAGACCAGTGGAGGAGTCACCCCCTGTGCCCTCATTACTCCTAACTTCTGCTTCAGACCCAAGTGAGAAATAGACAGAGACAGATAGCATATACATCCCGAGACAACGGAAATCATCGACGGAACAATCATGGATACCCTCCGAGAGGGGTACGAAGAGATGGTATGGGAACCGCAAGACAAACAGATACCGGAACTAAATGAGGAACAATTACGTTTGGTGCAAGGAATCCAGAATCAAAAGACGACAGTATGTCCGGCTGATGGAAGAAATAGACAACTTACAGAGAGACACTAACGCAATGCTGGCTGATCAGCCCTGGTACTCAAAGCTTTGGGACATTGGACTTAATATTCAAATTTCCCCATGTATAAGAATAATATCACATGTACTTGTATTAATACAGGGTCTGGTTCTGATGTTCATGATGGGATTAACAGGTGCACGCATTAAACAGGCCAAACGATAAGTCAGGGCACGCACTCTGATTAAGGCCATAAGGGATGAAAATTTAAGCAGTCCTGCAGGATGGACTTACTTTATATAGCTCTGTGGGAAGGTTTCAGGAGGTCCCAAAGCTTGGGAGATGGCCACCTAGGTGAACGAATCTATCTGGAACTTGCCTACAGAGAGATAGTTATTGGGAAATATGGCCAGCTTGGCGTATCGCCAAGGGCCAAAAGGGAGGAAATGCAAGAGAAAAATTTGGCATTAGGGGTACCAGTGGGACAAGGGTTAAACTGCTGGTTCCTGCACTGCCCATAAGGAGGTAAAAGGCTTCTCTTCGGTCTTGTATCAAGGCTCCAGAAATTATCAATTCTATAATATGCCGACAGGATACGATGTGAGAACCGAAACAGACATTGATAACACCTTGCGAAGAGGCTCGAGGCAGACTCACAGACAACAAGGAGGATCAGGAAAGAGAATGTGCACGGCTAAACGCAATACTCCTGGAATAAGCACCAGGGTTATCATGGAATGATAAAAGGGGGGAATGAGAATGTGTAAAAGGGTTGCGAAAGTGGTAGATGGCTGGAGAAGGTGGCAAAAGGATGGAGATCGGGAATCATGGGAAAATAGCTAAAGAAATTATCAAGATGCAGACAACTGCAGAATCAACAGAAAAAAAAGGGTTATGAAGAGCTGAAGTTGAGGTTAGACACGGGTCATGAGAAAGCCCAAGGCAGCACAACGAAAGAAAGCAATTCTAGATAGGAAGGGAAAAGTAATAGCTTCTACTGATAAGGAGGAAGGGAAACTAATTGGGTTCTTTACTGATGAGGGAAGACAGTGTAGCAAAGCTATAACTAACCTACCTGACACCAGCCCTAATTGGGAGACTTTCTTGCCTGCCATTGGACGTACTCGGGGGGGAGGCAGAAAGAGATTGGATAGACCAATAAAAATGTATATCTCCTGTGCTTTTCGCGCTGAAAAGGGGCTTGTCCAGGGGAAGATAAACAGGCTCTGATTGAGAGTGTCCCTTTGTCTTGACAAGTCCCGGCCGGAGAATCTTCAATAAAGGTCTTTTACAGAAAAGGCAAGAGGTGTTCGCGTGTCAGTGTATTCGCTGAAACAGATTGAGGGAAAAATAATCCGTATTACATTTGGTGTCAGAAGTGGGATCTCAACGGACGGCTGCCGGAAGCTTGCGAATTATGAGACAGACTAGCCTTGGACGAGATGGAAGGAAAGTGGCCACTGGAGTGTGTACCCTTTAAAATACCACTTCAGTTTCCTTCAGTTCCAAAAGTCTGAGGAAAGTTTGGCCAATCGCTGGTTCTCAGGTAGCGTCTGAACGAGATCCAGGTCAATCTGGCGAATACCTTTTAATTTCGGAAATAAGTGTCCAAGTCAGGTACGACGTTGACTTTGTATATCACTTCGTCCATCTAGGCACTGATTGGACTTAAATCGCGCGGTGACGCGAACCGCGCTGCGACGCAGAGGGATTGGGAAATAGACAATCGCGCGGCGACAGGAATCACGCGGAGACGCGGAGGATAGGGAAATAGACAATCGCGCTGCGACGCGAATAGGAAAACCATGGGGCAACACGGAAGAAAATGGAAATTGTGTAGAACTAAACCGCGGGGTGAAGCGAGTAATTGTGTAGAACTAAATCACGGGGCGACATGAGGAATTGTGTAAGGATAAATGGAATTGTGTAAGGATATAATATTTCTTTTCCACGGGGCAACGTGGGAATGGGTAATCATGGATCCAAAAATAGTGCCGGCCAAAGAAAAAAAATAATTAATAAGCTTTGTTGAATGAAGAGAGACTTTTGTGAATGTCTGTTTTGAATGAGAGTACTTGTGATATTTTTCGACTACGGAATGAATTTTTATGTTTTCATGATTTTTTTAAAAAGCCTGTTTGAAGGAGTGGAGCAGGTGGTTGCTTATTTTAGCTCAACCCACTTCTCCAAACAGAGTGAATGTTTTTTCAACCCTTTGTAGTGTTGTCCTGTATGTGGGAAGTTTTAAGACATTTTAAGTTAGAAACGCAGGTGTGCATTTATTCGGATGATAAGTTACGGAGCTGGGAAATGCCCAAAGGATAGGGTTGTTGAGTAAAAGATAAAAAATACAAGGTCCCGCTGGTTGAAAAAAAATAATTTCTTTGACACGCTCACTTAGTTGTCAAAAGAAAACATGCAATGATTGTTCACATTGGTTTGAAAGACATAAATTTTGACTTGGAATGATATAAAGAATGCCTTTTTAAAAAAAGCTTCTAGCTCAAAAAAAAGGCTTTAAATAAAGATTGAAATTACAAAGTTTGAATTGGGATTTTGAGATATTCAGAGGAGGCACAACAAAATACTGAGGTGGATTCAAAAAAAAAATTGTTAAATTAAATCTGATCTCTTAAAGAAAAATGGAGATATAAAACAAAAGGTTTGGAAACAATCTAGAAATACCTTCAGGGATCAGGTCAAACTCCTGGGCGAGCTATCTGCGAAGGTCTAAAATGGACTTTTGAAAAATGTTAAAAACAGCAAGCTTTAGCAGTTTAGAAAATACATTTTAACGACTTTGAAACTAGAGCATTTTGGGATAACGAAAAGCAGCCCTCAAAGCCTAATTGCTGACTCCATTCTAGTTATGGAGAAAAGAAAAAGATTAAGGCGCCACTTTGAAAGTTAACAAATGATTTTAAATTAAAAAAATTATGGAGTCACAAGCCCTCCGTGTAAAATACAAAACCTAATTGAAGAAAGGAGATCTGATAAAAAAGATGTAACGTCCTAAATAAGTTCTGAAAAAAATGTGTTTGTGATGGAAAATGACATAACTTACTAAATACTAGTTGATGTTTGCTGTGAAAAAGATATTGGTTTAATTAGGAAAAGGAAAAACAAATTGGAAGAGGTAAAAGACACTCTACAGTGATACTGATTTATATTATGAGAAAGTTTCACTCCAGTTTGAAAGATTTCCAAAATTGACGATGTTTATCAAGAAAAGTCCCGAACAGTCTAAACAAGCAAGTGGGTTTTGAAAATAACGAGGAGAAAAGATCTAAGCTATGCGAACTCAGCACAGAAAAAAACTGGGAATTAGAGAATCTCACCGAATTTTAAAATTCTTATAGAAAATGGAACTGGCATGGATGTTTAGATTTTGTGCCGAGAGAGAAATAAAATACAAGATTTGCCCAGTGAACAGGACCGTAAAATAAAACGAAATGTTAGAATGTACACAGCGTGTGTGAAAATTGGATTTCAGTAAACAAAATAGCTATTAAAAATGTGTGGTCTCGTTTTAAATAAATAAAAAAAAATCTTTGGCAATTAGAAGTTAACAAAACATTGGAGTTTACTCTAAAATGCCGTCTTCCCTGATGAGAACACTTTTATTATGATGGCTTTACTAATGATTTCTGCTTCTTTAACGAATTCCAAATTCTAAGCAAGTTTTGAAGGCACAAAGACTTAAAAGAAATTTTTTTTTCGGATGATTACGTGAAGTCAGGTAATTACATCAGGCTTTCTTACAAACCTGTAAAGGAGTTAATCCTTTCCATTGACAGCTGTTTTATACTGGACATTATTAATTTGGATTTCTTAATAGATAAAAAAGACTCACCTAACAGAAGAAATGGTGCGATAGTCATAATAAAAACAAAAACAGAACTAGCCTATGTAATAATGCTCGCCTGATATAAATAGAAGAAAGATACTCAAATAAAACAAATTCAAGAATTAAAAGCTAAGATAAATAAACTGGAATAGATTTTTTTTAAAACGGGGCCAGACGGATAGTGCAGTGTTCAGCCATAGCACCATCACCTCTGGCAATCGAGCCAATGTACACCACGGTGGGTAAGTGTAGTCCACAAACCCAACCTAACCTTACCTCCGATTTCACAGAGTGACCGCAACATGCATGGATAAAAGATGAGTAGACCAGAACCTAACACCTGGTGACGACCAGGCTATATGTTTAAAATTTGCAGATAAAACACTCACCGAGATGGGTCCACCGCGGCTGCTTCGACTCTGGAGACTCAGGATATTGGGGAACCTTAAGGCCCAAACAAGCACGGATAATACAGATGGACTACGAGAGATATAGCACACGCAGGAAAGACACAACTACATGAACTAGCTTTGTTTAATTTGACTGCCGAAATATGCATCCCAGCAGCCAAGGACTTATTTTAACGCATGGCTATGTATAGTGTATTAAGTAAGGTTGTAATGTAGCAGGCAGCCGATGCCATGGGCGCCAGTAGATTCCGAGGACAGGAGCAAGTTCATAGGACTAAAAGGGGAAGGGCGCAGAAATCCAACTGGATGGAATTTCACTTTTAGAAGCTCATGCCTGGGCGGACCAAGCTGCAAACAAGCAGCCAAATCCAGCAGCAAAAACAGAAGGGTGGGAACAGAACGGAGCAAAAGATGGGTGGGACCCCAGGTTGTTTAGGAAAACTTGCCAGTGGGATAAAATTAAGACCAAGGTAGGTCTCTGGAATATAAGGTGCACGCCTGTCTTTGCTCAGGGAGACCACAACCAGGGGATACCAGTTGGAGAACATGCCCGATCTCCCCGTATGTGGGTACAGATCAGTGGTGTTGGGATATTCGAGTCCGGAATAGCTCCACCACCGTTGCTGCAACAACCACTCTGGGAACTACAACTCTTTATAGTACCACCACACACCCTCCACCCACATGCCCGTCCATAAAGATTGGAGCAAAAGGCGGGGCGAGTAATAAAATAATCTAAAGAAAGGATATAATTTGGGGTGCGTCAGCGACTACTTACCCTAAAGCTAATGGATATCATTCTTCCTAGCTTCTGTGGGAATGAAACTGTAAGTCTATACCACGACCTGGCACAACTGATCCTAGAAGGCCCGGAATCCATAACCCTGAGATGTAATGTCAGAAATGGAATAGAGCAAGGTCGAACAAAAAGGAGAATACTAGAAACACGAGGCACGGGTTATGCGGCAGGGGTTACGATGATGAATTCCATAGGCCTGTATGCAATACACGACCGGGTTAACAACTTAATGGCATAGTCTTGAGGGGTTTACTGAGGAGGGACTTGGATAACCAAGCGCGGTTGTGAGATGGCGCGGAAGGGGAACTGTTACAGGTGGCCCATACATTGCCGAAATGCCAAGACAATAAAATTGATCCACGCAATGGGGAAATATATAAGTAAACGATTACAGGCTGAGATAGTTTGCTCCGGGTATGTGACCTGGATATTAAGTGAGGTACAACATAACTTGGAGCAACTCCAGAATGGAGACATACCAGATTGGATTCCGAACAGCATACTTCACAATTGGACTCTGGATAAAAAAATGAATAACACATGCGAGGTACGAAGGAATAGTCACGCATGGGTGCCAAAATTCAGATTTATTGCTGGGCGGGTCAATATGATCGGATTTATGTTGTCCATACCACAGTATGATGTAACAAAGGGAGACCCCTTATATCAGATCGATAATATTGGTGAAGTGAGAAACCAGACTCGGTTAGGTTACCATCAGCCTGTCAGACGGATGGTTAAAATTAACAATAGTACTAAAGGCATTGACAGAACTGACTGCTATAAAATTAACCAATGGTTTTATGTCGAGGTACGCCATGAATGACGAATGATGATTGCAGATTCCACCAAACAAACGGATGCATGCTGAGTATCACTCCTCTCAAACACGATCCCGAAACAACCGCTGCTCCACAAGGGAATGGAGCACATGAGCAGCCAACCCGACGATTAACACCAGGGGAGGAGTCACCCCCTGTGTCATCACCAACCCTAACTTTTGGTTCAGGCCCAAGGGAACAATAGACGTAAATGCATACCACATATATCCCGAGACAACGGAAATCATCCACGGAACAATCACGGATACCCTGCGAGAAGGGCAAGAAGAGGCGTTATGAGAACCGCAAGGCAAACAAATACTGGAATGAAATGAGGAACAATTACGTTTGGTGCAAGGAATCCAGAATCAAAGACGACAGTATGTACGACTGATGGAAGAAATAGACAACTTACAAAGAGACACTAACGCAATGCTGGCTGATCATCCGTGGTACACAAAGCTGTGGGACATTGGACTTAATGTACTTGTAGTAATACAGGGTCTGGTTCTGATGGTCATGATGGGATTAACATGTGCACGAATTAAACAGGCCAAATGATAAGTCAGGGCACGCACTATGATTAATGCCATAAGGCATGAAAATTTAAACAGTCCTACAGGAAGGACTTACCTTATATAACTCTGTGGGAAGGTTTCAGGAGGTCCCGAAGCTTGGGAGATGGCCACGCAGGTGAACGAACCTATCTGGAACTCGCCTACAGGGAGATAGTTATCGTGAAATATGGCCAGCTTGGTGTATAGCCAAGGG
The DNA here is from genome assembly GCF_044704955.1 of Pristiophorus japonicus. Lineage (NCBI taxonomy): Eukaryota > Metazoa > Chordata > Chondrichthyes > Pristiophoridae > Pristiophorus > Pristiophorus japonicus. The sequence goes on along the minus strand of NW_027253073.1, from coordinate 23,874 downwards.
CCAAAAGGGGGTAATTGTAAGAGAAATGTGCCATTAGGGGTACCAGCGGGACAAGGGTTAAAGTGCTGGTTCCTGCACTGGCCCATAAGGAAGTAAAAGGCCTCTCTTTGGCCTTGTACCAAGGCTCCAGGAGTTATCAATTCAATAATATTCCGACAGGATACGATGTGAGAACCTAAACAGACATTGATAAGACCTTGCGAAGAGGCTCGAGGCGGACCAGGAAAGAGAGTGCGAACGGCTGAATGCGATACTCCTGGAATAGTCACCAGGTTTATCAGGGAATGATAAAAGAGGGGAATGAGAAAGTGTACAGAAGGATTGTGAATGTGGCAGAGGAATGGAGATAGGGAATCATGGGAAAAAAGCTAAAGAAATGTCAAGATGTGGATAATTGCTGAATCAACAGAAAAAACGGGGTTACTGAGAGTTGAGGTTAAACACGGGTCAAGGGACAGAAAAAGTAATCATGGATAGGAGAGGGTAACGTAATGGTTTTTACTGATAAGAAGGAAATAGGTTTTACTGATAAGGAAGGAGAATTTAATGAAGCAATGAACAAGCTGACCTCGGGGCGAGCCCTAATTTGACCTCCTCGCCTGCCATTGGACATGCTCGGGGGGGGGGGGGGTGGGGGGAAGAAGAATGGGAGTGGATAGACTAAGTGCTAATCGAATGTGTTATGTTTTGAAAAGATATAACTACTGTGTTTTCGCGCTGTAAAGTGGCTTGTCCTGAGGAAGGTGAACAAGCTTTGATTGAGAGTGTTCCTTTGTCTTGACAAGTCCCGGCCGGAGAATCTTCAATAAAGGTATTTTACAGAAAAGGCAGCAAGGTGTTCGTGTGTCAGTGTATTAACTGAAACAGATTGAGGGAAAAAGCATCCGTATTAACATCTATGGGAGGTATACAGTGTTCCCCAGGGTTCAGTACTGGGACAGCTGCTGTTTTTCAGTCTATGGGAGGTATAGAGTGATGTTCCCCAGGGTTCAATACTGGGACAGCTGCTGTTTTTCAGTCTATGGGAGGTGTACAGTGTTCCCGAGGGTTCAGCACTGGGACAGCTGCTGTTTTTCAGTCTATGGGAGGTGTACAGTGTTCCCGAGGGTTCAGTACTGGGACAGCTGCTGTTGTTCCGTCTATGAGAGATATACAGTGATTTTCCCCAGGGTGCAATACTGGGACAGATGCTGTTTTTCAGTATATGGGAGGTGTACAGTGTTCCTGAGGGTTCAGCACTGGCACAGTTGCTGTTTTTCAGTCTGAGAGATATACAGTGTTCTCCAGAGTTCAGTACTGGGACAGCTGCTGTTTTTCAGTTTATGGGAGGCGTACAGTGATGTTCCCCAGGGTTCAGTACTGGGACAGCTGCTGTTTTTCAGTCTATGGGAGGTGGACAGTGATGTTCCCCAGAGTTCAGTACTGGGGCAGCTGCTGTTTTTCAGTCTATAGGAGGTAGACAGTGATGTTCCCCAGGGTTCAGTACTGGGACAGCTGCTGTTTATCAGTCTATGGGAGGTGTAGAGTGATGTTCCCCAGAGTTCAGTGCTGGGACAGCTGCTGTTTTTCAGTCTATCGGAGGTATATAGTGATGTTCCCCAGGGTTCAGTACTGGGACAGCTGCTGTTTTTCAGTCTATGTTAGGTATACAGTGTTCTCCAGGGTTCAGTACTGGGGCAGCTGCTGTTTTTCAGTCTATTGGAGGTATACAGTGTTCCCGAGGGTTCAGTACTGCGACAGCTGCTGTTGTTCCGTCTATGAGAAATATACAATGATGTTCCCGAGGGTTCAGTACTGGGACAGCTGCTGTTTTTCAGTCTATGTTAGGTATACAGTGTTCTCCAGAGTTCAGTACTGGGGCAGCTGCTGTTTTGCAGTCTATGGGAGGTACACAGTGATGTTCCCCAGGGTTCAGTACTGGGACAGCTGCTGTTTTTCAGTCTATGGGAGGTATATAGTGATGTTCCCCAGGGTTCAATACTGGGGCAGCTGCTGTTTTTCAGTCTATGGGATGTATACAGTGTTCTCCAGGGTTCAGTACTGGGACAGCTGCTGTTTTTCAGTCTATGGGAGATATGCAGTGATGTTCCCCAGGGTTCAGTAGTGGAACAGCTGCTGTTTTTCAATCTATAGGAGGTATACAGTGATGTTCCCCAGGGTTCAGTACTGGGGCAGCTGCTGTTTTTCAGTCTATGGGAGATATACAGTGATGTTCCCCACGGTTCAGTACTGGGACAGCTGCTGTTTTTCAGTCTATAGGAGGTATACAGTGATGTTCCCCAGGGTTCAGTACTGGGACAGCTGCTTGTGTTCAGTCTATAGGAGGTATACAGTGTTTCCAAGGGTTCAGTACTGGGACAGCTGCTGTTTTTCAGTCTATAGGAGGTATACAGTGATGTTCCCAAGGGTTCAGTAGTGGGACAGCTGCTCTTTTTCAGTTTATGGGAGGTATACAGTGTTCCAGGGTTCAGTACTGGGACAGCTGCTATTTTTCAGTTTATGGGAGGTATACAGTGTTCCAGGGTTCAGAACTGGGGCAGCTGCTGTTTTTCAGTCTATGGGAGGTATACAGTGTTCCCCAGGGTTCAGTACTGGGACAGCTGATGTTTTCCAGTCTATGGGAGGTATGCAGTGATATTCCCCAGGGTTCAGTACTGAGACAGCTGCTGTTATCCAGTCTATGTGAGGTATAGAGTGATGTTCCCCAGGGTTCAGTACTGGGACATAAAAACACAGAAATTAGTTGCAGGAGTAGGCCATTCGGCCCTTCGAGCCTGCACAGCCATTCACTATGATCACGGCTGATCATTACCTCAGTACCCATTTCCTGCTTTCTCTGCATACCCCTTGATCCCCTTAGCCGTAAGGGCCATAATTAACTCCTTCTTGAATATATCCAATGAACTGGCATCTGTGGAAGGGAATTCCATAAGTTAACAACTCCCTGAGTGAAGAAGTTTCTCCTCATCTCTGTCCAAATGGCCTACCCCTTATCCTGAGACTCTGTCCCCTCTTTCTGCACTTCCCCAACATCGGGAACATTCTACCCACATCTAACCTGTCCCGTCCTGTCAGGATCTTATATATTTCTATGAGATCCCCTCTCATCCTTCTAAACTCCAATGTATAAAGGCCAAGTTGATCCAGTCTCTCCTCATATGTCAGTCCTGCCATCCCGGGTATCAGTCTGGTGAACCTTCGCTCACTTCCTGAATAGCAAGAATGTCCTTCCTCAGATCTGGAGACCAAACTGAAAATATTCCACGTGAGGCCTCACCAAGGCCCTGTACAACTGTAGTAAGACCTCCCTGCTCCTATACTCAAATCCTCTCGCTTTGAAGGCCAACATACCATTTGCTTTCTTCACCGCTTGCTGTACCTGCATGTCAACTTTCAATGACTGATGAAACATGACACCCAGGTCTCATTGCACTTCCCTTGTTCCTAATCTGCCGCCATTCAGATAATATTCTGCCTTCATGTTTTTGCCCCCAAAATGGATGCGGAGGGAATGGATAATCCGCTCCTTGGGAAGGGGTTTGTCCCGGGGGGACGGGGAGGTGCTAATTCAGTCGGATGTCCGGGTAATAAGCAGCAGGAAAGAGCAGCAGATATATGGGAGAAGTGTAGTCGGTATCCGCGGGGAGGGAGTGGCTGAGTCTACACGTGGGGCGGAAGGTGAAGAGGAGAGGGGTGTTTCTGATTCCTGGAGAGGTTCACGGTCGTGTTGTTCGTGTTCTATCCGAGCTGCAATGTTCTATTTGTTTCAGTTTATGACCGAGTTGTTTGGGATTCCTGCGGGGGAAGAACTTATTTGTGGAATCCTGGTTGAGCTCTGACCATATCTAACTCCCTTGCACTTTCACATAAAGGGATCCCTGAAATCTGGCAATCATCAATGCGCTTCGAATACCCACTTGTTCGCGGCCCCCATATCTCAAAGCAACAGTGACATCAAAACAAAGGCGCCAGTCCACTATATCTTGGTCCACATCCGGACTCAGGTCCTCCACACCGTATCTCTTACCAGCCACCTCCGAGCTGCCTTCTCCCGGGAAGTTCAGGCCTTGTACACTGTCTGCCCTTGCACCGTCTGACCATTGTTTCTGCTGTTATCAAATCGGCTCTCCTGTTTCCGGTTTTGTCATGTCCATTCACAAATCGCCCAGAACCAAGGCAGTGAGTGTTACACCCACTGCTCGCAGTTCAATAAAGTGGCTGCGGTCCGACAACTGCTGAATTCATTTCCTAATTCGCGCAGCCCTGTCCGAATTTGCTCCAACATCAATTGGCTTTGTAGCGCTCTGGCAGAATAGGCACCAGACTCACAACTTCGATCGATGAGTCGGCCGACCCATAAAACTCTGCGATTTGGCTTCGTACATTTTCTCGTCTGATCGCGGTCACCACGCCCCCATAATCTACATTCTCTAAGTCAAGGACCACAATACGTTTGGCGCACCCAAAGTTTTCAGAGAAATGGTCGATAAAGAGGCTACTTGATCGACAATTTCAGGAACTCCCTGGGATTCCCGGGGCGCAGCTTGATTTGAAGCAGTTGTCTCCAGAACCTGCTCTGATGGGACTCTCTCCCTTGTGGTGCCATCCACCGATTCACAGCTATCAGTGGAGCGCATTATGGCATTCCAGTCAGGAAGCTATAAGGCTGTAAGGCGGTCTGTTTCGGGCAGAAATCCATCTTATTTCGCATTGCACATTCCGACCTCTACCCACCACACCCGATACCGTGGTTCTGTGTGTAATGAATGCTGTGTGCAATTTCAAGAGACACTGCCATGCTATTCGAAGGCATGAGTAGTTTTCCTTCTGGTATAAGGCCACTTAGGTAGCAAAAATAGAACAGCAGAGTATTACTTAAGTGGTGAGAGATTTGGAAATGGTGTTCAGAGGGACTTGGGTGTTCGACTGATAGTTATCATTGCCAGTACTGCAACTAGAAAGAAAGCAAATAGTATGTTTGCCTTTATTACAGCAGGATTCGAGTGTCAGAGTAAAAATGTCTTTCTGTCATTACGTAGGGTCCTGATGAGCCCACGCTTGGAGTATTGTGTTAAGTTGTGGTCACCTTACCTATGGAAGAATAACTTGCCATTGAGAGAGTGCAACGAACGTTCCCCAGACTGAATCCTGAATGGAGAAATGATCTTATGCGAACAAACTAGGCCTATAGTCACTAGAGTTGAGAAGAATGAGAGGTGATCTCATTAAAAAATGTATAATTCTTACAGGTTTCTACAGGATAGATACAAGGACGATGTTTCCCTTGGCTGCAGAGTCCAGGACAAGGCGCAACGTCTCAGAATAAGGAGACGGACATTTAGGATTAAGATGAGAATAAATTTCTTCACTCAGAAATTGGGGAATATTTGGAATTCTCTACATGGCAGTTGTGGACGCGTTGATATAATTCAAGACAGAGAGCGGCAGATTTTTGGGTATAAATGGAATCAAGAGATATGGGAATAGTGCAGGAGAGTAGTACTGAGGGAGAAGGTCAGCCATGATAGAATGGAATGGCGGAGCAGGCTCTCGGGGCCGAATAAACTTCTGTTCCTATTTCTTACATCCATAATTCTCCAATCTACCGTGTCTGTTACCTGCACAAAAAAGCTATGAGCTTTGTCAAGTACAATCATTGTTCCTGAGAGTGGTGCTGCTGTTCACAGATTGGACAACTATTGGACATATTGTTGTGAATGGTGATTCTGTTCACAGATTGGACTACTATTAGACATATTGTTGTGAATGGTGCTGCTGTTCACAGATTGGACTACTATTGGACATATTGTTGTGAATGGTGCTGCTGTTCACAGATTGGACTACTATTGGACATATTGTTGTGAATGGTGCTGCTGTTCACAGATTGTATTACTATTGGACATATTGTTGTGAATGGTGCTGCTGTTCACAGATTGGACTACTATTGGACATATTGTTGTGAATGGTGCTGCTGTTCACAGATTGGACAACTATTGGACATATTGTTGTGAATGGTGCTGCTGCTCACAGATTGGACTAATATTGGACATATTGTTGTGAATGGTGCTGCTGTTCACAGATTGGATTACTAATGGACATATTGTTGTGAATGGTGCTGCTGTTCACAGATTGGACTACTATTGGACATATTGTTGTGAATGGTGCTGCTGTTCACAGATTGGACAACTATTGGACATATTCTTGTGAATGGTGCTGCTGTTCACAGATTGGACTACTATTAGATATATTGTTATGAATGGTGCTGCTGCTCACAGATTGGACTACTATTGAACATATTGTTGTGAATGGTGCTGCTGTTCACAGTTTGGACTACTATTAAACATATTGTTGTGAATGGTGCTGCTGTTCACAGATTGGACTACTATTGGACATATTGTTGTGAATGGTGCTTCTGTTCACAGATTGGACTACTATTGGACATATTGTTGTGAATGGTGCTGCTGTTCACAGATTGGACGACAATTAGACATATTGTTGTGAATGGTGCTGCTGTTCACAGATTGGACAACTATTAGACATGTTGTTGTGAATGGTGCTGCTGTTCACAGATTGGACTACTATTGGACATATTGTTCTGAATGGTGCTCTTGCTCACAGATTGGACTACTATTGGACATATTGTTGTGAATGGTGAAGCTGTTCACAGATTGGACTACTATTGGACATATTGTTGTGAATGGTGCTGCTGTTCACAGATTGGACTACTATTGGACATATTGTTGTGAATGGTGCTGCTGCTCACAGATTGGACTACTATTGGATATATTGTTGTGAATGGTGCTGCTTTTCACAGAATGGACTACTATTGGACATATTGTTGTGAATGGTGCTGCTGTTCACAGATTGGACTACTATTGGACATATTGTTGTGAATGGTGCTGTTGCTCACAGATTGGACTACTATTGGACATATTGTTGTGAATGGTGAAGCTGTTCATAGATTGGACGAATATTGGACATATTGTTGTGAATGGTGCTGCTGTTCACAGATTGGACTACTATTGGACATATTGTTGTGACTGGTGCTGCTGTTCACAGATTGGACTACTATTGGACATATTGTTGTGAATGGTGCTGCTGTTCACGGATTGGACTACTATTAAACATATTGTAGTGAATGGTGCTGCTGTTCACAGATTGGACTACTATTGGACATATTGTTGTGAATGGTGCTTCTGTTCACAGATTGGACTACTATTGGACATATTGTTGTGAATGGTGCTGCTGTTCACAGATTGGACGACAATTAGACCTATTGTTGTGAATGGTGCTGCTGTTCACAGATTGGACAACTATTAGACATATTGTTGTGAATGGTGCTGCTGTTCACAGATTGGACTACTATTGGACATATTGTTGTGAATGGTGCTGCTGTTCACAGATTGGACTACTATTGGACATATTGTTCTGAATGGTGCTCTTGCTCACAGATTGGACTACTATTGGACTTATTGTTGTGAATGGTGAAGCTGTTCACAGATTGGACTATGATTGGACATATTGTTGTGAATGGTGCTGCTGTTCACAGATTGGACTACTATTGGACATATTGTTGTGAATGGTGCTGCTGTTCTCAGATTGGACTACTATTGGACATATTGTTGTGAATGTTGCTCTTGCTCACAGATAGGACTACTATTGGACATATTGTTGTGAATGGTGAAGCTGTTCACAGATTGGACTATGATTGGACATATTGTTGTGAATGGTGCTGCTGTTCACAGATTGGACTACTATTGGACATATTGTTGTGAATGGTGCTGCTGCTCACAGATTGGACTACTATTGGATATATTGTTGTGAATGGTGCTGCTTTTCACAGAATGGACTACTATTGGACATATTGTTGTGAATGGTGCTGCTGCTCACAGATTGGACTACTATTGGACATATTGTTGTGAATGTTGCTGCTGCTCACAGATTGGACTACTATTGGACATATTGTTGTGAATGGTGCTGCTGCTCACAGATTGGACTACTGTTGGACATATTGTTGTGAATGGTGCTGCTGTTCACAGATTGGACAACTATTGGACATATTGTTGTGAATGGTGCTGCTGCTCACAGATTGGACGACTGTTGGACATATTGTTGTGAATGGTGCTGCTGTTCACAGATTGGAAAACTATTGGACATATTGTTGTGAATGGTGCTGCTGTTCACAGATTGGACTACTATTGGACATATTGTTGTGAATGGTGCTGCTGTTCACAGATTGGACTACTATTGGACATATTGTTGTGAATGGTGCTGCTGTTCACAGATTGGACTATGATTGGACATATTGTTGTGAATAGTGCTGCTGTTCACAGATTGGACTACTATTGGACATATTGTTGTGAATGGTGCTGCTGCTCACAGATTGGACTACTATTGGACATATTGTTATGAATGGTGCTGCTGCTCACAGATTGGACTACTATTGGACATATTGTTGTGAATGGTGCTGCTGTTCACAGATTGGACTACTATTGGACATATTGTTGTGAATGGTGCTGCTGTTCACAGATTGGACTATGATTGGACATATTGTTGTGAATGGTGAAGCTGTTCACAGATTGGACTACTATTAGACATATTGTTGGGAATGGTGCTGCTGTTCACAGATTGGACTACTATTAGACATATTGTTGTGAATGGTGAAACTGTTCACAGATTGGACTACTATTAGACAAATTGTTGTGAATGGTGCTGCTGTTCACAGATTGGACTACTATTGGACATATTGTGGTGAATGGTGCTGCTGTTCACAGATTGGACTACTATTGGACATATTGTTGTGAATGGTGCTGCTGTTCACAGATTGGACTACTATTGGACATATTGTTGTGAATGGTGCTGCTGCTCACAGATTGGACTAATATTGGACGTATTGTTGTGAATGGTGAATCTGTTCACAGATTGGACTACTATTAGACATATTGTTGTGAATGTTGCTGCTGTTCAGAGATTGGACTACTATTAGACATATTGTTGTGAATGGTGAAGCTGTTCACAGATTGCACTACTATTGGACATATTGTTGTGAATGGTGCTGCTGTTCACAGATTGGACTACTATTGGACATATTGTTGTGAATGGTGCTGCTGTTCACAGATTGGACTACTATTGGACATATTGTTGTGAATGGTGCTGCTGTTCACAGATTGGACTATGATTGGACATATTGTTGTGAATAGTGCTGCTGTTCACAGATTGGATTACTATTGGACATATTGTTGTGAATGGTGCTGCTGCTCACAGATTGGACTAAAATTGGACATATTGTTGTGAATGGTGAAGCTGTTCACAGATTGGACTACTATTAGACATATTGTTGTGAATGGTGCTGCTGTTCACAGATTGGACTACTATTGGACATATTGTTGTGAATGGTGCTGCTGTTCACAGATTGGACTAAAATTGGACATATTGTTGTGAATGGTGCTGCTGCTCACAGATTGGACTAAAATTGGACATATTGTTGTGAATGGTGAAGCTGTTCACAGATTGGACTACTATTAGACATATTGTTGTGAATGGTGAAGCTGTTCACAGATTGGACTACTATTAGACAAATTGTTGTGAATGGTGCTGCTGTTCACAGATTGGACTACTATTGGAAATATTGTTGTGAATTGTGCTGCTGTTCACAGATTGGACTACTATTGGACATATTGTTGTGAATGGTGCTGCAGTTCACAGATTGGACTACTATTGGACATATTGTTGTGAATGGTGCTGCTGCTCACAGATTGGACTAATATTGGACATATTGTTGTGAATGGTGAAGCTGTTCACAGATTGGACTACTATTGGACATATTGTTGTGAATGGTGAAGCTGTTCACAGATTGGACTACTATTAGACATATTGTTGTGAATGGTGCTGCTGTTCACAGATTGGACTACTATTAGACATATTGTTGTGAATGGTGAAGCTGTTCACAGATTGGACTACTATTAGACAAATTGTTGTAAATGGTGCTGCTGTTCACAGATTGGACTACTATTGGACATATTGTTGTGAATGGTGCTGCTGCTCACAGATTGGACTACTATTGGACATATTGTTGTGAATGGTGCTGCTGCTCACAGATTGGACTATTATTGGTCATATTGTTGTGAATGTGAAAAAAACTTAGATTGACAGAACGCTTTTCCTGCAATAAACATTCCTATCATGCGTCATAGAAGCGTGAGGAAAGTCAGACAAGTAAGTAAATATGGAAACTAAAGCTTTGTTAACGAACGGTTTTCATATGGGTATAGAAAGAAGAGAGGGGCGTGGAGAAATGTAGCGTCTTACATGGTAGAAAGAGGTATCTTCGCATTCGTCCTTGTGATCTGGATGTGATAGATTATGGAGTAATTTTACAAAAGGCACATTGACAAGATTTGATTAAATTTATATAGGTATCGGACTGTACCTTACCCTGAGTAAGTCAAAGATGAGAATGGATGTCACTGCAGTACAACAGTATCACTTGTATTTATATAGCACCTTTCAAATAGAACAGAATATCCAATGGCATTTCCTAGAAGTACAATTAGAGGCAAGTAGACCCCAGCCAAAGAGGTGGACAACAGGAAGTGTGGCCATAGGTTCATTCAAAAAATGTGTTTAAGAACATAAGAAATAGGAGCAGGAGTAGTCAATTTGACCCCTCGAGACTGCTCCCCCGTTCAATAAGGTCATGGCTGATCTGATCATGGCCTCAGCTCCACTTCCCTGTCTGCTCTCCATACCCCTTAAAGTTTGAGTCAAATGGAAGGTGGAGGAGGTGACTGATAATAACAGCAACCCTTGTGGTCGATATGGATGTTACTTTTGTGAACTTCCAGATGGTATTCGACAAGCTTCCACGAGATGAATTGTTACCACAAATGAGAACGCCTGGAATTGGAGGGAACCTATTGTCTTGGCTAGGGAATGTGTTATTTGGTTGCAGACAGAGAGCAGAAATAATGTGTTTGTACTTTATTGGCAGAATGTGAATAGTCGTGTCTCCTGAGGATCTGTATGGGGCTGCAGATTTGTATTATATTTATGCATGGATGAGGGAATAGCGAACCATATATCTAAGTTTGTTGGCGAGAGTAATTTAAGTGGAAAAGTATATATTATAGATGGGAGCAGCATGTTTCAAAGGCGCTGATAGATTGAATGAGAAAAGCTGTGGCAGAAGGCTTTCAATGTGAGAAAGTGTGATCATAGTCCACTTTTTACCTAAGGAAGATGCATCAAAGTGTGAACATAAAGCCAGAAACTAGTTCTGTGGATTGGCATGGAGATTTACATGTCCATGTCCAGAAATCACGAAAGGCTACTGGACATGTACACAAATAAATTATACTAATCGTCTTTATCTCAGGAGGGCTGGAATGCATGGTGGACAATTTATTACAGCTGTACAGAGCATTGCTTAGAACCCACCTGGAGTACCTGCATTCAATTCCGGGCACGGCACCCCAAACAGGATATATTGGCTTTGGTGTTGATGTACTGCAGAATCACCAGAAGGATTTCAGTACTAAAACGATTGAATTCTGAGGACAGTTTGCATAGACCAGACTTGTTTTGCCTTGAACTTTATGATGGTTAATGGGTTTGATAGGGTCGATGGTGAGAATCTATTCCCTCTAAAGGGAGATTCCAGAAAAAGTGGACATAATCTATAAATTAGAGCTAAACTTTTCAGGGTTAATATCGGGAAACACTTCTTCACACAACAGTAGAGGAAATCTGGAAATCTCTGCAAAAAAGAACTGTTGAGGCTGTGGGTCAGTACAATATTTCAAAGCTCAGTTTGTTAGTTTTTTTCATGCAGTGCTACTTGCGGTTACAATATCAAGGCAGGTTGATTGGGTGAAGATATAGACCAGCTATGATCTGACTGAAAGCGCATCAGACACGAAGGTCTGAATGGCCTGCACCATTTCCTATTGGGAGTTGTTCCTTCCTATTTTCCTAGATGGCTAAAAGCACAATTTGCAATTGTGGGGCAGAGGGAGGGCGTCAATATAATAACCAAATTCGACGGCTCACAGTACGTTGAAGGATTGTACGTCTAGGGAAGATTATAGAGCCAGGATAGGTCCGTTTTCGCAGGGATTGTAACAAAGGGAAGAAAAATAAACTCGGGGCTTTGGCGGAACTACACCTATATAGATGAGCAAGGAGAGGGGTAATTTGTGAGAGGGTTCCAGCGTGGTGTACGATATGTGCAGCAGAGTTTTGGATGAACAAGCATATGGGCGGTGTAGGATGGGAGGTTGGCCCGCTGTACAGTGATATAGTCGGGTCTGGTTGTGAAAAACGCATGGATGAAGGTTTCTACATCTGATAGACTGAGGCAAGATTGGAGGCAGCGAAAATACGGAGGTTGGATGTTGTTGATCTTTCTTATGGAGTGACAAATTTGTATAAAGAATAGAATTCGGATCTTTTAGGGTACTGAGTCTAATTCTGAACTAACGGCCATAGTGGGGATTGGTATTGGTGGCCAGGACACAGCATTTGTGGCTATTATTAAAGATGATACTTTTAGACTTGCCAATGCTTGCTTAGAGAAAAGTTTGGCTCAACCAAAACAAGATGTTGGGCAAATAGTCTGACAACACAGGAAGGGGATCGAGAGAGGTGATCGAGAATTAAAACTGCTGTCTTCAATGTAAAAGCTGATATCATATCTGTAGATCAAAGATTCAATGGGAAGCATGTAGATGATGAATAATGGAGGGATAGGATACATCCTTAGGATTCTTCAATTGTAATGGTGCTGCGGGACCTGGGGGAGTGGGGTGAAGCCGTTGCTAGCGATTCTCTGTCTCCGTTCAGATAGGTAAAGGTGGACACAAGCAAGGGAAGTCCCAACAAGAGACCACTGTCAGAGCAATGAAGAGGCGACGGATTGGATAAGAGGACAGAGAGTCTGGAGCTGATGAATGCATGATTGAAGGTTTCAGAGCCAGATGGGCGAAGGGAGCGGCAGATGCCGGCAATGTTGGTCGGTGATGGTGAAAGTAGGCGTCTTCTGTAATGGAGAGGATATGAGTCCGAAAACTCATGTCAGAGAGGAATAGGGATCAGAGGTTATAACTCATCTTATTCAGCCTGAGATAATAGCCAGGGATATGGATGGAATTGGTGAAAAGGTTATGAAGTTTGTGGTGGGTGCAGAGATTATTGCTTTCATCCTGGCAATATTTAATTGGAGAATATCGCAGCTAATGCAGAACTTTTCAGTCAGATAACACAGAGGTAATGGCGGGTGGTTAGAGCTGGTGGAGAGTTGGAGCTGGGAGATGTTATTGCAGTTGTACAGGGCCTTAGTGAGGCCTTACCTGGAATATTGTAATCAGTTTTGGTCTCCTAATCTGAGGAAGAACGTTCTTGCGATTGCAGGAGTGCAGCGAAGGTTCACCAGACTGATTCCCTTGATGGCAGGACTGACATATGAGGAGAGACTGGATCGACTGGGCTTGTATTCACAGGAGTTTAGAAGTCTGAGTGGGGCTGGGGGCTCGACATCCGGGGGTGTTCGGCATTTGGGAAGGAATTCTGACGGGGCGGGTTGGGTGCGGGGGGAGTTTTCCCGGTGTTGGGTGGTTCCGGAGCCGAGGTGGGGGGCATGCTCTTGGGATGGAGGGGGTGGGCAGTTTGGGGCTGGGATTGGAAAGGACTTGTTGGCTTGTGGGGTTCCCTGCCGCGGAGAGTTGTTGATGCCAGTTCATTGGATGTATTCGGGAGGGAGTTGGATGTGGTCCTTGCGGCTGGGGGTGTCGGGGGGGGCGGTAAGGAGAGGGCGTTGGGGGAGGTGCTGGCGTGCGTGATCAGCCATGATCTTTTTGGATGGCGGTGCAGGCTCGATAGGCCGAATGGCCTGCTCCTGCACCTATTTTCTATGTTTCTCTGTTTCTATGTCAGCAGACATGTGGAAGCAGAGCCCAAGACTGCAGATGATGTCACAAAGGGCAGCATGTAGATGAGGAATAGGAGAGGGAAATAATGGACAGTTAGGAGTTCAGGAGTTGACGGTGCAGGTGTGGTAAGAGAATCCATTGCTGTAGACGCTTTGACTACGATCAGATCGATTAGACCAGTACAGAGTTAAGGTAGTCCCATCGAAAGGGGCCAGAGTCAGAGGTATGGAGAGGTCACGGTGAGTTGTTGCACGTTTGGAGGAGTGGATGGAGATAGAGAGCGTTGAGGCCATGGAGTTGGTTAAACCCCCTGAACAGAATCTTAATTTAAGGCCTTGGTGGACTGAGAGACAATGAGGGTCTGTGAGGGCGAGGGTCATGGGCGATTAGGAATTGGGGAGGGATGGATAAGGACAGCTGAGTTTTGAATCGTTTGACATTGATGGAAGGTGGGGAGTTTTAGGCCAAGATTGACCTGGAGGAATGGAGTCAGAAGATGGCAGAGTTCTGATTTTACTGGAGCCGTTAACCAATGTGGAATCGACCACCTGCGTTAAAATAGCGGAGAGAAGAAAGTCAATGGTCGTGGTTGAGATTCCGTTCCCTAATATCATGCACCGTAATTTCTGGGCTCCAAACCTGAAAATGGTCTTTAACTGTCCCTGTGTCAGAGACTGAATCTTCATAATTGAACAATGAAACTGCAGGGACAGAGTGAAACAGGTCTGTCTGTGTGCATGGATTCACTGTACACTGCAGAGAAATCGGTAACATTTATAAATAAATCGGCAGGAGTGAAAATAGTCAATACAATTACATGAACACTGCAGATGAAGCCGCTCATTAATGTTGGTTCAGTATTGTATGAACAGAACTTCAGCCTTATTCCCAAGAGAGGTCTGATCTTGGTAACGTCCTGCACTTTGAGATGTTTGAGTGTTATTCACCGCGTTATTTTCATCAGAGTCAAAGGTCCTGATATAATGTGTTTGTTCAAGTGACTGAAACTAATAATAATCGTCAGGGGTGCAGCAGTGTCAGTGGAGACTTATCCCCTGTATAAATCACGGCCCATTGCAATGTATCAGCTCAGAGTGTCTGCCGGAGCAGGGGATTCCACTTCAACAGAAGTCGCAGCTTCTCACAGATATGGGGTATCCATTAATCCTTCAGGTAGAAGATATTTATTATCCTGTTCTGGTAGCTGTTGGCGTTCCTGGTAAGCTGATATCTCAACAGTCAGTTATGTAAATCTTTGTTGAATGTGCGACTGTGATTGGTAATCTTTTACTCGCTGCATGTTTTACTCAGTCACCTGTTCTGTTCCAGCAGTGAACGATGGGACGTATCTGTCTCTGCTCTTTCTGTATTGAATTGACTGCTTTATATCTACAACGATCGCTGTGTACCCAAAACCTCGAGAATGGTAGTACCTTATTATCTGTACTGAAAGTATTGGATTCAGGAGTCTGGGCTAAGAGCAAGTATCAGACCATCAGTTCTTTTTCTCAGTCGACAGAAGCTTCTTGACCTGCAGAGTATCTCCAGCAGTTTATGTTTTATATCACACCTTCAGAAATAAGGGTTTCATGTTGTGAGCTAACCTGTCCTGGAATATTATTAATTAATGTGTTTTCAGTGATTGAAATTAGACAGCTCACGGTCTCCGTGTTAGATGGAGGGCTGCGGTTGAAAATAATAGGATCATGTTTATTGCATGTATTGTAGATGAAGGGAATTGTTTAGGTAAGTAGACTGATAAGTGGATGTTCTATAGAAATAACATGGTTCCATTTAACTGGGTTCCAATAAGTATTGGTTATCACTGTAATGAAATATTATTTCACTGTGTATGTATCTGACTCTGCTTCGGAGGCCTGGCTATGAACCGAGTTTGCAGCTGTAACCTTCACATCTCGTTTTCTGCTTCAGCGTTCAATGACTGTCCATAACATTCGTTACAAAATGAAATGTTTTGAGGTTATATTGTATCAGTTTGCACTTTGTCTGTTGGAATCAGGAGCCCTACTATTGATGTAGGAATTACAAGTAGCAGCGGTGATGTTGTCATTTTGTTAACAGAACTATCATGCCATCTAGCGCTGCGCTTTAATAAAATAGGACCATGTTTGTTGCATGTATTGGAGATGAAGGGAATTGTTTAGGTGAGTAGACTGATAATTGGGTGTTCTATAGAAATATTAAACTATTCACAGAGGCTTCACCTTTGAACAAACTGACTCTGAGAATAGAAACATTGAAAACGTGGAAGGAGAATAGCATGCAGCTGCAGGATGTTCTCATTGAATCGGTTGTGAAAAAGGCATTGAGAAAGTGATTGGAGACAATGCGGAAAGATGGAGAGGGGCGATGGAGAAATAGACTGAGAAGGAAAACTTCAGGGAGGGTGAAGGGAAAGAGAGCGAGAAAGAGAGGGAGAGGGTGGGGATAGAGAGAGGGGCAGTTATGTGAATAATGAATCAGATTGAACTGCTGGAACTTCCAGTACAATTAAGATGACAACATGTGCCTTGAAGGTGACATTAGGATGTTGTGAGATTGTGAGGGTTTTATTCTGTCGCTATGTGGTCCTCAGTCTGTTTTGGTAAATTGTTATTTTACTTGTTTACTGACTGAATATCTAAAGATAATTGAAATGTTGTATAGAATAGAATCCTGCATTTCTTGAGCGTAATGCATTATTAGGATACTGCATTGTAAAAACTCTGTGAACTAAATTCAATACAAAACGAGGCTGGTTTAATTAACATATTAAATATAATTTTACTTCATAAATTTACAGAACACACTTTGTCACCAACGAGCTGTTACCTGACACCAATGGTTGAAAGTATGAATTGAGTTGTGCTACTGGGATTTATGAATTAGATTTCCTCTAACACTCTGCTGCGGGCTCACTGTGAATCCCAGCCTCTCCTCCCACTGTATTCAATCCCCTGTCTCCTCATCCGCTGCTTCAGTTTGTCCGGTTCCCCAAACCCTGTGCTCCAGACTCACCTCCAGTTTCTACATTACATTTTCCTTGTTTCCCTCCCAATCTTACTCACTAACTCCACCTCCAGCTGCCTCTTACAATCAGACCCTAAACATTAAACTCAATGCCAGTGCTCTCGGCCTTTCCCGGTTTGTGTCAGCCCCTTCAGATCTCTTAACACAGAGCAACAAATGCCCCACCCTCTGCACAAACCTTCCCGAACTTTAATGTCTTTCCTCCTCCGTCTGGAGATAAAATCCGGTTTAACCCGTTGCATTCGCGCTCCATAAAATCCCTTCTCATTTCCCCACTGGCACTGTGCACTCACTCGTTCCTTCCAATAGATCCGGTGCTCACTTTATTCGCTTTCTGTACTGATTTCCCAATGCACTATTGATAAATGTGTTTGAAACGTTTCTCTGTCCGAAAGCACTGCCCAGTTCCAGATTCAGCTTCCACCGTTCGATGCAGCAACAAAGTCGGAAATTTCACCCAGATTCCGTGGAAATGTTGCTTTGACTCCAGGTCTGATCAGTAATTTCTCTGCTTCCTTTTCTCTCCCTTCTTTCTAGTTAACTTGGTGGCGATTGTGATCCTGTCCCGTGGAAAGTGCGGTCTCTCCAAATGTATCTCTCGCTACCTGATAGGAATGGCATGCGCCGATCTCCTGGTCATTATATCTGATCCAATATTAAGGCAGATCCGTCTGATTTATTTCCCATATTCATTCCTGGACTTTACTCCCGTTTGCAGTCTCATTGAAGTCAATGGTTTTTTCTAGCACGATGGTTTCTGTCTGGTTAACAGTCGCTTTCACTTTTGACCGATTTGTGGCCATTTGTTGTGAGAAGCTGAAAACAAAATACTGCACCGAGAGAACAGCGGCTGCGATTATCGGAACAGTGAGTGTGCTGAGCTGTTTAGAGTGTGCCCACTGGTATTTTACAAGTGTACCTTACTATATAATTGATAATGTACCCTGGGGTTGTCAGCTTAAACCGAGCTACTATACGTCCATCGCATGGACCGCATTTGTCTTGTTTCACCGCATTTTAACACCTTGCGTTCCATTCTTTCTAGTTTTGCTGCTCAATGTTCTGACGGTCAGACGTATTTTAGCGGCCAGCAGAGTCCGCAGGGAACTCCGGGGCCGCAGCAATGGAGAGAATCACAAGGATATAGAGATGTTGAACCGTAGGAAATCCATCACTTTACTCTTCAGTATAACCGGGAGATTTATCCTGTTGTGGGCGACACAGGTTGTATTTTACATTTACCAGCGAATTACACATAATTATCCTTCCTCCTTCACTGATCCTCTTGAAACCACAGAAAGCGTGGCAGGTTTTCTTCAGCTTCTCAGTTTCTGCACCAACACGTGTATTTATGTGCTGACACAAACTAAATTCAGAGAGGAGCTGCAGAACGTGGTGAAATATCCAATCAATCTAATTCTTAGATTAGTGAAACCATAGAAAGCTCAAAGATTCTAAACACTCGAACATAATCCCATTTCATTATTCATCTCATGCACTCCGCACTGGATGGAAAATATATTTTGCTTTCGGAGCACTGCGTCTCAACATGACTCTAAATCTGAATTTGTTAATATATTTTAAAGATATTTGGAACCACTCCACAGACGACACATGATGTGTTTCTCAAATAGACGGCACTAAATAGCTCGCCTGGACATGCAGTAAATGACTACCCTGCAGGTAAAGGAATATTGGCAAACCCTCCAATCACAGTCACTGCTGTGGTCCTGATGAGAATGGGAGCACTGCGGAGAAATGAGAGAGAAACACATGGATGGACAGACAGAGAGGTAGACAGATGGACAGAGGGATGGAACACTGGAAGCCCAGAGGCGGGTCGGGACGCGGACCGCCAGGACTGTGCTTATCATTTCTCTTTATTTATCTCTGTCTGTCGGTGAATTTTTCTCTATCTCCATTTCTGTTTATCTCTCCCTTTCCAAGACTATCTGTCGGTTATAAATTCCATGTCTGTAACTGTTTTATTTCTCGCTCCCGCAAACCGGCGGCTGCTCAACTCTTTCTGTCACTGTCTGTCTCACTCTATCCTTCTCCGTCCCACCGTGTCTCCCTCCCTCTCTCTCTCTTTCCCTCTCTCTCTTAAACTCGCTCCCCTCTCTCTCTCTAACTCGCTCCCTCTCTCTCTCTCCCTCCCTCTCTCTTTCTCTCTCTCTTATGTCTGTCTGCCTATCTCTTTATTTATCTATCTGTCCCTCTGTCTCTCTACATCTCTGTCTCTTTCTCTCTCTCGCTCTGTCTCTCTCTCTATATATAAATACATATATATATAGTCGTCATCTGTCTCTCCATCTCCCTATCACTCCATGTATCTACCTCTCTCTCTCTTCATCTCTCTCCCTCCATCTCTCTTCTTATCCATGCCACTCTCCCGCTCTTCAAATCTGTCCATCTTCCTCTCCCTTTACATATCTCTCTCTCTTGCTACTTACTCCATCTGTCTCTTTCCATTTGCATCTCTCTCTCGCTCTCTGTCTCTCTCGCTCTCTCTATTTCTCTCTCATTCTCTCGATGGAGGTAGAGATATAGAAAGAGTTAAAGGGAGATGGAGATTAGTACAGAGATGACGGACGAAGTAGACATGGAGGAAAATGCAGAAGGAGATGGAGAAATATGAAGTGATACAAGAAGATAGAGAGAGAAGGAGGAAGAGGTAAAGAGAAAGGGAGAAAGAGGTAAGATGGAGGAAAAGAGAGAGAGGTGGAGATAGCGAGAGAGTGACGCAGGTAGATGTAGAGGGAAATGGAAAACGTGTTGGGATAAATGGAGAAGGGTTAGAGAGCGATGGAGAAAGGTAGGGAGAGATGGTGAAAGAGTTAGGGAGAGATGGTGAAAGAGTTAGGGAGAGATGGTGAAAGAGTTAGGGAGAGATGGAGAAAGGTAGGGAGAGATGGTGAAAGAGTTAGGGAGAGATGGTGAAAGAGTTAGATAGAGATGGAGAAAGGTAGGGAGAGATGGTGAAAGAGTTAGGGAGAGATGGTGAAAGGGTTAGGGAGAGATGGAGAAAGGTAGGGAGAGATGGTGAAAGAGTTAGGGAGAGATGGTGAAAGAGTTAGGGAGAGATGGTGAAAGAGTTAGGGAGAGATGGTGAAAGGTAGGGAGAGATGGTGAAAGAGTTAGGGAGAGATGGTGAAAGAGTTAGATAGAGATGGAGAAAGGTAGGGAGAGATGGTGAAAGAGTTAGGGAGAGATGGTGAAAGAGTTAGGGAGAGATGGAGAAAGGTAGGGAGAGATGGTGAAAGAGTTAGGGAGAGATGGTGAAAGAGTTAGGTAGAGATGGAGAAAGGTAGGAGAGGAGAGATGGTGAAAGAGTTAGGGAGAGATGGTGAAAGAGTTAGGGAGAGATGGTGAAAGAGTTAGGGAGAGATGTTGAAAGAGTTAGAGAGAGATGGTGAAAGAGTTAGGGAGAGATGGAGAAAGAGTTAGGGAGAGATGGTGGAAGAGTTCGGGAGAGATGGTGAAAGGGTTAGGGAGAGATGGAGAAAGAGTTAGGGAGAGATGGTGAAAGAGGTAGGGAGAGATGGTGAAAGAGTTAGATAGAGATGGAGAAAGGTAGGGAGAGATGGTGAAAGAGTTAGGGAGAGATGGTGAAATAGTTAGGGAGAGATGGTGAAAGAGTTAGGGAGAGATGGTGAAAGAGTTAGGGAGAGATGGTGAAAGAGTTAGGGAGAGATGGTGAAAGAGTTAGGGAGAGATGGTGAAAGAGTTAGGGAGAGATGGTGAAAGAGTTAGGGAGAGAGGGTGAAAGGGTTAGAGAGAGATGGTGAAAGAGTTAGGGAGAGATGGAGAAAGAGTTAGGGAGAGATGGTGAAAGAGTTAGGGAGAGATGGTGAAAGAGTTAGAGAGAGATGGAGAAAGAGTTAGGGAGAGATGGTGAAAGAGTTAGGGAGAGATGGAGAAAGAGTTAGGGAGAGATGGTGAAAGAGTTAGGGAGAGATGGTGAAAGAGTTAGGGAGAGATGGAAAAAGGTAGGGAGAGATGGTAAAAGAGTTAGGGAGAGATGGTGAAAGAGTTAGGGAGAGATGGAGAAAGGTAGGGAGAGATGGTGAAAGAGTTAGGTAGAGATGGTGAAAGGTAGGGAGAGATGGTGAAAGAGTTAGGGAGAGATGGTGAAAGAGTTAGAGAGAGATGGTGAAAGAGTTAGGGAGAGGTGGTTGAAAGAGTTAGGGAGAGATGGTGAAAGAGTTAGGGAGAGATGGAAAAAGGTAGGGAGAGATGGTGAAAGAATTAGGGAGAGATGGTGAAAGAGTTAGGGAGAGATGGAGAAAGAGTTAGGGAGAGATGGAGAAAGAGTTAGGGGAGAGATGGTGAAAGAGTTAGGGAGAGATGGTGAAAGAGTTAGAGCGAGATGGTGAAAGAGTTAGGGAGAGAGGTGAAAGCGTTAGGCAGAGATGGTGAAAGAGTTAGGGAGAGATGGTGAAAGAGTTAGGGAGAGATGGTGAAAGAGTTAGGGAGAGATGGAGAAAGGTAGGGAGAGATGGTGAAAGAGTTCGGGAGAGATGGTGAAATAGTTAGGGAGAGATGGTGAAAGAGTTAGGGAGAGATGGTGAAAGAGTTAGGGAGAGATGGAGAAAGGTAGGGAGAGATGGTGAAAGAGTTAGGGAGAGATGGTGAAAGAGTTAGGGAGAGATGGTGAAAGGTAGGGAGAGATGGTGAAAGAGTTAGGGAGAGATGGTGAAAGAGTTAGGGAGAGGTGGTGAAAGAGTTAGGGAGAGATGGTGAAAGAGTTAGGGAGAGAGATGGAAAAAGGTAGGGAGAGATGGTGAAAGAGTTAGGGAGAGATGGTGAAAGAGTTAGGGAGAGATGGAGAAAGAGTTAGGGAGAGATGGAGAAAGAGTTAGGGAGAGATGGTGAAAGAGTTAGGGAGAGATGGTGAAAGAGTTAGAGGCGAGATGGTGAAAGAGTTAGGGAGAGATGGTGAAAGCGTTAGGGAGAGATGGTGAAAGAGTTAGGGAGAGAGATGGTGAAAGAGTTAGGGAGAGATGGTGAAAGAGTTAGGGAGAGATGGAGAAAGGTAGGGAGAGATGGTGAAAGAGTTAGGGAGAGATGGTGAAAGAGTTAGGGAGAGATGGTGAAAGAGTTAGGGAGAGATGGTGAAAGAGTTAGGGAGAGATGCAGAAAGGTAGGGAGAGATGGTGAAAGAGTTAGGAGAGATGGTGAAAGAGTTAGGGAGAGATGGTGAAAGAGTTAGGGAGAGATGGAGAAAGGTAGGGAGAGATGGTTGAAAGAGTTAGGGAGCGATGGTGAAAGAGTTAGGGAGAGATGGTGAAAGAGTTAGGGAGAGATGGTGAAAGAGTTAGGGAGAGATGGTGAACAGTTAGAGAGAGATGCTGAAAGAGTTAGGGAGAGATGGTGAAAGAGTTAGGATGAGATGGGTGAAAGAGTTTGGGAGAGATGGTGAAAGAGTTGGAGAGAAATGGTGAAAGAGTAAGGGAGAGATGGTGAAAGAGTTAGGGAGAGATGGTGAAAGAGTTAGGGAGAGATGGTGAAATAGTTAGGGAGAGATGGTGAGAGAGTTAGGGAGAGATGGTGAAAGGTCGGGAGAGATGGTGAAAGAGTTAGAGAGAGATGGTGAATGAGTCAGGGAGAGATGGTGAAAGAGTTCGGGAGAGATGGTGAAAGAGTTAGCGAGAGATGGTGAAAGATTTAGGGAGAGATGGTGAAAGTGTTAGGGAGAGATGGTGAAAGAGTTAGGGAGAGATGGTGAAAGAGTTAGGGAGAGATGCAGAAAGGTAGGGAGAGATGGTGAAAGAGTTAGGGAGAGATGGTGAAAGAGTTAGGAGAGATGGTGAAAGAGTAAGGGAGAGATGGAGAAAGGTAGGGAGAGATGGTGAAAGAGTTAGGGAGCGATGGTGAAAGAGTTAGGGAGAGATGGTGAAAGAGTTAGGGAGAGATGGTGAAAGAGTTAGGGAGAGATGGTGAAACAGTTAGAGAGAGATGCTGAAAGAGTTAGGGAGAGATGGTGAAAGAGTTAGGATGAGATGGTGAAAGAGTTTGGGAGAGATGGTGAAAGAGTTGGAGAGAAATGGTGAAAGAGTTAGGGAGAGATGGTGAAAGAGTTAGGGAGAGATGGTGAAAGAGTTAGGGAGAGATGGTGAAATAGTTAGGGAGAGATGGTGAGAGAGTTAGGGAGAGATGGTGAAAGGTCGGGAGAGATGGTGAAAGAGTTAGAGAGAGATGGTGAATGAGTCAGGGAGAGATGGTGAAAGAGTTCGGGAGAGATGGTGAAAGAGTTAGCGAGAGATGGTGAAAGATTTAGGGGAGAGATGGTGAAAGTGTTAGGGAGAGATGGTGAAAGAGTTAGGTAGAGATGGTGAAAGAGTTAGGGAGAGATGGTGAAAGAGTTAGGGAGAGATGGTGAAAGTTAGGGAGAGATGGTGAAAGAGTTAGAGAGAGATGGTGAAAGAGTTAGGGAGAGATGGTGAAAGAGTTAGGGAGAGATGGTGAAAGAGTTAGAGAGAGATGGTGAAAGAGTTAGGGACAGATGGTGAAAGAGTTAGGGAAAGATGGTGAAAGATTTGGGGAGAGATGGTGAAAGGTAGGGAGAGATGGTGAAAGATTTAGGGAGAGATGGTGAAAGAATTAGGGAGAGATGGTGAAAGAGTTAGGGAGAGATGGTGAAAGATAGGGAGAGATGGTGAAAGAGTTAGAGAGAGATGGTGAAAGAGTTAGGGAGAGATGGTGAAAGGAGTTAGGGAGAGATGATGAAATAGTTAGGGAGAGATGGTGAAAGAGGTAGGGAGAGATGTTGAAAGAGTTAGGGAGAGATGTTGAAAGAGTTAGGGAGAGATGGTGAAAGAGTTAGAGAGAGATGTTGAAAGCGGTAGGAGAGATGGTGAAAGAGTTAGGGAGAGATGGTGAAAGAGTTAGGGAGAGATGGTGAAAGAGTTAGGGAGAG